>NC_136430.1:262277443-262982443 GCF_052849685.1 Lactuca virosa
GATCTTAAGTCTCTAAGACTTATATCAAATAATTCTTCAAAGGAGAACAAACTCAAGCAACAAGATTGCAAGAGAGATGGGAGAAGAGCTCTCTATGCTCTTGGTTTTATGCAAGAAAAATAGGAAGAAGAAGTAACTAGCTCAATCCCTCTCTCTTATTTTATACTCATACTCTTAGATGAAAGCTCATTCTTTCATTTAATGACACCATTTCTTTCAAGTAAGATGGTGTAAGAGTAAAGAAGTCAAAACAAGCAAAGAACCATAGTGACATGTTTTAGATTAAGACGATTCTTGGTCAAAATTGATGGTCATACGAGAATATGGAAATGTTTCCATAGTGGGAGTTGATTATTAAAACCTAAATGTGAGTTGGAAACCTTAATGCAAGAAAGGTGTTTAAGGAGTGTACCTTGAATTTGAGACTTCGTTACCATGGAATTGTTTTTTTTGTAACAAAGTTCTAATGGAACATTTTGTAATATCGTTGGCTAAATCTCTCAGACTTTGAAGTCTCGACATCACAAAAGGACAATGCATGTAAGGATGGAATTCAAACACATTTAGTAGTGACAAAATTTGGAATTGTGAAATGAGCATCATTGGAATAGTGCCCAGTCGATCTATTCACAAAGGAAGGACCATAGAGAGACATAGTATGCATGTTCATAACATGGCATGACTGATGTTTAATTCAAGTGGTTAGTTGATTATTTGAAACATTATATAATGAATAAAGTCTTAATTAATATGATGATTAAATAATAAGAGTTTTATTTATATTCAATAGTTTTGAGGCCATATTTAATTAGGTTATTATTGTGTTTCATTTTGCATGTTTTACTTCCTGAATAATTTGATTATTCGAAATTCCACAGTCACTCGTACTTTTGGAATTAAGTAGCGAATTAAGACTGTCATGAACTGGATTGTAGATTATCTAAAGAGTTTTAGACATAGCATTAGTTTTGCTGCAATGTTCATGAGTACTTAGTAATGGAGATTTGAAGTATTGGATAAACTCACGCTCAGAGAATTACTTCATGGATTTTATCATGAGTAATTCTGAGACGATAATACCTTATATTCTTAAAACGAAGATATATGAGTTGTGGTTTACAAGTCAGTTGTGCATTGATAATACGTAAATGCATCAGTAACTTGATGTTAGAAAACGTATTGTTGTGCATGATTTGATGAGTAAATAGTGCAAGCATATAAGTCAAATTTTATTCGTTCCTTTTGCCCTAATGGGAAAAGCGATATCTTTGGGCCCCTTGGTAAATTTGGTGTTGACTTATAAGTGCTAGGCCTAGCCAAGACTTAATTGATGTGTTCAATTATAAGTCTTATGTCGTCATCACAAATCAGAAATCAGGAAAAACAATCTTGGACAATGAGACTGATTATAATCCACGTCTCATGTCCGTATGATATTTTGTAGAACGGAGGGATATTTGATCACTTATCTTAGGACACGTAACTGACTGGGTTAGAGTTCGACAACGGCCTTTGGAAGCTACAATTTACTGATCAGTTTGGAAGTTATACTAGCAATTATAGTTACAGACTTATCCAAGTAGGAGACTGTTGGATTGGGTGTGTAAGCCCATAACTATAATTGGTATAAACTTGAATTGATAGTAGTACAGTTCTTTTGGATTGCCCTCAAACCTAGTAATTGTATAAGATAACTTTTAGAGAGAGAGAGAGAGAGAAACTGATTTATTAATTTATTATATAGTTAATAAATTAAATAGAAATCAAAATAAATAATTTGTTAACATATTATGATAATAATATATTAATTGGAAATGGTAGTATTTAATTAATAATTAATCAGAAATTAATTGGAATTAATTTTGGGATTAATTGGATTAAATAAAAGTGTAGGGGTTAAAATGTAATTGTTCAATAGTTGAGCAAGAGGCATTCTATGTCACACCCCCAAACCAAGGATGGCGGAAATGTCCGGGGGTGGAGGACTTCATGTATAGTATCATAACAACAATTGTAATAGTAATTCAAGCAAACACAACCAACATATATATAATTGAAAAAGTTACATCATTGTATGAATTACATGTTTACGAATCAATTACAATATGTTGACAAAATATGAAATAGTAGACGCCTTAGCGTCCCATCCTCAAAAGCACTTGGTTACCTGTTTAATGATTTCCTGAGAATACAAGTTGTTTGAAAAAGTGTCAACACAAAGGTTGGTGAGTTCATAAGCTTTTGTTTGGTATTATTAAAAGCCTTTCGTTTGTAAAAGTAGTATTTGTTTTAGAAAAATCCAATATTTTCCTTAAAATGTATATGTAGTCTTAAATCCAAAGACCGAAATGTATAAGTAACTTTTCTTACTTATAATAAATAATGTAAGTTTAAATCGACATAAACTCGTTTAATTTTAATGAAGTTTCCGTAAATTCTAATATTCATTAATACTTTATGTGAGTTTATTAAAGCCTTTTCTTGTAAAAGTAGTGTTCGTTCCAGAAAATCCAATATTTTCCTTAATGTGTAAATGTAGTCTTGGTTGCTAAGTGTAGAATGAAAGGGCTTTTAAGGAGAATGAGGAGAGAGGACCAATCCTCCAGCTCTTAGAACGTGGGAAGAGCTGGAGATAGGGTGTAAAGGTCCACTAAGGTGACAAGGAGTAGTGGGAAAGAGTGGCTGATCATAGAGTGAGGTGGTGGTGGCTTGCTTTTGTCATAAAATAAGGAAAAGCAAATATTCCCTCAATAATTAGTCCAACCACCAATTCTTTTAATACATTTTTATAAAAACCCTGGAGATTTATATATTTTGGGGCCTTAGTTTATAAAATAAAGTTTTGGGTGAAAATCCCACGTTAAAATAATGAAAAACGGAGTTAAAACGAAGTCGTAGTCGAAAAACCGGTAAAAAGGGGCCGTCTGCGAGACCTCTCGCATGGGCTGTCTGAGAGGCTTCTAATGCGAGGCTTCTGTCCTGAGAGGCTTCTAATGAGAGGCTTCGGTCCTGAGAGGCTTCTCATGAGAGGCTTCGGTCCTGAGAGGCTTCTCATAAGAGGCTTCGGTCCTGAGAGGCTTCGGTCCTGAGAGGCTTCTCATGAGAGTTTTCACTTCTAATAGGAGGGTTTTGGTTCCTTAAGGTTATTTTACCCGTTTTTACCCCGTTTCAAGTGGTTTTTGACCCGGTTAAGGGTCGGGATGGCCCGAATGATTACAAAAAGTTAAAGTAACTTTTGAGAGAGATTTGGGAGAGATTTGGGAGAGATTTCAAATAGAAAGAGATAGAGTGAAAACGATTTAGAGAGGTTTCGTTTGTGATTAATTTGAGTGTCCGGCTTCACAACGCAAGGTTCGTAAACCCCGTTAAACCGTGTTTTAGTGTCGTACACACTCCCGATGAGTGTGCAATAATGTTTTATCGTTTTGGTTCAATGTTTACTTAGGAAATTCAACACACGAACTTTCCAAATGATGTTTCTCTCATTAAGATATTGCATTGTACAGTAATTACATAGTGTAAACCCTAATATACAAGGGTTAATTGAGTCGATTGGTTTTGACTTGTTGACTTTGTTTGACTTTGACTTGACTCAATTTTGACGGTTGTCACATCATCCCCCCGTTAGAAGGAATTTCGTCCCGAAATTTGCATTTGACTGGGACATCAAGAGTTTGGGAAAAGATGTGGGTATTTTTGTTTCATTTTATCTTCGCGTTCCCAGGTGAATTCAGGCCCTCGTTTAGCGTTCCAACGGACCTTCACGATGGGAATACGACTTTGTTTCGTTCGTTTGATTTCCCGATCCATGATTTTGACTGGTTCCTCCACGAAGTGGAGATTTTTGTTAACTTCGATTTCGTCGAGTGGTATTACTAGGGTCTCGTCGGATAGATTTTGTCAATCATATTTTCGGGGTTAAAAAAATAAAGTTTTATTAGTTACCTATAGCGACGACTTGTCGTCACCACAGGTTTAATCTATTACGATGACTTGTTGTCGCTATAGGTTTTTAACAAGAGCCAACGACATACCTATAGCGACACACAAGTCATAATTTGCATGTGTGAAGACTTGGAGTACTTTCTAACTGGTTCATGTGTGAAGACTTGGAGTACTTTCTAACTGGTTCATGTGTGAAGACTTGGAGTACTTTCTAACTGGTTCATGTGTGAAGACTTGGAGTACTTTCTAATGAAAACTGTGCTACTGGGGAAATTGGAAACTGGTACGTAGCTTCAAAGTCAAGAATATGCAGTAGGCATGTGATGCATTAAATGCATGAGGCACACAAGTCATAATTTGCAGCAACATATACGTATATGTGTGTGAATTGAAGAAGAAGGTTACGGCTCAAAGAATATATATATATATATATATATATATATATATATATATATATATATATATATATATATATATATTCATTTTCTCTTCATTTGTTAGATACACAATAACCATAACATCATAGACTATATATATTCAATTTCATTTGTAATTTTCACTAGTTTATACTCCGCGAGTGTTACCGAAATCATTTATCAATTTTTCAGAAGTGCTTAACTTGTTTTGTTGCATTCCCAACAATTTGCTATTAATTACTTCTCCCACTTTACTTATATAAATCATCACATTCTTACCGCGACTTTTAACTTCTCCCTCACAAATGGATCCACCTGCAGATCATCAAAACCCCATAGATGACCTCGATTGGTTTCAGTACTTTGATCATCAAGATCTTTTTAGGTATATATAAACGTCACTCATTACACCATCTTACGCACAGAAAAGTGATTTTGTCGACATTTATCAAAACATGGTTTGGATTTGTAGTGATCAAAAAGAGTCTTTCATCGTGTTGGATTTGATTATCTTGAGTTTTTTTTTTTTTTTTTTTTTTTTTTTTTTTTTTTGCAGTGGTGACATGCTCAATCATCATGATTACGAGTTGTCGGAAAAATTGCATGAAGTGCTCGATCAGAACGTTTCCACAGTACTTAACAAAGATCAAAACATCATTTCTAGAAATGAGTTTCACGATTTTGATCCCCTTGAAGATATAAGCTTATGGGATTGTTGGGAGGATGGTAATTTACCATTGGTTAGTTTCAGTGAAGACTGTAAATCCGGTGGTGAGGCTACATGTAGTTCTAGTGCTGCCACCACTGATCACGGTGGCCGGAAGGTGGCAAAGAGATTGAGACCATTGGAGTTTGAAGAGATAGAGAAGTACTTTGGGATGCCGATAATCATGGCAGCAAAGGAACTAGGGATAAGTTTAACAGTGTTGAAGAAAAGATGCAGAGAGCTAAACATAAACAGATGGCCTCATAGAAAACTTAAGAGCCTTCAATCCCTCATTGAAAATGCCAAGGTAAATTATGATAATAACCTTCTATACATTACTCATGCACTTGGTAACCAAAGTAGTTTTGGTATTTTCTAAAATTTTAATTGTTAGTTTCTTTATAACTAAACATAGGTCCTAGGCATATGCCACATCAAATCAATTGATTTACTACGATCTCCTGATTTATATTTATATAAACTTAACTCATTGTAAATTTTGTGAACTCACATGAAAAATATATTGCATCTACCTTTAAAAAAAATTAGGAGTTGGGATTAAAGGATGAGATAGAGACGTTAGAAGGGCACAAGAAGATGATGGAGAAATTGCCAGGTATGGAATTGACAGAAAGAACAAAGAAGCTTAGGCAAGCTTGCTTCAAAGCTATTTATAAGAAGAGAGGACTTAACAATCCTTAGCCATTTTGTTATAATTAGTGGATTTTAATCTACATTGTATGTGTTTTTCTCTTGATAGTTTGATACCCTTTTTAGTTTCATTTTATGTATTTGTCTATTGATTTTTAATGCAGAAAATTTTGTATAATTTGGGTATTATAGTTTGTATTATGTATTTAGCCATATTCTAGATTGCCGACACGACTACGCCGACGACTCTATACCAGAGGTCTATATAAATAGACTTATGAATTTAGTAGGAATAACTTGATTATAATCTTGTGATTTGTTCCATGTCTGATCCACTCCTAAGATTCACTTGACATGCCCCCAGTTATGTGTAATTAAAATTTTATTAGACTGTTGATCCTAATGAGTCTACCCTAAGTCCACAACCAAACAAGGAACAGGTCCTAAGGCGGACTCACCATTTCTAGGTCAATCATTTCTTAATTACACATAACTTCGAGGTACACCTAAAGAATCTTAGAGTTACCAGTTGTAAATTGTTTGTAATACCAAGTAGTGAGATTCAATGAAATAAAATGCATGCCTATTTCATTGATAAACCTTTTAGTAAATATCCTTACCATTTATATACACATGTATAATTTCGCACTTTAGTGAACTATTCTTGGTGTTTCTGTTAACGTCTTGGAGACGGAGTTATGGTAGTGGGTAGAAGTAGGTTTTGTACGGGCGTTAAAATTTACACATCATGTTGCTCGTGCGAGAATAGGGGTAGAAGAGATAATTAATAGACGCCTAATCCTATAATTACTTATAGGGGTGATCCTTATTAATTACGTCTATAATCACATAGTGCATATCAGTTATATATAATTTGAGATAGAATAGACTTTCGAATAAATGACTATACTCTAAGTCCACAACCAAACAAGGAACAGGAAGTAGAGCAATAGTCATAGATTCTGAGTCTATAATATCTTTAATTATGTATAACCTTGGCGTATGCACTCAGTTATCATAGGCCTACTAATAGAGGTCTTTAGTTTTCACATAAGTTGGTTATAGTATCACCAAATACTCCTATAGTATTTTTAGGTGTTTAGATTCGATTCTTAAAGTATTCCCTGTAGGTTGTAGTTAGGTTGTTAGATTTGTTGCCCATTATGACTATCCCCCAGTATATGCAAGTCACTCCTCGGACAGATATAGTTGATCAGGCTATATCCTTCCCAGACATGATTTACATATACCAAGGCATACCCATAATGTACAACTCCTCTTCTTTTACTTTATGTTCTTCTAGTTATGACACTATGTGAGCATGTATGCATGTATTTATACTTTTAATAAGAAACCATTCATTTTCTAAAAGTATATTTATTTGAAAAATGCACAAATCAGAGACTATTAGTCCCAATTGTGTTTATAGTTTGTATATCTTATGTGGTTTGATATACTTAATTCACTATAAACTGTGCTCTGATACCAATCTGTCACACCCCCAAACCAAGGATGGCGGAAATGTCCGGGGGTGGAGGACTTCATGTATAGTATCATAACAACAATTGTAATAGTAATTCAAGCAAACACAACCAACATATATATAATTGAAAAAGTTACATCATTGTATGAATTACATGTTTACGAATCAATTACAATATGTTGACAAAATATGAAATAGTAGACGCCTTAGCGTCCCATCCTCAAAAGCATTTGGTTACCTGTTTAATGATTTCCTGAGAATACAAGTTGTTTGAAAAAGTGTCAACACAAATGTTGGTGAGTTCATAAGCTTTTGTTTGATATTATTAAAAGCCTTTCGTTTGTAAAAGTAGTATTTGTTTTAGAAAAATCCAATATTTTCCTTAAAATGTATATGTAGTCTTAAATCCAAAGACCGAAATGTATAAGTAACTTTTCTTACTTATAATAAATAATGTAAGTTTAAATCGACATAAACTCGTTTAATTTTAATGAAGTTCCCGTAAATTCTAATATTCATTAATACTTTATGTGAGTTTATTAAAGCCTTTTCTTGTAAAAGTAGTGTTCGTTCCAGAAAATCCAATATTTTCCTTAATGTGTAAATGTAGTCTTAAAACTCAAAGACCGAAATATACAAGTAGTGTTCGTTCCTTATAGTAAAACAATGCAAGTTTAAATCGACATAAACTCGTTTAATTTTAATGAAGTTCCCGTAAATTCTAATATTCATTAATACTTTATGTGAGTTTATTAAAGCCTTTTCTTGTAAAAGTAGTGTTCGTTCCAGAAAATCCAATATTTTCCTTAATGTGTAAATGTAGTCTTAAAACCCAAAGACCGAAATGTACAAGTAGTGTTCGTTCCTTATAGTAAAGCAATGCAAGTTTAAATCGACATAAACTCGTTTGATTTTAGTGAAATCCCCGTAAATTCTATGTTTGTTAATACCACATGTGAGTTATTATAACCATGCTATGACCTAGTTGGCCTGAAACGACGTTCTTCAGGCGTCGGAAATGTTATGACATTTGTCACCCCAGACCTGTCGGTCTAGCTGTTGCATGCAGCTAAGGTGTGGGTTTGTCAGACCCAATATAGATCTACACACAAGTATCACGCTCTCCCTCGAGGAGACTCTGGTTATAATACAGGACTTATTTGTAAATTGAATCGAATGTCTCACAGAAGTCATTAATGAATTTATGTGTAGTGTAATGAAAACTTGGTACCGTATGGCCGTACCTTGCTTAATGAAAATATCCTTTGTATAAATGTTCCCTTTTTAAATGTATGTGTTATGTAATGTTTCATAAAGTCATTAACGGAATTACGTATTATGAAAACTTGGTACCGTATGGCCGTACCTTGCTTAATGAAAATATCCTTTGTATAAATGTACCCTTTTTAAATGTATGTATTATGTAATGTATCATAAACTATACCTATTATAGTTTATCAACCAAGGGTAGTATGTAGTAATGTATGCAAACTATATTCAAAATAATTTATTAAATGTTTGAATGTATCGGTTGTACTTTGATTATAATCACTTGTTATTCTTTATATTTTATATGTCCAAATCCATTTGTAAACTGATGTGTGTCTAAATATTAAGATAAAATGTCATATATTGCAATAACATATAATCACATAAAGATATACACCTTGCTCAACATGTTACAAGGTGAAATGAAATTGACAGCAACTTTTTGTTGTATACAGTTTCTGTTACTGTTCTTAGAAAATTTATAGAAAAATCATCAAAGCTCTAAATCCAAATCCGCAAATTCTGAGAGTTTGGAATATGAGTCTAGTTTGTTCGTAAATTTTATCATGATTTTTAGTGATCTCTAACAGAGGTGAAAATGTTCATAATCACAGACTGGTCCGGGTTTGCCTCTGAAATGATAGGCAGTTTTGTAAAAATCACCATAAATTGTAGAAAAATCATATGGAGATTTGCAAGTAGCCATTTTAAAGCTAAGAGTTTGAACTACTTGCACCTGGAACAGTTTTGAAAACTAAAATATTTAAGTTGACCAAAACAGTCCGTGATCGAAGTTCATCTTTTCTGATGTAATCTGATAGAAAAAGTTTAATTGTGTTCTTGATGATTTTACTTGTATTCCCCCCTTAAAACTTAAGAAAAACATGTAAATGTAGGGGTATGAACTCACCTTATGTGATTTCAGTAGATGAAAGTGAGATAGAGGAAGTGTTCAACCCAAGAACACTAAGAAGATGTCTTGATGATTCGAGAATCTAACACCGAATAAGATGGAATTTGTGTAAGATATCAATGATTTGAGTAGAATGGAGTTTAATAATTATGTGAATGATGAAGATACTTACTAATTGAAGAAAGAAATCCCTGGAGAAAGCCTTGAAGTTCTTGAAGTTGAGAGAAAAGATGAGAGAATTTTGGAGAGTGTTCTTGGTTGCTAAGTGTAGAATGAAAGGGCTTTTAAGGAGAATGAGGAGAGAGGACCAATCCTCCAGCTCTTAGAACGTGGGAAGAGCTGGAGATAGGGTGTAAAGGTCCACTAAGGTGACAAGGAGTAGTGGGAAAGAGTGGCTGATCATAGAGTGAGGTGGTGGTGGCTTGCTTTTGTCATAAAATAAGGAAAAGCAAATATTCCCTCAATAATTAGTCCAACCACCAATTCTTTTAATACATTTTTATAAAAACCCTGGAGATTTATATATTTTGGGGCCTTAGTTTATAAAATAAAGTTTTGGGTGAAAATCCCACGTTAAAATAATGAAAAACGGAGTTAAAACGAAGTCGTAGTCGAAAAACCGGTAAAAAGGGGCCGTCTGCGAGACCTCTCGCATGGGCTGTCTGAGAGGCTTCTAATGCGAGGCTTCTGTCCTGAGAGGCTTCTAATGAGAGGCTTCGGTCCTGAGAGGCTTCTCATGAGAGGCTTCGGTCCTGAGAGGCTTCTCATAAGAGGCTTCGGTCCTGAGAGGCTTCGGTCCTGAGAGGCTTCTCATGAGAGTTTTCACTTCTAATAGGAGGGTTTTGGTTCCTTAAGGTTATTTTACCCGTTTTTACCCCGTTTCAAGTGGTTTTTGACCCGGTTAAGGGTCGGGATGGCCCGAATGATTACAAAAAGTTAAAGTAACTTTTGAGAGAGATTTGGGAGAGATTTGGGAGAGATTTCAAATAGAAAGAGATAGAGTGAAAACGATTTAGAGAGGTTTCGTTTGTGATTAATTTGAGTGTCCGGCTTCACAACGCAAGGTTCGTAAACCCCGTTAAACCGTGTTTTAGTGTCGTACACACTCCCGATGAGTGTGCAATAATGTTTTATCGTTTTGGTTCAATGTTTACTTAGGAAATTCAACACACGAACTTTCCAAATGATGTTTCTCTCATTAAGATATTGCATTGTACAGTAATTACATAGTGTAAACCCTAATATACAAGGGTTAATTGAGTCGATTGGTTTTGACTTGTTGACTTTGTTTGACTTTGACTTGACTCAATTTTGACGGTTGTCACATCATCCCCCCGTTAGAAGGAATTTCGTCCCGAAATTTGCATTTGACTGGGACATCAAGAGTTTGGGAAAAGATGTGGGTATTTTTGTTTCATTTTATCTTCGCGTTCCCAGGTGAATTCAGGCCCTCGTTTAGCGTTCCAACGGACCTTCACGATGGGAATACGACTTTGTTTCGTTCGTTTGATTTCCCGATCCATGATTTTGACTGGTTCCTCCACGAAGTGGAGATTTTTGTTAACTTCGATTTCGTCGAGTGGTATTACGAGGGTCTCGTCGGATAGATTTTGTCAATCATATTTTCGGGGTTAAAAAAATAAAGTTTTATTAGTTACCTATAGCGACGACTTGTCGTCACCACAGGTTTAATCTATTACGATGACTTGTTGTCGCTATAGGTTTTTAACAAGAGTCAACGACATACCTATAGCGACACACAAGTCATAATTTGCATGTGTGAAGACTTGGAGTACTTTCTAACTGGTTCATGTGTGAAGACTTGGAGTACTTTCTAACTGGTTCATGTGTGAAGACTTGGAGTACTTTCTAACTGGTTCATGTGTGAAGACTTGGAGTACTTTCTAATGAAAACTGTGCTACTGGGGAAATTGGAAACTGGTACGTAGCTTCAAAGTCAAGAATATGCAGTAGGCATGTGATGCATTAAATGCATGAGGCACACAAGTCATAATTTGCAGCAACATATACGTATATGTGTGTGAATTGAAGAAGAAGGTTACGGCTCAAAGAATATATATATATATATATATATATATATATATATATATATATATATATTCATTTTCTCTTCATTTGTTAGATACACAATAACCATAACATCATAGACTATATATATTCAATTTCATTTGTAATTTTCACTAGTTTATACTCCGCGAGTGTTACCGAAATCATTTATCAATTTTTCAGAAGTGCTTAACTTGTTTTGTTGCATTCCCAACAATTTGCTATTAATTACTTCTCCCACTTTACTTATATAAATCATCACATTCTTACCACGACTTTTAACTTCTCCCTCACAAATGGATCCACCTGCAGATCATCAAAACCCCATAGATGACCTCGATTGGTTTCAGTACTTTGATCATCAAGATCTTTTTAGGTATATATAAACGTCACTCATTACACCATCTTACGCACAGAAAAGTGATTTTGTCGACATTTATCAAAACATGGTTTGGATTTGTAGTGATCAAAAAGAGTCTTTCATCGTGTTGGATTTGATTATCTTGAGTTTTTTTTTTTTTTTTTTTTTTTTTTTTTTTTTTGCAGTGGTGACATGCTCAATCATCATGATTACGAGTTGTCGGAAAAATTGCATGAAGTGCTCGATCAGAACGTTTCCACAGTACTTAACAAAGATCAAAACATCATTTCTAGAAATGAGTTTCACGATTTTGATCCCCTTGAAGATATAAGCTTATGAGATTGTTGGGAGGATGGTAATTTACCATTGGTTAGTTTCAGTGAAGACTGTAAATCCGGTGGTGAGGCTACATGTAGTTCTAGTGCTGCCACCACTGATCACGGTGGCCGGAAGGTGGCAAAGAGATTGAGACCATTGGAGTTTGAAGAGATAGAGAAGTACTTTGGGATGCCGATAATCATGGCAGCAAAGGAACTAGGGATAAGTTTAACAGTGTTGAAGAAAAGATGCAGAGAGCTAAACATAAACAGATGGCCTCATAGAAAACTTAAGAGCCTTCAATCCCTCATTGAAAATGCCAAGGTAAATTATGATAATAACCTTCTATACATTACTCATGCACTTGGTAACCAAAGTAGTTTTGGTATTTTCTAAAATTTTAATTGTTAGTTTCTTTATAACTAAACATAGGTCCTAGGCATATGCCACATCAAATCAATTGATTTACTACGATCTCCTGATTTATATTTATATAAACTTAACTCATTGTAAATTTTGTGAACTCACATGAAAAATATATTGCATCTACCTTTAAAAAAAAATTAGGAGTTGGGATTAAAGGAGGAGATAGAGACGTTAGAAGGGCACAAGAAGATGATGGAGAAATTGCCAGGTATGGAATTGACAGAAAGAACAAAGAAGCTTAGGCAAGCTTGCTTCAAAGCTATTTATAAGAAGAGAGGACTTAACAATCCTTAGCCATTTTGTTATAATTAGTGGATTTTAATCTACATTGTATGTGTTTTTCTCTTGATAGTTTGATACCCTTTTTAGTTTCATTTTATGTATTTGTCTATTGATTTTTAATGCAGAAAATTTTGTATAATTTGGGTATTATAGTTTGTATTATGTATTTAGCCATATTCTAGATTGCCGACACGACTACGCCGACGACTCTATACCAGAGGTCTATATAAATAGACTTATGAATTTAGTAGGAATAACTTGATTATAATCTTGTGATTTGTTCCATGTCTGATCCACTCCTAAGATTCACTTGACATGCCCCCAGTTATGTGTAATTAAAATTTTATTAGACTGTTGATCCTAATGAGTCTACCCTAAGTCCACAACCAAACAAGGAACAGGTCCTAAGGCGGACTCACCATTTCTAGGTCAATCATTTCTTAATTACACATAACTTCGAGGTACACCTAAAGAATCTTAGAGTTACCAGTTGTAAATTGTTTGTAATACCAAGTAGTGAGATTCAATGAAATAAAATGCATGCCTATTTCATTGATAAACCTTTTAGTAAATATCCTTACCATTTATATACACATGTATAATTTCGCACTTTAGTGAACTATTCTTGGTGTTTCTGTTAACGTCTTGGAGACGGAGTTATGGTAGTGGGTAGAAGTAGGTTTTGTACGGGCGTTAAAATTTACACATCATGTTGCTCGTGCGAGAATAGGGGTAGAAGAGATAATTAATAGACGCCTAATCCTATAATTACTTATAGGGGTGATCCTTATTAATTACGTCTATAATCACATAGTGCATATCAGTTATATATAATTTGAGATAGAATAGACTTTCGAATAAATGACTATACTCTAAGTCCACAACCAAACAAGGAACAGGAAGTAGAGCAATAGTCATAGATTCTGAGTCTATAATATCTTTAATTATGTATAACCTTGGCGTATGCACTCAGTTATCATAGGCCTACTAATAGAGGTCTTTAGTTTTCACATAAGTTGGTTATAGTATCACCAAATACTCCTATAGTATTTTTAGGTGTTTAGATTCGATTCTTAAAGTATTCCCTGTAGGTTGTAGTTAGGTTGTTAGATTTGTTGCCCATTATGACTATCCCCCAGTATATGCAAGTCACTCCTCGGACAGATATAGTTGATCAGGCTATATCCTTCCCAGACATGATTTACATATACCAAGGCATACCCATAATGTACAACTCCTCTTCTTTTACTTTATGTTCTTCTAGTTATGACACTATGTGAGCATGTATGCATGTATTTATACTTTTAATAAGAAACCATTCATTTTCTAAAAGTATATTTATTTGAAAAATGCACAAATCAGAGACTATTAGTCCCAATTGTGTTTATAGTTTGTATATCTTATGTGGTTTGATATACTTAATTCACTATAAACTGTGCTCTGATACCAATCTGTCACACCCCCAAACCAAGGATGGCGGAAATGTCCGGGGGTGGAGGACTTCATGTATAGTATCATAACAACAATTGTAATAGTAATTCAAGCAAACACAACCAACATATATATAATTGAAAAAGTTACATCATTGTATGAATTACATGTTTACGAATCAATTACAATATGTTGACAAAATATGAAATAGTAGACGCCTTAGCGTCCCATCCTCAAAAGCATTTGGTTACCTGTTTAATGATTTCCTGAGAATACAAGTTGTTTGAAAAAGTGTCAACACAAATGTTGGTGAGTTCATAAGCTTTTGTTTGATATTATTAAAAGCCTTTCGTTTGTAAAAGTAGTATTTGTTTTAGAAAAATCCAATATTTTCCTTAAAATGTATATGTAGTCTTAAATCCAAAGACCGAAATGTATAAGTAACTTTTCTTACTTATAATAAATAATGTAAGTTTAAATCGACATAAACTCGTTTAATTTTAATGAAGTTCCCGTAAATTCTAATATTCATTAATACTTTATGTGAGTTTATTAAAGCCTTTTCTTGTAAAAGTAGTGTTCGTTCCAGAAAATCCAATATTTTCCTTAATGTGTAAATGTAGTCTTAAAACTCAAAGACCGAAATATACAAGTAGTGTTCGTTCCTTATAGTAAAACAATGCAAGTTTAAATCGACATAAACTCGTTTAATTTTAATGAAGTTCCCGTAAATTCTAATATTCATTAATACTTTATGTGAGTTTATTAAAGCCTTTTCTTGTAAAAGTAGTGTTCGTTCCAGAAAATCCAATATTTTCCTTAATGTGTAAATGTAGTCTTAAAACCCAAAGACCGAAATGTACAAGTAGTGTTCGTTCCTTATAGTAAAGCAATGCAAGTTTAAATCGACATAAACTCGTTTGATTTTAGTGAAATCCCCGTAAATTCTATGTTTGTTAATACCACATGTGAGTTATTATAACCATGCTATGACCTAGTTGGCCTGAAACGACGTTCTTCAGGCGTCGGAAATGTTATGACATTTGTCACCCCAGACCTGTCGGTCTAGCTGTTGCATGCAGCTAAGGTGTGGGTTTGTCAGACCCAATATAGATCTACACACAAGTATCACGCTCTCCCTCGAGGAGACTCTGGTTATAATACAGGACTTATTTGTAAATTGAATCGAATGTCTCACAGAAGTCATTAATGAATTTATGTGTAGTGTAATGAAAACTTGGTACCGTATGGCCGTACCTTGCTTAATGAAAATATCCTTTGTATAAATGTTCCCTTTTTAAATGTATGTGTTATGTAATGTTTCATAAAGTCATTAACGGAATTACGTATTATGAAAACTTGGTACCGTATGGCCGTACCTTGCTTAATGAAAATATCCTTTGTATAAATGTACCCTTTTTAAATGTATGTATTATGTAATGTATCATAAACTATACCTATTATAGTTTATCAACCAAGGGTAGTATGTAGTAATGTATGCAAACTATATTCAAAATAGTTTATTAAATGTTTGAATGTATCGGTTGTAC
Organism: Lactuca virosa; assembly: GCF_052849685.1. NCBI lineage: Eukaryota > Viridiplantae > Streptophyta > Magnoliopsida > Asterales > Asteraceae > Lactuca > Lactuca virosa. Next base: position 262,293,262 of record NC_136430.1, read on the forward strand.
TTTGATTATAATCACTTGTTATTCTTTATATTTTATATGTCCAAATCCATTTGTAAACTGATGTGTGTCTAAATATTAAGATAAAATGTCATATATTGCAATAACATATAATCACATAAAGATATACACCTTGCTCAACATGTTACAAGGTGAAATGAAATTGACAGCAACTTTTTGTTGTATACAGTTTCTGTTACTGTTCTTAGAAAATTTATAGAAAAATCATCAAAGCTCTAAATCCAAATCCGCAAATTCTGAGAGTTTGGAATATGAGTCTAGTTTGTTCGTAAATTTTATCATGATTTTTAGTGATCTCTAACAGAGGTGAAAATGTTCATAATCACAGACTGGTCCGGGTTTGCCTCTGAAATGATAGGCAGTTTTGTAAAAATCACCATAAATTGTAGAAAAATCATATGGAGATTTGCAAGTAGCCATTTTAAATCTAAGAGTTTGAACTACTTGCACCTGGAACAGTTTTGAAAACTAAAATATTTAAGTTGACCAAAACAGTCCGTGATCGAAGTTCATCTTTTCTGATGTAATCTGATAGAAAAAGTTTAATTGTGTTCTTGATGATTTTACTTGTATTCCCCCCTTAAAACTTAAGAAAAACATGTAAATGTAGGGGTATGAACTCACCTTATGTGATTTCAGTAGATGAAAGTGAGATAGAGGAAGTGTTCAACCCAAGAACACTAAGAAGATGTCTTGATGATTCGAGAATCTAACACCGAATAAGATGGAATTTGTGTAAGATATCAATGATTTGAGTAGAATGGAGTTTAATAATTATGTGAATGATGAAGATACTTACTAATTGAAGAAAGAAATCCCTGGAGAAAGCCTTGAAGTTCTTGAAGTTGAGAGAAAAGATGAGAGAATTTTGGAGAGTGTTCTTGGTTGCTAAGTGTAGAATGAAAGGGCTTTTAAGGAGAATGAGGAGAGAGGACCAATCCTCCAGCTCTTAGAACGTGGGAAGAGCTGGAGATAGGGTGTAAAGGTCCACTAAGGTGACAAGGAGTAGTGGGAAAGAGTGGCTGATCATAGAGTGAGGTGGTGGTGGCTTGCTTTTGTCATAAAATAAGGAAAAGCAAATATTCCCTCAATAATTAGTCCAACCACCAATTCTTTTAATACATTTTTATAAAAACCCTGGAGATTTATATATTTTGGGGCCTTAGTTTATAAAATAAAGTTTTGGGTGAAAATCCCACGTTAAAATAATGAAAAACGGAGTTAAAACGAAGTCGTAGTCGAAAAACCGGTAAAAAGGGGCCGTCTGCGAGACCTCTCGCATGGGCTGTCTGAGAGGCTTCTAATGCGAGGCTTCTGTCCTGAGAGGCTTCTAATGAGAGGCTTCGGTCCTGAGAGGCTTCTCATGAGAGGCTTCGGTCCTGAGAGGCTTCTCATAAGAGGCTTCGGTCCTGAGAGGCTTCGGTCCTGAGAGGCTTCTCATGAGAGTTTTCGCTTCTAATAGGAGGGTTTTGGTTCCTTAAGGTTATTTTACCCGTTTTTACCCCGTTTCAAGTGGTTTTTGACCCGGTTAAGGGTCGGGATGGCCCGAATGATTACAAAAAGTTAAAGTAACTTTTGAGAGAGATTTAGGAGAGATTTGGGAGAGATTTCAAATAGAAAGAGATAGAGTGAAAACGATTTAGAGAGGTTTCGTTTGTGATTAATTTGAGTGTCCGGCTTCACAACGCAAGGTTCGTAAACCCCGTTAAACCGTGTTTTAGTGTCGTACACACTCCCGATGAGTGTGCAATAATGTTTTATCGTTTTGGTTCAATGTTTACTTAGGAAATTCAACACACGAACTTTCCAAATGATGTTTCTCTCATTAAGATATTGCATTGTACAGTAATTACATAGTGTAAACCCTAATATACAAGGGTTAATTGAGTCGATTGGTTTTGACTTGTTGACTTTGTTTGACTTTGACTTGACTCAATTTTGACGGTTGTCACATCATCCCCCCGTTAGAAGGAATTTCGTCCCGAAATTTGCATTTGACTGGGACATCAAGAGTTTGGGAAAAGATGTGGGTATTTTTGTTTCATTTTATCTTCGCGTTCCCAGGTGAATTCAGGCCCTCGTTTAGCGTTCCAACGGACCTTCACGATGGGAATACGACTTTGTTTCGTTCGTTTGATTTCCCGATCCATGATTTTGACTGGTTCCTCCACGAAGTGGAGATTTTTGTTAACTTCGATTTCGTCGAGTGGTATTACGAGGGTCTCGTCGGATAGATTTTGTCAATCATATTTTCGGGGTTAAAAAAATAAAGTTTTATTAGTTACCTATAGCGACGACTTGTCGTCACCACAGGTTTAATCTATTACGATGACTTGTTGTCGCTATAGGTTTTTAACAAGAGTCAACGACATACCTATAGCGACACACAAGTCATAATTTGCATGTGTGAAGACTTGGAGTACTTTCTAACTGGTTCATGTGTGAAGACTTGGAGTACTTTCTAACTGGTTCATGTGTGAAGACTTGGAGTACTTTCTAACTGGTTCATGTGTGAAGACTTGGAGTACTTTCTAATGAAAACTGTGCTACTGGGGAAATTGGAAACTGGTACGTAGCTTCAAAGTCAAGAATATGCAGTAGGCATGTGATGCATTAAATGCATGAGGCACACAAGTCATAATTTGCAGCAACATATACGTATATGTGTGTGAATTGAAGAAGAAGGTTACGGCTCAAAGAATATATATATATATATATATATATATATATATATATATATATATATATATATTCATTTTCTCTTCATTTGTTAGATACACAATAACCATAACATCATAGACTATATATATTCAATTTCATTTGTAATTTTCACTAGTTTATACTCCGCGAGTGTTACCGAAATCATTTATCAATTTTTCAGAAGTGCTTAACTTGTTTTGTTGCATTCCCAACAATTTGCTATTAATTACTTCTCCCACTTTACTTATATAAATCATCACATTCTTACCACGACTTTTAACTTCTCCCTCACAAATGGATCCACCTGCAGATCATCAAAACCCCATAGATGACCTCGATTGGTTTCAGTACTTTGATCATCAAGATCTTTTTAGGTATATATAAACGTCACTCATTACACCATCTTACGCACAGAAAAGTGATTTTGTCGACATTTATCAAAACATGGTTTGGATTTGTAGTGATCAAAAAGAGTCTTTCATCGTGTTGGATTTGATTATCTTGAGTTTTTTTTTTTTTTTTTTTTTTTTTTTTTTTTTGCAGTGGTGACATGCTCAATCATCATGATTACGAGTTGTCGGAAAAATTGCATGAAGTGCTCGATCAGAACGTTTCCACAGTACTTAACAAAGATCAAAACATCATTTCTAGAAATGAGTTTCACGATTTTGATCCCCTTGAAGATATAAGCTTATGAGATTGTTGGGAGGATGGTAATTTACCATTGGTTAGTTTCAGTGAAGACTGTAAATCCGGTGGTGAGGCTACATGTAGTTCTAGTGCTGCCACCACTGATCACGGTGGCCGGAAGGTGGCAAAGAGATTGAGACCATTGGAGTTTGAAGAGATAGAGAAGTACTTTGGGATGCCGATAATCATGGCAGCAAAGGAACTAGGGATAAGTTTAACAGTGTTGAAGAAAAGATGCAGAGAGCTAAACATAAACAGATGGCCTCATAGAAAACTTAAGAGCCTTCAATCCCTCATTGAAAATGCCAAGGTAAATTATGATAATAACCTTCTATACATTACTCATGCACTTGGTAACCAAAGTAGTTTTGGTATTTTCTAAAATTTTAATTGTTAGTTTCTTTATAACTAAACATAGGTCCTAGGCATATGCCACATCAAATCAATTGATTTACTACGATCTCCTGATTTATATTTATATAAACTTAACTCATTGTAAATTTTGTGAACTCACATGAAAAATATATTGCATCTACCTTTAAAAAAAAATTAGGAGTTGGGATTAAAGGAGGAGATAGAGACGTTAGAAGGGCACAAGAAGATGATGGAGAAATTGCCAGGTATGGAATTGACAGAAAGAACAAAGAAGCTTAGGCAAGCTTGCTTCAAAGCTATTTATAAGAAGAGAGGACTTAACAATCCTTAGCCATTTTGTTATAATTAGTGGATTTTAATCTACATTGTATGTGTTTTTCTCTTGATAGTTTGATACCCTTTTTAGTTTCATTTTATGTATTTGTCTATTGATTTTTAATGCAGAAAATTTTGTATAATTTGGGTATTATAGTTTGTATTATGTATTTAGCCATATTCTAGATTGCCGACACGACTACGCCGACGACTCTATACCAGAGGTCTATATAAATAGACTTATGAATTTAGTAGGAATAACTTGATTATAATCTTGTGATTTGTTCCATGTCTGATCCACTCCTAAGATTCACTTGACATGCCCCCAGTTATGTGTAATTAAAATTTTATTAGACTGTTGATCCTAATGAGTCTACCCTAAGTCCACAACCAAACAAGGAACAGGTCCTAAGGCGGACTCACCATTTCTAGGTCAATCATTTCTTAATTACACATAACTTCGAGGTACACCTAAAGAATCTTAGAGTTACCAGTTGTAAATTGTTTGTAATACCAAGTAGTGAGATTCAATGAAATAAAATGCATGCCTATTTCATTGATAAACCTTTTAGTAAATATCCTTACCATTTATATACACATGTATAATTTCGCACTTTAGTGAACTATTCTTGGTGTTTCTGTTAACGTCTTGGAGACGGAGTTATGGTAGTGGGTAGAAGTAGGTTTTGTACGGGCGTTAAAATTTACACATCATGTTGCTCGTGCGAGAATAGGGGTAGAAGAGATAATTAATAGACGCCTAATCCTATAATTACTTATAGGGGTGATCCTTATTAATTACGTCTATAATCACATAGTGCATATCAGTTATATATAATTTGAGATAGAATAGACTTTCGAATAAATGACTATACTCTAAGTCCACAACCAAACAAGGAACAGGAAGTAGAGCAATAGTCATAGATTCTGAGTCTATAATATCTTTAATTATGTATAACCTTGGCGTATGCACTCAGTTATCATAGGCCTACTAATAGAGGTCTTTAGTTTTCACATAAGTTGGTTATAGTATCACCAAATACTCCTATAGTATTTTTAGGTGTTTAGATTCGATTCTTAAAGTATTCCCTGTAGGTTGTAGTTAGGTTGTTAGATTTGTTGCCCATTATGACTATCCCCCAGTATATGCAAGTCACTCCTCGGACAGATATAGTTGATCAGGCTATATCCTTCCCAGACATGATTTACATATACCAAGGCATACCCATAATGTACAACTCCTCTTCTTTTACTTTATGTTCTTCTAGTTATGACACTATGTGAGCATGTATGCATGTATTTATACTTTTAATAAGAAACCATTCATTTTCTAAAAGTATATTTATTTGAAAAATGCACAAATCAGAGACTATTAGTCCCAATTGTGTTTATAGTTTGTATATCTTATGTGGTTTGATATACTTAATTCACTATAAACTGTGCTCTGATACCAATCTGTCACACCCCCAAACCAAGGATGGCGGAAATGTCCGGGGGTGGAGGACTTCATGTATAGTATCATAACAACAATTGTAATAGTAATTCAAGCAAACACAACCAACATATATATAATTGAAAAAGTTACATCATTGTATGAATTACATGTTTACGAATCAATTACAATATGTTGACAAAATATGAAATAGTAGACGCCTTAGCGTCCCATCCTCAAAAGCATTTGGTTACCTGTTTAATGATTTCCTGAGAATACAAGTTGTTTGAAAAAGTGTCAACACAAATGTTGGTGAGTTCATAAGCTTTTGTTTGATATTATTAAAAGCCTTTCGTTTGTAAAAGTAGTATTTGTTTTAGAAAAATCCAATATTTTCCTTAAAATGTATATGTAGTCTTAAATCCAAAGACCGAAATGTATAAGTAACTTTTCTTACTTATAATAAATAATGTAAGTTTAAATCGACATAAACTCGTTTAATTTTAATGAAGTTCCCGTAAATTCTAATATTCATTAATACTTTATGTGAGTTTATTAAAGCCTTTTCTTGTAAAAGTAGTGTTCGTTCCAGAAAATCCAATATTTTCCTTAATGTGTAAATGTAGTCTTAAAACTCAAAGACCGAAATATACAAGTAGTGTTCGTTCCTTATAGTAAAACAATGCAAGTTTAAATCGACATAAACTCGTTTAATTTTAATGAAGTTCCCGTAAATTCTAATATTCATTAATACTTTATGTGAGTTTATTAAAGCCTTTTCTTGTAAAAGTAGTGTTCGTTCCAGAAAATCCAATATTTTCCTTAATGTGTAAATGTAGTCTTAAAACCCAAAGACCGAAATGTACAAGTAGTGTTCGTTCCTTATAGTAAAGCAATGCAAGTTTAAATCGACATAAACTCGTTTGATTTTAGTGAAATCCCCGTAAATTCTATGTTTGTTAATACCACATGTGAGTTATTATAACCATGCTATGACCTAGTTGGCCTGAAACGACGTTCTTCAGGCGTCGGAAATGTTATGACATTTGTCACCCCAGACCTGTCGGTCTAGCTGTTGCATGCAGCTAAGGTGTGGGTTTGTCAGACCCAATATAGATCTACACACAAGTATCACGCTCTCCCTCGAGGAGACTCTGGTTATAATACAGGACTTATTTGTAAATTGAATCGAATGTCTCACAGAAGTCATTAATGAATTTATGTGTAGTGTAATGAAAACTTGGTACCGTATGGCCGTACCTTGCTTAATGAAAATATCCTTTGTATAAATGTTCCCTTTTTAAATGTATGTGTTATGTAATGTTTCATAAAGTCATTAACGGAATTACGTATTATGAAAACTTGGTACCGTATGGCCGTACCTTGCTTAATGAAAATATCCTTTGTATAAATGTACCCTTTTTAAATGTATGTATTATGTAATGTATCATAAACTATACCTATTATAGTTTATCAACCAAGGGTAGTATGTAGTAATGTATGCAAACTATATTCAAAATAGTTTATTAAATGTTTGAATGTATCGGTTGTACTTTGATTATAATCACTTGTTATTCTTTATATTTTATATGTCCAAATCCATTTGTAAACTGATGTGTGTCTAAATATTAAGATAAAATGTCATATATTGCAATAACATATAATCACATAAAGATATACACCTTGCTCAACATGTTACAAGGTGAAATGAAATTGACAGCAACTTTTTGTTGTATACAGTTTCTGTTACTGTTCTTAGAAAATTTATAGAAAAATCATCAAAGCTCTAAATCCAAATCCGCAAATTCTGAGAGTTTGGAATATGAGTCTAGTTTGTTCGTAAATTTTATCATGATTTTTAGTGATCTCTAACAGAGGTGAAAATGTTCATAATCACAGACTGGTCCGGGTTTGCCTCTGAAATGATAGGCAGTTTTGTAAAAATCACCATAAATTGTAGAAAAATCATATGGAGATTTGCAAGTAGCCATTTTAAATCTAAGAGTTTGAACTACTTGCACCTGGAACAGTTTTGAAAACTAAAATATTTAAGTTGACCAAAACAGTCCGTGATCGAAGTTCATCTTTTCTGATGTAATCTGATAGAAAAAGTTTAATTGTGTTCTTGATGATTTTACTTGTATTCCCCCCTTAAAACTTAAGAAAAACATGTAAATGTAGGGGTATGAACTCACCTTATGTGATTTCAGTAGATGAAAGTGAGATAGAGGAAGTGTTCAACCCAAGAACACTAAGAAGATGTCTTGATGATTCGAGAATCTAACACCGAATAAGATGGAATTTGTGTAAGATATCAATGATTTGAGTAGAATGGAGTTTAATAATTATGTGAATGATGAAGATACTTACTAATTGAAGAAAGAAATCCCTGGAGAAAGCCTTGAAGTTCTTGAAGTTGAGAGAAAAGATGAGAGAATTTTGGAGAGTGTTCTTGGTTGCTAAGTGTAGAATGAAAGGGCTTTTAAGGAGAATGAGGAGAGAGGACCAATCCTCCAGCTCTTAGAACGTGGGAAGAGCTGGAGATAGGGTGTAAAGGTCCACTAAGGTGACAAGGAGTAGTGGGAAAGAGTGGCTGATCATAGAGTGAGGTGGTGGTGGCTTGCTTTTGTCATAAAATAAGGAAAAGCAAATATTCCCTCAATAATTAGTCCAACCACCAATTCTTTTAATACATTTTTATAAAAACCCTGGAGATTTATATATTTTGGGGCCTTAGTTTATAAAATAAAGTTTTGGGTGAAAATCCCACGTTAAAATAATGAAAAACGGAGTTAAAACGAAGTCGTAGTCGAAAAACCGGTAAAAAGGGGCCGTCTGCGAGACCTCTCGCATGGGCTGTCTGAGAGGCTTCTAATGCGAGGCTTCTGTCCTGAGAGGCTTCTAATGAGAGGCTTCGGTCCTGAGAGGCTTCTCATGAGAGGCTTCGGTCCTGAGAGGCTTCTCATAAGAGGCTTCGGTCCTGAGAGGCTTCGGTCCTGAGAGGCTTCTCATGAGAGTTTTCGCTTCTAATAGGAGGGTTTTGGTTCCTTAAGGTTATTTTACCCGTTTTTACCCCGTTTCAAGTGGTTTTTGACCCGGTTAAGGGTCGGGATGGCCCGAATGATTACAAAAAGTTAAAGTAACTTTTGAGAGAGATTTAGGAGAGATTTGGGAGAGATTTCAAATAGAAAGAGATAGAGTGAAAACGATTTAGAGAGGTTTCGTTTGTGATTAATTTGAGTGTCCGGCTTCACAACGCAAGGTTCGTAAACCCCGTTAAACCGTGTTTTAGTGTCGTACACACTCCCGATGAGTGTGCAATAATGTTTTATCGTTTTGGTTCAATGTTTACTTAGGAAATTCAACACACGAACTTTTCAAATGATGTTTCTCTCATTAAGATATTGCATTGTACAGTAATTACATAGTGTAAACCCTAATATACAAGGGTTAATTGAGTCGATTGGTTTTGACTTGTTGACTTTGTTTGACTTTGACTTGACTCAATTTTGACGGTTGTCACATTCTAGAACCTTCAAAAGGCCTTCATATTTTTGACCACTTCTTTTGATACAAGTCAATGCCAAAATTTTGACTCCTCTCTCCTCTCTCTTCAAGTTCCTTAGTTTCTAAGGTTTGAGTGTGAACCATTGGAGGCACGCCACTTGTGGTGCTTGCTTCCAAGAGTTCTTCAAGAAGGTTTTTGTTTAGTTATTTACTACAATAACTAAAAGGTAAGTAAACCCTACTCCGTTTTTTGAAATTCGAAAATTAGTCTAGGCTTTATAGTTTTTGTTGTTCAATAGAATATTAATTCGATAGAGTTATGACATAAATCCTTAGGTTGCATGGTCCCTTAAGTGTTAAGGATTTATCTGCGTTAATACATGTAAAACCCATCAAGTACCTTGTGAAAAGTGGTATAAACTGATTGTCCCATCTCTTTATGGTTCGAACCATCTTGCTTTGTACTACTCTTTAGTACATTAAAGTAATGTAGTTGGAGTCTATTGTACCCCTATTATTTGTTTAGTTTGACACACCTAAAAAATTTCAAAGTATAAAATTTCATTCACACTAAAATGATTGGAATATGTTACATTAGGTCTATTACATGTGTTTTCATAGTGCTTGTGTTTGCAGAATGTTGACCTAATTTCCATTGTTGTAACACACCACGGCCTGTAACGACCCAAAAATCCTTTTCTTAATGATGTCAGCTTTCGTTATTTAGTTAATTATTTTGTACATAAATTTGGTTTTATGATTATAAATTGAAATAAATTAAATAAAAATGATGTTAATCAGTATTTAAAAGAATCAATCAATAATTACGAGGTATATAATTTAATTAAATTGATTTGGGAGAATATAGAGTTTTTACAAGGCATTAAAATGTATAAATGGAATAGAGGGACTATAATGTCATTAAAAGAAACTTGAAATGTTATACTATCTAGGGTTAGGGTAAAAGAAGTTCAAGTTTGGAAGGTTAGGGACTAAATTACAAAATGTTGGGTGAAAACAAAACAAGTTAAGCACTTCCGACAAATATCAAAACAAACTTCGATGAACTTGCGGAAATAAAACTTCTGAAAATGTGAATCAAGTGAACACAATATTTAACGTGGTTCGGTCAAGGTGACCTACATCCATGGTCGAACGAGAGAGAGAGAGAGAGAGAGAGAGAGAGAGTGTGTGTGTGTGAGAGAGAGAGGATTTTATAACTTCCAATAACAATTACAATCACACACAAATGTTACACCTCAATTGAGCTCTCAAAACAAAAGAGTCTCTCTTGCTTACTAGCTGCTCCAAAGGAGTGCTCTCAACCTTACAATGATTACTCTCTTGAAATTTTTGCACGCATATAATGATGGAGATATGATTTTATTTATACTTGAGGGATCCGACCTAAAACCCTAATGGGCTAAGCCCATTGGCCCATAGGCCCATGAATGGTGACAACCAATCATATCTCGCCATGCAACATCTTTTGGAACATTCTTCCATGTCATACATCCCATGAGCATCAACAACACACATGATGGACCACCTTGACCATAGTGGAGCAACATGATGCACAGGTGGAGCACCATGATCACTAATGGTCCAACATCCATCATGATGGCACAACATGGTGTAATCCTTGAGCAATACCAACAACTGAGCATCCTTGAACGATCTTGAGCATCATAGAGGACTTTATAACATACTTGGCTCATCAGGGATACCATGGCTCATCAAGGAACAAAAATGGCCCATCTTGCACCATGATGGCGCATCATGTGCAAGGATAGCGCAACAGGCATCAAGTATGGCGTAAGAACTTCTAGGTTAGAGCAACATCACCATCTTGGCACAACAACAACATACATGGCGGAAAAAGACCACACTTGGCGCAACAACATACTATTTAGATCTGGAATGAACTTGACATTTTTCAAAGTCCAATCCGTACCCAGAGTCGACTTGAGAACCACATCTCCGACACCCATGATATATAGACACTTGTTATCTGCCAGCCTAACGTTTCCTTAGTAATGCCTGAAGTTCTGCATCACATCTTTGGAATGAATAGTGTGAAATGACGCACCAGAATACAAGACCCATGATTCTATTGAATTTTCAACTGAACAAATGAACGCGTCACCTTCAAAATCTTCTGTCATTTTCATCTCCTTGTGGCCTTTATCTGCCACGAGCATTGGACAATGACTTTTGACATGACCACTCTCTTTGCATGTCCAACAGGTCACGTCCCTCCTATTATTCTGTCCACCTCTCCTTCTCGATTTTGATCTTCCACTACCCCCACATCCTCTGTTGGACCCCTTCCTTTATCTTCAGTACTCAGAAGACTATTGGAAGCTTCTCCAGCACTCCGTCTGCGTACATCCTCACCAAGGATTAAATCGCGAATGCCTTCGAATGTCAGCTTAGTGCCCCTAGCTGAGCTGCTAACTGTTGTCACTGTACCAGACCAACTATCAGGCAAAGATGATAATAGTAGCAATGCCATGAGTTCATCTTCAAATTTAATATCAACCGAAATCAACCTTGATAGGATTGAATTAAATTCATTAACATGATCAATCACTAAGCCTCCCTACTTCATCTTTAGATAGTGGCTTCATCAACTCATGAGTAGTCTTCACATTGACAATGTCGAATGCTACATTATTTGCCAAGGATAATCTCACCACACCAAGTACTTTCCGATCTAACAATTCCAAATCCCCGTGCTTCATTTCTTTAGGTTTACTTTGGGACAACGGTTCATGTAAGTTTTTCTGGTAGAGGTAGTCTTTGATTTGCATTTTCCAGAAACCGAAATCGTGCCCATTGAATTTGTCAATCTTAACTTTCCCATCTTCAGCCATATCTCTGATACCAGTTTGTTGGGTGACAACAAAACAAGTTAAGCACTCCAGACAAATATAAAAAGAAGCTTTGATGAACTTGTGGAAATAAAACTTCTGAAAATCTTAACTTTCTGCAAGCATATAATGATGGAGATATGAGTCTATTTATACTTGAGGGATCAGACCTAAAACCCTAATGGGCCAAGCCCATTGGCCCATAAGCCCATGAATGGTGACAATCAATCATATCCCACTATGCAACAACTTCTAGAACATTCTTCCATGTCATACATCCTATGAGCATCAAGAACACACATGATGGACCACCTTGACCGTAGTAGAGCAACATGATGCACAGGTGGAGCATCATGATCACTAATGGTCCAACATCCATCATGGTGGCACAACATTGTGTAATACTTGAGCAATACCAACAACTGAGTATCCTTGAACGATCTTGAGCATCATAGAGGACTTCATAGCATACTTGGCTCATCAGGGATACCATGGCTCATCAAGTAACTAAATAGGCACATCTTGCACCATGATGGCGCAACATGTGCAAGGATGGCACAACAGGCATCAAGTATGGCACAAGAACTTCTAGGTTGGAGCAACATCACCATCTTGGCACAACAACAACATACATGGCGCAACAAGGCCACGCTTGGTGCAACGACATACTCCATGGCGCAACAGGAGTACCTCATGGCGCAAGAGAGGTACCCCATGGCGCAAGAGGGAGTAGTTTGGCGCAAGAAGGAGTGCCCTTAGCGCAACAACATCCTTCTTGGTCCAACCCTTCAACAGATAGCGCAGCAAGGATCCCTTGTTGCTCCATATCACTCCCAAGTGTTCCAAACCCCCTTCTATATGATCCGTTCCCTTGGCACTAGATCCGTACCTTTGTCAGACGATCCATTTCCTTCTTAGATGATCTATTCCTTTGTCACATGCTCCATGAACCCAAAGTGCTCCATTGAGTTCCAAGTGCTCCAAATGCTCCATGAACATGATCCAAATGCTCCATGTTGGACAAGTCTTCATACCTCAACACAAAAATCACATTAAAACACCTCCATGAATGCAATTGACATATTGAAGGGGATATGTGTGTTTTTTGTCCATGCGTCCTATATGTGTGCTTCATGAGCCTTCTTCCATTACCTTTGGGCTGCTGCTACATCAACGTTCAATAGGAAGGAAATAAAAAAAACCGTTCGTTGAAGGGAGAAATCGAGCAAGGCTGTGGCGGGAGGATTGAAAGGCGACAGAGGGAGAAATCGATAGATTTTGTGGAAATTTAAAACAAATTAACCACATATCTTTTTCTAGATTTGAAACATGAAACCACATATGGGGTTCATCTTTAGTTTTACAAACCCATCTGCGTTTTGTTCTTTGTCTCATCTTCGGTTTTTTTCTTCAAAAGCGTTAATTTTTTTTGGTTTAAACCCAAAATTCATACAACGTACTACTAACCTAGACACTTAGGGAATACCACAACAAAATCGGAAAAATGAAGAACAAAACCCGAAAAATGAAGAACGAAACTTTAGATGTCACAAAGTTGTACAACTATTTAATGTACATATGGTGGAGTGAATGAAAAAATGACCTATAATTTTTTTTTTTCAACTTTAAACATACTGGGTTGATGGACTTTGATTCTGCATTCGGACCATGAAATCACAAACCATTATTCGAAAACTCGTACCATTTTATCGAATTTAACGAAACCATATATAAGAAGGCGAAACCACATTAGACCTAACATCATATGTGGTTCAGGTGGCTATTTTTAAAAATATCTAAAACTTTGACTATGTTTAGCAAAGTTATTAGACAAAACGGCTAGATTTGTAAATTATTGTTAATAATATAATGATTATATCTTTGTTTAAACTTGTATATTAGACTAGACTAGATAGTCAAAAGCTGCATTCTCTAGTTCGCTACCAGTCTCCACGGCTTGATTGAAATCAACCAGTGTCCACTCGGCTCTAACATGTCTTCTTCACAACCGTTGACCGGAGAGATGACAATCACAAATCTGGATGTTTTCATGGGGAACTTGGAACGGTTAATTAACGATAAAGGTAATCGACTGATTACAAGCAACCGATTAATCGAAGCTAAAATGCCCGAGATCAAATTGCTTTATGAGGAGCTCCGCTACCTGATCGAATCCGTCTGCTACAACAAAAACACGGATGAAGAAGAACTGTATGAATTCGAAGATGTGGAAAACTGGAAAAGAAGACTTACGAATGGAGCGCACGAGGCAGAAAACGCCGTTGATATGTTCATATCCTCTGCCATTCTCAAGGTTAGGGACAGTGAAATCTTCACCGGTGAGGGTCATTCTTCTTATTACCTTGATTCGCCTCCTAGCTTTTTTGGCAACATGGTTGGATCTGATTTTAACATCAATGAATTCGAAGATGTGGAAAACTGGAAAAGAAGACTTATTACCTTCCCCTTTCTCAAGGTCAGTGACGATGAAATCTTCACCGGCGAGGGTCATTATTCTCATATCCTCGATTTCCAACTTAACCTTAATGCTATCATCGAAGACCTAAGATCTATCAGAAAAGAGATGCAACATAAGATTCGGCAATCGGTCAACAATAACAATATCCGGCACCTCGTGGAGCCTCAGATTGCAAACCCACAAGTTGCTGCAGCAAGAGTGAACCCTAGCGGAGCAGAACACGAACAAATCATTGTGGGGTTCGATGAGGTATCACTGTCGATAATGGATAGACTTACTGGAGAATACCGGAAGCAGCTAGACATCATCTCGATCGTGGGTATGGGCGGAGTAGGTAAGACTACTTTGGCTTCCAAAATATTCAATGATCAGTATGTCGCATATTATTTTGACATACGTGGGTGGATTACTGTTTCTGAAGCATACACAACACGAGATCTGTTAATAGGAATATTGGCATCAATGGGGATATCAGTTCATGAAGCAATTACTGAACAAAAACTCTGTGAAATGGTGTATAAAAGCTTAAAGGGTAGGAAATATTTGATGGTGATTGATGATATCTGGAGTACCAAGGCATGGGACAATCTGAGACAATGTTTCCCTGATGATAACAAAGGGAGTAGAATTATTCTAACCACTCGCCTTACAGAAGTTGCTTTGCATGCAAAACCGGGTGGTTTCACTCACAATCTACAATGTTTAACTGAAGAAAAAAGTTGGGAGCTGTTGTGTAGGAAGAGTTTTAGGGGATACGAAAGCCCTCAAACTTTGATTGAAACAGGGAAGCATATAGCTCAAAAATGTCAAGGTCTGCCACTTGCATTAGTTGTGATTGCAGGGATTCTTGAGAAAGGAGAAAAGAGCAAAGATCTTTGGGAGAAAGTTGCTGAAAGTGTGAGTTCATACATTGCCGATGACCCTAAAGGATGCTTAGATACTTTAGCTCTGAGTTATGAGCATCTACCTCATCATTTGAAAAACTGCTTCCTCTATGTAGCTGGGTTTCCAGAGGACTATGAAATCCAAGCACGGAGGTTGATCCGCCTGTGGATGGCTGAAGGGTTTGTTAAAGAAGAAAAAGAAACTGCTCAAAGAGGCTTTAGAGGAACAAGCTGAAGATTACCTGATGGATCTTGTCGACAGAAATTTACTGATTATTGTCAATAGACGATCTGATGGTGGAATCAAATCATGTCGTTTGCATGATCTTTTAAGGGATTGTGCTTGATTAAAGCTGCTGAAAAGAAACTATTCAAAAAAATAGGTATGTCAGACTCTGATCCAACTTCCACCATAAAGAATCAACACCGTTTAGTCACAGATTATAAAGTTCTATGTGACATCTATGATTCTGATTCTACCACATACATGAGGTCAGTTTTGTGCTTTTCTAACCGTGAAGAGTTAAAGAACATACGTAGAAGATGGGTTCCTTCCTTTTTGCTTCTTAGGGTTTTGGATCTACTAAACATTCGCATCCTTGATTTCAAAGACATAAAAATACTAATTCATTTAAGGTACCTAGCTGTTTGGTCAGGCTACCGTGACTTTAAATTCTCAGAGGCTGGTCTCTCGAGGCTTCAAACTCTCATTCTCAAAGGCAAGTATGGAAATGTCATGTATTCACCGAATTTGCAAAATATGGCGAATCTAAGGCACTTACTGAGTGATAGGATTATTTTAATTCACACGTTTCCTGTATTATTAAACCTGCAAACCATTTCCAAGCTAAGAGTAGATGACTTGCTTGTACTGCAATCTTTTCCAAACCTCAAGAAACTTGCGTGTTCTGTTTCTGAGTTCTTTGACTTTTCGTCATTAACTCGTCTTGAAGCTTTAAACGTGGAGAACGACATGGATGAACCATTAACTATAGTGAATCCAATTAGGTTTCCGAAAACCTTGAAAAAACTGACCTTAAAAGGGTTACGTCTTCCTTGGAGTTACATGTCAACAATTCAACAGTTACCCAATCTCGAGGTTCTAAAATTACTAGACTCTTCCTTCAAGGGAAGCCTGTGGGATGCTGGTGATGGACAGTTTTGCCAACTGAAATTCCTTAAATTAGAGCACCTGGACATCAAATTTTGGGAAACCTCTAGGATCAGTTTCCCCTGCCTCAGGAAACTAGAGGTGAGAAGTTGCAAAAAACTGAAGGAAATTCCATTCGACATAGGGTTTATCTCCACACTCGAGCATATTGACATTGACGAATCGAATTCTTCTGTACTCAAGTCTGTCGATAAAATTCAAGAAGAGCAGCGTGAAATGGGAAACTATGACCTCCATGTCACGTTGGTTGACGTTGCTCCACTTGAAGCTTTCTTTCAAGGAGACCCCTTTTATGAATAACTTCCCATATCATCATACATTCACGGTTGTTTTAGCGTGAAAAAAAAAGGGAAAATGAGTGTGGAGGGTAGGGGTGTCAATTTATGACACGACACGACAAAAATACACGAAATGAAATGAAATCGGGACGAAATCAAAATTCGAATTCGTGTTTGTGTCGTTTTCGTGTCAAGATTAAAAAACACGATGTCGTGTTCGTGTTCATAAATCGACACGAAATTGACACGATTAAGCATGTGTTTGTCGTGTTATATATCTTTAAGTATGAACGAAATACATTAATAGTTATGTAATATTATATTTGTCGTGTCGTGTTGTGTTGTCGTGTTATAATTGATTCGTTTTCGTGTTAATGAAAAAAAACACGACATCGTGTCGTGTCGTGTTCGTGTTACACAAAACATTGTCATGTCGTGGCGTGTCAGACAAAAACAAGACACGACTGCCTGATTTGACAACCCTAGTTGAGGGTAACGTTTGTTCTCATTTGATCCATTTTTTTTTGTACCCAATATACTATGGAACTTGTTGTTTGTGTTCACCATAACCCTTTTGACCGGCTATCACATTTGATAGCCGGTCAAAGGGTTATGGTGAACACAAACAACAAGTTTAATGGTATATTGGATACAAAAAAAGGAAAGGGACCAAATGAGAACAAACTCAACAGTTGGTTACACTCACGGGTCATTTTCCATTTATTCATTTACAGAAAATCTCATGTCATCTCCTGCTTATATTAATGAATTTATGAGATTCATTCTTGCTTCTCTTCAAAACATAACCTACGAAAGAGCATTATTCATCCATGTATAATTTTGTAATGCATTTGAATATTTATTAGCGAATCTTGATTGATCGGGTACATTTCATGACTACATTTACATTTCTAATCAAATGATTTATCGTATCATGGATTTTGGACAAGTCTACAAATGAGTGGAATCACAAGTGATGTGATTTTTTAGTTTACTTGGCTTTAAGATCGAATTCATGGGATAAGATGCAACATCAAAATGTACAAGATCATGCAGCTTTTGCAGACACATCACCATAATATACCTTGAGGTAAACGTTTATATTGATAAAGATACCTCTCATACATAGTCATATCATTTTGCAGAGAGTTGTTGACAGCTAATCACAGTAAGCATAGCATAGATCATGTTTTAACGAAGCTACCCCTCCGAAACGCTCTTCATGTACGTTCTGGCCTAAGAAGGTTGCATGAGATGACGTGAGATTTTCTGTAAATGAGTAAAGTGAAAATGAATCAGGAGGGTAACCAACTGTTGAGTTTGTTCTCATTTGGTCCCTTTCCTTTTTTTTTTGTATCCAATATACCATTGAACTTGTTGTTTGTGTTCACCATAACCCTTTTTTCTGTGATAGCCGGTCAAAAAGGTTATGGTAAACACAAACAAAAAGTTTGATGGTATATTGGGTACAAAAAAAAGGAAAGTGACCAAATAAGAACAAACTCAATAGTTAGTTACCCTCCAGAGTCATTTTCTCAAAAAAAAAAAAAGATAATTGCATAAACCATGTGGCACTATTTGCTAGTGTATGTATATTTATGGGTTAACATGGTAAACTGTCTATGTCTACCGTATCAATTATAATTGATATAAAATTTTTGCTATGGATACTACAAAGTATAATTGGTACAAACACATTTAGCTACTAACAAGTTCGATCGGTACAAATTGCTAATGATATATATGTTAATTTCTATTAATTTTCTGTTGTAAGATTTAAAGAGCTAATATATTTGATAATTTTGACAATTAGAATATTAGTTATATAGTTCTTTTAATTACCAAAAAATTCTATTGAAGTAACGTTAAATTAATGATTTTTGAGCTATTACATAATAATTTTGTTTAGCTAAAATTGAATATTATGAGAAGAGTCTGTTAAGAAAATATTTAGATTCTTCAATTGATTTCTATGGTATGTTAAAATAATCAAGATGAGATGACGGAAATGGAATTTACAGAACGCGACATTCATTTTGAGAAATTATCTCTTCAAACTCCAATATTTATCATAACGGAAGGAAGAGAACCACCATTATTCACACGCTACTTCACATAGGATTCAAAGAAAACTCGAGTAAGTATCGTTTGTATCTTCTTCAAATTATAAAAATTTGAAGTTTGTAACGTGTTTTTTCTAATATTCGCTACAGATGCATGGAAACTCATTCGAAAACAGGCTTTCTGTAGCACCTGGTTTCTGGTATGTTTTTTATTTAAGTATTTTGCATTTTTGGCCTTGGACTCGGCGAGTTGAAGGACCAATTCGCCGAGTAGAAGCGGGATGAGACGCGGGATTTAAATGATGGACTCGTCGAGTCGGGTCCCGGACTCGACGAGTAGGCTCTGACTGGACAAAACCCTAATCTGAGGGTTTGCACCCTATTTAAACAACCTTATACAGCCTCCATCACCCCTTTATGCTCCCAGAATCCCTCCATAGCAAACCCTAAGTGTTTTGGTGCAAGATCTAAGGCTTTTGAATGATTTTTGTGGGTTTTGACCACAAGGAAGAAGGAAGAGCATAGAAGGATCAAGAGGAGACTGAAGGATTTGAGTTGGTTCATCATTTGCAGTCTTTGGAAGGTATAAAGTCTGTACCTTGCTTGCTTGTTTGTGAGATCCCTTTTTGGGGAAGATTTAGGGCTTTTTAAGCCATATGAGGTAGCCAACCATGATTGCAAACATGGTTGGGGGTCAAGACTTCGGATCTAAGTCTTGGGAGGGGTCACAAGGCAGATTTGGGTGGCTTTTGCACTCAAGGAAGGCCCCATGCAACATAAGAGTTATTTTAGAGCCTTTTAAGCTCAAAAGTCCAATGCATGCACGTAAAGTTCGTAACTTTACGTGCTAGATCGAGCTTAAGGGCTTGGATCTATCATTTGGTCAAGTGTTGTACATCAGAAATCGAGGATTTAGGGTGTGGACGTTATCGACTCGGCGAGTCCGTTCTTGGGACTCGACGAATCCAAGGCTTTGAGTCCCATATCTGTTGAGGGTCAAAGAACTCAGTTGGGTGTTAGAAGGGTTGTAGCAGGACAGAGAGAGTGACCCAACACATTGGACTTAGTTTTAGACCTGGAGTTCATGGGACTCGACGAGTGCTATTACAGACTCGGCGAGTCCAAGGCAATCTTCTTATGTTTGAAGATGAACTCGACGAGTTGTTCATACAACTCGGAGAGTCAAGGTCAGGACTTGTTCATCAGTTGAAGGTGAACTCGACGAGTTGTTCATACGACTCGGCGAGTCGGATGAAGGTTCATTGATGTTCGTAAAGAAGGGGGAACTCGTCGAGTCGTTGCCAAACTCGACGAGTCGAGTCATGGATAAGGACGAGTAAAGGGAAGGGACTCGACGAGTTGACGCCCCAACTCGGCGAGTCGGGTCAAGTGGAAGTTGACTTTGACTTGGACTTGGTTGGGGGTAAAATAGTCATTTTACCCTAAGAATAGATATCAGATTCTGACTGAGTGTTTTGTGGGGATTGTAGTCGGAGGATTTCCGGAGCAGCAGCGGACAGAGGTTTCCCGCACAGATTATCAGCAGCTACTCGTATGAGGTGAGTTACCTTCCAGTAGGGGTGGGTCTAAGGCCACAATGTCGGCCCACCAAACAGGGGTTTTTAGAAGATGATTGTCTTTGTGATAATTATCTTGGTCTGGTTACGTGCTTTGGTCATGAGTTTTATCTGTATGATATGTTACGTGTATAATAGGGATTAGTTTCCCTGACAGCGGTCCTTAGGACCGAAGGGTAGGTCAGTACCCGGATATGCCTGACTGTATGTTTATACCTTGCTGTTGTATGCAAGTGGTAGGGGTGGAATAGTCCCCAGTTACCGGTTGAAAGATACCGACGATGATTACCGGTTGAAAGATACCGACGATGATTACCGGTTGAAAGATACCGATGATATTGTATGGTATGTGGTATGATGGGGGAACTCACTAAGCTTTGTGCTTACGGTTTCGGTTTTGGTTTCAGGTACCTCTTCGTCAAAGGGGAAGGAGCCGGCGGCGTAGCATCGCATCACACACACACATGATTTCCGCATGGAGCTTTCTGGGATTGTACTTTGATATGTTATTATTTTATGACTTGGGTTTTCAGACATGATGCATTGTTTATGAGATGATGTGTTTTCACAGTATTTTCTTATGAATGTTTTTATGAGTCAGTTAATTAAAAAGAAATTTTTGGACTTGAAAATTGGGATGTTACAAGTTGGTATCAGAGCCCTGGTTTGAGGGATTCGGACACACCCTCGGGGGTGTCTGGACTCAAACTGAGGGACTAAAAGATTTTTACAAATGGTTTTCTAAAATCTAAATGGAAGGATTTTAAGAAATACGAAGTGTGTGATGCATGCGACCGGCCGGGCTCAAGTAAGTTTTCCCCAAGATACCCATACTTGCTATGTTATGCTATATGGTTCTGATTCAGAAAACTGCATGCTAGAATACGACTAAGGATCTAGGAGGATGCCTTGTGTGCCTGATATATGATTCTGAGAATTGCATGCTAGTTAGGGTTAAGGGTCTTGAGAGGATGCCTTATATGCCTGTTGTATGAGCTGTATGCTAGGACTGTTTAGTCAGCAGTAGGATGGCCTGTGTAGGTTATCCCTGATTTGGTTACCCAATGCACGAATGCTGCTTGCTTTGTGCTATGGGGGTTCTGGCCACCTTCAACTAGCTAAGGAACGGATATGTAACAGTATCTGCAAGTTAGTTAGGGGGAAGTGGTGGGGACTCCTAATGAAGTTGATGGCGGAGGGTAGGTCGGAGAGTGCCCTAGGGGAGCCTAGGATGAGGTCAGTGGAAAGGGTATCGGTAAAAGGGACTTGGTGAAGTCGAAGCAATCCTTGAGGAAAGTACGGGTAGATGTGGAAGGTAGTATGGGCCCGTACTACTGAAAGCAGAGGACCCATACTCGAATCAAGGAGGGCCTAGATGGAACGTGGAAACTTGGAAAGTGTGCGAGACCTCCGAAAAGTATATGTGATCCTGACATTTATGTGTGTATTTTCAGCATGGTGACCACGCGACATGGAGCAGGAGGTTCCGGATCAGGATCAGGATCAGGCTCGGGTGCAGGATCCGAGCAGGTTGATGACGGGCTGCGCGAGTTCACCGCGTCTAAGATCACGAGAGGCATTCTTGAGTCGACCCCTATCATTTTCGGGTCGATCAAGGAAGGGATTGTTGAGCTGATGGAGGATCGCCTCCGAGCATTCAGGAGTGATATGGCGTCTAGCCAGGTGGGTACGCACACTCTGTCCTTCAAGGACTTCCGAGGGAGCGGTGCGCCGGATTTCCATGGGGCGAAGGACCCCATTGCTACCAGATGATGGATTGCAGACATTGAGTCTGCACAGTTGACTAGCTTCTGCCCCGAGGGGTCGAAGGTGAGGTATGCAGCAGGATGCTTGAGAGACAGGGCCATAGATTGGTGGGAGTCGGTTTGTGACTCTCTGGGAGCCTCGGCTGTTGAGGCTATGACATGGCCGGATTTTGTGACCCGGTTCAGGGCTGAGTTCGCACCTGCGGTGGAGCTTCAGCAGGTGGCTAGGGAGTTCTTGGATATGAGGCAGACGACTGAGACAGTGGCGGAGATCACCGCCAAGTTCCGGGAGAGGGTGTTATTGGTGCCCCAGTATGCGGGAGATGAGGTCATGAGGAGGACCCGCTACCATGACATGCTACGAGCTGACATTTGGGAGCATGTTAGTTTCTCAGCTTGCCCTACCCTGGATTCCATGATTTCCAGGGCTAGGGAGAGGGAGATTGATCTGGAGCACATTCGGAAGAGGAAGGCAGCGGAGGGGCTGACGACGGGGGCTTCGGGGAAGAAGCCGAAGGGATCCGATGGTAGGCCGAAAGGCCAGTCAGGGCGGGACCGCTGTGGGAAATGTGGTCGGTCACACGAGGGAGCTTGTCGCACTGGGTCGGGTTCAGGTTGCTATAAGTGTGGCAAGGTTGGGCATTTTGGCAGAGATTGTACTGCCCCTGCTCCTACGATTCAGACATCAGACCTGATTTGCTTTCATTGCAATCAGAAGGGCCATAAAAAGGCCAATTGCCCTAGATTGACAGCAGCTGCGGTGCCGACTCCAGCGACAGCACGGGTTGTGGATGGCCGGAAGGCCAAGTTGGAGGCTCCAGTGGTTCGGAGCCGAGCATTTCAGCTGACAGCCGAGGAGGCACGCGCTGCACCCGATGTGGTGACGGGTATGATTTCTTATTTTTTTTATGCTGTTACGTTATGTCGCTGTGATTTTGATATATTATGTGCCTTGCTTAGGATCGTTCCATGTGAACGGTATCCCAGTTTAGGTGTTGTTTGATTCGGGTGCCACACGATCATTTGTCTCTCTTGCGCTTAGCAAGAAGTTTCCTGAGCCGTCGGGCACGTTGGATTGCCCTCTAGAGGTCGAGATTGCGGACGACCGGTCAGTGCGAGCATCAGAGGTCTACCGAGATTGCGTCCTGCGACTGTTTGAGGAGCGTTATCTGGTAGATCTGGTTCCCATACCTTTGCGGGGGAACAAGGTTATTATCGGTATGGATTGGCTAAGCCCCAATAGGGCAGTGATTGACTGTGCGCATCAGTTGGTGCGGATCAGGACCCCAAGTGGCGGAGAGCTGGTGATTCAGGGCGAGAGGCCACAGCAAGGACCAGCTTTATGTTCAGCAGCGAGAGCTAGGCGTTACCTTCAGCAGGGTTGCGCAGGATTTGTTGCCTTTGTGATGGATACCCGGGAGGTGGGTAAGGCAACGGTGAGCGATGTGCCCGTGGTACGAGAGTTTGCGGACGTATTCCCCGAGGAGTTGCCTGGGATACCTCCGGAGAGGCAGGTAGAGTTCAGGATTGAACTAGTCCCTGGTGCGGCTCCGATAGCCAAGGCGCCGTATCGGTTGGCTCCTCCTGAGATGCAGGAGTTGTCTACACAGCTGCAGGAGCTGTTAGACAAGGGTTTCTTTAGACCGAGCAGTTCACCCTGGGGAGCCCCGATTCTGTTTGTGAAGAAGAAGGACGAGTCGCATCGGATGTGTATAGATTATAGGGAGCTGAATAAGGTAACGGTGAAGAACCGTTACCCACTCCCGAGGATTTATGACCTCTTTGACCAGCTACAGGGAGCATCTTGGTTCTCCAAGATTGATTTGCGATCAGGGTATCATCAGATGAGGGTCAGAGATGAGATTGTACAGAAGACTGCGTTCCGGACGCGCTATGGCCACTATGAGTGTGGTGATGCTTTTCGGGCTCACCAATGCTCCTGCCGCGTTCATGGACCTCATGAATCGCGTGTGTAGACCGATGTTAGACCGGTCTGTGATAGTGTTTATTGATGATATCTTGGTTTACTCCAAGAGGCGAGAGCAGCATGAGGAGCATCTGCGAGAGGTTCTGGGGACTTTGAGAAGGGAGAGCTTGTATGCTAAGTTCTCCAAGTGTGAGTTCTGGTTGCGCGAGGTGCAGTTTCTCGGGCACCTTGTCAACTAGAACGGGATATCGGTGGACCCGGCCAAGGTTGAGGCCGTGATGAGGTGGGAAGTTCCGAGGTCTCCATCTGAGATTCGGAGCTTTCTGGG
Source organism: Lactuca virosa (assembly GCF_052849685.1). Taxonomy (NCBI): domain Eukaryota; kingdom Viridiplantae; phylum Streptophyta; class Magnoliopsida; order Asterales; family Asteraceae; genus Lactuca; species Lactuca virosa. The sequence continues at coordinate 262,317,645 of NC_136430.1, forward strand.
ATTGGCAGGCTACTATCAGAGATTCATTCAGGACTTCTCCAAGATAGTCGTGCCCCTGACCAGGCTGACAAGGAAAGCCGTGGTCTTTCGCTGGGGGCCTGAGCAGCAGGTCGCATTCGAGCCACTGAGACAGAGATTGTGCGAGGCACCAATCTTAGCCCTGCCAGAGGGCATGGAGGATTTCGTCGTGTACTGTGATGCGTCCATCTCGGGTTTGGGCGCAGTATTGATGCAGAGAGGGCATGTTATTGCTTACGCTTCGAGGCAGCTAAAGCCTCACGAGGCGAACTACCCGACGCATGATTTGGAGTTGGGGGCTGTTGTGTTCGCCCTCAAGATTTGGCGTCATTACCTCTATGGGGTTCGTTGTACGATTTACACGGACCACAAGAGCCTGAGGTATCTCATGGACCAGCCAAATCTGAATATGAGGCAGCGTCGGTGGCTTGATGTGGTAAAGGATTATGACTATGAGATCCTCTACCACCCGGGAAAGGCCAATGTGGTGGCCGACGCGCTTAGCCGCAAGGCAGCGCCGATCAGGGATATCTGTCTGAGGATGACAGTGGTGACTCCGCTGTTGGAGCGGATTCGGGAGGCCCAACAGGAGGCCATGAAGGAGGAACATCGGAAGAGCGAGCGGATTGTGGGGCAGATTTCCTCCTTCGACTATGATAGCCGAGGGTTATTGACTCTTCATCATAGGGTGTGGGTCCCTTATCATGGAGGCGTGGGCCAGATCCTGATGGAGGAGGCACACAAATCCAGATTTTCTATCCATCTCGGAGCGACGAAGATGTATAGAGATCTTCGTCCTGATTATTGGTGGCCCTGCATGAAGCGGGACGTAGCATGGTATGTGGAGCGGTGCTTGACCTGCAGGAAGGTCAAGGCCGAGCACCAGAGGCCACACAACAAGTTACAGCCGTTGGATATCCCGCTGTGGAAATGGGAAGACATTACGATGGACTTTATCACAAAGCTTCCCAGGACCGCGCGGGGAGTGGATTCGATTTGGGTCATCGTCGATCGATTGACCAAGAGCGCCCATTTTATCCCGATTCAGGAAAGTATTTCGGCCGAAAGGTTGGCCGATATCTATATCAGGGAGGTAGTGACGCTGCATGGGGTGCCAGTATCGGTGATTTCAGACAGGGATGTGCGGTTCACTTCCAGGTTTTGGAAGAAGTTTCATGACGAGCTGGGTACTCGTCTGCATTTTAGCACCGCCTTTCACCCGCAGACGGATGGTCAGAGCGAGCAGACCATCCAGACATTAGAGGATATGTTGCGGGCATGTGTTTTAGACTTCGGAGGTAGCTGGGATACCTACCTTCCATTGGCGGAGTTCTCGTATAATAATAGCTATCATGCGAGTATTGACCGTTCTCCCTTCGAGATGTTATACGGGAGGAAGTGCAGAACCCCGATATGTTGGGGTGAGGTTGGCCAGAGGGTCATGGGGAGCACCGAAGTGGTGCTCAAGACGACAGAGAGGATTCAGCAAGTTCGGAGCAGGCTTCAGACCGCTCAGAGTCGGCAGAAAAGTTATGCCGACAAGCGCCGATCGGACCTGAAGTTTCAGGTCGGGGATATGGTTCTCCTGAAGGTGTCGCCATGGAAGGGCGTCATCCGATTCAGGAAGCGGTGCAAGTTGAGTCCCAGGTATATTGGACCCTTCAGGGTTATAGCCCGGGTGGGCAAGGTGGCTTATAGGTTGGATCTGCCAGCCGAACTCAGCCAGATCCACAGCACTTTCCACGTCTCTCAGCTGCGGAAGTGCCTGGTGGACGACTCAGCAGTAGTACCCTTAGAGGACATTCAGGTTGATGACAACCTGAATTACATTGAGCGACCTGTAGCAATCCTCGACTGGAAGTCGAAGGATCTGAGAAACAAGAGGGTGGAGCTCGTGAAGGTGCAATGGCAGCACCGGAAGGGCTCGGAATGGACTTGGGAGCCGGTAGATGAGATGATGGAGCATTACCCAGAGCTATTCCAGGATCGAGCAGCAGACTTCGAGGACAAAGTCTAAAATAAGTGGGGGAGATTTGTAGCACCTGGTTCCTGGTATGTATTTTATTTAAGTATTTTGCATTTTTGGCCTTGGACTCGGCGAGTTGAAGGACCAACTCGCCGAGTAGAAGCGGGATGAGACGTGGGATTTAAGTGATGGACTCGTCGAGTCGGGTCCCGGACTCGACGAGTAGGCTCTGACTGGACAAAACCCTAATCTGAGGGTTTGCACCCTATTTAAACAACCTTATACAACCTCCATCGCCCCTTTATGCTCCCAGAAACCCTCCATAGCAAACCCTAAGTGTTTTGGTGCAAGATCTAAGGCTTTTGAGTGATTTTTGTGGGTTTTGACCACAAGGAAGAAGGAGGAGCATAGAAGGATCAAGAGGAGACTGAAGGATTCGAGTTGGTTCATCATTTGCAGTCTTTGGAAGGTATAAAGTCTGTACCTTGCTTGCTTGTTTGTGAGATCCCTTTTTGGGGAAGATTTAGGGCTTTTTAAGCCATATGAGGTAGCCAACCATGATTGCAAACATGGTTGGGGGTCAAGACTTCGGATCTAAGTCTTGGGAGGGGTCACAAGGCAGATTTGGGTGGCTTTTGCACTCAAGGAAGGCCCCATGCAACATAAGAGCCATTTTAGAGCCTTTTAAGCTCAAAAGTCCCATGCATGCACGTAAAGTTCGTAACTTTACATGCTAGATCGAGCTTAGGGGCTTGGATCTATCATTTGGTCAAGTGTTGTACATCAGAAATCGAGGATTTAGGGTGTGGACGTTATCGACTCGGCGAGTCCGTTCTTGGGACTCGACGAGTCCAAGGCTTTGAGTCCCATATCTGCTGAGGGTCAAAGAACTCAGTTGGGTGTTAGAAGGGTTGTAGCAGGACAGAAAGAGTGACCCAACGCATTGGACTTAGTTTTAGACCTGGAGTTCATGGGACTCGACGAGTGCTAGAACAGACTCGACGAGTCCAAGGCAATCTTCTTATGTTTGAAGATGAACTCGACGAGTTGTTCATACAACTCGGCGAGTCAAGGTCAGGACTTGTTCATCAGTTGAAGGTGAACTCGACGAGTCGTTCATACGACTCGGCGAGTCGGATGAAGGTTCATTGATGTTCGTAAAGAAGGGGGAACTCGTTGAGTCGTTGCCAAACTCGACGAGTCGAGTAGTGGATAAGGACGAGTAAAGGGAAGGGACTCGACGAGTTGACGGCCCAACTCGGCGAGTCGGGTCAACTGGAAGTTGACTTTGACTTGGACTTGGTTGGGGGTAAAATAGTCATTTTACCCTAAGAATAGATATCAGATTCTGACTGAGTGTTTTGTGGGGATTGTAGCCGGAGGATTTCCGGAGCAGCAGCGGACAGAGGTTTCCCGCACAGATTATCAGCAGCTACTCGTATGAGGTGAGTTACCTTCCAGTAGGGGTGGGTCTAAGGCCACAATGTCGGCCCACCAAACAGGGATTTTTAGAAGATGATTGTCTTTGTGATAATTATCTTGGTCTGGTTACGTGCTTTGGTCATGAGTTTTATCTGTATGATATGTTACGTGTATAATAGGGATTAGTTTCCCTGACAGCGGTCCTTAGGACCGAAGGGTAGGTCAGTACCCGGATATGCCTGACTGTATGTTTATACCTTGCTGTTGTATGCTAGTGGTAGGGGTGGAATAGTCCCCAGTTACCGGTTGTAAGATACCGATGACAGTTACCGGTTGAAAGATACTGATGATGATTACCAGTTGAAAGATACCGATGATGATTACCGGTTAAAAGATATCGACGATGATTACCGGTTGAAAGATACCGATGATATTGTATGGTATGTGGTATGATGGGGGAACTCACTAAGCTTTGTGCTTACGGTTTCGGTTTTGGTTTCAGGTACCTCTTCGTCAAAGGGGAAGGAGGCGGCGGCGTAGCATCGCATCACACACACACATGATTTCCGCATGGAGCTTTCTGGGATTGTACTCTGATATGTTATTATTTTATGACTTGGGTTTTCAGACATGATGCTTTCTTTATGAGATGATGTGTTTTCACAGTATTTTCTTATGATTGTTTTTATGAGTCAGTTAATTAAAAAGAAATTTTTGGACCTGAAAATTGGGATGTTACACTTTCTATGGTCAAAGTATTAGTATAATCCATAATTTTTATTATAAAACAAATGAAGAAGCAGGTGGTACAATCACATGGGTTTGTAGGGAGCTGTCCATTTTTATCATTCCTACTCTAGTTTGAGTGTTTAACCTTCTTTTTCTTTAATCAAGGCTGCCAAGGCATTATCCATTTATGTGCATTTAATTTAGTAGTTGTAAAAGTCCAGAGAAAGTCGTTGTCTATTTTTAATGTATGTTCATTTTGTCTTGTGTAAGTTTGGAAGAAAGAGACGCTGCAAATAAGTCTCAACTTTTGGCATTTTGCTTTTCTCTTCCACTGCACTCACACAAAAACAGATAACACTCCATCTTCCTTTCTATTTTTTCTGCAAAAGTCAAGTGATTACAAAGGCAATGAACCACCATTTGGTATCGGAGCTCCAAGTTTATGCCAATATATTAACCCCGATCTACACCCATTGGAGATTCGTCAAGGAACAGGAAGGATGGGTAGATTACACTACACTATCCTATGATGTCAAGAAACAACTATGTTGTATGGGCCATTAAAATGAAAGTGTTCATGCAAGCACAAGGGGTTTGGGATGCTATAGAGCCCAGTAAACCAGAAGATGTAGTTGAAGTTAGAAAAGATAAGATGTTACTTGCAGCCATCTATCAAGGAATCCCATAAATATGTGTTGTTGTCATTGGCAGAAAAATAAACAAAAATAGAAGCATGGGAGACTCTAAAAATTATGTACACGTGGGCTAATAGAGTAAAGACAACATGGGTGCAGACGTTAAAAGTAGAAATTGAAGTTCTAAATATGAAGGAGATGGAGACAGTGGATTAGTTTGCTATGAAGATAAACAATATTGTAAGCAATATCCTTGCCTTAGGAGACAAAGTTGAAGAAAAATATGTAGTGAAAAAGCTGCTACGAGCAGTACCATCAAAGTTCTTGCAGATTGCATCAACCATTGAGCAATTTGCAGACCTTGATAAGGTGACCGTTGAAGAAGTGGTTGGTAGGTTGAAAGATTACACAGAGAGAATCCGGGGGCACAGTGAAGTTGAAGAAAAGAAGCTTCTATTGACTCTCCAAGAGTGGTCTAAAAGAAACAAGAAGCAAAGTGAAGAGGACTTAAAATCCTCTTACAAATCCAACCATAGCAGTCCAAGTAATCAACGAGATCGTGGAAGAAGTCATGGCAGATGGAGTAACTATAGAAAACGTGGAAGAGTCCATGGAAGAGACCGTGAAAGAGGCCATGGAAAAGGTGTTGCTGACCAACAAAGAGAAGGAAATCGGGGCTCATCTAACAGTCACGACAAGAGTGAACTCCAATGTTCTAATTGTCAAGAATATGGGCATTATGCCTCAGAGTGTGGAAACCCAAGACGTGAAAGGAACCATGAAGCAAATCTGACTCTAGATCATGCTGAACCAACATTATTATTGGCTTCTTTTGTGTAACAACCCAAAAACCGTGATAAAATTTTTCATTTAAAAATCAATAGTTTCAATCACCACATATGTCCAAGTTAATAACAATGTACAATATCCAAAACATCAGAGTAATAGTATCCAAAAAGTGCGGAAATCATGAGGGGAGAATGTTGTGTCATCATATCGGGTTCTTCCTTTTTGTATCGGAAGTACCTGAAATCATATACATAAACTATAAGCATAAAGCTTAGTGAGTTCCCCTAAAATACCACATACCAAACATATAAATGGTGCCTAGCCCTGGGGTATATTCCAACCCAATAAACAAATATAGGCCCAACCATGGGGTTTATTTCAACCCGATCATACGATAGTGGGCCCCGTCTTGGGGTTTATTTCAACCTGATCATACCATAATGGGCCCTGTCCTAGGGTTTATTTCAATCCGGTCATACAATCATGGGCCCCGCCCTGTTGTTTATTCCAACCCGATCATACAAACATATATGTAACAGTCACAAAACAGCTAGCATTCTACATAACAGAATAATGGGTCGGCATTGGTGCCTTCGACCCACTGATACAATGAGGAGACTCACCTCACAATCTGAACAGATAGCTAGATAGGACACTGCTCCGAATATCAGCTCTACCAGTCACTTATACATCAAATAGTGACCAATCTCAACTACAACTCAAAATACCCAAAATACCCTTAGGTCAAACTTGGTCAAATATTGGGCAAAGCCAAAAGTCAACCGAGTCAACTTAGTTGAGTACGCCCAACGTACTTAGCTTGTACGTATGGCGTACTAGCGTATTGACCAAAAACGGGCCTTTGACCACGTACGCACAACGTACTCTAACATACGCCCAACATACACACCTGCCACCTTTTCCTTCTATTAAGATCTTAATCCCTTAATCTTTTTCGTCAAAAATCCAGATCCAGTCCTCAAATGATGTCCTTAATTATAAAGTTTCCAACTTTATGATCTTGCATGGCTATTAAGTGCTCAATACCAAAAACCCTAACTTCTTAACTCATTAAGATATCCTAGTCCATGCGTGGAGGAAAACTAAGGACCAAGATTACATTTTTATGATTCTAAACACTCCAAAACGTCTAAAAGGACAGCTCAAATGAATTAGAGTAATCCATATTCAAATACATTAAGCTTATGGGACCAAAATCAACACAATCCATGGCTAATCAAGATCTAAGCAAAACTTCATCAAGATCAGAGCATTTTACCTCCAAGTGCTACAAAATGATGATGTGCTTCTGAATCCAAAGTGCTTCAAGCTTCCAAGCACTACAAGAAAATTTCGATTTAGCTACGAAAAAATTTCGTAGCTAAAAGCTAAAATTCCGTAGCTAAACCTGAATAACCACAAAAGTTGCTACGGAATTCGTCAATGAGATTTCGTAGTTATATTTCTTGTAGCAAACTATTTAGCTACAAAATTATAGTTCCGTAGCAGTTTTGCTACGACGTTTATTACGTAGCAATTTAACTACAACACACTTCCATAACAATTCCGTAACAATGGGGCGCGTAGCAAATTCCGTAGCCATTTATTCCGTAACAAATTCCGTAGCCATTTGTTTTGTAGCAAATTCTGTAACCATTTGTTCCGTAGCCATTTGTTCCGTAACAAATCACGTAGCCGTTTGTTCCGTAGCCATTTGTTCCATAGAAGAAATAGGTTCCAAAACAAATTCATAACGATAAAAATATTCAAAAAAAATCCAATTTCCATTTATATTATTCGTTGAAATATATAAAAATGCAATAAATTTAATTTTAGTAGTTACATAGATTTTTATAGATATATTACATAATTGATAATCCTTTTACATGGTTCCCTAATCATCAAAACTGAATATTCTTTACAAATATTGTCACACAGTTCATATTGGAACCACCACAAACACACAAATAACCATAAATGCTCTAGAATACCAGCAGCTTTGAGCACCAATTACAACAATATTTGTCCCAACTTCAAATTTTTTATGATGATAACAGCTGATGCAAGTTCGCATGAATACCTAAACAAAAACAATGATTCTTCTATTTTTAACTTCATGAGCTTAATAGAGTAAGCACTTAATATTGACAGATGTATGTTAAATACCTGTTAAATTCACGAAACATGCATTTTGGTCTTATTATTCATAACATGTTTGTCAACAACTAAAAAACTGCAAGGATTTATGAGTAATTACCTCCTTCAAGAACTGTGATTGGGTTAGGAGTGGATGGCTTTCCTGTAATCAAGTTGCCTTCAATTTTTGATGATTTAAATGGATTGAGTGACCTAACTTTTATCTTTTAGTAGTATAATATTACCATGATTAAGGCCAAAAATTGTAGTTGCTACCATATCCAACATCACCAACCATCCGGTTATACCCTTTTGTAGATTTTGGACGAACAAACTCAGTATCTGGAAAATTAAAAAAAAACATAAAAGTTTAAAAAAGAAACTGTAACCTTAGATTTAAAAAAAACATAAAATTTTAAAAAGTAACTATAAACTTCTACCTAGGACATTGCATTAAAGGGACATAACGACTCAAACCAAGGGTGTTCTTTCACTCAAAATTGAGCCCTAATTCTAACCACTTGAAGAAGCCCTATTCTTGGGCAAAATGAAACTTATTTTGTCAATAACAGCTCACAATAATGAACTTAAAAAGTTTAAGAACCAGAGGAAATCATCATATCAGGAACCCATAAAGAAAAATCTGAAAATAGGAACTTTCAGGTGCAATTCGCGAGTGTAAATGATAAAGTAATTACTTTTTTCAACTAACTATAAAAATTGCCGGTTCCTTCAAGCTGGACCCTAACTTCAAAGCAAAATACATACAAGATTTGCAAAAAAAACACATGAACTTTCCCCAAAGATACATAATTTATTCCCCAAATATTGAGCAATAAAGCTACTGAAACAAAGAAAAATCACTATCTGGAAACCACAGAAAGTAAATTCCTAAAAAACTTAAACATTGCAAGTGAAAAACATAATTTTATTACCAACCAAAATTCAAAATGATAAGCTGGCTGAACTATAAAATGTGAACCATCTTCAAAAGAAATTTTCATGAAGATAAGTTCCACTCAAGCATAACATCAAACAGGTAGTGTGCAATTCTGTAAACACATAAACAATATATAATTCCATGAACATGTGATGTTCCAGAGGGTGCATGCAATTCTGTAAACACATAAACAATATATAATTCCATGAACATGTGATGTTTCAGAGGGTGCAGAGCATTGACTTTCAGAAGAGAGATGGAGCTCTATTTATGGGTTAACATATGTAAGCAAAAAAAGAAACCCTACTAATACCTTTCAGGAAACGTTTCAAGTGTAGCAGGAGTATCAGAAACTGTATCATCGGTTTCAGCTCTCTTCTCGTCACATAGAGAAAACAAAACAAAGACGTATGTGACCATTAGCAAGTTGTAATATTGTAACTGTTTTCAGAAAGTATTGAAACGTGAAAGAGGAAGAAACATTACCTCCTCGTTCATCCTTCCACCACCAACTGATTAGAAAGGAGCAGTGAGGAGATAGGAATCGAAGATGAAGAGGTGCCGCGGGTCGATGTTCACAACATGACATTGATTTTCATCTTCAAGATGCATCGATTTCGATGGTTTGAAAGTCGATGGAGATAAAGTGAGAAACAGGAACAACACATCGGTAAAATCAAAATCAAACATTATTGAGTAAATGAAATTGAGCCACAAGATAGAAAGAAGAACAAAAGTAAATCTAAGAATGTTAAGTGACTGGGCTTCGAACAGATTCAATTTCACTTCACAATAAATATGAATTTGAAAGTTTACTTAGAAGAAATTAAGCATACATTGAATTCTATGAAGTGGATGGTACCGGTAACAAAAATTTAGGTCCCAAAATTACAACCAAAAATCAAAACCCTTGTCAATTTGGAGATGGGAATTGAAAAGATTATGGAAAAGTACCGTGTTTCTAGCTTCAATTCGGGGATGCTCGAATGACGCTACGCCAACAAACGAACCCTAGGTAACGCAGATAGCAGATAAGTAGTGGAAGACGGAAGGATCGAGAGACAGATAAATGTAGGCGATGGATGAGGAAGCGGTGAAGGGAAAGGAACGACAAAAGAATCAGAGAGTCGATGAGAAGCGGTGGGGTGAACAATACCCAGGTAAGTTACTGTTCATAAGATTGTTGTGATTTAATTATATATGTTACTATATATTAAAATATATAACAAAATAACGATAATAAGAATAAATAAAAAACTTATAATAATATGTAAAAAAAAATTACTAATCATAATTAAAAATCATAACACAATTAAAAATAGTAATTTATTTTTTTTGGTAAAATATTTTTTTGTATTTTACTACGGAATTATATTCCGTAACTAAATGACTACAAAATATTCCGTAGCCACATAGCTACGGATTTAGATTTTGTAGTTATTTTGCAAATTCAAAAACAACTTAGATAAACAAATAACAACGGTTAACCTTTTAGTTACAAGTTCCGTTGTAGATTAGCTATAGATTTTTATTGTGTATCAAATTTTCGTCAATAAGTAGTTACAGATTTCTATTATGTAGCCAACTAGCTACATATTTTTATTCCGTAACCAATTTTGTAGCCAACCAACTATGAAAATGGATTACGTAACAAGTTCCGTAGCAAACTAGCTACAACCAACAACCATGTAGTATATTTCATAGTAAAATAGCTACAAATTTTGATTTTGTAGCAACAATTCAAGATTTAGCTACGGAAATGCAACTCCGTAGCTATTTCCGTAGAAAAATAGCTACGACTAGCCATTTTGTAACATATTCTGTAGTATAATATCTACAAATTTTGATTACGTAGTAACTTTTTGTAGTTATTCCTAGTTTAGCTACGGAATGTAACTTTGTAGCCATTTCCGTAGCAAAATAGCTATGAAAAGCCATTTTGTAGCACATTCTGTAATAGAATAGCTATGGATTTTAATTTCGTAGCAAGTTTCCGTAGCTATTTAGGATTTTTCTTGTAGTGAAGATGCTTTCCTTTCCTTCTTCTTCCTTTAAGAACACCAAAACACACACTAATGGCTCAAAGATGCTCTCAAAATGGATTGGGGTTTGCAAGGGTCGATATGAGGGATGGAGGCTGATGAAAGAAAGGGTATTGAGGATATAAAGGTGTTTAAATAGTGCACAAACCCTAAATATTAGGGTTTTTGTATAGGCCACGTACACCCAGTGTACGTAATGAAACGCGTTTTCCTCTAAAATGCTACAAAGGACCAATTTGTAATCATATACATATCAAGGGTATAAATGGAAACACCTGAATATCAAGATGTTACATTTTGACAATAATGAAGCAATAAAGGAGGTGTTCCTGAATAAAGAAAAAGTGACACCAAGACTGAAGTTAGGAAGTGATGAAACGACTTAGTCAAATGTGTGGTATCTAGACTTTGGAGCAAGTAATCACATGACCGATCAGTAAGATAAGTTTTATGATCTTAACCAAACAACTCATGGTTATGTAAATTTTGGAGATGAGTCCAAGGTCCGCATAGAAGGGAAATGTTCTATCATATTCCAATGCAAAAATGGAGAGAAACGAAAGCTACAAGATGTATACTACATCTCGTGCTTGTGTAATAATATCATAAGCTTGGGTCAACTTGCAGAGAATGGTGACTGGATCTTCATACATGGGTCGTTTCTATGGGTTCACGATGTAAAATGGAGACTACTCATGAAGGTAAAACAATATCCAAACCATCTATATAAAATCATCTTGAATGAAGTCGGGTCCAGATGTCTGCTTGTAGAGACTTATGAACATACATGGCTTTGGCATTGTCACACCCCCAACCCAGGATGGCGAAAACGTCTGAGGGTGGATGACTTCATGAATCGCATTACAACAATATGTGTAATAGTGATCAAAGCAAAACACAACCATCATATTTATAATTGAAAGAGTTACATTGTTGTAAGAGTGTTATGTTTCAAAACCAATTACATTATGATGATGAAAAGATTTGTTTGGCGCCTTAGCGTCCCATCCTCAAAAGCTTGTAGGTACCTGCTTTAATGATTTCCTGGGAATACAAGTAGTTTGGAAAAAGTGTCAACAATTAAGTTGGTGAGTTCATAAGAGTTTGTGTGAAGAATTGTAAGCCTTTCCTTGTAAAATGATAGTGTTTGTGTCCAGAAAATCCAATATTTTCCTTAAAAATGAGTTGTCGTCTTAGAAACCTTAAGACCGAAATGGATAAGTATTTCTATACTTAAAATAGTAATATGTAGTTTTAATCTATATAAAACCATTTGAATGTATGTTTCCCCGTAACCAAAATGTATCGTTGATTCCCCATGTGAGTTATTATAACCGTGCTAAAACATAGATGGTCTGTTACGACATTCTTCAGGTATCGTAATGTGAAAGAACCCCTTTCTACACTTTCATATTTATGAAAGACCCAAATTTTCATATTTGACAATTGTTATTCTGAAACATGCTACATGCATATTCATAAAACAATATTTTATATTGATAAAACGGTTACAAACTACTGGATACAAACCCACTATTTCATAGTGTTATATATTATATAACTCCCCAGGATACTATAGTTTTATACATATGGGAGTGCAAAATACAATAGTTTCAAACTATTCGAAAATCTTCTATCAAAACAGTAGTTTCAAACTATTCAAAAATCTTCTACCAGTATATCACTATACTGGGTGCTTATCTCCTGCGAATTAGTTAAACATTGAGAGGGGTAAGCGGTAACGCTTAGTGAGTTCAATAATAAATACAATATAACGTTATGCCATATATATACTGTAATATGCCAGAAGCAAAGAGGAACAAGGAGCAACAAAGGCATAATGCGAAAAGCTTTCCATATTAATCAATGAGACATAACAAATTTCATACTTGATATAAAATCAATAAAGTTTCAGCACAAATGGCACAGTAAATACTCAGGAATATCATTTTGCTAGAATATTTAGGCTTTCAGCCCTATCTTAGCATACTACCGTAGCCAAAGTGATGCCTATGTCATACACTTCATGGTCAACGGTTCATACCAATACCCAAGTGATGCTTATGTCATACACTTCAAGTCAGAGGTACAGCCTTGCTATAAAATAGCAGATACAACAACTCGAGATGATAACATGGAAAAGTACATAGCACATATAACACATAACATACAATTGTTCCTATATATTAAACTCACCGAGAAATAACCGGGGGTCAAAATAGTAATTTGGGCAGCACTTCGGCTTTAAATATGACTTTCTTCGTTGAAAACCAGGAGTTTTCTTGAAAACCGGGCTCTGCGAAGGTAGAGCTTCGAAACCGAAAAGATAAATTTTTTCGGGCTTCTCGGGAATCTTGGGGCGCGTTTCGGGCTTTGGAATAAGTACCGGGGCTTCGGGGGAAGTCGGAATGCAAGAAAATGTTGGAAAGGGGTGAAAAAGACCAAAATTCAAACATGTAACTGGGAGGTCTCGCACCCTTTATATAGGTGCGAGCCTCGGATCCGAAGCGAGGAGAGGAGGGCATGTGTGCGAGGCTCGGAACACGCGGCAGTAGGGCGAAGCTTCGGCCGGAGAGCTGGCTGCTTCGGATTGGGTCGGCTGCTTCGGTCCAATGGGAGGAGGACACGAGGGTCGGATCACGTTTTTGCATGCGAGGATCACGTGTGGCATGCGAGGATCACGTGCTTCTTCGGACACCTGTGCGACACGCGTCGCTTCTCGGACATGCCACGCAGCAGCTTCGGACACGTGGCCAACTCCGAGCGAGGGTGACGTGGCAATCACTATTCATGCGAAATTTCTCGAAAAATGTGCCCAATCTTGTAAAATCCATAACTTTCTCATACGGACTCCGTTTTTGACATTCTTTATATGCACGCGTAGAGAAAATTATGCTCTACAACTTTCGTTTAGACTTCGTCGGAAAATTTTGACTTTATTTTTATATTATTATATTTAACAGACCGGGACTGGTAAATCCGTTAAAAATTCATAACTTCTTCATCCGACGTCCGTTTTCGTCAGACTTTTTACCGTTGTACTACTAATGACGAGACCTTCGATTCTCGTTTAGGTTGTGTCGGCTAAAAATCACTCGATCTAAAATTCGAGTTTTTAGCTGTCTACTGCTAAGCTGAAACTTGTAAAAATCATAACTTCCTCATACGAAGTCAGATTTTGGCGTTCTTTTTATCGAACTTCTCGGTTTAACGAATACTACGACTTTCATTTAGATCACTAAGGCTAAAAAGTAGTTTATCAAAAACTCATTTTTTACGTCATTCGGCACCGTGCCGGTTTTATCGCGGATCTTCGATTGGTCATAACTTCTTCGTTATAACTCGGATTTCGACGAGGTTTTCGCCTACGTGTTTCTAATGAGATTATCTACAACTTTCAACAATAAAATTTTAATTATTTCAAGTTTTATATTTTCGCTAAATTTCACTATTTAGCTTTTAGTTGGAATCTCATAAGACTTCCAATAATTTATGAGTGATTCTAAACATAGTTTTACCTTATTTCTAGTAAAAACTATCTGTTAGAACTCAGTACTCAATATCACATAATTTTTCATAATATTATTTATATAAAACACGATCTCAAAACGTGTATGTTACAAATACCTCCTCCTTTTGAGAATTTCGTCCCCGAAATTACATCGATTAAAATAAATGGGGATGTTTCGCTCTTATCTCATTCTTATTCTCCCAAGTATAGTTCTGGCCTCGATGGTGTTTCCACTCGACAAGCACCAACTCTACTTCTTTATTACGTAGCTTAGTCGTTCTTTCGTTTACGATCTCTTCAGGCTCTTCTACATAAGTTAACTTATTATCCAGTTTCACCTCGGATAATGGAACTGCTTCATCATAGATGCTCAAGCATTTACGCAGATAACTCACATGGAAGACATCATGAATACCTGCCAAATCTTCAGGCAATTCCAAGCGGTATGCTTGTTTACCAATCCTCTGGAGGATTTTGAAAGGACCAACAAATCTAGGACTTAGTTTTCCTTTCTTTCCAAATCGCATAAGACCTTTCCATGGGGATACCTTCAACATTACGAAATCCCCCACCTGGAATTCTATTGGTCGCCTCCTCTTTTTCGTATAGGACTTTTGTCGATCCTGGGCGGCTTTCATTCTTTCTCGTACAATTTGAATCTTGTTGGTGGTGTCTTGAATCATATCAGGGCCTCTAAGGATTTTCTGTCCTATTTCGCGCCAACATAATGGAGTACGACACTTGCGACCATATAATGCCTCATATGGCGGCATTTTGATTGAAGCGTGGTAATTGTTATTATACGAGAATTCGACAAGAGGTAAGTATTTATCCCAGTTACCACCGAACTCCAAGACACATGCACGAAGCATATCTTCTACAGTTTGGATTGTTCTCTCCGTCTGACCATCTGTCTGGGGATGATAGGCTGTGCTGAGAGCAACTCGAGATCCCAATTCACATAGCATACTCGCCCAAAAGTGAGAAGTGAAACGAGTATCACGATCGGAAACGATCTTTAGTGGCACACCATGTCTTGCAACAATTTCATCCAAGTATACTTGTGCGTATTTCTCCATTGGAGCCGTTTCACGCATGGCAAGAAAATGAGCGCTTTTAGTTAGGCGGTCGATGATTACCCAAATGCTATCATGCTGTCTAGCAGTCTTTGGCAATTTGGTAATAAAATCCATGGACAGTTCTTCCCATTTCCATACAGGTACACTAAGGCTTTCTGGGGTTCCGTAAGGCTTTTGGTGCTCTGTTTTGACTTGTAAGCATACTAAACATTCTTGTACATATCTTCCAATGTCTTTCTTTAATCCAGGCCACCAATAATCAACTCTTACATCGTAGTACATTTTACTTGTACCAGGATGTATTGACAGTTTAGACTTATGGGCTTCATCTAAAATCTTCTTTCTTAATCCACCGATCTTTGGAATCCACAGCCGATTCTTGAATACCTTCAGTCCTTGGGGATCATCAAGTAAAACATCGGTGTAATGTACCATCCCTTCTTTCTTCACATTTTTGGGCTTTAGGGCTTCTACTTGCCATTTCTCTAGTTCATCTAGGATAGTGAACTTTACTGTGGTGTGAGTAATAGCATAACACAAACTATTACGATAAACCTTTCTGCTAAGTGCATCGACAACTACATTAGCCTTTCCAGGATGATATATGATTTCACAGTCATAGTCTTTGATCAGCTCCATGGCTCGTTGTTGTCTCATATTCAGAGTTTGCTGACTGAATATATACTTGAGACTCTTGTGATCGGTATACAATTGACATTTTGTACCAAAGAGGTAATGTCTCCAAAGTTTTAGGGCAAATACCACTGCAGCGAGTTCGAGATCATGAGTGGGATAATTCTTTTCATAATCTTTCAGTTGTCTTGAGGCATAGGCTATCACTTTACCACGTTGCATCAACACACAACCGAGTCCTAATCTTGAAGCATCGCTATACACAAAGAAATCATCATCACCTTCTGGAAGTGATAAGATTGGAGCATGAGTCAAAAGATCTTTTAAAGTCGAGAAAGCTTTTTCTTGGGCATCACCCCATTCGAACTTCACTTCCTTTCGTGTAAGACTCGTGAGAGGTACGACTATACGAGAAAAGTCTTTAATAAATCTCCGGTAATATCTCGCGAGACACAAGAAACTACGAATTTCGGAAGCATTACGGGGCACTTCCCAATTTTGAATAGCTTCAATTTTAGTAGGATCTACGGATACACCGTCACCAGAAATAACATGGCCGAGAAATTAAACTTGGCGAAGCCAAAATTCACATTTCGAGAATTTAGCATAAAGCTTCTCCTTTCGAAGAAGTTCTAACACCGCACGAATATGAATGGCATGATCAGCTTTAGTCTTGGAATAGATTAGAATATCGTCTATGAATACAATGACAGATTTATCGAGCATTGGGCGGCATACCCGATTCATCATATCCATGAATACAACAGGAGCATTCGTTAAACCAAACGGCATAACAAGGAATTCGTAATGCCCATATCGAGTACGAAAAGCAGTCTTCGGTACATCCTGCTCGTGAACTTTCAACTGATGATAGCCAGATCTTAGATCAATCTTGGAGAAATAGCTAACACCCTGAAGTTGATCAAATAAATCGTCAATGCGAGGTAGTGGGTATTTGTTCTTGATAGTCACCTTATTCAGCTCACGATAATCAATGCACATCCGCATCGATCCGTCCTTCTTCTTGACAAACAATAATGGAGCACCCCAGGGAGAGGTACTTGGTCGGATAAAGCCTTTGTCTAGTAATTCCTGCAGTTGGATCATCATTTCTTTCATCTCAGCTGGCGCAAGACGATAAGGAGTCTTAGCAATCGGAGCAGCACCAGGCACAAGGTCAATTCGGAATTCTACTTGCCTGTCCGGAGGAAGACCAGGCAATTCTTCGGGAAAAACATCTGGATATTCCTTAGCAATGGGAACATCATTCACCATTTTCTTATCTTCTTTCAAGACATCGACTGTGTAGGCTAGATAGATAGAACACCCTTTCGATATGAATTTACGGGCTTTGAGGAAAGATATTATTTTTAAGGTTCCTTGTTCACCATAGACATAGATAGGATTCTCCCCTTCAATGGAAATACGTACTATCTTTTCATAACACAAGAGGTCTGCGTGGTTCTTTGACAGCCAATCCATACCGAGAATAATGTCGCAGTTGGGCAAGGAGATAGGAATTAGATTAGCAAGAAAATTGTAGCTTTCAATTTCTATAACACAATTCCTATAGACTTTATCGGCAAGTAATGATATACTTCCAGCAGTCTCTACGTGAAAGGGTTGCGCGAGTGCATAGCAAGCAATTTGAAAAGAATGCGCAAATTCATAAGACACAAAAGAATCTGAGGCACCAGAATCAAATAAGATGTGAGCAGGTCTAGAGTTAACAAGAAATGTACCCGTCACAACATTCGGGTCCTCGCGTGCCTCTTCTGTGGTGATCTGGAATGCACGACCCTTATCTTTTGGAACCTCCTCCTTTTTAGTTGGAGTACCCCTTGATTGTTGAACATGAGCTTGACTTTTCGCCGGTTGTTGAACGAAAGCTTGACTTTTCGCCGGTTGTTGAACGGAAGCTTGACTTCCCGTCATCTGACTAGTAAGGGTGGGGCAAAAACGCTTCCTGTGGCCAGTAACACCACATGCAAAGCATGTAACACCTTTCATTGGACACACGAGCCTCTTGTGTCCTACTTCTCCACATCCAAAACAGACCACGGTTCTTTCCTCTAGTCTGCATTCGCCCGGATGATTCTTTCCACAATTTCGACAAGCTGGCGACTGAAGAGAAAAAGATTGTGACCTGCCGCGGCCATGAAAAGCACTCTGAGATTGTACTTGCTTGCTAGGTTCAGATCGAACGGATTGAGTTGGTGGAATAGGGGAAGCAGGAGCCGTCCTTTCAGTACGTGGATGTTTCGAAACAGTAAGAGTGGCACCACGTATTTCTAAGTCATGCTCACGCTTTCGAGCATACTCAACAACTTTATCAAACGACAGTACTTCCCGATTGGCAACGAAATCGTGAATTTCGTGCCGTAGTCCTTCTAAGAATAACTGAATTTTCTCATCTTCAGTTGGAATATACTTTATGGAAAACCGCGCTTTTTGATTGAACTGAGTTTCATACTCATTCACAGTCATTCCTCTCTGTTTAAGCTCGAGGAATTCTTTCTCCAACCTCCTCCTCATGTCTAGAGGACAGTACTTCTCTAGCACACGAGTTTTGAACATTTCCCAGGATAAATTCTCGTGGTCAAACTTGCTGAGAGCTTCATAGGTTGCTTCCCACCAGACCAAGGCTTCTCCGATGAGCATTGCAGAAGTATAGTTAGCCTTGTCTTCAGCATCTACATGAGAAATACGAAACACTTTTTCTGTGTTCTGGATCCAAGTAAGAACAACAATTGGATTAAGAACACCAGAAAACTCTGTAGCACCGCTACTCTTGAAATCTTTAAACGAGGGACGCTTCACCTCTCCTCTCGAAGATTCTCCAGTGGCTTTCTCTTTTCCTTTATCACCACTCTTTTTGTGTTCTTCGAGAGTCTGTCGAATAACACCGGTAAGTTTACCCAAGAGTCGCTCCTCACGAGGAGATACTGGAGTATTCACTTCCTCAGGTTGAGGACCTTCACCAACCTCGGGGGTATGGCTACTAACCTGTTCAGCCATTTCTCTTTTCCTTTACGTCATTCGGCACCGTGCCGGTTTTATCGCGGATCTTCGATTGGTCATAACTTCTTCGTTATAACTCGGATTTCGACGAGGTTTTCGCCTACGTGTTTCTAACGAGATTATCTACAACTTTCAACAATAAAAGTTTACTTATTTCAAGTTTTATATTTTCGCTATATTTCACTATTTAGCTTTTAATTGGAATCTCATAAGACTTCCAATAATTTATGAGTGATTCTAAACATAGTTTTACCTTATTTCTAGTAAAAACTATCTGTTAGAACTCAGTACTCAATATCACATAATATTTCATAATATTATTTATATAAAACACGATCTCAAAACGTGTATGTTACATAATGTTAGACATTTGTCACCCCGGACCTGCCGGTCTAGCTGTAGCAAGTACCTTTGGTGTGGAATTGTCAGTCCCTTATAGATCCATACAAAAGTATCACACTCTCTTACGGGAGATTCTGGTTATAATACAATACTTTTGTAGGTACTCTAGTAGGTACGATGAAGACTTTGTCTCACAAAATTGATTCAACGCGTTTACGTTTTGATGTAATGAAAACCTTTGTATGTATAATTATCATTTTCCATGATAATAAAATAGTATAAAATAATTATATAAATCTTTAAATAATTATCCGTCTTGTTCAAAAATGTTACAATAGTGTTAATGTCCCATAAACTATACCTATTATAGTTTATTATAATATTTCATTTGTACCTATATATATATATATATATATATATATATATATATATATATATATATATATATATATATAGTGCCCTGGCGGACTCCATGATCAACAAGCCTTTGTGCCAAGCGTTTGGCACTGTCAAATGTGGATGGGTTTGCAGCTATCACCATTCCTTGAATCTGGGGGGATAGTACCCAGATATAATGTTCCACCTTTTTGCTTTCTGGGGTGACCATCCCGGGACAAAGCACCACCAAGTCATTGAACCTGGTAGTATAGGCTCTTACATCGGAGCCCGTCATCGTGAGGTTCCAGAGTTCTTGCTCCAGCTTCTGAACTTCGCCCCTCGGACAGTATTCTTGCAGCATCATGATTTTTAAATCCTCCCAACTCATAGAGTTGGCCACTGGGATAATTAGTGATTTGACATGGCCATTCCACCAGGAGAGGGCCCCATTAGTGAATGTGCAAGTCGCGAACTTGACCTTGCTTTCTTCCGGGCACAAACAGATTTCGAACATCGATTCCGTCTTCTCGAACCATCTGGTCAAGGCAATGACACCTCCGTTTCCATAAAAGGGCTTGGGCTTGCAATTCGAGAAGTCTTTGTAGGAGCATCCTCTTCGGTGTCCATGGCTTTCACCATGATTAGAGCTGTTGGTACCGTTTCCATTCCCGTTTGTACCGTTAGTATTGAGTTGTGCTATGGCGGTTGCCATAGCGGCTGTCACAGCAGCTTGGAAGGCAGCGGATCCCACCTGTGGAGTTGGTGGCAGCTGAGCTCTTGGTGTGTTGCCGACACGTCTGATACTCCTACGTGGTGGCATTCTTCTGCCATAAAGTTTAACGACGGAATGATGGTAACTCCTCGATAATGGTTATGAATCGAGTATTATTCGTCTCAACTATATGTTTGGTTATGTCGACTGTGCAAGAATAGAGGTATAGGAGGCACATAAGGAACTTAGATGTATGGTTCTATAGTATCATGGAATACTCCTATAATGTTTTAAGTTTTATGTTCGGTTCTAGAGTTTCTTTGTATGGGGTGTTGGTAAGTAGTAGACTTGTTGTTCATTATGACTATTCCCAAGCACATGTTAGTCATACATCAGACAAATATAGTTGATCAGAGTTTATTTATCCCAGATATGATTACATAACTACCTAGGCCTAATCGTAGCGTTCAACTTATATTTTTACTTTTGTATTGTTCTTTTTATGACACCATTTTTCTATGTATGTATGTACTTATACTTTATATAAATAAAAATAGAACAAATTACTGAAATAGTCCCTGTGGTTTGGCTAAAGTTGCGCGTTTGGTCCCTATGTTTTGTTTTGCACTCGGACCATCCCCACGTTTTCTTTTTATTACCCGCCTGGTCCCTGGGTCCGTTAGTCGTCAATTCCAAACGTTAAGACCCTCACGTGCTTCGCACATGAGGGGTATTTTCGTCATTTTATACATGGCGCCTAAATGCAATGCCAATCGTTTCTTCATTCCGATCATTTTCCGATCACCTCCCTCTCACACACACTCTCTCTCTCTCTCTCACTTAATCTGTAACTCATCAAAATCGAGTAGAAACCCTAACTCCTCAAAATTTTGCAAGAATCATCGAAGCAACAATGGTGGGTTGGAGGATTAGAGCAAACATGGAAGAAATAGATGTTGAAAACCATTACGGTAACCCCTTAATTTCAAAAGTTAAATTTATCACTTACAAATTTCAAGCTAATAAGTTGAAGCTTTCTCTTTTACAGCTGGTCATCCAACTATCTTCTCCATCAGATTATTCTATGGTGGAGAGTTTACGAAGTTTCCTGGAAGGAGGTACGTCAAGGGCAAAGAAAGATACGTTGATCTATTGGACATTGATGAGTTTTGTGTGCACGATATTGATGAGATGATGGAGACCCTAGGCTGTGTTGAGGAGGGTAAGTTGCTTTATTACCACTTCAAAAGACCCTTTTCAGATTTGGACTTTGGGTTGTTTGCATTGGCTAGTGACAGTGACATTAACCATTTGGGTACATACGTGGGTCAACATAAACTGATTGAAGTTTATGTTGAACATGGTAAAACAATGTTGCATACATATACAATGTCATCTACCCCTAGTAAAGTTAGGATAGAAGAAATCGTTGATCAACCTTCGTGTAGTAGAAGGCTTTTTTGGAATGGAAGGAAACTGAAACAGGGGATTGTATTGGATCAAGTAAACCAAATGTTGTGCCAACAAAAGAAACTGAAAGTGCCCAAATTGATGCCCAATGTGAAACACAAGGTATATGTGATGAATTTGATGAATTTCTAAATGAAGAAACTGGAGGGATTACTCATGAAAGTGACAATAGAGATGATAGTGGTGATAGTGGTGATAGTGATGATAGTGAGTTCTTAGTAGACTTAGATAACCTCCTAGATGAACCTGAGATAGACATGAATGAGTTTTTGTTAAATATTGATGAAGATATAGAGTGGGTGGGTGATCTTGGAGGGTCAAATGTCAAGGAAACAGAAACAAGGGAAATTGATGATATTGAGGTTGTAAACAATGAGGTATTCTTATATGAGTCATCATCTGATGAAGGTGGGAGCAACAAGAGAAGAAAGTCAATTAAGGCAATCCGAAGGGCAATGGAAAACAGTGAAGCAAGAGTTAGTGATCCATTCTATGTGAACCAAAAATTCACCTCATCTGAAGAATTGAAAAATGCAATAAGACAACATGCTGTGGAGACAAGGAGGGAACTAGACTTCATAAAAAATGACAAAAACAGAGTGAGAGCTATTTGTAAAGGTACTATCCCAGACCTTGGTCAACTTGACCCATGTGGGCCCAGTCAAAGCAATAAAGAAAGTGAAGAAAACAACTGTGCATGGGTACTTTATGCTAGCAAGTGGGAACAAGATGTTGACTGGGAGATCAAGACCTACGAAAAAGAGCATATATGTCTACAAACAAGAAATGTGAAAGCTTGTACCTACAAGTTCTTGGCAAAGAAAATTGTGCAACAGATTGAAAGCAACCTTACAGTCCCTACACGAGCTTTACAAGAACAACTTCAACGTGAATACCAGGTAGATATTTCGAAGATGAAGGTATTTAGGGCTAAAACAGAAGCATTGAATCAAGTAAGGGGCGATTATGCAGGGCAATATACTACACTACGAGACTATGTTCAAGAACTTCGCACTCGAAACCCAGGGACAACAGTTAAGATAGAGGTCGAAAGTGAGCCAAACCCATCTTCTGAGACTAGAACTTTCAAACGGATCTACATCTGTCTAGGGCTATTAAAGAAAGGTTTTCTAGCTGGTAAAAGAGATTATCTTGGTTTGGATGGGACTTTTATGAAAGGGCCTTATCCTGGAATGATACTCACAACAGTGGTAAGATGTAAACACATATCTTGTGTCATTTTATTCCATTTTATTTAAATTACTAACTCCTTCACTATGTTTAGGGTCTTGATGGAAATAACTGTACATATCCTTTGGCATATGCTGTCGTGGAGGCTGAGAATATAAACTCATGGACTTGGTTCTTAAGGTGCTTGGGTGATGACATTGATTTGCAAGCTAATTCCAACTTTACCTTTATATCTGACAGACAGAAGGTAAGTAATTTCAATGGACTTGGTTCTTATTGTACAATGTATACATTACATCTAATGTTGTTTACTTTTTGTACAGGGCTTGTTGCAAGCAATTGGTACATTGTATCCATGTGCAGAACATAGGTTTTGTCTGCGACACATTCATGAAAACATGAAGAAAATATGGAGGGGAAAGGTGTTCCAAGACATGTTGTGGAACTGTGCAAGTACAACAACAATACAAGAATTCAACCATGCTATGGAAGAGTTAAGAAAGCTAAACAATGACTGCTACGAATGGGTCAAAGCTATTCCACCTCAACATTGGTCTAGGGCACACTTCACAGGTTTGTTTTATTTTGTTGGGTTAATTGTTACCAAATGATTCACTTTCTTACATAATTTTTTATTTATATTGTAGGGAGGGCTCATTGTGATGGGCTTCTGAATAACTTGTGTGAGACCATAAATAATCAAATTAAGAAAGCACGCGACCAACCAATTATCACATGCCTTGAGTACATTAGAGAGTACCTTATGTTAAGGATTGTTAGTGTCCAAAAGGTAATTGATAAGGCTGTTGGACCATTAACTCCAACTGCAACAAGTGTGCTTGAAAAAAACAAATCTGATGCAGCTCAATGTGTGGGTAAGTTCTGTGGGAATGGAAAATATCAGGTGAGTGGTCCATGGATGGACCAATGTGTGGTAGACATGGCTCAGCACACATGTTCTTGTAGAAAATGGGAACTCACTGGTATACCCTATAAACATGCCCTTGTTGCTATATGGGACATGCGAAAATATAAGCAGAATGTTGGCGTACCTGAAGAATGGGTTCATGCTACTTACTGGTTAAAAACTTGGAAGGAAATGTATTCTTTCAAGATTGAACCAATTAATGGAAGAAGAATGTGGGAAAAGTTTCCATGTCCAACCACTTTGCTTCCTCTTAATCATCATGTCCCCATTGGAAGACCAAGGAAGAAAAGAAGGAAATCAGCTGTTGAATTAGAAGATATGGTGAAGGGTGGTAGGGCATCAAGGAAGGACAAGAGTGTGACATGTTCAAAATGCAAAAAGCTTGGTCATAATAAAAGAAGCTGCAAAGGTCAAAGTGCATGTGATACTAGTTCAAGCAAGAAAGGGAAAGCTGGGAATAAAGCTAAAAGTGTAGGTGATGGTAGTTCAATCAAGAAAGGGAAGGATGGGAAGAAAGGTCAAAGTGCAGGTGATGGTAGTTCAAGCAAGAAAGGGAATGTTGGGAAGAAAGCTCAAAGTGTAGGTGGTGGTAGGCAAAGTGGAACTCAAAGTGCATGTGATGGAATTTCAAGCAGGACAAGGAAGGCTGGGAAGAAAGGGAAGAGTATTGCTTAAGTTATGATTGTGTTTTTATATTTTGTGTCTGTGTTATGAACCAATTATGGTGTTATGATCTTTTGTGTTTGTTATATTTGTCATTATGTTTTGTGTCTGTGTTATGAACAATTATGGTATGACTTTTGGGACCTGTTGTCTATATATGGTATGACTTTTAATGTATCTCTATTTTCAATTATGGTATGAACAATTAGTGCTATAATCTGTTGCTATGTTTTTGTTTTAATTCAATTCCATTTTATCCAATTCTATTCAATTATTCAATTCATTCCATTCTAATTCAATACCATTCAATTCTATTCAATCATTCAATTCAATTCCATTCCAATAGAAAACCAGTTAATTGCATTCCATTACAAACCACTCAATTCCATTCCATTATAAAACAGTCAATTGCATTCCATTACAAACCACTTAATTCCATTCCATTACAAACCACTCAATTCCATTCCATTATAAAACAGTCAATTCAATTCCATTCCATTACAAACCACTAAATTCCATCCCATTAGAAAACTGCCTTGATGAAACAAAAGATAAGTACATTGATAACATAAATTAAAGCTTGTAAATTAAAATTGACACAAAAAAAACCCAAATGAACACTAATAACAGCCTCAAGGCCCTATTCTCATGTTGAAGCTCATCCAATGACTTCTGCAAATCATGGGAGATACTTTTTTCAGTTTTTTCACCATTAAAGTTGTCCTCATCAACCCAATCTATGAAACCACATTTTGCTCCCTGCATTTTGAGTAATTTGGTGTGTGTTAAAGGTATGTGATATATAGATATACTTAAGAAGAAATTGTCCTTACCTTTCCAGTACAACAATAGAAAAGTCTTCAAGGGTTTTTCTTGGTAGTCGATCTTCGTATCATACCAACTTCACCACACTTGCAGGTTTTTTCCATTAGGGTTGATCGACACTTCAAAGAAGACGAAATGAAGGAGAAGAAGAAAGGGCGTATTCGAAAATAGAGAGAATCGGGGTTTAGGGGTGTTCTAATAGATTTTTTATATAAAATGACGAAAATACCCCTCATGTGCGAAGCACGTGAGGGACTTAACGTTTGGAATTGACGACTAACGGACCCAGGGACCAGGCGGGTAATAAAAAGAAAACGTGGGGATGGTCCGAGTGCAAAACAAAACATAGGGACCAAACGCGCAACTTTAGCCAAACCACAGGGACTATTTTAGTAATTTGTTCATAAAAATACCATTAGATTTTAAAAGTATACTTGTACGAAATGTTTTAGTTAGAGAGTTTTAGTCCCACTCTATTTAAAATTGTATATCTTAGATGGTTTGATATACTTAGTTTACTATAAACAATGCTCTGATACCAATCTGTCACACCCCCAAACCAGGATGGCGGAAACGTGTAGGGGTGGATGACTTCATGAATCGTCTCACAATAATATGTATAATAGTGATCAAAGCAAAACAAAACCATCATATGTATAATTGAAAGAGTTACATTGTTGTAAGAGTTGTATGTTTCAAAACCAATTACAATATGATGATGAAAAGATTTGTTTGACGCCTGAGCGTCCCATCCTCAAAAGCTTGTAGTTACCTGTTGTAATGATTTCCTGGGAATACAAGTAGTTTTGAAAAAGTGTCAACAATTAAGTTTGTGAGTTCATAAGAGTTTGTATGAAGAATTAAAAGCCTTTCCTTGTAAAATGACAGTGTTTGTTTCCATAAAATCAAATATTTTCCTTAAAAATGAGTTGTCGTCTTAGAAACCCTAAGACTGAAATGGATAAGTATTTCTACACTTCAAATAGTAATATGTAGGTTTAATCTATATAAAACCATTTGAATGTATGTTTCCCCGTAAACTAAATGTATCGTTGATTCCCCATGAGAGTTATTAGAACCGTGCTAAAACATAGATAGCATGTTACGACGTTCTTCAGGCGTCGGAATGTTAGACATTTGTCACCCCAGACCTGTCGTTCTAGCTGTAGCAAGCAGCTTAGGTGCGGGATTTTCAGTCTCGTATAGATCTATACACAAGTATCACGCTCTCTTACGGGAGATTCTGGTTATAATACATGACTTTTGTAGGTACTCTAGTAGGTACGATGAAGACTTTGTCTCACAAAATTGATTCAACGCGTTTACGTTTTGATGTAATGAAAACCTTTGTATGTATAATTATCACTTTTCCATTATAATAAAATAGTATAAAATAATTATACAAATCTTTATATAATTATTTGTCTTGTTCAAAAATGTTACAATAGTGTTAATGTCCCATAAACTATACCTATTATAGTTTATTATAATATTTCATTTGTACCTATATATAATAGAGAGAGAGAGGCTAACATGCTTAGATATTTATAAATAACAATTATTTTACATCTAACACCAATAAGTGAGTCTTTAGTATGAAAATGTCCATTTTTCTAGTTTTTTACTTTTTACTTCACAAAACGGTAAATAGTGAAATATAACTATGCGAAACTTATTTTTACATTTTTGTGATATTTAAGTCAAGTTAACTTTATATGTTTTTTGGTCAAAACCCACAAAAATGGTACCATAACCTAGTTATGACCATTTTTGTTAGAAAACCCACTTTTACATAAAACTTTAGATTTTTAAGTTTTCTTTTTGTAAAACTAAATCTCTGGTATTTTTAACTAGTTTCAAGACATATTTTCCAAATAACATATTTTGGTTTATATCCCACAAAAATGGTGTAATAACATGGTTATAACCATTTTTGCTAGAAAAGTCATATTATGTTCATAAAACCCTAGTTTTTATAGTTTTGTGGTTATAACGTTTTCTTAAGAACATATAGCATGCTTATACTTGTTTTTCATAGTTTTGTAATTTAAACAAACTTTTACATCTAAATGTTCATAATGCTAGGTAATAACATTATTTCATGTATTTAGCACTTTTACACAACATATAAGTAAGCATGCATAACAACTTGTATATTTATACAAGTTTACTTGTATCCCCCCCCCCTAAAACTTGGAAAAATCGAAAATGAAGTGGTATGAACTCACCTTATGTGTGTTTTCCTGATGTATAAAAGGTTGTAGATGGAAAGATTCAAGTTAAGAACACTTGAAGATTTGAAGATCCTATGAGTAGAATCACTAGATTATGAAGGAAATACTTACCAAAAACTCAAGAACCAACTTGGATGAATTTAGCTATGGAAGATGAGAGATTTTTCTTGGAGAAGAAGATGAAAATGAAGAAAATGATGATGAAGAAGAGCCTTTCGGCCAAAACTAAAAGAGAGAGGGGGAAGAGGGGTGGGGTGGGTAAGGGGTATAGGGTATGGGGGACAAGAATTAGACTAATGGTGTACTACTCTAGGGTTAGTGTAGTTGCTTATTTATGAGGAAACTACATCATTATAACTAGTGATTTTTATAAACAAAAAAAGTCAAAAGTTTATAAACTTGACATTCTTTTATAAAAATGATGGTGTTTTTAAAAATAAAATGTGGTATAAAGGATGTATAAATATTTAATTTGAATTATAAAAATTAAAATATTATAACCAACATTATTATCAAAATAATAATACGTTACATGAAAGTTAGGTTGAATTGCTAAGTTTGTTTCGTTAAAAATTGGGTGTTTAGCCGGATATAGACTTTGTGGCATTTGGTGACGAATTCAACAAAAATTTTGTGTTTGTAGCCTTCGCTATGACTTTGTCATGTAGTATTATATTTATGAACTCCACAGCATTGTGTTACGAATTTTATTTATTCCCAAATAATATAAAGTTTAATTATCGAGTTGTTACGTTACTAACCCTAATTAGGGTTTATATTCGATAATTGGCAATCCCGAGAGGTAATTTGTATTATAATTTGTAAGTTGTACATTAGGAACATTAGGAAACATCGCATAAATCCTAAAATCCTAATAATAGTTGAGTTGACTTGTTAACTTTGTTTGATCCAAAAATTGACAGTTGTCACATCACCCCCCCCCCCCCCCCGTTAGAAGGAATTTCGTCCCGAAATTAGCACTTTGAGTAGGTTCTCACGAGCTAGGAAAAAGATGTGGGTATTTCTATTTCATTTGGTCCTCCTGTTCCCAAGTGAATTTAGGCCCTCCCTTGGCATTCCAACGGACCTTCACTATGGGTATGCGACTTTGTTTCGTCCTTTTAATCCCCTTGTCCACGATTTCCACAGGTTCCTCGACGAAGTGGAGACTCTCATTTACTTCAATTTCGTCAAGTGGAATGACGAGAGTCTTGTCAGACGGGCACTTCTTCAAGTTGGACACATGGAAGGTGGGGTGTATGTTACTGAGCTCTTGCGGTAGTTGAAGTCTGTAAGCCACCGGGCCGATCCTGGCGAGGATCTCGAATGGACCGATATACCTTGGATTCAACTTCCCACGTTTTCCAAAACGTATCATTCACTTCTAGAGTGAGACCTTCAACAGTACGTGGTCACCAACCTGGAAATCCAAGGGTTTTCGGTGTTTATCCGCATAACTCTTTTGTCGGTCCCGAGATGCTTTTAGTCGTTCACGAATTTGAACGATCTTCTCTGTTGTCTCTCATATGATCTCCGGGACGGTGATAGTGTTGTTAGGTACTTGCCCTCTTGCTAGCTGAGTTACTCCCAACTCAGCCCATCACAGGGGTGATCTGCACTTGCGCCCGTAGAGGGATTTGAATGGAGCAAACTTAATGCTAATGTGATAACTATTATTATATGACAATTCGATGAGCGTTAAATAGGTATCTCAGGCTTTACCGAAGTCTTTCACACAAGCTCTCAACATGTCTTCCAGCGTTTGTATGGTTCTCTCGCTTTTCCCGTCGATTTGAGGGTGATAGGCTATACTCATGTCAAGCCTGGTTCCCAAGGACTTTTGTAGTGATTTCCAAAATTGTGAGGTAAACCTGCTATCTCTGTCAGAGATAATGGATATTGGCACACCATGCAGTTGTAGAATATCCTTGATGTATGTCCTTGTTAGTTTCTCCATTTTGTCTGCCTCCTTAATTGGTAGAAAGTGTGCGGATTTGGTTAACCTATCGACAATCACCCATATGGTGTCGAGTCCACCAGTTGTCTTCGGAAATTTAGTTACGAAGTCCATGGTTATCCACTCCCATTTCCACTCGGGTATATTCGGTTGTTGTAACAAACCCGAGGGCTTTTAGGATTCTACTTTGACTTTGGCGCAAGTCAAGCACCTGCCCACATAAGTAGTGATTTCCGCCTTCATGTTTGGCCACCAATAGAGTTTCTTGAGGTATAGATACATCTTATCCGACCCGGGATGAACGGAGTACTTGGTCTTGTGAGCCTCGTCCATGATAATGTCTCTCTAGCCACTGAATCACGGTGTCCAGATCCGGTTCATGAGGTAATGAGCTCCGTCATCCTTGACCTCAAGGTTTTTATCCATTCCCCACAAGGCCTCACTTGCGACGTTCTCAGGTTTCAAGGTTTCAAGGCTTCAAATTGTGCCTCCTTGATCTGGGTGGACAAATATGAATGGATAGTCATTGTTAATGATTTTACTCGGCGGCCCGAGTACTCCTTTCGGCTTAGAGCATGTGCTACTACGTTGGCCTTGCCTGGATGATAGCGAATTTCACATTCGTAATCATTTAGCAGTTCCACCCATCGTCAGTGAAGATTTTGCACTTTGTGTCATAAAGGCAGTGTCTCCAGATCTTTAGGGCAAATACCACTGCTCCTAATTCCAAGTCGTGTGTGGTGTAGTTGATCTCTTGAGTCTTGAGTTGTCTCGAGGCATAGGCAATGACATTTCCCCGTTGCATGAGTACAAAACCTAGACCCTGTTTGGATGCATCGCAATAGACTACAAAGTCTTCTGTCCCTTCTAGAAGTGACAAGATCGGAGCACTGCATAAAGCTTGTTTCGGCGTCTAGAAGGCAGTTTCTTGCTTATCCTCCCAGCTGAAGGTCACTCCTTTCTGGTTCAGGCTAGTAAGTATCTTTGCGATCTTGGAAAAGTTCTGTATGAATCTTCGGTAGTAGCCAGCAAGGCCTAAAAACCGGCGGATCTCTATCGGTGTTCTCGGTGCTTCCCAGTTTCCAATTGCCTTGATTTTGGAGGGGTCCACATGTATACCTTCTTCGCTGACCACGTGCCCCAAAAATCCACCTTTCAAATCCAAAATTCGCACTTTGAAAGCTATTCATACAACTTCTCCGCCCTTAGTGTCTCCAAAACTTGCGTAGGCGTTGACTATGCTCTTCCTTACTTCGCGAATCGATAAGTATGTCATCGATGAACACTATCACGAATTTATCTAAGTAAGGTCGTCATACGCGGTTCATTAGATCCATGAACACTGTGGGTGCATTAGTCAACCCGAAGGGCGTCACAACGAACTCGTAATGGCCGTAACGAGTCTTAAACTGTCACACCCCCAAACCTGAACGGCAGAAACGTCCGGGGGTGGATGACTTCATGTTAAGTATCACAACACATGCATCATAGTAATCAAAGTACAAAAACCATTTCATTAATAATGTATAAGTTTTACCTAGTGTTCAAGTCATTGCATATGACATCAAAAGTAGATATAACAAAAGAAAAGACGCAACTCTATACTCCTCCGTCTTCTCAAAATCCTGAGAATGTACCTGTCTACTGGTTCCCTGAGAATACAAGTATTTTGAAAAAGAGAGTATCAACATTTAAGTTGGCGAGTTCATAGGTATTTATGTTTAGAAGGTTGTTATCTATTCCTTGAAATAGTGAGTATGTTTACTTTTCCAGAAAATCCAATATTTTCTAAAATAACTGAAAGTAGTTTTAATACCATAAAATCGTTATGTGTAAGTGTTGTTGTACTATGAAATAGTGTAACATAGTTTTAGTTCACAATAAAACTATAAAAAGAATGTTTTATGCATTGTTATGTTTTCCTTTGTTGTAAACTAGTATATTGTATTTGTACTCTTTGAAAACCCTGTAATTATGAGTGTGCCTGGCTCCACCAGTTGTAATGTAATACTGTAATTCATATTATTGTAAAACCAGTACATTGTATTTGTACTCCTTTGTTTAATTATTCATACACCAATCATATTGGTAATATCTTTTTGTGAATTATTATAACCATATTAAGACTAGTAAGCCTGATACGACGCTTTGTAGGCGCTGGAACTATAACGACATTTGTCATTCCCAGGCATACCCGCCTAACTGTAGCTAACAGTTTGAGTGCGGGATTGTCAATCCCGTATAGATCTATACACATTTGTCTCGCTCTCTGTTGGGAGATTCTGGTTATAATCATCAGTACTTTAATAGTATTGCCTAAATGAATAAGCGACTGAACATTTTCTCACAAAAACCATATTTATGCTTACGTGTATAATAATGATGAACAATCATTCTGAAATAAATGAACTGATAGTATGTTCCTTTTCTAGTATACTTGAAGTGTAAAGTATTTGTACGAGAGTATATAGTTAAACTTTGTATACTTGACTAGTGAAAATAGTTTGAGAGTTCCATAAATTATACCTATTATAATTTATATTTGTATTCTGTTTGATATGATTTGGTCGTGAGAGTACCCCCTTTGCTCGATCATGAACTCGACTTGTCGCACGGGTGGTACTCCCGGGAGGTCTTCTAGGAATACATCGGGAAAGTTACAGACTTCAGGAATATCCTTGATGTCCTTCACCCTTTTTTTCTCATCAACCACGTGGGTAGGAAGGTGTGGTACTTCTTGCGTAGGTAATTCTGAGCCTGATGCAAGAGACGATTCGGAGGTTCGTGTCGGGCTTGTGACCATAGATGACAAGGATTTCGTTATTCGATAAGTTAAGTCGAACGACTTTTTCATAATACATGATATCGGCATGGTGAGAGCTTAACCAATCGATGCCAATAATCACATCAAAACTTTTGATTGTAACAGGCATTAGGTTGATTTGGAAGGAGTGATTGTTTAGGGTTAGGGTGCATCCTATGTATATATCTTTAGTGCTTTCTGTTTTACCATTTTCCATTTCTACTATGAATATTTCGTTGAGTGATTAAGGCTTTTGTTTGAGTAAGTGTTTAAACTTGTGGCTCACGAAACTTCTCTCCGCACCACTATCGAAAAGTATGCATGCATATGAGTTATTGAGGAGAAACGTACCGGTAACCACGGTGGGGTCCACCATTGCCTGCTCATGCCCTATTGACAAAACCCTTCCCATGCCTCCGACGTTTTTGTTCTTTGCCTTTAGGCACTCCCTCTTGAAATGCCCCATCTCACCACAACAGTAACATGCCTGACTCACCCCAGCATTAGTGGCTTGGGTGGTCTGCTGTGCTGGCGCCCTACAGAAACGGGCGGTATGACCCTTCTTGTTGCAATTGTTGCAGTGCATTTCCCAGAAAGCTCCATTGATGGAAGTTGCACTTGTTGCATTTTGGCAAACTCCCAGCATATTGTTTGGCTGGTGCTGGGGTAGCAGGGACAGTGGCAGCGTGGACTGCCACAGTTTGTTGTCTCTTTGCGGGCTCTTGCATCGGTTGGCCCTTCTTCTTGTTCCAGAATTTCCATTTGTTGTCTCCCCCTTTTGCTTGTTCGGGGGTGGGTGTCATAGTGCCCTTTTTAGTATTTTAATTATTTCCGCCGGGGGGGGGGGGATACATATGCCAATATATTTTGTTTATACAAACCAATTGCCTTTTTATGCGAAAATACAATAAACATAGTTTATAAAAATATTATTATTTAACAATTTTCCATATTATTACGAATAAATTAGTATAATTTTTTCGTATACGTATTATGGTTATTTCATCGTGAAATAACCATTTTACACAACAAATATTACATGATACAAAGTTTTATGATTTTTATGTGACATTGCATATTATAACAAGTACGTTATGAAACTCTATAGTATTTCAAGGATTCAAGCTATTATTAAACTTGTTTATTTATATGTTTAAGTACACCACGTTTATCCATGTACATATGTTCGTTAATTTGAAACATTCATTGTTATAAAAGCGAGTACCTTACACTTTTACATATACATCAAACATACTCGGCTTTTATAGACCTTATACAACGATATTCATTATGCCTAGTGACTTACCTACAAGCAAGTTAGGGCTGAGAGTTATTCACAAACTTTTATTTAGTTAAGGGATTTTAGTGAGACATTATTCATTAGCTGAGTTTAAATACTTAGCATACCCACACTACTGTAACTGTTAATCTTCGGAGCGAGACACATATGTATAGATCTATACGGGGTTGACATCCCCACCGGCGGCTGCTAGTTATAGTCTCGACTGATCAATCGAAGCAGGTGATAAGTGTCTACATTCATAACTACAACGTCCAATGAAGCGTTGTAGGGGTACAGTCAGTCAGGTAGCTCGGTTATAGGACTCATTAAAACATTAACTAGAATATATATATATATATATATATATATATATATATATATATATATATATCACTAACGACCATGAGCTTGGTTACTTTCAAAACTATTTTCAAGTATGAAATTACTTACGCAACATAACAGTTTGGTTTTCAATGATATTCAAAGGTTCAATACGAACACGGTTTTTTAAGGAAATGTTTACTTATACAAAAGATACATTTTGGCAGACTCCCAACATATTCTTTGGCTAGTGTCGGGGCAGTAGCGACAGTGGCGGCATGGACTGCCACAGTTTGTTGTCTCTTTACGGGCTCTTGCGTCGGTTGACCCTTCTTCTTGTTCTAGAATTTCCTTTTGTTGTCTCCCCCTTTTGCTTGTTCGGGGGTGGGTGTCATAGTGCCCTAGCGGACAATATATTTTAATATGTTAATTATTTTGGGAGGGAGTATATATATATATATATATATATATATATATATATATATATATATATACACACACACACATACATATAGAGGCTAACATGCTTAGATATTCATAAATAACAATTATTTTGCATCTAACACCAATAAGTGAGTCTTTAGTATGAAAATGTCCATTTTTCTAGTTTTTTTTTACTTTTTACGTCACAAAACGGTAAATAGTGAAATATAACTATGCGAAACTTATTTTTACTTTTTGTGATATTTAAGTCAAGTTAAATTTATATGTTCAAAACCCACAAAAATGGTACCATAACCTAGTTATGACCATTTTTGTTAGAAAACCCACTTTTACATACAACGTTAGATTTTTAAGTTTTCTTTTTGTAAAATTAAATCTCTGGTATTTTTAACTAGTTTCAAGACATATGTTCCAAATAACATATTTTGGTTTATATCCCACAAAAATGGTGTAATAACATGGTTATAACCATTTTTGCTAGAAAAGTTATATTATGTTCATAAAACCTTAGTTTTTATAGTTTTGTGTTTATAATTTTTTCTTAAGAACATATAGCATGTTTATACTTGTTTTTCATAGTTTTGTATTTTAAACAAACTTTACATCTAAATGTTCATAATTCTATGTAATAACATTATTTCATGTATTTAGCACTTTTACACAACATATAAGTAAGCATGCATAATGTACAACTTGTATATTTATACAAGTTTACTTGTATCATCCCCCCCCCCCCTAAAACTTGGAAAATCGAAAATGAAGGGGTATGAACTCACCTTATATGTGTTTTCTTGATGGATAAAAGGTTGTAGATGGAAAATTCAAGTTAAGAACACTTGAAGAACACTTGAAGATTTGAAGATCCTATGAATAGTAACACATGATAATGTTTGTAAATGGAGTGAAACTAGTTTATAAGTGTGTAGAATCACTAAATTATGAAGGAAATACTTACCAAAAACTCAAGAACCAACTTGGTAGAATTTAGCTATGGAAGATGATAGCTTTTTCTTAGAGAAGAAGATGAAAATGAAGAAAATGATGGTGAAGAAGAGCCTTTTGGCCGAAACTAAAAGAGAGAGGGGGGAAGGGGGTGGGGGTTGGGTAGGGGTATTGGGGGACAAGGATTAGACTAATGGTGTACTACTCTAGGGTTAGTGTAGTTGCTTATTTGTGAGGAAGATACATCTTTGTAACAAGTGACTTTTATAAAAAACAAAAAAGTCAAATCTTTATAAACTTGGCATTCTTTTATAAAAATGATGGTGTTTTTATAAATAAAATGTCGTATAAAAGGATGTATAAATATTTAATTTGAATTATAAAAATTCAAATTATTATAACAACGTTATTATCAAAATAATAATATGTTACATGAAAGTTAGGTTGAATTGCTAAGTTTGTTTCGTTAAAAATTGGGTTTTTAGCCGGATATAGACCTTGTCGCATTTGGTGGCGAATTCACCAAAAATTTGTGTTTGTAGACTTTGCTATGACTTTGCCATGTAGTATTAGATTTATGTACTCCACCACATTGTGTTATGAGTATTATTTATTCCCAAATAATATATAGTTGAATTATCGAGTTGTTACGTTACTAACCCTAATTAGGGTTTATATTCGATAATTGGAAATCCTGAGAGGTACTTGGTATTATAATTTGTAAGTTGTACATTAGGAACATTGGGAAACATCGCGTAAATCCTAAAATCCTAATAATAGTTGAGTTGACTTGCTTGACTTGTTGACTTTGTTTGATCCAAAAATTGACAGTCGTCACAGGCATGCAGGAATGGGTCATGTTAATATTATTGCTCTTAAACAAATGTATGAAAAGAACTTAGTTTATGTGTGACAACCCGAAATTTCTATCTTGTAAAGCCATTCAATTCAATCAAAAGTCAGACTTGTTTCCGCTATCTTTTAGCATTGTTAAGGGTCTGTTTGAGAGTTCTACGCCTAGTATACTCAATACTTGTGTTTTACGAAGTATTTACTTGAGTTCTTGGAGTTGCAATGGAGCCGGAACCACCTTCACATGGAGTTCATGGCCGCAAACTAGGGTTTACGGCCGTAAACCCATGGTAGCCGTGAACCCATCTCCATAAGGGTGGTGTTCCTTCATTTCTTCCTCATTTCTCACATATCCAAGGCTGAAAACTCATTTATCTCTAAAGTATCATGAAGATCACTTCCATTTCTCTTCAAAGTTGTAAGTGATTCTTCCATTTCTTTGTTGATAGCCTTCTTATTCAAGTGAAACCCTATGATTTCATCCATAAATTCATCTATTTCGGGTTTAGATCTTCAAATCATCAAGAACACCAAGAACACACACTAGTTCTTTGGGTCGTAATCACCCTATAAGCTTCCAAAACGTAAGTATCCTTTCCATATACTTGTTATCCATTAGAAGCACTTGATTAGCAACTAATAAACAACCACTTTATGCTTGATCTTCAAGAGTTTACGGCCATAAACCCTTCAAGTGGCCGTAAACCCTTCATAATATCATGGTGGCCATGAACCCTTCAACCCATGGCCGAAAACCCTTCAAGTTCATGTGTTGGCCGAAAACTCCTTGGCCGTGAACACATCTTGGCCGTAAACTCCTTGGCCGTGAACACACCTTGGCCGTGAACACCCTTTATACAATCATATGTGATTGTAACACTTCATTTCAAGTGTTTCCTAGTCCCTAAGGTTGTTCCCTTACATGATTAGTTGTTATATACATTAATTATATACATATATGTGTCATTATATGCTTAATAGGATCCGTTTGTGCTCGAGACTTCCCTTGGCATACTTAGCATCCTATATCGATCTTACATTCGAATCACTCACTACAGGTGAGTTCATACCCCCGTATTTTCATAATTTTTACTGTTTTAAGGGGAGGGGGAATACAAATCTAACACAAGGTTATTGTGTTACAAATAAATGGTTTCAAAATATCTTATTAAAATGGATTTCAATAATCATCAAATCAAATGGTTTTAAATTATGTTAAAATGAAATCAAGTCATCATAAATATTTCAAAATATTAAACTCTTAAATGATTTTATAAACTTATGTTTTTACTCAAAGATCATAATATATATATATATATATATATATATATATATATATATATATATATAAGATTTAAAAGGCTTAAGACTGATAACTCACTTTGGTTCCTTTTCCTTGTTTGGATGTGGGCTTATAGCGCCGGTTATTTGTCTGAATGTCATTTAAACTTTACTTATATATAATTGTATATGTATATAAATATAAAAGTTATTTCATTCAGTCTAGATACCCTTTTGTAACATGTTGAGGAAGGGGTCGCATTCATGAACAGTTAGTACCAATTCAGAAAGTACATATAAATTATAATAGGTATAATTTATGATACATAGAACATTAATTCACGATTCAAGTATACTAGAGTACACCGTTTTTACAAGAACAAGGGTCTAATTCAAAACTAATCAAGAGTATACATCTTACATATACATGTTAAGAATACTAATTCAAGAGTATACAATCAATCATTATTTCAGAATAATTGAGTTTTCACTTATATTATACACGTAACGTTTATATGCTTTCTATGAGACAGCCGATTCAGGTTGTTTAATTCATCTAAACAATATAGTTAAAGTCCTGATATTATAACCAGAATCTTCAATAAGGGATCGAAACAAGTGTGTATAGATCTATATTGGGATTGACAACCCCGCACTAAGACTGCTAGCTACAGCCAGGCATACACGCCTACGAGTGACAGTTGTTATCAACAGTTTTATGCATTCAAAGCGTTGTTTCAGGCATTCAGGTCTCAGTATGGTTATAATAACTCATTTAAAAGATATTAACAATATGATTAGTGTATAATTAACTAAAACATATGTACATTTTCAAAGTAACAGTTTTACCAATATAAAGTTTACAGTATTACATTTTAGTATTCAATAACAGCTGGTGGAGCCAGGCACACTCACTTTTACAGATTATACAAAAGAGTACAAATACAGAACATTGGATTACAAATAGAACGGTTTTATGTGATTAAAACTACTTTTCATATACAGCAGAAAATATAGGATTTTATGGAACAATTTACATATTCAAGAAACAGAAAACATACTTTCAAACATAAATACTTATGCACTCACTCAACTTTATGTTGATACTCTCTTTTCAAATTATTTGTATTCTTAGGGAATTGGTAGACAGGTACTCCCCGAGCTTTTGAGAACATGGAACTATTTTGAGTCATGTCTTCTTCTTTTGTATAACTATTTTGGTGTCAATATACATTGATTGAACACATGTAAAAACTTATACATATTAATGCAATGGTTTTTTGTACTCTGATTACTATAATGCATGTGTTGTGATACTACAAAAGAAGTCATCCACCCCCGGACGTTTTTGCCGTCTAGTTTGGGGGTGTGACATTATGGACTACCTGTTAATACATGAAAGTGTGCCTCTATCAATCCGAAGTCAAGCCATTCTGAAGTGATGTGCATTCTGAAGTGTGATGAGTTCCGAAATGAAGCAACTTCCGAGATGAAGTTCTATTCGAGAAACACCTTGTATTTAATGTTATTTTGAGTTTGTATTAGCATTTAATGTTTCTTGTCTTTTAGTCTTTGTTCTATTGTAAATTTCATGGGACAGGATCGAGAAAATCCTATGTGTCAGCTTTTTGACTTTGCAACTTTACATAGTCCATGCAGTCTTGTTAGTTTGTCTTTTTATATCACTCCTTGGCTATTTAAGGAGATGTGATTTCCATGAAATGTAATAGTTTAGAGCAACATTCTCTTTCACATCAATACCAAGTATCTTGCAAGTCAAATCATTCTCTCTATCATTCTCATTATTCTTAAATTTCTTTACATTGTTCATACTTAAATACTTGAATACTTTGTTGAACTTCTTACTTCAAGAAAAGACGGTTTACTAGACTTGACTGGACTCTTAATATTAGCAGCAGACTTTGATCTTAAGTTAATTCAAGGTTTGAGTTCTCAAACCTTGTCCATGCACATTTTCTTTCCCTCTCAATTAGTATCAGATCCTAAATGGTTGTCCTTTGAATCCATAAGAACACATTATAGTTGAATTGAGATTACCTTGGTATCTCATTCATTTTTGTGTTCAGAATAAAAGTTCTTCTATATACCACATTAGCTCTAATACTTTAACTTCAATGGCTGCTCCTAATCCAACTCAACAAATATATCCAATGCAAACAACAAATAGAGTGGGTTGCCCAATGCATTCCCCATTGCTAATTGTTCAAGAGTATGATCACTGGAAAGTTAGAATGGAGAGATTTTTACTTAGTAAAGAAAAAGGTGAAGAGATATGGAGGTCTGTGAAAGAAGGTCCTCATGTTCCTATAAGACAAATGGTCAGATATGCTACTGCTACTCTCATAGGTCAAGAAGAACAATGTCCAGCACCTCAAATTGCAACAGGCATCGAGAAGCTTCATGCAGACCAGTTTGCATTCTCAGAAATGGTGTTTGGTGTTCCTACTTCTCTCTTTGAGCACATTAAGTGTAACAACCATCATTGGGGTATTAACTATTAAATATTTCTTAAATTATTGTTGGCCTAAGTATGGATAAAAAGGACTATTGGATTGGACTTAAGAAAGTGGGCCAAAGATTTGGGCCGCCCACAAGACGTACGCTGGGCGTAGCCTTGGTGTACGCGGGGCATAGAGGCACGCATTGGATGTGGGGGACGCGCACACGTACGCGCAACGTACGTGAGCAGATGCCAAAACCCTAATTTTTAGGGTTTAAGACCTATAAATACCCCATTATAGCCACCCCCTGGTCTCCTTACCAGCCACTCACCCTCAGAAAAACCTAATACGCCCTCATACTCCATTGTTGTGTGTGTTTTACCTTTTGAGCTTATTTTTGGTGAAGAAGAGCTTGGAATAAGAGAAGAGGAGTTAGAGAAGAAGAACTTGAGTATCTTGAGCTCAAGGATGTGGGACTATTTCATCTTTTAGCACTCAAAGGAGGTATAAAGCTTCCAACTTTCCTCTTAGAAGCTTAGATCTAGGATTATGGAGCTTTGGACCTTTTTAGGTCCAAAGGATGGATCTTTATCATGCAACTTCGTTTTTGAGCTTAAGGTTGCCACCCTTGGAGCTCAAAGTATTCCTTTAGCAGTAAAGTTTCAATCTTTGAGGCTTTTATGGAACATGCAAGAGATCTATCCAATTCTATGGAGTTAGTTGCTATTATTCTATGTTTGGGCTCATTTGGTGGGTTGCAACCCACCAAGTAATCGAATTTATGGATTAGGACATTGAAAAGGTATTGGATCTGTAGTTATAGCCTCTTGAGTTGAGTATTAAGTGCTTAATGGAAAAGTAGCTTAACAGGGTAGTACGTTGGGCATACCAGCCAGTACGCGCAGCGTACAAGCCATGCAGCAGGTACGCGCTGCGTATAGAGAATTATGCTCCGCGTACTCAACAGTATTGGGCTTCTACCTTTTGGGCCTCGGTTTGGGCCAATTGTTGGACTTATCAGCTATTGGGCCTTAGTGGGCCATAAGAAGTCTGATTTTGGGCTATGGACATTGTTGGGCTTAGGGAAGGCCCATTTAAGAAGTTGGGCCCAATTTAGAAAATTAGGCCATTAGTGGGCCTTTAATGGGCTATTAGTGGACTTAGAAAGATTAGATGGAATTGGGCCTTGTCTACGGTCCAAATCAGAGTAGGGGTAAAATGGTCATTTTACCCTTAGAAGGATTCTAAGTTTTTCTGACTAAGTATTGTTGTATAGAGTTAGCCGGGGAGTCGTGGGAGCAGCCAGCAGAGATTCCTCATGCTCGAGTTCAGCATCCAGTTTGAGAGGTGAGTCTTCTCCTATAGGAACGAGTGTAAGGCACCAAGGTCGGCTCATTGATGTGTGATTGTATGTGTCGGGGTTAGCCTGATGTAGGTTTATGTTCCAAACTTTGGTCCGATGCCGGGCGGGGCCCGACGCAGTTAGTATGCTTGATGTCTTCGTGATTCTTACATGTGTATGGTTAGGTGTTCCGGACCTTGGTCTGATGCCGTGGCAAGCCCGAGGAATGTTAGCATTCTTGTTATGCTTATGTCTATGTTTATGTTTATGTTATGCTCATGATATGTATGCCGGACTTCGGTCTGATGTCGGGCGGGGCCTAACGCAGGGGCGAGGCCCACGTTATGTCGGACCTCGGTCTGATGCAGGGCGGGGCCCGATGCAGTGGGCTAGGCCCAGTATGTGATTATGTGTGTAGTATGTGGTAGCTTGGGGAGACTCATTAAGCTTTGTGCTTACAGTTTTCAGTTTTGGTTTCAGGTACTTCCGCTAGCAAAGGGAAGGGCTCGGGATGATCGCATGGCACACACCACAGTTTCAGTCTGGGGTTGTTTTGGACTCTGATATTTACTCATATGATTTTTGATACAGTATTGACATGATGTTTTGAGATACATGGTTCTTGATTTTTGTTATGATGATGGATGATTTATGGTTTTAATAATGACTTAAAAACGAAATTTTTGGACCGTATTTTTGGGATGTTTCAAGTTGGTATCAGAGCCTTGGTTTGAGGGATTCAGGCACGCTCTTGGGTGTGTCTGGACTAAAACTAAGGACTTGGTATGAAAATTTTTCAAAAGGAAATCATTTTTATAAAAAGAATTTTGAAATGAGAATAGAATTTTGAAAAAGAAAAGAACTTTGAAAAGAGAAACGGATGTGGTGCATGCAATCAGCCGAGCTCAAGTAAGTACTCCCAAATTACCCATACAAGTTTATGTTATGTTATTTTTATCAGTTTATGAGAACTGCATGCTAGTTTAGAACTAAGGATCTAGGAAGGATGCCTTATGTGCCTGTTATATGTATCTCAGCTTTATGAACTGCATGCTAGTACAGACTAGTCAGGGATAGCCTGAGAGAGATATGCTTGATTATGTTTACTCGATGCTCGAATGCTGCTTGATTTGTGCTTTTAGGAGTCCTAGTTATCTTTTACTAACTAGTAATTGAATATGTTACGTTACATATTACGAGGATTAAATAATTTTAGAAGGTTAGGTATAGCTCTATTGCGCAGCTCTTGTTTGAGTCCAACCGTTGTAGGGTAGGATCTCTCATTCGAAGAATTATCTAGTCTTAGTGAAATGTAATAGTATTTGCGAGTTAGTTAGGGGGAGATAGCAGGGACTTCGTATGCAGCTGATGGCGGAGAGTGGATTGGTGATTACCCTAGGGCAAGCCTAGGATGAGAGTAGCAGAGAGAAATAGCAGTAGAAGGGACTTGGTGGAGTCAAGGCAGTTCTTGAGGAAAGTACAGATAGATGTGGAAGGTAGTATTGGCCCATACTACTGAAAGCAGAGGATCCGTACTCGAATCAAGGAAGGCTGATATGAATCCAGGAAGCTTGTAGTATGTCTGATCCCTCGAGATATGATTAGCGTTCTGACGTTTGTTGTGATGTGTTTTTCAGAATGGTGGTTTTATGCCCTAGAACATCAGTTGGCAGTTCAGGTGCTGGTGAGGGATCGGGCTCAGGCTCTGGGGCTGAGCAGCTAGATGAGCAGACTAGCGAGTTCATCTCCCCAGAGATCACCCGTAGTATTCTTGAGCAGACTCATGTGATCTTCGGTTTGATCAAGGAGGGTATCCTGGAACTTATGGATGAGAGATTGAGTGCTTTCCGCACTGAGGTAGCAGCCATGATGGGGTCGCGCACACTGACTTTCAGGGAGTTCAGAGCTTGTGGAGCTCCCGACTACCATGGGGCTCGGGACCCCATTGCGTGCACCAGATGGTTGGCGGATGTCGCCAACGCATTCCGCACTAGCAGATGTGCCGAGGGGGACAAGGTTCGAATTGTGTCCTATCTTCTGAAGGACATGGCACGCGACTGGTGGGAGGAGGTCGATATGCCATTGGTGATGATGCAGCTCTTGATACCATGACCTGGGCTGACTTCTCAGCTAGGTTGAGAGTCGAGTTTACACCCGTGATAGAGGTGCAACAGCTAGCTAGGGAGTTCCAGGATTTATGACAGATGACTGATACTATGGCGGAGATTACCGCCAAGTTCAGGGAGACGGCCCTTCTCGTTACGCAGTACGTGGCGGGCGAGGAGATGAAAAAGGCCCGATATCACGAGATGTTGAGGAGTGATATCAGATAGTTTGTGAGCCGCTCCAGCTGCAAGACACTGGAGGACATGATAGTGAGGGCTCGTGAGAGAGAGAGAGAGAGAGATTGATTTAGAGATGGAGAGGAAGAGGAAGCCAGAGGTAGCGTCTAGCATGGAGAGTTCGGGCAAGAAGACCAAGGTGTCTGACCACAGGTCTAGGAGCCAGCAGAGTCATAGCCGTTGTGGTAAATGCGGCAAGTTGCACGATGGGGCGTGCAAGGCAGGGACTTCCGGCTGCTTCAAGTGCGGCCGAACTGTGCATATGAGCAGGGATTGTACAACTACTACCACCACCACGACATCATCATATTGTTGGATAAGGTGTCTAAGTCCATAACTTATTTGGTATATACTTGACCCGACCCGGCATGGTCCATTTGGGTTGCACTTCACCCAAACTGTTTATGGATAATTTTATGAGAATTGTATACTTACGATTTATTAATATATTATAAGTTATAATATATTAATATAAAGTCATGTTATTTAATTAGTTTTAATCTTGAATTAATTATGAATTAATTTAGTGATTAAAAGGAAGACTAATTAAATCATGGGCTATTATATTTATATGGTGTGGGCTAATACTCATTTGTTAATGGGCTAAGCTTATATGGAAGTCCATGGATGATCCATGGAGCTTTTAACCCATGGATCCTTGGAAAGGAAAAGACATGGGTTATTAGGGTTTCACCCTAACCATGCACACTATATAAACAAGCTCA
Source organism: Lactuca virosa (assembly GCF_052849685.1). Taxonomy (NCBI): domain Eukaryota; kingdom Viridiplantae; phylum Streptophyta; class Magnoliopsida; order Asterales; family Asteraceae; genus Lactuca; species Lactuca virosa. The sequence continues at coordinate 262,362,062 of NC_136430.1, forward strand.
TGTTGCATGAAATAAAACCCTAGTGTGTGTGTAATAGTGGTGGCCGATTTCTAAGTGTTAGTATACACTCTCATACATTTTCCAAGTTTGTGGTGATTTGTGATTTCCATTTGAGGCATTCACATTATTGGTGCTTGGCTCTCAAACTCCAAGGAATCAGCAATCAACAAGAGGTATGTAATTCATCTAGTTCTTTTATGTTTAAAAGTACCCCATGCCATGCTAGATAGGTTATAAACCTTGGAAATTAATATTTTGCATGTACCTTAGACAAACATAGATCCAAGGTTTATTAGGGTTGCATGTACACTTAGGAAGTGTTAGAATGCTCAAAACCCAACAGTGGTATCAGAGTCTAGGCTTGTTTGTTTGATACTTGATGCAAAATAGTGGAAAAAAGTCGTTTTTTTGCTGTCTGCCTGTTGAACTCGCTGAGTCCATGGGGGGACTCGCCGAGTGCATGTGTAAACTCATCCTACTCGCCGAGTAGGTTCGTGCACTCGACGAGTAGGAGCCTCAGAATGCAGATTTTCGACTTTTGCTGCTGGAAATGGACTAGAAACATTACCCTAGACTGTTTTGGTGTTTTAAAACTTGTTTTAGTTGGTGTAATGGTTGTTCTAATCCATTTACAATAGCTTATATCAAAATTTCATGCTTTGTATGTGTTCATATAATTCTTGAAACTTTGATGATCATGTTCATGTTCTTATGAATTTAGAAGATGATAGGAATTATTTGCTGAATTGTTTAGGATTAATTCTTGATCATTTATGTGTTTTAATGGAGTCCATAATTTGTCCTCAAGTTATGGATATCCAAAGGTCACTTCTTTTAAACACACACTTAAAACACATAAGTTACATGGAAATGAAGAGTCTTCATTTTTATGAACCTTTAATTAATAAGTTATGAAATGAAAAGTTTTGAATAGTTTCAAAACTTGTCCTCAAGTTTTGGAATTTGTAAAGTTACACACACTTTAATAAACTTTAATTCCAACCCTTAGAGTTTTAATAGTTAAAATTCAACACTTATACTATTTATAACATTAATGGTTAATTATTATATATATGTATAAGAATAAGTCGTTCTACCGTTAGTAGGCCTCATTCACGAAGCCGGTCTATAAGGGGGGTATAAGGTTGTTGCCTATAAAATGACAGCTTAATGGGTGTCCACTCTCACCCACCGCTTCCTTGATCGGTGGAGGGTCGTTAGCCGAACGGGTAGGACAATGACTTTAAATCCTCATTAAAAGTATAATGATTATTATAAAGTAACTAAATATTTTAATTCCCAATCTTAGTTACTTTAGGAAAAATGTGAACTTGGTGCTAGTCCATGGAATTCACACTTTGTACCTTACCAAGTCGTTGGTGGAGCGTGTGTGGTTAACCGGCACACTAACTTGGACTAGTAATGATCACGAAGGGTGACTTAATGTTTATCATAGATCGGTGGAGCGTGTGTGGTTAACCGGCACATCGATTAGGTGATAATATTAAGGGTACCAAGTGAGTTTGCATGGTTATTCACACCTTGTTTTGTGATCCTCGGCATCCCAGTCACAAAACTTGAAGGGCACAATCGAGATTGAAACATGACATTGAAAAGTTCAATGAATCTCAAAAGATCTAGGAGTTTCAAATCCAATTAAAACCTAATAAATTATTTCGTTTTTCATGGTGGAAATTGGTGAATCGTCATTCACCTACCTTCAAATATTTTATAGCTTGGATTACGGCATCCCTCTTCCAAGTTATAAAATATTGTGTTGGGTCCTAGCCTTAATATTTCATATTGGGTGTTATATTAAGGACTTGAATCAACTAACTTGATTTTCTCCCATTGTAGATGTCTGGTTCAGACAACTATGATCTTCCCAAATCGCTTGAAACAAGCTTTCCTCCTGAAGATGATGTCCCTCAACATCATGCTTCACTCCCCCCACCTCCTCCATTTATTCTCCCTGACCCACAAGCCCGAAGACTTGAAAGGTTCAAGATCACTCAAGCTCTACTAGAAATGAAACATAAAGATGGAAGACCTGTGTGCACTCATGTCTTAGGAATGAAGTCACACATTGACAGGTTGAGAATGTTGGGTACTGTTATTTCAAGGAAGTTCGTTGTTGACTGGGTTCTTCAGTCACTTCCTGAGTCATATAGTGAGTTTATTAAAGACTACCATATGACAGATCCCGACGTAACCCTAATAGATCTTTCTTATTTGCTTGTTGCTGCTGAATCAGCAATGATTTGGCGCAATGGTCAAGCAAATATTGATGGAAAATCTATTTCTCAAACTTCCATGGACATGGACAATGGTAACATTGGAAGTCCAGAAAAGCTTTCTCGTCCCAATGGAAGGGGATCGACCTTGGTCAACCCGGTTGACTAAAAGGTAAAGGGAAAGGCTAAGTCTGTGATTGTCTCGTGTACCATTCCCAAAGAGTCTATATGTTTTTATTGTCATGAGAAGGGACGTTGGAAGCGAAGCTGCCCTGAATACCTGAAATATTTGAAAGCAAGTAGAGACAAAATGTTTAACTCGTCTTCAGGTAAGTCCACTATCTAACTTTGTTAAAGTTCCTAATTGTTGATTCTTATTACATGATGTGACTAGGTTGCATCTTGATGTTTAGCATGATCGAGCAAAAGGAAGGTTAAAAGAAGAGTGTGTTGAATCTGATCACAAAGATGGATTTCTATCGCATGGTTCGAGGATCGGATTTTTGAGCCACTACTTAAAAGTTATGATAGATTGCTAAGAAATATGTAATAGCATAGTTTTCATTTAAAGTTGCATTGTAAGGAATATTTTTCCGCATTTTAATAAAGAAATAAAAGTTTTGTTTAGTTTATTTTATATTATATCCCCTTACAATGGCATTTATGGAAAATTGATGTTTGTATGTTTCTAGCAATATTGGAAATATGAGTTTGATTCTCTCATATGTGGTAGTGTCTGAATTTACCAAATGAGGAAAGGTTCTCATCACCCAAGCTTCAGTTAGACAGAAACTTGGAATCGTACAAGTTGTATTGTATGATGAATGAGAATTTTCATCTTTGTAAAATTGAGACTAATTCATTGATCACATGCATATGTGAGTCAATTGAAGGACTAAGGAATTAGGCACATTGGGTGTGTGCTGGTCAAGGTCCACCACAAAGATCAATTCGTCATGATTTACTAAAGATTAGTAAATATGGTTATACTTATAAGGTTAAGTATAATTCTGTAACATTGGAAAAGTTTCAATGTATGGCAGAACGGATGAGAAGAATCAAATTTGGCAGAAAGATAAAAGTTTCTCAAATCTGAAAAGATGGGAGAGTACTTTAGTATCATGTTTTTATGATCATCTTAATGATTATGAAACCATATCACAAATTCATACTCTAAGGACATCTTAGTGCATTGTTATGACTAAGATGAGGGGTCGTGAATTGTTGGAATGGTTAAAATCAAGAAGATGGATCATACTTCGTTCCAAAAACAACTCTTAGAGTCATACTCCAAGATTGTAACATTGAGTGACATAAAGTAAGGTTTAAAACCCTTATCAAATGTAGTGTAAAATGTTTTCTACTCCTGTACATTTGAAATTGGTAAGTTGTGATGTCTTGGATAAGACAAAGACCAACTAAGACCAATTGTGTGAAGTGTTTATCTTGATAAGAGTCCGCACTATTCCTTGAATATTTGTTTTGTCAAGGAATGGTCCTTGACTAGGGAAACTTATATGTCAAGAAGACAGTGGGAGTCTTTAAGATCCTGAAAGGATTTCAAGATATCAAGAGTAAAACCTGAGTTTTATCACTAGCACACGACTTAAGGTTTGCAACCTATTAAGTTGACATAATTCTTGTTTCTGTGTCTGTTCCTATTAAGTTGACTATGCATATGAGTTTTGTTAGTTCTAAACTGTGTGCATAACAGCTTGGAAGCATTGGTGGGCCTTGTGCTACCAGGTGACAAGAAATTAAGATTGAACAAGTTCAATCCATGTAAGGCTAATTTGTCACTAACCTTGTCTTGTGATTATGGTTTTGACAAATTCACATGGATAGAAACTCATACACTATAAAATCTAAGTGTCATAAGGTTTCTCTCCGATTCATGAAAATGATGGTGAGGAAATGCTTTCACTAAGAAGATTTTAAGTAGATAGCAATTGTGATGTTTGCATTCTCAAAGTCGTTAGTGGAGTGTGTGTGGTTAACCGGCACACTAACATGGACTTGTGAGAAATGACAAAGGTCTAAACAATTAAGACTATGATTACGGCATCCCTTTTCATAGTTCTGGAAATTGTTTAGACACACATGTGAGCTATCTAAGAAAGGGTGTACGAATCTAAATTTCAGGAGTCCAGCTGATTTCTGGAAATATGTCAGAGCTAGTGGGAGCATAAGTGTTATGCTGATAATCATCATGTTAGTGGGAGCATGATTATTATGTTTAGTGTTGCAAGTTAGCAATGTTAATTATAGAAAAACAAAAGTTTCAATTCGTAATGTTGTAGGGGTTGAAAAAGTTGTTTTGCTATAATTAAGGGAGAGGAAATTATACTTCATTTCAATTCTAAAAGCTTAGATTGAGTTTTTTAATCATCTTTAGTCAAGGATATATATATATATATATATATATATATATATATATATATATGTATGTATGTATTTTATGTTGGAATGGTTCAACTTAAAGAAATTCTATATATATTGCGTTTTCAAAAAAAAAAAATCCGATTATGATTACAGCATCCCTCTCCATAGTTAAATTTTGAAAACATGGCAAATAAAAAATATTGTAGCAAAAGACTGGTCTGGTATCATGTCTTTATGAGAAACATCATGAATCGTGTCCCATATGCTTCGGATATAGGATCGATTGCATGTGCTATAATATTCATCCTTTCTAAATTTTCCACATGCTTAGGGCATTAAGAAGGGAAAAGTCTAGAACGGGATATGACTAAAGTGATTAAGCAATTGTCGAGGACTATTTAAGGCTCACCGAAGATTGGTTGCTCAAGGACAGTTGGAAGTATAGTGTTAAATTTTGGAAGGACCATATGGATATATTCTGAAAAGAGGTAGCTCTTGTTCAGATATGATAATCAAAATAGGAATATGGAAATTTTCCATATTGGGAGTTGGATATTAAGAATCTATGAGAAAGTTAGAAACTTTTATGCAAGAAGGATGTTCAAAGCAATGTACTTTGAATATGAGAGTTTGTTTCCATAGAGTTGATCTCCTTTGGAATCCTCTGTAATGACTGATGACAAGGTTTTGGTGACCTTGTGCATAATCATTACGAGAGGATCAGTGCATATAAGTTTAAAATCTAACAGTTTTTTTTGGTAAATGGTAGGAATTAGGAATTTTTACATTTACAATAAGGATTTGGGATTGTGAAATGAGCATCATTGGAATCATGTTCAAATGATCTATTTCACAAAGTAAAGATCATACACAAACATAGTGTGCATACTTGGAGTATGGCATAACTATTGTTTAGAAAAACAAAGTGTACATGCTAGGAGCATGGGACGACTGTTGTTTTTGTTCAAGTATTAAGTTGATTATTTGAAACATTATACAATGAATAATGTGTAATCAATATGGTGATAAATAAAAGGTGGTTTTATTTATATTCAAAAGGGTTCTGAGACCATATTGGATTCGATTATTATTGTGTTTCACTTTGCATGTTTTGACTTCCAGAATAGCTAGATTATTCTTTCCGAATGACTAAGTTATTTAAACACTCCACAGTCGTTCATATGTTGGAAGTAGGTATGAATTAAGACTGTCATGAATCGAGTTTGTAGATGGCTAAATGTGTTTAGTCATGGAAATGGTTGCTACAACATTCATGAGTGCTCATAAGTTATGAGTATTGGAATTAACCCACGCTCACTTGTATCACTTCATGGAATTTATCTCGAGTGATCGTGAGACGGTAATATCATATAAGTCTTTAAACCTAGAGATATGAGTTGTTGCCTATGAGTTGGTTGTGCATTGATTGCACGAAAACGCATCAGTAACTTGATGTTATAAAACGTGCCTTTGTGTATAATTCAACAAGTAGTAGAACAAGCATATGAGTTGAAGTTTATCTGTTCCTTCTAGAAATAGAAGCGATATTTGGGCCCCTCGATGATTTTGTTTTGACCTATGTATCGGGCCCGGTCAGAACCTAATTGATGTGTTCAATTTAGTTCTTTGTCAAACAAATCGGAAATCGGGAAACAAACTGCTGGACAATAAGTACGACGTTGTTCCATGTATTTGTCCGGCTGATATCATGAGAACAGAGGATTATATGATCACTTATCTAAAATGGCGCTTCATAGTTCAACAGAGTTTTCGAGAGCTACGATTGCCGGTTGGTTCCTGAAGTCATATAGGCAAATATAGTTATTAGACTTATCCAAGTGGGAGATTGTTGGATAAGGTGTCTAAGTCCATAACTTATTTGGTATATACTTGACCCGACCCGGCATGGTCCATTTGGGTTGCACTTCACCCAAACTGTTTATGGATAATTTTATGAGAATTGTATACTTACGATTTATTAATATATTATAAGTTATAATATATTAATATAAAGTCATGTTATTTAATTAGTTTTAATCTTGAATTAATTATGAATTAATTTAGTGATTAAAAGGAAGACTAATTAAATCATGGGCTATTATATTTATATGGTGTGGGCTAATACTCATTTGTTAATGGGCTAAGCTTATATGGAAGTCCATGGATGATCCATGGAGCTTTTAACCCATGGATCCTTGGAAAGGAAAAGACATGGGTTATTAGGGTTTCACCCTAACCATGCACACTATATAAACAAGCTCATGTTGCATGAAATAAAACCCTAGTGTGTGTGTAATAGTGGTGGCCGATTTCTAAGTGTTAGTATACTCTCTCATACATTTTCCAAGTTTGTGGTGATTTGTGATTTCCATTTGAGGCATTCACATTATTGGTGCTTGGCTCTCAAACTCCAAGGAATCAGCAATCAACAAGAGGTATGTAATTCATCTAGTTCTTTTATGTTTAAAAGTACCCCATGCCATGCTAGATAGGTTATAAACCTTGGAAATTAATATTTTGCATGTACCTTAGACAAACATAGATCCAAGGTTTATTAGGGTTGCATGTACACTTAGGAAGTGTTAGAATGCTCAAAACCCAACACATATATGAATTGCTTTCAGTGCAATCAGAGGGGACACAAGCGGTCCCTGTGTCCGAGTTTAGCAGCAGCAGGGCAGGTGGCAGCACCCGCTCCTGCAACATGGAGGATCACAGACCGCCGCCAGGGTCGGGCAGAGGCGCCGGTGGCCAAGAGCAGAGCCTTTCAGTTGACAGCTAAGGAGGCACGAGCAGCACCTGACGTGGTAACGGGTATGTACCTTTCTCTTATCTTCTATTTGATATTGTTTGTTACTCATGTTTGTATGTTTTATTATAGGATCGTTCTTAGTGAACGGTATATCAGCTTTGGTACTATTCGATTCGGGTGCCACCCGATCTTTTGTGTCGCTCGCGCTCAGCAAGCAATTTGTAGGAGCTCCGGGGGAGCTGGATTGCCCACTTGATGTCGAGATAGAATAATGATAGGACCGTCAGGATTGCGAGGGTTCACCGAGGATATACACTGCATTTTTTGATGAGCTATTTTCTGTGGATCTAGTCCCTATTCCCCTACGAGGGAATAAGGTTATAGTCGGTATGGATTGGTTGAGCCCCAATGGGGGCAGTGATAGACTGCGAGCATTGGCTAGTGAGGGTTCGCACTCCTAGTGGGGGAGGGTTAGTGATTCAGGGCGAGAGACCGCAAGGTGGACTGATTCTATGTTCAGCAGCGAAGGTGAGGCGCTACCTTCAGCAAGGTTGCACGGTCTATGTCGCATATGTTATGGGTATCCGAGACAAGGGTAAGACGACGGTGGATGACGTACCGGTAGTGCGAGAGTACCCGAATGTATTTCTAGAGGATTTGCCTGGGATACCTCCGGAGAGACAGGTTGAGTTTAGGATCGACCTCGTTCCTGGTGCGGCTCCGATAGCCAATGCACCATATCGGTTGGCTCCTCCCAAGATGTAGGTGTTGTCTACGCAGCTGCAAGAGCTTCTAGACAAAGGATTTATCAGGCCAAGCAGTTCGTCTTGGGGAGCCCCAATCCTGTTTATAAAGAAGAAGGACGGGTCACATCACATGTGTATAGACTACCGGGAGCTGAACAAGGTGACGATGAAGAACCGTTACCCACTCCCGAGGATAGATGATTTGTTTGACCAGCTTCAGGGAGCGCCTTGGTTCTCTAACATTGATCTACGATCAGGTTATCACCAGATGCGAGTCAGGGACGAGGATGTCCAGAAGACAGCTTTTAGGACTCGCTATGGGCATTATGAATTTGTGGTGATTCCGTTTGGGTTCACCAATGCCCCAGCCGCGTTCATGGACCTCATGAACCGCGTGTGCAGACCGAAACTGGATCTGTCTGTAATAGTCTTCATTGATGACATCTTGGTTTACTCCAAGACTCAGGAGAAGCATGAGGAGCACCTGAGGGAGGTGCTGGAGACACTGAGGAGGGAGAGACTTTTTGCGAAGTTCTCCAAGTGTGAGTTCTGGTTGCGCGAGGTGCAGTTCCATGGGCATCTCGTTAACCAGAAGGGTATTCTGGTCGATCCGGCCAAGATAGAGGCTGTGATGCAGTGGGAGATTCTGAGGTCTCCATCTGAGATTCGGAGTTTTCTGGGTCTGGCGGGTTATTATAGGAGATTTATCCAGGACTTCTCCAAGATTGCAGTTCCTCTGACCCGACTGACCAAGAAGTCGATGGTTTTACATTGGGGGCCTGAGCAGTAGGCGGCCTTCGAGACTCTGAGACAGCGGTTGTGCGAGGCACCGATTTTGACCCTGCCCGAGGGAGTAGATGAATTTGTGGTGTATTGTGACGCGTCGATTTTGGGCATGGGTGCAGTTCTGATGCAGAGGGGTGATGTGATAGCCTACGCGTCGAGGCAGCTGAAGCCTCACGAGGCTAACTATCCGACACATGATTTAGAGCTGGGGGCTGTAGTGTTCGCCCTCAAGATTTGGCGGTATTACCTCTGTGCAGTCCGTTGTACCATTTTCACGGACCACGAGAGTTTGAGGTACCTCATGGATTAGCCGAATCTGAACATGAGGCAGCGTAGGTGGTTGGATGTAGTGAAGAATTATGATTGTGATATCCTTTACCACCTGGGCAAGGCCAATGTGGTGGCTGACGCCCTGAGCCGCAAGGCGGTAGTGGCTCTAATTAGAGATTTATGCTTGAGGATGACGGTGATCACTCCACTGTTGGATCAGATTAGAGAGGCGCAGATTGAGGTCCTAAAGGAAGAGCGCCAGAAGTGCGAGAGAATTGTGGGCCGAGTGGCCTCGTTTGATTATAACAGCTGAGGCTCGTTGACCCTGCATGGGAGGGTCTGGGTTCCGTACTGGGGCAGAGTACGGCAGGTTCTGATAGATGAGGCCCATAAGTCTAGGTTCTTGATCCATCCCGGGGCGACGAAGATGTACAAAGATCTTCGAACCGACTACTGATGGCCCTGCATGAAGCGGGATGTAGCTTGGTATGTAGAGAGATGCCTGACCTTTAGGAAGGTCAAGGCAGAGCACCAGAGGCCTCACGGAAAGATGCAGCCGGTAGACATACCCGTGTGGAAATGGGAGGACATCACTATAGATTTCATCACTAAGCTTCCCAGGATCGCAGGTGGGGTTGATTCGATATGGGTCATCGTGGATCGGTTGACCAAGAGCGCTCAATTTATCCCGATCTAGGAGAGCATATCGGTCGAGATTTATGTGTGAGAGATAGTGGCACGGCATGGGGTGCCTGTCTTGGTGGTGTCAGACCGAGATGTCCGTTTTACTTCCAGATTTTGGAAGCGGTTCCACGAGGAGATGGGTACTTGTCTCCATTTCAGCACTGCTTTCCACCCTCAGACAGACGGATAGAGCGAGAGGACGATACAGACTCTCGAGGACATGCTATGCGCCTGCGTGTTAGATTTCGGTGGCAGTTGGGATACGTATCTTCCGTTAGCGAAATTTTCATATAACAACAGCTACCATGCCAGCATAGACCGACCTCCCTTCGAGATGCTCTACGGGAGGAAGTGTAGGACCCCAATCTGTTGGGGTGATGTCGGTCAGAGAGTTATGGGGAGTACTAAAGTAGTACTCAAGACTACTGAGAGGATCGAGCAGGTCTAGAGCAGGCTCCAGACTGCTCAGAGTCGGCAAAAGAGTTACGCCGACAAGAGGCGTTCGGACTTAGAGTTCCAGGTGGGCGACATGGTCCTTCTGAAGGTGTCACCCTGGAAGGGTGTTATCAGGTTTCGGAAGCAGGGCAAGCTGGGCCCTAGGTATATCGGTCCTTTCAGGGTTCCAGCCCGGGTGAGCAAGGTGGCATGTCGATTGGATCTTCCAGCAGAGCTCAGCCAACACTTTCCATGTTTCTAAGTTGCGGAAGTGCTTAGTGGATGAGTCAGCAGTTGTGCCTTTAGAGGACATTCAGGTGATGATAGCCTGAACTACATCGAGAAACCAGTGGCTATCCTCGACAGGAAGACGAAGGAGTTGAGGAAAAAGAGAGTGGAGCTGGTGAAGGTGCAGTGGCAGCACCGCAAGGGCTCGGAGTGGACCTGGGAGCCCGAGGAGGAGATGAGGGAGCACTACCCGGAGTTGTTTCCGGATGCAGCAGACTTCGAGGACGAAGTCCAATTCAAGTGGGAGTGATTTGTAACGACCGTCATTGAGGTATTAATTACTAAATATTTTTTTAAATTATTGTTGGGCTAAGTATGGATAAAAAGGACTATTGGATTGGACTTAAGCAAGTGAGACAAAGATTTGGGCCGCCCATAAGATGTACGCTAGGCGTAGCCTTGGTGTACGCGGGGCGTAGAGGCACACATTGGATGCGGGGGACGCGCACACATACGCGCAACGTACGTGAGCAGATGCCAAAACCCTAATTTTTAGGGTTTAAGACCTATAAATACCCCATTATAGCCACCCCTGGCCTCCTTACCAGCCCCTCACCCTCAGAAACCCTAATACGCCCTCATACTCCATTGTTGTGTGTGTTTGACCTTTTGAGCTTAGTTTTGGTGAAGAAGAGCTTGGAAGAAGAGAAGAGGAGTTGGAGAAGAAGAACTTGAGTATCTTGAGCTCAAGGATCTGGGACTATTTCATCTTTTGGCACTCAAAGGAGGTATAATGCTTCCAACTTTCCTCTTAGAAGCTTAGATCTAGGATTATGGAGCTTTGGACCTTTTTAGGTCCAAAGGATGGATCTTTATCATGCAACTTCGTTTTGAGCTTAGGGTTGCCACCCTTGGAGCTCAAAGCATTCCTTTAGCAGTAAAGTTTCAATCTTTGAGGCTTTTATGGAACCATGCAAGAGATCTAGCCATTTCTATGGAGTTAGTTGCTATTATTCTATGTTTGGGCTCATTTGGTGGGTTGCAAGCCACCAAGTGATCAACTTTATGGATTAGGACGTTGAAAAGGTCTTGGATCTGTAGTTATAGCCTCTGGAGTTGAGTATTAAGTGCTTAATGGAAAAGTAGCTTAACAGCGTAGTACGCTGGGCGTACCAGCCAGTATGCGCAGCGTACAAGCCATGCAGCAGGTACGCGCTGCATACAAAGAAGTACGCCCCGCGTACTCAACAGTATTGGGCTTCTACCTTTTGGGCCTCGGTTTGGGCCAATTGTTGGACTTATCAGCTATTGGGCCTTAGTAGGCCATCAGAAGTCTGATTTTGGGCTATGGACATTTTTGGGCTTAGGGAAGGCCCATTTGAGAAGTTGGGCCCAATTTAGAAAATTGGGCCATTAGTGGACTTAAAAAGATTAGATGGAATTGGGCCTTGTCTATGGTCCAAATCAGAGCAGGGGTAAAATGGTCATTTTAACCTTAGAAGGATTCGCAGTTTGTCTGACTAAGTATTTTTGTATAGAGTTAGTCGGGGAGTCGTGGGAGCAGCCAGGAGAGATTCCTCACGCTCAAGTTCAGCATCCAGTTTGAGAGGTGAGTCTTCTCCTATAGGAACGGGTCTTAGGCACAAAGGTCGGCCCATTTATGTGTGATTGTATGTGCCGGGGTTAGCCCGATGTAGGTTTATGTTCCGGACTTTGGTCCGATGCCGGGCGGGGCCCGATGCAGTTAGTATGCTTGATGTCTTCGTGATTCTTGCATGTGTATGGTTAGGTGTTCCGGACCTTGGTCTGATGCCAGGGTAAGCCCGATGAATGTTAGCTTTCTGGTTATGCTTATGTATTTGTTTATGTTTATGTTATGCTCATGATATTATACCAGACTTCGGTCTGATGCCGGGCGGGGCCCGATGCAGTGGGCTAGGCCTAGTATGTGATTATGTGTGTAGTATGTGGTAGCTTGGGGAGACTCACTAAGCTTTGTGTTTACAGTTTTCAGTTTTGGTTTCAGGTACTTCCGCTAGCAAAGGGAAGGGCTCGGGATGATCGCATGACACACACCACAGTTTCAGTCTGGGATTGTTTTGGACTCTGATATTTACTCATATGATTTTTGATACAATATTGACATAATGTTTTGAGATACATGGTTCTTGATTTTTGTTATGATGATGAATGATTTATGGTTTTAATAATGACTTAAAAAAGAAATTTTTGGACCGTATTTTTGGGATGTTTCATTAAGTTGTGCAAATCTGCAAAAGAGATTTGGGATACACTTCAAGACTTGTTCGAAGGTTCTGAGAACATGAAGAATAAGTGTTTGACATCCATTGTAAACGACTTTGATACATTCATTACAACTCCCGGTGAATCCGTAGCCTCTGTATCAAATCGGTATAGGATTTTTGTGAACAAGATGACTGCACATGGTATAGTCATAACTCCACTCGAGTACAATCTGAAGTTCATCAACAAACTCAAAAAAGGATGGGGAAATGTTAAGCCATGTCTTCAGAGTAATGGATCTCTAAAGAACTAAAGCTCTTTCAGTTATTTGAAGACCTGCAAGGCCATGAATTTAACGTTGCTCAAACGTTAAGAGAACTGTTAGGAGGTCCTCTTGCCTTAGTAAGTTCTGTTAACCCACTAATTCCGAGCCCAACTGTTTCAGATCCTTTTGGAACTATCCCACCTGTTTCATCTACTCAGCCAATATTTCCTACCCCACCTATTCCACCTGTTCCGAACTATTCATTTGATGAAAATCTTGATCTCGATTCAGCTAATTCCGAACTTCGTTTCCAACAAGAATTTGCACTTCTCTCTATGAAGTACAAATATCCTTGGAATCCCAGTCATAAACCTTTTCAAAACCGATTTCAAGCTCTTCATCAAAGAAATCCTCAACATTTCCCTAAACCTATAGAAAATCCACCGACATACCGACCCAACATCCCAAATCAATCCTCGGAACCCCAGGAAGTTCTAAAACCATGGGTACGGGTTTTTTTGTTGATGAGGGTGAAGAAAAATCTGCAAGGAACATGTGTCTTATGGCTAGACAATCGATTGAGTGTGATGAAGGCTACTGGTCTTCTGGTTCAGAAGAAGACGATGACGATGTTGGGCCAAACGTTTGCTACATGGCAACAAACGATCTGCCAGGCAGAAGCATCATCCAGCAGGTAAAATCCATGATCACTGACAATAATTTTGATTTATCTGTTGTGAACCCTATCTAACTCAAATTCAATCATATATGACAGTTATTCATAGAGCCTATGAGTCTGCCATAGAAGTTAGTGAGAAGTTGGATAGTGAATTGACTCTTCTTAGATTACGTTTTGAAGACCGCAAGCTTAAGATTGAATCATTATAGAGAGAACTTGTAATTACTAAGGATGAATGTATCATTTTGAAAGACAAATGTGAAATCACTTTCAATGAAAGGAATATCTTAGTTACTGATAATAAACGTCTTAATGCCATAATTGATGCTTTGCATAACTCTATTGATATTCTTGAAGCAAACGAACGGATGACACATAAATTTTGTCACCCATGGTCCAAAGCACCAGGTCTCGGTAGTGAGTTTCCGAAACCTGTTATTCGTCCCTTGAAAGAACTTCAAAACCTAACGTTTATGGGAGACATTCTGAACCATACTTATTCGGATACCCGTGTCTCACCTTTATAATAATGTTAGATATATGTTCGTTTATTAATTTAGTATGGATATAGTGTTGTTTATTTATCATTCGTATATTAATATTGCTCGATGATTATAACATTGTAACAATTATTTTATTTTTAGGCACGATGTTAAGGTTTTTTTAGAAAAAATAGGCCAAACATATTCTTTATCTCATGATCATGAGAAGACATATGAAAATAATGAACAATTATAAAATACTTACTATTAATTTTTAAGCTATGTTTGATCTTTGGTATTAAAATTAATGCTATATTTGGATTATATGGTACTATTAATGACCTAGACCGAAACAAAAAAAATAAACATGTTTATTTTGCTACATCATTCAAGTTAGAGGTACATGATTTTGAATCTTGGATTCGTCACTATGTGAATTTAATGTTTTAATTTCTCTTTTGGTGTTTACTATTGTTAATACTTGTTTTAAATGCTATTAAGTGTTGTGAATTCACTATTATTAACTTGTGAATTCACTCTTATTAAGTTATGAATCCAAGTTTGTTTTCTTATTTATTATAATATTTGCATAAAATACTAAGTTGTGAATCCACTGCTATTAACTTGTGAATTGAAGTTTGTTTTCTTATTTGTTATAATTTTGTATAAAGTCGATATTAATAGCTTTTTTTTGAACTGAGTTTAAAATGTGTGTTATTATGTTAGTGTTTTCTCAAAAAAAAAGGTTTTTTAAGTTGCGATTGTGATGTTTTAATGTTTCGTTAATTATTTAGTTTTTTAATGTTACTTTAATTGTTATTAATAAGAAAATATATGTTTTAAATTGTGAATTCATGGATTTTTATAAGTTTTAAATTGTGAATACATGATTTTTATAAGTTTTAAGCTACAAATGCATGCTTTTTATAAGTTTTAAGACGTGAATTTTGTATATTAAATTGTGAATTAACTGTATTAAGAGTTTTAATTTGATAATTGGTTGTGAATATATACTTTTTGTGTACTAATTTATAAATTTAATGTATTAAGCTATGAATTTTGTGTATTGAGGTGTGCTTTTGTGTTTTAAACTTTCAACTAACTGCATTAAGCTGTGAATATTTATTTAAATTGTGAAATTGACTATATTAAACTATGAATTTTTTGTATTAAACTGTGATTTTTGTATTTAAAAATATGAAATGACTGCATTAAACTGTGGATTTTATGTTTCAACTGTGAATTGAATGCATTTTGTATGAGTTTTTTATAATTTGTGTTAAAATATGAATAATTTATGTATAAATTTTTGTGTTAATTTTCTTATGAATATATTTATTTTTTTGTTGTATAAATTTGTAAGAATCCACAAATATTTATAATTGTTTTGCATTAAATTTAAAACGAATGAATTAATAGGCTTTATTAGATTGTGAATGTAATATTTAAGTTGTTAATGCATGACTTTATTTACAGATCTGATTTGGAAGAAATGACGGCTACTATGTTGATACAGCTGGTTGGTGGCGACATGTGGTCGTAGAGTTTGATTTTTTGACTTCTTTGAATTAGTGAATTATTATAACACAGTTTGTATTAAGTTGTGAATTTTTTGTATTAAACTATAAATAGACTATGTAAAGCTATATTTTATATAAGTTTTGTGTTAAAATATAAGAGCATATACGAATCAAAATATTATACTGTAAAAATTATAAGTTTGCCCTTTTCGTACCAAAAACACAAAAAATTAGGATTTTAACATATTTAATAGAGTATCGTGTAAACATTTACTAAATTAATTGGGGTTCTCAGGGTTCTTAATCTTTTATGGTTCTCATTTGAACCACTCCATATATATATATATATATATATATATATATATATATATATATATATAGGGTTAGGTTATTTTGTAGATGATATATATTGTGTGGATGTAAGGATTAATTTAGACCACTAGATTAAAAGAATAAATTGATATGATTTAAGGTGTTGGATATTAAAATATGGTAGCATGTATAGTATAATAAACTCAAAATGGTTGTAAGGGCAATTATGTCAATTTGGTTAACAATAAAATAAGGAATGTGAGATATTCTAGCTACTAACCAAACAAATACACCTGTTTTCTATAAATTCACGATTTAAAATTGATTATGAAGATTATGGAGTTAAAAGTTGATAAAGAACCATACATAACTTTTTGTTTATGCATTCTAAAAAAAATGAACATATATAACTTAAAGAATGAACATACAATAAAAAAAAATCATTATTCTGACAGAATGAATATACAATAACATGACCTTACTCATGAATGAACATACAATTTTTTTTTATTATGCATTCTTACAAGAGTGAATATATATAACTTCAAGAATCAACATTAATCATGCATAACTTCAAGAACCAACAATAATAATGAACATACAAGTATCAACATACAATAAAAAAAATACCTATTCTGACAGAATTAACATACAGGAACAAGACTTTACTAATGGCCATTAGTGTCATGCATGTCCCTACTCCACCAAATCCAGCACCAGCAAGAGCATCAAAGGTGGCACCCATGTAACTTCTTTTTTATCTAAAATTCGAGTTCATTCTTAAAGAACAAGCATTATAAAATAATAGGTATTCTTAAAGAACACAACTAAAGTTTCCTTCATCTTCTGGTTATTTAGGTCTGATCTATTTGCAGATCTACATGTGAAGAACATCACCCTTCCTAATTCTGAAAGAATATTGGCCTTCATCATTTTAAAAGAATATATTTCATCCTCTTTTTGAAGTCTTCCTCATTCTGAAAGAATATTGCTTGACCAAAATTCTGAAAGAATTTACAGGTTTAAAATAACATGTATTAGGTAAATCAAATAAATTACATTACTCTATGTGAAAATAAAAAATTTTAATGTCTGAAACCATTGACTAGACATATGGACTTATGAATCAACTTTCTAGTTACAAAATTTAACTCAGAAACCTGCCTTCTCAATTGCTACTATTCAAATCGATGGTCAATTAGATGAATATATTTAAAAAGAAACATAAAAAGTCAGGTTTTGAACTGAAATGGAATAAGTCTTCGCCTTCATATCACTGGAACTGTTCCAGATGCAAATTCTTATACAAAAATCCTATATATCAGTCCCTTAAACTAATTGGAAAGGCAACATACATGGAGAAAATTAAATTTGAAGGAGAAGCATACGTTGAAGGAGTAAAAGACATCGGTATGAGGGAAACGAGATTTCAATAACAAATCAGATTGTCAATTTGATATCCTCAATTTGTGACTTTGCTTGATTTATTGATGAATTTATGCTTGATTGGAGTCAACGTATCTTCATACATAAATGGAAGACGCTCTGCCATAAACAAAATCAGAATGGTCAGGATAATTGAACTCGAAATTAGAAAGATGAAGGTTAATCGCAATAGTTGGAGCGATGGAAGCAGGCTCGGCTGAGAGTGTCTAATCGCACACATAACAAATGGGTATAGGTCTTCTTTGACCAACACCATCATCGCCGGTGCAAGGGGAAACTTCGACCCCCATCTCTTCTTCAATCGCACGAGGCACAAAAAATAAGTCGGTTGAATCTGGATCTTAAACCCTAGTAACATACACACCAGATTCTTCCAAATGAACCTAGTTGACTTCTTTAACATGACTTTGTGACTGTCTGAATCATATGGTTTTGTGATTTTGTGGGTTAGAGGTGAAGATGCAATGTAGCGATCGGGAATTGTACGACTGAGTGGTGAGAGGTGGGTTTTAATAGGGTAATTTAGAAACCAATTGCTAAAATAAAGGGATTTCAGTTCTTAAATTTAGATATTAATTAACATATATATGTAATATTACAAATATAACCTTTTTGATTTAATTAATGATTTATTGTTTGCTAAATTTTGATTGGTCCCTACAACCACACAATAGTTATCAATCCACATTTGAACCTATATATAGGGCTAGGTTCAAGTATTTCTAGCATCTATTGTGTGCTCGTATGCACAAATCTGGACCAACGGATGGAATAAAATCAATGGTCATGATCTGAGGGTCTAGGATATTACAATAGGGTAACATGTACCATATACTCACACAAATTTCAACATAAGGGTATTTTAGTCAAGTAACCTATATTAAAAAAGGAAATTTTCAGATTTTTAAGGATAAGTAATTCTCTTAATTTTAAAAATCTGGATTTTTAAATTAATTCAATATTAATTCTAATGTAATTTTTTAAAATAAACCAAATTTATTCTGACAGAATGGCAGCCATAAACTAGTAACAATATTTTCGATTTTATTCTTACAGAATATAGTTCCAATTCAGATATTTTTAATAATTAACCATATTTAAGAATTCTACATATTCTTCATATATTCGACCTTAAATACAAATTCATACATATTTTTACAGAGTAATAGCCTTATACATTTTAATATAGTTACATAGATTCTAACAGAATATCATCAAAAATGAGTAAATTTCTTAAGAAATAGAATTCTTAAATATACAATTATTGAACATATTCACTTGATCTTCTTCAATGGTCCAAATAATCCACTTGATTCCAGCAATTCTTACGAAAATGTGATGTATTATCGTAAGAATGTAACTCTTTGCAAATATACTTGTTGTTGAATTCGATTCCAAGTCTTTCTCTTGTATGATTAATATTTGATTCCTTCTTCAAGCCATTTTGAAAGAATAACATGCATTACTCGTTAGTATTACCAATTAAGCAAATATACTTGTTATTAACAAGCATGCTTAAAGACATTATGATAGAATGCATTTATACAAATAAATTCTGACAGAATACAGTACATAATATTCTATAAGAATACATATACTTTATTCTACCAGATTATTACTTAGAGTCTAATAGCTATCAAAAAAACATATTTATTCTGCAAGAATGATACCATAAATATTCTCCCATAATGGTTATGATTAATCTTAAAGAGTATGAAATTAATTCAAAGAAATAAAACTAAATAATCATGTTTATGGAATAACTAACCATAAGCAAAGCTAAAATAGAGAAAATAAAGACCTCATTAGACCAACACAAACCATATTAACAAAACTACATTGGCTAATTTTCAAATGGATATAAAGACATCATGTGCAAATGAATTGATGAAATATTTGGTTCAAGCATTTTAACAAATAGCTCGTGGGCAAAATCAGATGCCGTTTTAGTCTGAAGCTAGATGCTAGTTTAGGAAACAAGAAAATCAAAGTTTTATGCTAATCCGGTCTTTTAAAAACAAAACTTAGAATGTCGAGTTTTGGGACTGTAACAGAATAAGACTTCGCCATTTAAGAAACATTAACAATCCATAAACTAACTGGGAAAGGAACAGGCCTGTTGAATTAATCAAGTTATGCTGGTCGATGCTCAAGATCGATTACAAATCCTGCTTGATGATCTTGATATATATTCATACGCGCACACATACGCCTATATACCTCGTCTTTAGTTCTTCGTGCCTTCATTCTTGCATTGAGTTAAAGAAGAGGGGTAGGCTCCTTGGTTTTTTTGCTTTGCGAGGTCACTAGTGTTTGCAACAATCTCCTTGTTCACTGGACAGAAAATCGAACATGATGGAGGTGAGTGATGGCAATGACTAGTGGAGGACCGACGATAAAGATTACCACTGAGGTTTTGTGGTCGGCAATTGAAGGATTTAGGGTTGTGGTCGAAGTCGGCGTTTTTCTGGTGATGGTAATGAAAGAGATGTCTAATTTAACAAACAAATTCACCCAATTTAAAGGATATTAAATTTTTTAAATATTTACCATAATTAAGTGTAGCAAAGATTATTATTATACCTTTTTATAATTTATTATTGAATTTATTTTTGTTTTATTCTGATTGGTTGTTAGAGGCACACAATACTTATTGAAAACATTTGAACCTAATTTTATATATATATATATATATATATATATATATATATATATATATATGTGTGTGTGTGTGTGTGTGTGGAGGGGGTAGCCAATATAGGGCAAGAGTGGGTCTTGACCCACCCATACAAAATTAAGGTTACATATATATGGTATGTACAATATATTTTTTAGTTAAATAAAAAGAATTAGAGTTGTGATATGGCCTATTCCATTCAAATTTTGAAATTAGTAAAAGAGAATACATTGTTGTCTATGTCGATTAAATTCCGTTTTAGATTATTTTAATAATGTAAGACAACATCGTGTGCAACTTAAAATAAACAATTTAGTTATGAATGCATATATAGTTACATTTTGTTATCGTTTGAAGAATTTTGCCACTCGTTCATATTTTGTATATTATTTGGTCTACCCTAAAACAAAATCCTAGCTACGCCACTGTATATGTGGTACATATGTGGTACCTTTGTAAAGCTTTATGGTTCCACCGCTGGTTAGACATGTTAAGGCTGCGAGTTCACATTGTATATTACAATTACATCGTTTGATTGGATGAATCATCCAATACATTGAATAATACAATTAAAAGGTTGTCAAAGAATGAAGAGACTTTTATTGCACATAGGGGCCATCTCGATTTTTTTTGGAAGAGATGAAAAAATAGATTGACGAAGCCAGACAAACGTGTTGGGACCTTGTTATAAATTTCCACCGTCTCAAAGTAACAAGAAAGACATGGATTGATGAATATATATACATTTTATCCGAAACAATATATTTAAAGAGATAATTGGTGAATCTAAAATATCTTTTATGACCTTATCTTAAAGATAACTAACATTTTCCGCAAGATGTTTGTTTACGCCACTCACATGAAACCACATGTTAGGTCGACCCAACTATTTTCCACTACATTATACAAACAAACATTCCATCCATTGTCTTATATGATGAACTTTTTCTATAAGTCCTAAACCATAAACATCAATTTCATATAATTCATATGATTTCACAAATTATTTTACAAAATATAAACTAATTCATAGATTAAGCAATTTCACGAATTCCATTTTTAGTTATTTTGCAATCGGGCATTCACCATTTTATTCGTTCCATGATTACACATTAACATTATATATCCCCACCATTTTATTCGTTCCATGATTACACATTAACATTATATATCCCTTTTAAACCGTAGGAAATGTCATAATTTCAATTTTGGTCATTGTAAGTTTTAATATGCATAAGTTATACTTTTGGTCCTTATAGTATTAATTTACTGGTCCTTATAGTATTAATTTACATTGACATTTTTTGTCTCTGTACTTTATAATTTAAGAAGTAAGTGAATTATATTTTTGTTCCATATGGTTTTTTGTGTACTGATTATAGTTTTGGTTCTATAGATTTGTTCATAAAAGAACAAATACCAGAACGCCCTCATGTTTACAAATTTTTTGTCGGTTTTTCCCTAAGTTGTTTTTTGTCTCCATAATAATTCATATTTGTCCTGTTTTTTCATTTAAGCCTTTTTAACTGATTTTGCTCTCAATAGTTGGTTACCATGAACAAGTTAGATGCTAGGTAAGCCTTCATCCCTCTACATCTCCTTTATAAGCTTTCGTCCCCCATAAATTGATGAATTTGTGAAGGTAGTTACATCCCAAAACTGAATCGTTGATGTTCTTCGTGTTATTCGTTTCTTTCCTGAAATCTCTGACAGCCTTTTGTAGTTCCTCATATTTGTAAAAAGTTGATGATTCAATTGCAAATCGAATTGAATATTCCTCATCCTAAAGAACCATATGAGAAATCCAAAAACGGAAAGGATTAAAAGCAAATCCACACTGATTCAACCGCCGATGAAAACCTACATATTGGAGGAGCCACCACAGGGGCTAGGCGCTACTAGGATTATCGGTGGATCTTGTAGAAACAAAGAATCAGCCTCCCTTTTTCAATTGATATTAACTATGGTGGCGCGACAATGATGACGATGTATATGATGTAAGAAATGGGAATGGATGATGATGGTTGTGTTCGTCGGGGATGGGATGGGATGGCGGTAGCTGATGGTGGTGCTGAAGATGGGAGGGTATGGCTGTGACTAACAGTCGTAGGAGGATGTTAACGATGGTGTCGGAGATGAGAGGGGATAATGGTGTATACGGGGAATGTCGATGACAGTGTCGAATGTGGCAGTTGATGAAGGCTGACGGTGGAGCTGAAAGTGATGGTGGCTACCTCTTTAATATGAATGTGGTTAAGAAGGTAATGGGGTCTTAAGGTTGTGGTTGTTGTATAATGTAGAAATAATTAGAAGATAACATGTATTGAGTTATATAATAAAGTTCAACAAGATATTCACAAAATTTCTAGCTTAGCGGAAAGAGTCTTGTTGTTGTGCTGGAGGTCACTGGTTCAAAACTTGCTTATCTCATTTTCTTTTCACTATAAGCCTTTTTATTTTTAATTAAAGTAAAACATGGTGACATGTAATGCCACGTCAGCATCACACTAGATCAGGTGTTACTAGTTTGACCTGCAAAAAGGTTAATATGACAAAAACTTGGCAAATTTGATGCATTAATGGACACAAAAACGACTTAAAGTAAAAAAGGTTAATATGACAAAAACTTGGCAAATATGAGACATTAATGGACACAAAAAAGAATTAAAGTAATCGACAACAAATTGCAAACTTGAGGGCTTTTATAATATTAACCTTTTGAATGAATTGTATTTTTAGTCTTTAGTTTTGGTCCGTTGTTGTTTGCATTGTTTTGCACTTTAGGTCTATTTTGAAACTTTTATAAGAAAGCTAAATTATAGTTTTGATCATTATGGTTTGCAATGCTTTGTACTTTAAGTCCATGCTTTGAAATTTTTTCATATGATAGTCACTATGGTCGGGAAAAATTATATGCATGGTCTAAAGATGTTACCGTCAAACCTTCTTTATTAAATGTTCTAAAATGAGAATTTTACCCACATTTTTGTGTTTTCTCATTTTAGTGTTTGTTATAGAATTATTTATTATTTGTTTTATTAGATAGGCCAGCTCTGTTTTTGTTTTTGTAATTATTTTATGTGTAAATATCTCAAATCTTTACTATCTTATTAAACATATTGCCTATTTCTTGAAATTTAAGAGGTATACCTATTACAACATAATGCACAATCTTATTAAGCTTACAATAAACGCGTGTACCTCTATCGCTACATGTTGGAAACACTAAACCCTAGCCTCCTCGACACAACAACTGATACCGTCAAACCCATCCCCTCTATCGCCTCTTCAGTTTCCGGTGGACCTCTGGTATCACCACCCTCGCTCACTCAAATGCTCTTCCTTTTAACCTGGCTAATCGACGCTCTGCAACTCTACGTTTCTTTACCTTTGTTTCTCTTCTCAAACCCCAAATCGTACTTGTGTCTAATGAAGATGCAACTTTTGAAACCCTATCTAGCCACTGTCATCGCCACCCCCTCTCTCGCCCCTCTTCTACCTTCTATTATGACGAGAAACCCTAACCGTCTCCACAACCCTAACCGTCTCCACATAGTCTCTACATGTTGGAAACACTAAACCCTAGCCTCCTCGACACAACAACTGATACCGTCAAACCCACCCCCTCTATCTCTCTCAGGTGTAATTTCTTTTTGTTTTTCTGTTGTTATTTGTCTCTCTCTATCTCTCTCAGGTGCCATTTTTATTGTTTTTTCGTTGATGCATTTTTATCCTTTTAGCTAAAGCTTGAAGAGTTAGTTCAGTTGGAAATGCATTTCATAATGCTACAAAATGTATAAAACGATGGATGTGTTTCAGTTTCACATAGGTGTTTCCGATTACCCTCTTTATATTTCTTCCAAATATTTAATTATCAAAATGCTTTTTTTTGTCAGAAATGGCTGCTACCCATGATTCGTGGAACTGAAAATCAAGGGCCTTATTTGGACTGTAAAACCAAATGAAGATGATGATCAGACCTCCACTAAGAAAGGCATCAATCAGCAGGTAAGGTTTTTTGGAGTTGATTTCATGTTTTTCCCCAAAAAGCATTAAAATCTAATCTTCTCTCTTACCTTGTGCATTTCTTTTTGTGTTTTCTACTCTCTGGCATCACAAACATCACAGGTCAACCCAGGTGTTCGATGAAATGTCTCAAAGAAACTTCATTGGCATATCTCTTTACCTGGTCAGGAAACTCTGCAGCCGACTCACCTATGACCAGATCTTCCTCTCGCGTTCAGGTAAATACAAATAAAAGTTAGATAACAATGTTTTTTTAATTTCAAATTATTTTTGTTGTTTATGAAGTTTAAAGTTTTTGATAAACTGAATGGTAGTCTTCAAAATTTTCAATAAGATTGTATCTAGAGGTCAAAGTTAGCTAAATACGAATCCCTGGTCAGAAGTTCTTTGCCAAGGCTTCAATTTCATAGTTTTTTTTTAATACATCATTTTCTCATGTAAAAATGGAGTTGCTGGTTAGCTTTTATGCACACTGTTGAGGTGCATTGGATATTGCTTTTAGGACTCTGTCAAGATGTGGAATTAACAACATTCATACTGAAGGTATAGCCAACACCAAATATTAAATATTATAGCTTACAGTAGTTGCTCTTGGTATATTGAAATTGGACCAATCATGAACTATATGTTTGTTTTTTTGAAATATTGATCAATTGAGCATAAAGGCAGGTGATAAAATTGGTTTGGCTGGTTATGAAGGTGTCACAGTGGAACTTTCAACTTTGATCAGGTTTCTCACTTAACCTTTCTAGAGTAGGAAAGCTTCACTGGTACTTCAAAATTTGGTTGCTATACACATCTGGAATACAAATACTCACTGCATATTGTGTTTATATTTATGTATTTATGTTACTTGAGTGGTTACATTGGTTGTCTAATTGTGATGTTTTTGTTTGAAACCATTGATAGAGAAAATTTGTTTGAAACCATTGACATAAAAGCTTTTTGCATACTATTTTCTGATTCAAATGATAATAAAACAAAATCTATACCATCTCTTATTTCTTAGTTTATTTTTTTTATGTATTTGTTCTTCTTATTGTGTATTAATATTGGGGTAGAGGTATGAATGATGTAATTGTTATTGGTTTTGTTGGGAAGTGCAAAACTAGAGCAAGAGAAAGCAATGGACAAGCTAAGCAACATGGTTTCTTGGAAAAGACCATATTTATATCATTCACTCAAAGAAATATTGGTAATTCCGGATCTATATCTCAAGTGCCTCTTTGTTTGTGTATTTTTATGTAATGATCTGTTCTTCTACCAATTTATTAACAAATTTGTAGATATTATTAGATTTTTTTTGTACTTATTCCCATCTTGGTTTATAATTATGTTTTTCCTATTTATACTTAATCTGTTTCGCGGTTCAAATCAGCTTTACGACATTTTTTTTTGTATTTTAACCAGATGTTTGTACCGGTTGTTTTTTATTTGCTTGCCAATGATTTTGATTTCGACTACATTTTCAAGTTTGAAAGTGATAAGGCTTTTAAGCATTTAGTTCAATACTTTAGAATAAATTTTTTATCTATTTTTTACTGTACTATTTAAAGTGGTTTATATAGGAAAATCATGAGTGTAATTGGTTTTTTAACAGCAACATAAGTATAAGGTGCAATTGGTTTTCTTACAATGACTTAAGTCTTTGACAAAATGTATATTCTTCAAATTTATAACGGCAACATAAGTTTTTTTGACGACAACATGGTTTGTTGAATCCTATTTTTGATACAATAACAGTTGACATGAATCATGAGTCTATGGTTTGGATCTAGAATGTGGTCAACTTGGAATATATAACAAGAAAATCAAATTAATGCTTTTCATCTTATGTTTCCGATTAAGTGTTTCCTGCTAACTGTACAAAATATCTGATATTTGCATGTTCTTTTTTTGATTGATGACAACTCTTATTTTACTGTACACAATTCCTAAATAGTAATCAACTTTTATCACTAGGTTTTTGGTTTTTCCTAATAAGTCAAAATATGCAGAAGAAACTCCCTTTTTTTGTTATGGGCTATTAGTGTTGAAGTTTTTATCTACTTATGCACTTTGGTGTCTTGCTGGAGCTGGAATATTGATTTATTTGGTACCCTAGGGATAATTATCACTCATTTTGGACGAAATTGCCCTTAAGATCTTTGTTATCCCTCATTCTTTGTTTTGTGCTGGAGAATGTGACGTTGAGCATTATGATCTTCTATTGTAAGTTGTCTTACAATATGTATGGTATCCTTTGGGGAATTATATTGCAATTGGACGATTTTACCCTTAAATCTCTTTTATCCATTCCTTTTTGTTTTGGGCCAGGGGAATGGTCATTGTAATTGGTTGTATTTTTTTTATTACATGTTTCAACTTTAGGTTCATTATTGTTAGTCGTCAGTGGAGTATTTGGATGTGCTTTTTAATAGGTTTGAGCAGTTGTGCTATCATGGTAAATTAAGACTCTCTTCTTAAATTAGCTATAATATTTTTTTTAATATTTAAACCTAGAATAATTAGATGTCTTTACTGTAGGAATCTGTTGGAGACTATTTTGGTGTTGCTAAAGTTATGGAGTTGATGCTTGTGCCTCAGAAGATCCTAAAAAGACTGCTACTAAAGTTGTGGAGTTAAAGTTAGGAGTTAATTGTGTAGTTTTGTTTTTGATATTTTTAAGAGAATAAATCTAAGCTATGTTATGCTTAAGTCCACTTGCAACATTCATTGATGTGTTTTCTTTTATGGGCTTTTGTTTCTGCATAACTATTAGAAGTTTTTTTATTTGAAAGAGGTTCTTAGTTCACTAATTATTGGGATTTTATCTAAGTTTCAATTATAGCGTCCTACTTCATATTATAGCAACCTACTTTGAACTTCTTAAAAAATGACTATTTTCATGATTACGACTTATTAAGCAAACCCACACACAATTACACTTGCATTTTACTGTGTTAAAACATTATATTTTGAAAAGACAATCCGAGTGTAACATTTTACTTTCAATAAAGGAATCTGTTAAGTGTTGGAATTTTGCATTATCAACAGAAAACTGTTATGTTCGTTTATCATATTTGAGGATTTATTTATATCATGATTACCAATTTTAACATCCTACTATGTATTATAGCATCATACTTTAAAACTTTTTAAAAGTACAGTTTTAATGATTATGAGATATTATATGGTTTTGTTTGTTATGTAGCTTTTTTCTGGTTAATTATTTTTAGATGAGAAATTTGGAGTTATCCCTTGATATTTCATTGTCATTATTTATGCTTTTGTCTTTAAAATTAGATATAAAAATGCATCCTATTCATTCCTATATTGATGATATTTTTTCCATGGATTCTTCTATATCCGTCTAAAGATGATATGTTTCCATTCAATCTTCAAAGAAAACAATTTCTTATTCAAGTATGTTTTGCGATAACAATCAATAAAGCTTAGCGACAAAACATTTGGAATTTAGGTATATATGTTCAACGATGATAAAATTTATACCTCAAATGTGGTGTATAAAGAAATGTTACGCATTAACATTGTACAGTTAACCATTAGTAATTACATGTAAACTCTTTTAAGTTTGTCTCTTTTTAATTATTATAATCTGATAATTAAAAACACATTATTGAAAATCTAGACATAATTACATAAATGGTCCTTATGCTTTCCCATATTTTTGGATTTTTCCCTGAACCTTTTTTTGTTAAATATATGGTCCGAATGACTTTCCCGAAAAGAAAACCGAAAGAAACTATTCGTACCCGCCGCTTGACGCGGGTAAACGGCTAGTATATAAATTACTCATTTTATATTGGTTTATTCAATCAAAATATATGATAGACCTCGCCACGGAGACATCCTTAGTTTTCAATTAAATAGTATAAGTTACTTTGAAATATGACTAATGTGACATCTAAACTTTGAAAAGTTACAATTTTAGTAAAGTGGAAAAGGAACCTTTAACTAAAAATGAAAAAGTTATTTTGAACATGGACTTAAATGGACAAAGTTCTTTTGTTAAAGACAAAAAATGAAAAAATTAACTTTCAAGGGACTAAACCTGTATATTTTTAAAGTAGTCTTAGGAATAATTGATGTAGTTCACTCATTTGTTTTTATCCAGAAAGCAGACGTTACGGCGTCATGATATCACATTACCATCAACACAAAGAGCAAACCACAGAAGAAAAAATGTCGCTACATGCAGAGATTTAGACACAGTAGTGTTGTTCGTTAGTGCGAAGGAGAAAATTTGCAGTAGGTTATGGAAGTTGATGATTGATGAATGAGATGTCGACCTCAGACTTCGAACGAAAACCGATTGAGGTCATTAAAGCCATCAACGGCCTCGAAAAGGTTGTTCTCCGTGAAATCTACGGAAGTCGTGTTGAGGTCAGCAACTTAATTTCATCTTCTTGCTCCGATTTGTCTATTTTACTGTACTTAAGGGTTTTGTGCCAACGAGTTGTTTATGGATTTGATCTTACTCGTAATAACAACAGTCCAGATCTGAAGACTTTGGATTACGTTGTCTCAGTTCAAAATACTTGTGGTTTTCTTTGATTTAAATATAGAGATTCATGACAATTTATTGCTATTTTTGTGGAATTTATCTAACTAGGGTGTAATTTATGTGTGCTTAATGTGAAATTTAGCTATGATAATCGAGTTTAATGTTACGCATAGTTAAAACTGTAAATTGAAAATCATGTAGATTTTTGGTAGGTAACTTATGTGCTTTTCAGAGCTTTCCCTTCTCTAATTGTGAATTAGCTCTATGTATAATTGTGCTTGCTTATGTTAAAGAATGATTATGGATGCTTGATTTAGCTATATATTATTAGTTGGATTAATTGTGCAGACTTTGCATCTTCATTCCTCTTTTTTCTTTTTTTCTATCCTGTAGGTATATTTGTATGGGGCCCATGTGACATCTTGGAAAAATGAGCATGGAGAAGAGTTGCTGTTTGTCAGTAGTAAGGTGTCAAGTCTGCCAAATAGTATAACACTTATTTCTTTTTGACTTAAATGCATACAACATGTCTTAATGGGTTAAGTCAGACCTCACTTTTACAATATTACCCTTGTGTTTGCTTCTTCCTTCATCCATAATAAATAAATATGTTCTTTCTACAGGCAATCTTCAAGCCTCCAAAGCCTATACGTGGGGGAATTCCTATATGTTTCCCTCAAGTGAGTGACTCCTTGTGTTTTGTTGCTATTTCTTGCATTTATTTCTTCTAATCTTGGAAACTTGATTTTTCTTGATGCAGTTCTCAAATCTAGGCCCTCTTGAAGCACATGGATTTGCTAGAAACAGATTATGGAGCTTTGATGATGATCCACCTCCTTTCCCAACTGATGCCACTAATAAAGTTTTTACTGATTTGATTCTTAGACCCACTAAAGAGGATTTGAAAATATGGCCCCACAGGTACATTTTATACAACTTTCTTTAATGCTAGAAAAGTTTCCTTTTAAATAATATCTTTCTTCTTCTTCTTCTTCTTCTTTTTTTTTTAAAAGCTTTGAGTATCGATTGAGGATTACTTTGGGACCTGGAACAAACTTGATGTTGACTTCACGTATCAGAAATACAAACACTGATGGAAAGCCATTCACATTCACATTTGCATATCATACATATTTTTCTGTTTCTGATATAAGGTACACCTTTTTTATTTTTTTATTTTTTAAGAGATAAAGTTAATTAGAAATAGAAATAGGAAGCTATAAGTTATATTATAATACATAAATACAGTGAAGTTCGTGTGGAAGGATTGGAAACTCTGGATTACCTTGACAACTGTCAAAAAAGAGAACGCTTCACAGAACAAGGAGACTCAATAACATTTGAATCAGAAGTAACTTTTTTTCTTATTCCTTAAACCTCAATCTACATTACTTAACCTAACCATGGGTATTTACGTCTTTTTAACCAGGTTGACAAGATCTATCTCAGCACACCAACCAAAATTGCAGTTATGGATCATGAAAAGAAGCGAACATTTGTCATCCGAAAAGATGGGCTTCCAGATGCTGGTCAGATTAATTTTTAATTAAATGATGTATAATTAATTATTAATTACCCCAATATACATAAAATAAAAATAAACCGTTATATTTTCACTTTATTTTTTGGGTTGAACCGCTATATTTTATTTCAGTCAATGAAAGTCATCCATTTTTAAAAGAAATTTCCACTTTGACCCCTTATTTCCATTTTAGCAGGTGTTAAAACTGACATGACTTCTCATTTACCTGCATGACATCATCTGTACTTTATGAAATACCATCTCGCTTCCTGAAATGACTTCTCAGGTTTACCTGAGAAGTCATTTCAGAAAGTTATATGTTGTTTTAGGAAATACATTTGATGCCATGGAGGTTAATGAGAAGTCATCTTAGTTTTAACACCTGCTAAAAACTGGAAATAAGGGGTCAAAGTGGAAATTTCTTTTAAAAATGGATGACTTTCGTTGACTGAAATAAAATATAGTGGTTAAACCGAAAAAAAGTGAAAATGTAGTGGCTTATTTTTATGTATATAATATTTCCCTTATTTTATTAATTAAAACCTGTTAAAAAAAATTGTATAGTGGTGTGGAATCCATGGGATAAAAAGTCAAAGGCTATAGTTGACTTTGGAGACGAGGAGTATAAATATATGTTGTGTGTGGAGGCTGCAGCGGTTGAAAAACCGCTGACATTAAAACCGGGTGAGGAATGGAGAGGAAGGCAAGAGCTTTCAATTGTCACCAAGAAGCTTTGAATCTTAAAAAAAAAAAGAAAAAAAAAATCAGTGGTTGAAGAAAAATATAGGCCTATGTATCATGGATTATATGGCCTATGTCTTATGTACAGGTATGTTGTGCAATACATATATATACATACATATATATAAAATTATAAATCATACATTAATACATACAGGTGTCTTGTTTCAGGTTTTGTATTGCATTATGTGGTTTTAATGGGAAAAAAGGTAAAGCTTCTATATTTAGACCATGGGTTATGATGCAAGTTGGTATATATGTTTGTTATACATATGCAATTAAATGTATATTGAATGGGTGGTTAAATATTATACTTTAGACACTTTATTAAATTTAAGATTATATATTGTCATTGGGGAATGTAAACATAGTAATATTTATTTGTTGTTTCTATTATAAGATTATATTTAATTTTCTTTTTTGTTAATATGTATTTTTGACATCTAATTGGTTATAACAACAAATAACAGGTTCAACAATTTAAGAGGTAGTCATCATCTATTTAGTGATTCAGACACAATAGTTTTCTTTTTTTTCCATACACATCAATTTATGGTTTATCAATTTATGTTTTATAAGATTGTACAACACAACATTTTAAAACATAAATTATTGTGAATGGAGAAAAACTGTTGTATTTCATTTTTTTATTTTGTTAACATGAATGATACATATAGCTGTATTGTAAAGAACCAGAAGTATTTTTTTCTTAACGTTCAAAAAAAATAGGATGCTCTAATAAAGAAAAAGTATATATATATATATATATATATATATATATATATATATATATATATATATGGAAAAGTTCAATAGAGAACCATTATTAATCAAGGAACCAATAGAGAACCATTATTAATCAATAGATACAAACGGATCAATCCTTTTCTACAAAACATCATATATTATATGGTATCATATATTATATGGTATGATCAATGGCGTTAGCAGATATATATTTGATTGACTAAAAATCTAATTGCTAGCTGATATATGTATCGATTTTATCAATGGTTCATGCTATCTCAGTTGTTCTAGTTGCTTACAATTCAAACATATTATATTAGACCAATAAATTCAAAATGTGCTAAATGAGCCTTAATTTGTTGCCGTTGAAACCCAAAGCAATCCAATTCTTTCCCCTTCACCAGACTGTCCATTTCCGGTACCTCAACACAAAAGGACAATAAGAAAAAGATAAAAAGATTAAAGTTATCAATTATGAATGTTTAACAACTGAGTCGTTAGAGTTAACGACACGACGATTAAAATTGTAAGGAAAACAAACCTAAAAGATGAGGGATGGAAGAAAAAAACCTTAGAGTCAAGCTCCTCGATCTACAAAACCACAAGGATCATTTATGTAATTTAGTCTTGAATTATTGTCCTTAAATGTAATATTTGATAAATAATTAACATAAAATTTTCCAACAAAGTAGGAAAATTAATTAAACTAACCACAACCACAACGTAATGTGTATTTAAAGAAAATAAATATTGTTTTTTTTTGGCAAAAAAGCCACCAATTCCGGAATGAACACAAAAACTATTTTTATGACAAAAAAATACACTTCAGAATAACATTTCGGACTCTAGACTAAAATTTCGGAGTTCGAAAAAAAACTATGAAATTTTAAAAAAAATGTCGAAATCTGATGAACAATTCCGGAATTAAAAAAAAAAGATCGTTCTCTTAATAAAATCTAACAAAAAGTTAAAAAACTTAGTAAAATGAAAACTATATACGATATTAGGATTTAAAATAAAAAATTTGATTGAAAAACGATCATATTATACACTTCGAAATGAATATTTCAGAAAAAAATAGAGAAATTTCTTTGAAAAAAAATTACAAAGCAGGAAAAAGATCTCTAAAATTTGATGAATAATCCATAATAAGACATTCATGAGTAAGTAGTTATATTTCAAAAACTGAAAAAATATATATATTTTTAAATATCTCATTTAAAATGGTAAGTTTAATGAATCTTCCAAAAAATATGATGTGATGATAAAAACCGCGTCAAAAACTAATTCTAATATCAATAAGCTTTCAAAAAACTTCCTATAAAATATATTATTTACATTTTAAATTTCCAAAACACATGGTTAAAACTTACAACATGAATTTTTTTTCACCATATATAATGTTTTAATGAAAAGTCAACTATAAACTTGAAATAAAAATTATAAAAATAGATTCCTATAAGAAAAAAAGTTAAAATATATGCAACTAATTCTTGTATTTAATTTATAAAAATGAACATGCTTTTACATTTCAATATGGTTACATGTCAAATTAAATGTTGCAACTTCTAAATATAAAAAAAGAAGATGGAATATAAAAATAATTGAGATGGAACGTAGGCATGTGCCTATTACCCTAACAAAAACCAAACTAAAAAATTCCAAGCTTTTCCGTAGTCGATTTTGTTGTCTCTAAAATTTATACATGTATTAAATTTAACTAATTTTGTTGTATATTATTGGATTTAAAACTAATGGTTTTATGCTTTCTATTCTTGGTTTATACAAAGGATTGTTAATTCCAGTGCAGACATTATAAATAGTTTCCGTATAATATATTTTGTGCTCAACAAAAAATGTTTTTTAAAAGGGTTATTATTTTGTGTTGAAGTGTAAATATGCGAGTTACGC
Source organism: Lactuca virosa (assembly GCF_052849685.1). Lineage (NCBI taxonomy): Eukaryota > Viridiplantae > Streptophyta > Magnoliopsida > Asterales > Asteraceae > Lactuca > Lactuca virosa. Next base: position 262,395,658 of record NC_136430.1, read on the forward strand.
GCTATGGACGTGAATATAGTTATATAGATAAAATAATAACTTCTTAGAAGTATTAAATATTTATACATAAAAATCCATTTTTAGTAGCAAAACAAACATTTAACTTATTAGTTTTATTAAGCGTTATAGTTTTAAATCATTGGTTATGTCCAGTGACGGATCCAGAGAAAACATTAACCGGGATCCATAATGATAAAAATATTGAAAATAAGAAAACTAAGAAAAAAAGTCTGAAATTTGAGGTCATGTTAAGGTTTTTTGAGCAAAAACAATAGTTTCCAAAGTTTTTAAATGGGGTGTCAAGTATGTAATTCTATAAAAAAAAATAGGGTGTGACCCACCATCAAGTGGGGCCATGCACCCCACTTGTTATATGCTGCCTCCGCCATTGGTTATGTCTACCGTTAATTGATGATTTTATAGACCGTTTTAAGTTGTATAATTGTATATTAAACATATATTGATTCATGCATATAACGAATAACAAATAATATGATAAAAATAAATACCGCAACTTTTGATGATATATATATATATATATATATATATATATATATATATATATATATATATATATATATATATATAAAACGAATAACAAATAATTGAAAAAAAAATACAACTTTTAATAACATAAACATAAAAACACTTGTAATATATAAAAATAACTTATTCACCTATGTGTAAAATATATATTACTTATAACAACATATCTACATATTCATACCATGAAAAAATAATGATATTTTGATTTGATATCTATAAAATTCGGAAGTTTAATTTTGGATAAAACATGTTAAATTTTTTTAGAACGGCAGAGATATTATTAAAAATCTAGCAAGGAGCTAGAAAGAAAAAGACATCACAACAAATTACAAGCTATAAGTGGATTATGGAGCCAAGATGTCCAACTAATTTTAACTTTTCTACACTTATTGGAAATCCAAAAAAAAGATCTGTCAATCACTTCATCAAGAATAAGAGATTTCCTGGGATGAGTCGTTCCAAAAATTGTTGAGTTACGGAAATTCCATAAACACCACAAGGTGGTCAAGATGACAGTATCAAATGCTTGTCGTTGCCCTCGTCTTAAAGAAAGAGAATCAAACCACGAAAGGAGTTGGTCAATAGAGAAAAATTGTGGAGTTTGGACGCCCCACCAGATAGCAACACGAGTCCATATCTCAATCAACTGATTACAATGGAGGAAAAGGTGATCAATGGATTCAACGGTGTTGGAGCAGACGGGACAAAGAATCGAATCCATAGTAATCGCACGGAGAGAAAGGTTCTCTCTAGTAGGAATGCTTCGTAACTGCAATCTCCAAATAAAGATATTCACCTTGATAGGCACCCAATTATTCCATCGAGTTTCAGGACCCCCCGTATGTAACATGTGATTGTCCAAAAAAGTTCTGAGAGAAGAAACAGTGTAGGAATCGGAGCCATCAATGGTCCACCCCAAACGATCTGGAGCAGATTGAAGAACTCCCTGCATTAAGGTAGTAAAATCGGTCTATTGAGTCTCCTCAATACCCCCTCTCGGAGTCCGCCTAAGATAATCAGAGTCCCATCCAAGAAGCACTCTATCTCTAACCGACATAGTTTTATTAGGATCAAGAGCATAAATCCTATGAAAAGAATCAGCTAGGGGGGAATCCCCCTTCCACACATCATGCCAGAAAGAAGTCATATTTCCATCACCAATCCTAATAGGGCTAAAAGGCGTGAGATCAAGATCACGATTATTAAGTTGCACCAACATCCGAATAACACCATTCCAAGGACCGATCGATCATCTTCTCTGAGAAAGAGAACTGCAACCACCATCCAAACCATAGAGAACTTTGACAATTTTAACCCATATCAGATCTGGATTATGAAAAAATCTCCAACGCCATTTATAAAGCAAGGCCTTATTGAACGAGAAAAGATTGCCAACACCAAGACCTCCTTCCTTTTTTCGAGCTAAGATCCGATTCCAACGAACCCAATGCATGCATCTCTCATCAAGATCAGCACCCCAGAAAAACCTGGCTCGAAGAGACTCCAAGGTATTAACGACAGAGATTGGAACCATGAAGATAAACATCAGATAACTACCGAGGCTTCCAAGAACCGACTTGATCAAAGAGAGACGACCTCCAGACGATAAACATTTCGCTTTCCAACCCGAGAGTTTTGAGCGAAAACGGTCAACAAGTGGGGACCAAGCAGAAATCCGAGACATATTCTGACCAACAGGGACTCTAAGATGAATAAAATGACAAGTATCAGGAGCACACCCGACCTTACGAGCCGCCACCTCAACCTGAGCGAAAGGAACTCCCACTCCAATCAATTTACTTTTTTGTAAATTGATTTTAAGACCCGAAGCTAAATAAAAGCATCTCAAGATACGAATGATACGGGAAACATTATCTGGGTTCCAAGTAGACATCAAGACAGCATCATCAGCATAAAACAAGTGAGAGATATCGATCCCACTGATAGAAATACCTCGAAACACGCTAGCATTATGAGCTTTCTGTAAAACAACATGAAGACCTTCCATAACCAGGATGAATAAAAACGGTGACAGGGGGTCTCCTTGTCGTAGACCTCTTTGGATTTGAAATTCATCAGTAGGGGACCCGTTAACAAGAAAAGAAGCCCTAGCAGACTGGAGAAGCTCCATGATCCAGGCACACCACAACTTACCAAATCCCATAATCTGCATTATCTCCAAAAGGTAATCCCACGAAACCGAGTCAAAAGCCTTCTCAAAATCAACTTTAAAAATCATAAGATGATTATTCGTAGACTTGCTCCAAGCAACCACCTCATTGAGAAGAAAAGGGCCATCTAAGATTTGTCTGCCTTTAACAAAAGCAGACTGCTCCTCACTAATAACAAAACCAATAACCTCCGCCAACCTATTAGCTAAAAGTTTACCAATAATCTTATATTGGCACCCTATTAGACTAATAGTTCTAAAGTCTCTAATATTTTTAGGATCACGAACTTTTGGAATAACTGTAAAGAAAGAGGCGTTACATCCTTTAGGAACTGAACAATGACTATGAAAATGCTGAATAAAAGCCACCAAATCATCAGAGATAAGATCCCAAAATCTTTTCAAGAATCCAAAAAAGAAACCATCTGGCCCAGGTGCCCGATCTGAGCCACAATCCCAAACAGCCTTTTTAATGTCATCGCGAGAGAAAGGAGCTTGAAGAAAAAGAACTTGATCTTCCGTGAGAGTATGAAACAAATTAGGATCAGTAGAAGGGCGTCTTCCTTTTTTCCTCAAGAAAAGAATTTTATAATAGTTATGGAATTCCGTTTTAACCCTATTAGGATCATCCTCCCAAAGACCATCAATCATGATACCTCTAATAGGAAGGTGTCGCCTCTTCCGATTAATAACGCCATGAAAAAAAACTAGAATTCTCATCCCCTTCTATGGCCCACTGAATCTTTGCTTTTTGCGCCAACTCAACTCTAGAAAGATGATATGAGTCAGTCAATTCTTTAATAGCCAAAACTCTTTGTTCACGAAGATCAGCACTACCCCAATCAAGCATAAGAGAAGCATCGATCTCTTCAACTTTATCTTGAAGAGTTTGCCTTTTACTAATCAAACGATCACGAGTACTAGAATTCCATAATCTTAGATTAGATTTAAGAAATTGGAGCTTCTTCTTAAAAATAACCCAAGGATTATCATTCGATTTCCCATCAACATTGGAGGTCCAAGAATTATGGACCACTTCATCAAAACCGACCTGCTCAAACCAAGAATGAAAAATACGAAAAGGAGATGGACCATAATCCACCCGATGCTCTAGTAATACAATAGGACGATGATCAGGGATATTTTTATCCAGAACCAATCCCATAATGTGAGGAAAACGCAACATAATACCATCAGAGACAAAAATACGATCAAGTTTAGAGAACTTAGATCCCCATTTATTGCTCCATGTATAACGAGGCCCACCCATAGGAATATCAACTAAATCATTCTGCTCGATAAACTGATTAAAAATTCTTGTTGGGATATGGTGGAATTAAGAACCAAACCTCTCATACTCATATCTGACTTCATTAAAATCTCCCATAACCACACATTCTCCAGAGAATGAAGAGATCAAGGTAGAGATTTCATCCCAAAGTTTTCTTTTACTATCAACACTTTGGGGAGCATAAACGGAAATTAGTAACACATCCATTTTAGAAACAGCCCAAATTCCTTCCACCGCCACATACCAATCGGAGATAATAACTTTATTATGAATAAAGATATTTGAGTCCCAGATAACCAAAATACCACCCGAGGCACCGCGAGAAGGGGAGAAAGAGTGCGAAAAAGCAAGGTTACCCCACAAAGATCGAGCAAGAGAGAGGTCAATTGACTCTTTTTCCGTTTCTTGAATATCCAAAAAATTGACTTTAAACTTGACACTTTGGGGAAAGATGAACCGTAGATAACAAGGAGGTACCTTCACAAGGACGTCACAAGAAGTTAAACTGTCACAACTAGCCTTCCTGGCTAGGAAATTTCACCCTCAAGTAAGCAAGGACTATTGTGAGACTTGTGCTAACACACTTAAGTGTTCAATATGAGTTCCTAAGGAGCCATATAGTGTTAGAATGCAAATCTCTCCAAGTATAGTGAATCTCTCCCAAATCTCTCCAAGAATAGTGAATCTCTCCCAAATCTCTCCAAGTATGTGAAATCACTCCCAAATCTCTCTAGGTATGCGAAATCTCTCCAAGAATAGTGAATCTCTCCCAAATCTCTCTAAGTATGCTAAATCTCTCCAAGAATAGTGAATCTCTCCTAAATCTCTCTAAGTATGCGAAATCTCTCCAAGAATAGTGAATCTCTCCCAAGTCTCTCTAAGTATGCTAAATCTCTCCAAGAATAGTGAATCTCTCCCAAATCTCTCCAAGTATGCGAAATCTCTCCAAGTATAGTGAATCTCTCTGAAATCTCTCCAAGCATGTGAAATCTCTCCCAAATCTCTCCAAGTATGTGAAATCTCTCCCAAATCTCTCCACGTATCTCAAATCTCTCTCAAATCTCCCTAAGTACCTTCCTCAGTCGAAAACAGCTCAAAACCGGAAGAGGAAACCCCAAAAGGACCCTCTTGGTCCGGAACCTCTTGGTCCGGACTCCTCTTGGTCCGGAACCCTCTTAGTCCGGATACCTTCTAAGAAACCAAGAAGGTTCTCACCTTCGGAACACCCCTGCTTCGGACCTCCTTGTTACTCCGGAAGGTTTGACTCCGGAAGGAGTAAGCTCCGGAAGGACTTCGCTTGCAGCTCATGACCTTGCGCCTGACTCCGGATCCGAGAAGAGCACTTCGGAACCTCCTTGCCAACCACTTCGGAACCTCGCAGGATTAACCCTCCCCTCCGGAATTTGATCTAAAGCTTCAGAATTCACCATAGAGCTCCGGATTTCACCTTTTAGCTCCGTATTTTGGTCATTTTCGGACTTTTTCACCATTTTAAGGTATTTTGAGGTCGAGAATCACACCAAACTCGCGTTTTTCTTAACTAAGACCCCCTAAAACCCCTATTTTATGCTAAAATTAATTATTTTAAGCATATTTTTCATAAAAATAAATGTTTGGGATTTAGGAAACCTTATCCTAAATCAAGAAAAGGACAAAGGGATTGACCTTGTGATTTGATGAAATTCCTCATTTCCCATGCAAATCACAGTATCTCATGCTTTACCCACCAAATATCCATGCATGGACCACCAGATCCCCATGCACCAAAGATTTCTCCCTTTTCTTATACTCGAAAGCAACAACAGTGAAGGAGTTTAGACTCCACTTTCTCTCTCACTTTTCCCATTTTCTCTCAAAAAAAAAAAAAAACTCATCTTCAAGCAAGAACAGGGGATATTGCTGAAAGGAAATTTCTCAACCTCCTCCTGGGAAATTTTAAGGTAAATTCCTCCACTCATCTAATATTTTATAATATTTCAAGATGAATCCATATTATTTTGCTCATAATAATATGTGATGATCATCCTTAGGAAAACATCACTCCCAGGGAAATTCCTCATCTCAGCCAAAGTTTAGGCTTGGAATCTCCACTCCATCATTCCAAACAACTCCTCAACCAACTCTAGGTGAGCTTCATACCCCACATTTTTCAATGTTTTAATGTTTTTGGGGGAGAGTACAAGTCAAATCTTGCCTAGATTCTTAAATCATTGTATATATACGTATGTTTGTATGTGTGTGTGTGTGTGAAATATTATTAAATTATTATTTAGTAATATACTCATGAACGAAGGATTTCTAAATTTCACAAGGAACAAAGGATACTTTGTACAAAAGAGCCTCCGAACTATTGGGTGTGTCCAACTTAACCCCTTTATCTATGTTTTCATGTCTAGAGCTAAAAGTTATAATAGGGATCTTGATTAGTGGACACCACTTCTAGTAATTTTCGAAAATGGAAACTTTGTGAACTATTTGCACACTATCAGGGGGTATTTTATAAATATTCGATATAAAAGTTTGCGTCAAGAAAATATACAAGTAGAGCCTTTATGACAGAAATTTTTGCATGTCTTAAGCTGCTGTCATAAAATCTCCAAGAACATAAGTAATGTTCTATATGTCATAAAACAGAAAATGCGTGTCATAACCGGTAGTTATAAATTTATATAAATTATAACTTGACACTTTTTCTCTTGACTAAAATGACTCATTTTTCAATAAGCGAAAAAGAACGAACACGAGCACCCAGTTAACTAGCACAATCAACGATATGGAACGAGAAAGATAATTCTATTCAATGAGTACAAATTTCATTATTTATCTAACAAATAATGAATCTCTAAAGATTGCTCAAAGGTTGTTAATATTCTAGTAAGACAAATCTCAAAAGTACCTAAATATAAAAATATTAGTGTACGTCTAAGTCCTGTAAGGAGTTATAGCCAGAGTCTCCTGGAGGGAGAGCGGGAATTTGTGTATAGATCTATACGGGGTTGACACCCCGCACCTTCGCTGTTCGCTACAGCTAGACAGGCCAGTCTAGGGTGACAAATGTCTTTTCCAAACCGAGGGCTCCTGAGAAACGCCAAAACAGGCACTTCGTCAGATTAGTATGGTTATAACGACTCTCTAGAATATGTTATGTCATCTAGAAATTTATGTAAGGAAAAACCTCATAAATAAATTTTTGGCACGTTGTGTTGACCGTCCTATACATGATAAGTGATGGCCCGCATTTGTTGCGGTTACTGTCCTTCTTCATCGTGTAGAATGTCCACAATAGCCATGTTGATTCTTTCTCCTAACAAGTATAGAGTCGTACTACTGCTATTTTTTTTAAATTAAAAAGCGTAGGACTCTATGGAAAACGTTTGTAAACGGTTTGATAACGATAAACTAGCCCACACATATACATAGTTGGAAACTAGAAGTTACGATTATTTTATAGCAGAAAATATAGGATTTTCTGGGGAAAACGATTTTCTACGATTTTGATAACGATAAACTAGAACTTACGAATATTTTATAGCAGAAAATATAGGATTTTCTGGAGAGAACGATTTTTCTACGATTTCGATAACGATAAACTAGAACGCACATTCAATTTTACTCGATAAGAGGAACAAGATTTTCAACCATATTTCCTTTTTGAAAATAAGAGATTTTTCTAGAAACGGTTGATTTTTACTATTCAAAAGAACTATTCTCGGACACAACTCGCTTTCACAAATTACAATACTTTTCAAAGATCACTCCTTATAAGGATGAACAAAAGTAATGACATGCACACATATATCCATGATTTTCAAGGCAAGACTTCAAACGATTTCATAGAAAATATCGGATTTTCTGAAAGTACAATACGAACGACTCTAAACAAGTGTAAACGATTTTATACAAAAATGCTTATGAACTCACCAACTTTTTAGTTGACGCTTTTCAAAACGACTTGTATTCTCAGGGATCTAATAAGCAGGTAACAAGGGACGCAGATGCAAGATTTTTAGCTGTAGCTTGGATTTTTCTGCTTATGTCTCTTTTGTGTAATTCGAAGAACAAATACAATATGTAAACAATGTAAGTTTATTATCTCAATGTATGATGTTTGGATTGCTCTGTTTCATTTATATTCAATTGTTATGATACTGCACAATGAAGTCACCCGCCTCCGGACGTTTCCGCCGTTTGGTCCGGGGGTGTGACAGATTAGTATCAGAGCATTGTTTATAGTGAACTAGTATATCTAGCCATACAAGATATACAACTATAAATACAATGAGACTAAAACACACTCTGCCTGAAAGTATACTTTAAAAAGATAAGTATTTTATGAAAGTATACATATCTACTAACACAGTATCATAACGAGAAGAAAACAAAAGTAACTAAAGGTTGAACGCTACAGTCAAACCTAGGCAGTATGTAATCATATCTGGGATAAATATAGCCTGATCAACTATATTTATTTGAGATATGACCAACATGTGCTTGAGAGTGATGGTGGTGTTGCAACAAACCTAAAACCTACCAACTATGAGTACAAGAGAATACTAGAATCGAACATCAAGTTTAAAATACTATAGGAGTATTTTAGGATACTATAAACCCCTCCCACACCTAAACCTTCCCCGTATATCTCGTACCTCGATTCTCACACAAACGACGTAATTAGAATTCCTCACCAAGACTTCTACTACCCTATCACGGCGAACTGCAGATGGGGCAAGGAGAGACCGAAAGAAGTCCAAGAGGAAAATCCAGAGGTGGACCCTAAGGGATACCCAGAGATGAATTGTGAAAGGGAAAATTCCGACTAAGAAACCAGCAAGGATGAAAGCGCCAAGGAAACCCTTGACGAGCTTTACCCGATTGGGAGCAGACCAGAGATCCTTTCATCTTTCTCTTCCCAGATACGTAACCACCCCATATAGGTACTCCTAGAATGAGCATACCTAGAAACAAACTGATACCCACGCAAAAACAAGTTGAGCAATTGACTCCTACCCGGTTCAGGGCGCATCTCCACAAAAGACAATCCAAATCCACAATCAACGCGCACCGAACTCCGATAGCCAACACCATCACGAATCAGACATCCGTTTGGGTCACGAGTAACCCGAATTGACTCCCGGTTTCCAACCCTCCGTCATGAAGTAATGGAGACCATAAGCAAAGCCCAGTGTGCAACAGTGTAAATTCGATCTCCCAAAAGTAACAATAACACCATTCCAAATGCCTTATGAAACCCACAAGTAGGACCAGAAAACTATGTAGACCATATACACTCCTTAAAAGAGGAAATGGTCATTCGGAGACCACAACTCATAGCAATCAAGGCTAGGACAGCCTTAGCTACGTAAGGGACACAAAAAAAATCACTCATAATATAAGTGGAATGGCCAAGCAATTTGTGCGCCAAAAGAGGATCACCACACTACTCGCCTTAGGTCCATAATGCCCTTAATCACAACAAGTAGTAGTAAACCAAGAGGAGTACGTCCTCCAAGAATCCATACAACCGAATCCGTTAACCATATTGCTAGCTATGTGCTATTTTGACGGACTTTACGCCAGACAATACATGTTTCCACTCAATACCATAACTGCATCATGAGGATGTAGGTTGACACAATTAGCACCAATACGTTAAGATTATAGGAGTAAACCCACTTGAAACTAGATACAAGTACTTACGAGCTCACTTTTCGTGTGCAACAGGGTCATGTCTTACCATGGAGATAACCAGTACCCCGACCATGCACCGGTCCTACGAATAGACCCCGCCACTCTCCAAGCCACTGTAACAGCGGCTGTGGCAGCCGTCATGGCATACTTCAATGCCAACGACACAAGAGAAGTTGGAAGCAGTGTCGGTAACTTCAACCGTAACAACAACCAGGGAAACCAACGAAAAACAACTCGCCAATGCACCCTAAAACCTAAACCTAAGCTCAAGAAACAAAAGTTTGGAAATGAAAAAGGAGGCAGTTCGACTAAGAGGCCTACTAAAAGATAACAAGTGGAATCAGTTCCTACCCCCACTAACCCTACACCTCCCCCATCGAGACCATCATACCTTGGGGACAATCCACCATGCAACAAGTGCAAATACCATCATTGGGGAGCCTGCCAGATATTTCGTTGCAAAAGGTGCAATGAGATGGGGCACACCTCCCGCTATTGTAGGGCCCCAGCCCCATATGTCACTCCGACCCTCAAACCAGAAGTAAGTCCAGTTGTCATAAGTGCGGTGCAACAGGACATTTCAAGAGAAATTGTCCAACAGAGATGACTGACGAGGGAGTTGACAACTAGACAGGAAGAGACGACAAGAAATCCTACCGAGATTCTTGGTACGTTTCGAACGATAAACTCTATGTAATGAATGTTCACAGAAAGGTCTTGCAAATTAAAAACATAATCAAAAACTATTTCCCCATTCGAGCAAATCCGTAAATCACGGAGAAGCTAGAGAATCCTTATGAATGGACCATGATGGTTCCATATGAACGTTAGTATCATATATAGTTGGGATTCCATAAACTAAGAATGTGCGATCCCGTATCATTTTCCTGTCCCTGGTCTGAATGCTGATTAGAACAGAGCCCCACAGTCAATTACCTTTTGAGATCCTAAGTATGTGCGGTTAGGTCACATCCATCTATAGCGGAAGGACCTGGCAGAATTCGGATTACGAATTCCCTTGCCTTATAGCAGCACCCTCGTGTCGCCACAACACCTAACAAGCAGAAACGAGATAGACCCAATGGTAACAACGAAAACGAAACTAGCAACGATAAGAACACGAACACTAGAACACCAAACAAGCAGAAACGAGATAGACCCAATGGTAGTAACGAAAACGAAACTAGCAACGATAAGAACACGAACATAGGAACACCTAACGAGCAAAAACAAGATAGACCCAATGGTAACAACAAAAACGAAACTAGCAACGATAAGAACACGAACACTAGAACACCAAACAAGCAGAAACGAGATAGACCCAATGGTAGCAACGAAAACAAAACTAGTAACGATAGGAGCATGAACATAAAATGCCCTGTCATTCCTAACAACCAATACTCCTCAAATCGATGTAACAACAAGGAGTCCAATGTCATCAGTTGACACGGATAGGCTTGATTCTCACCTTACAAACCTCGAGCCCTGCAAATAGACTTTCGTTTTACTCAACCGAATAACAAAACTCTTTCAGTCGATAACGAAGAAATCCCTATCAACCAGACGCCTAAGTTCTGGCGTAAGAAATACCACGCCCTTCCTTAGCCCCAGCAAAGATTGAAAATCAAGGAGCAAAGGGCATAAAATGGAATATGAAAGGCTTCCAACATTCCTCCAGAGATTCCCAAAATCTCTTAGGACACCTCAACCATGTGCTAAGCAGAGATAGAATCACCTCGACTCCTGGAACCACCTCAATGACCAAACACCCGACACCACTTAGCACGGTCACAAGAACAGATAGTGTCTGATCGCAAGATCGACATAATAGATAAGGGAAAACATCAGACCCAGTCCCTAACCACAGGAAGCACTTGTCTAACCCATAAGGGAGAAAGACGAAATTACCATAAGCACCACTGACTACGAGTAAGTTAGACAAACCCATCCTCAAGGATCGATACTCCCTACCCCGAATCAGACATGATCAACCAACAGCAAGGAACTGGCAAAGGCCGACCTACCATTAGCTTGGAAAAACCCTAGGGAGAAAACTCCCAAGATAATCTAAGGCTCATAAGGTCAACTATATCACGCAAACTCAACCTTGGTGACCATAGTACCAACTCCTAAGACCCAGAAAAACTCTACCTCTAGGACACCAGGATCCCGATCCCTAGAAGACCATTCAAAAGGCCTCGCCAAGAAAGGGCCCGATAACTCATAGTCTCTGATTAACCAAAGCACCCAGGTTAGGACATTTCTCCTTCCATGTGTTCAGCACTCACAAGTGTCAGACCACCGAAAATCTAGAAATTCCACCTTTCAAGGTCAAGGTAAACAAGAACCCACATCCCGAAGAGAAGCATGTGTAATGGACATTGACAAGGTTTGGGATACCCACTTGCTTCTAAACGAGTATTTATATAACAACAACTACCACTCGAGCATAGGAGTTGCACCCCTCGAGGCCCTATGTGGCCAGAGGTGCAGATCTGTTGGGGTTTTGGTATACTACAACATCCTATGGTGCACATACAACCCTAAATACCTTGGATCTATGTTTTCACTAATTATACATGCAAATGGTTTCCAAGGTATTAATCTTACAACTAGCATGCATTTAACATAAAATTATAATATACTAGTTAGCATGACATACCTTTTGATGGAGCTTGAATTCTTGGTGTATTTGGCCTTAAAGAGCTTAGCCCCAATAGTGTGGAAGCCTCAAATGGAATCACAACACACCATGGACAAAGGATGAACTTGAGAGAGAATTCCATGCACACAAAAGACACCATGAACTCTAAAAAGATACAAGTGGCGATTTTGGGCAATGAAGTATCTATTTATATGTGGAATTTCTAGGGTCATGGATATAACCCAAATCCATACCCATGGGTTTTATGATCCATGGTTCATGTGGCCCAACTCTTTATGTATCCATACATAAACTTGGTCCAACATGGATCATAAGCCCAACACATATAAATATAACTAATTATCATAATTAGTCCCCATAGATTTAATTAGTCTCTTTCGACCACTAAATTAATTCCAAATTAATTCTTGATCACTACTAATTAAAACATATGATTTCATATTAATATATTATTACTTATAATATATTAAAAAACCATAAATAACCTTCTCTCAAAAGTCCATCCTAACAAATTGTCCTGATGATATGCAACCCAAATGGACCATGCTACTCTCGGGTCGAATACATACCAATAACAGTTATGGGCTTAGACACCTAATCCAACAGTCTCCCACTTGGATAAGTCTAAAACTATTATTCAAGTATGACTCCAAGATCCCGACTAGCAATCGTAGCTCTTAAAGCCGCTGTCAAACTCTGAACAAATCAAATGACATGTCCATTAGATAAGGGATCATATATTCCTCCATTCTAGATATCATATGGACTGAGACATGGATTATAATCATTCTCTCTGTCCATTTGTTGTTTCCCGATTTCCGATTTATGACGACTGACTAATTGAACAAATCAAATCAGTCCAGGCCTGGCCGAGCACTTACGTTTGTCATCACCAAATCATCGAGGGGCCCACAGATATCGCTTTTATCCCGAAGGTAAAAGGAATGGATAAACTTCGACTCATATGGCTTGTTCTACTACTTGTTGAATCATACACAAAGGCACGTTTTATAACATCGAGTTACCAATGCGTTTTCGTGCAATCAATGTATAACCAACTCATAGTAACAACTCATATCTCTAGGTTTGAAGAATATAAGATATTATCGTCTCATGATCACTCGTGATAAAATCCATGAAGTGATTCCAATGAGCGCGGGTTGAATCCAATACTCAGAACTAATGAGCACTCATGAGTGTTGTAGCCCTTTGTCCAACATCTTAGACCTCTACAAGCCAACCCATGACAGGCTTAATTCATATCTACTTCCAACATATGACCGACTGTGGATGGTTTGAATAACTCAGTCATCCAGAACAATGACCTAGTTTATTCTGGAAGTCAAAACATGCAAAATGAAACACAAGAATAATTGAATCGATATGGTATCAAAACCTATGAACATAAATAAAACACCTTTTATTTATCACCATATGATTACACATTATTCATTGTATACTGTTTCAGCTATCAACTTTATTCTTGAATTTAAAACAATAGTTGTCCCATGCTCCAAGCATGTACACTATGTTTTCTAAACACTAGTCATGCCATACACCAAGTATGCATACTATGTTTGTCTATGATCTTTACTTTGTGAAATAGATCAATTGAACATAACTCCAATGATCCTCTTTTCATAGTCCCAAATCCTTACTGCAAATGCAAGAATTCCAAATTCATGCCATTTACTGAAATCTGTTAGATTCTAAACTTATATGAATTGATCCTCTTGTAATGATTATGCACAAAGTCAGATAGACTTGACAACAAACATTACAGAGCATTCCAAAGGAGATCAACTCCTTGGAAACATCCTTCTTGCATTAAGTTTCCTAATCTTACACAGATTGAATAATTTCTAACTTTGAAACATTTCCATATTCCATTTTGACTATCACTTCTGAACAAGAGTTTCCTCCTTACAGATTATGTCAATATGGTCCTTCCAGAATTATCATTATACTTCCAACTGTCCTTGAGCAACCAATCTTTGGTAAACCTTAGATTGTCCTCGACAATTGTTTAATCCTTTTAGTCATATCCAATTCTAGACCTTTTCCCTTCTTAATGCCCCAGGCATTTGGAAAATTTTAGAAAGGATGAATATAGCACATGCAATCGATCCTATATCCGAAGCATATGGGACACGATTCATGATGTATCACATAAAGACTAAACCAGTCTTTTGCTATAATATTTCCATTTCAATTTGCCAAGTTCTCATAATTCAGATTATGAAAATGGATGTCGTAATCATAATCGAATTTTAGAACGCAAATAATGGACCCTATATTAGAATTTTCATATGTTGAGCCATTCCAACATAACATTCATATATATACTTGACTAAATACGATTAAAACCTCAATCTAAGCTTTTAGATTTGAGATGAAGTATAATTTCCTCTCCCTTAATTATAGCAAAACAACTTTTTCCCAATTGAAACCTTTTGTTTTCTATAATTAACATTGCTAACTTGCAACCTTTATCATAATTATCATGCTCCCACTAACATGATGATTATTAGCATAACACTTATGCTCCCACTAGCTTTGACATGTACTCAGAAATCAGTTGAACTTCTAGAAAAAACAATACTTTATTGACTTTCTTACCAAAGTTCATATTTCTGATACTAGATTGCTTTGATAAAACTTTATCAATATCATACACCTTATCTTAGATAGCTCACAGGTGTGTCTAAACAATTTCAGAACTATGAAAAGGGATGCCGTAATCATAGTCTCAATTGTTTAGACCTTTGCCACTTCTCACAAGTCCATGTTAGTGTGCCGGTTAACCACACAGCTCCACTAACGACTTTGAGAATGCAAATATCACAATTGATATCTACTTCAAATCTACTTTGTGGAAGTGTTTCCTCACCATCATTTTCATGAATCGGAGAGAAACCTTATGACCCTTAGATTTAATGGTGTATGTGCTCTTATCCATGTGAATTGTCAAAACCATAGTCACAAGACAAGGATAATGACAAATCCAAACTCATATGGACTGAACTCAATCTTAATTTCTTGCCACCTGGCAGCTCAAGGGCCTGCCATTGCTTCCAAGTTGTTGTGCAACCAATTGAGAACTCTAAGAACTCATATGCAAAGCCAACTTTAAGACTTTCTTGTCAGATATTCAAGAGATAGTGTGGATTCTAATCAAGACAAACACTTCACACAATTGGCCTTAGTTGGTCTTTGTTTTATCCAAAACATCACAACTTACCAATTTCAAATGTACAAGAGTAGAAAACTTTTACTCTTACATTTGATAAGTGTTTTAAACCTTCTTTAAGACATGTCACTCAAGTTACAATCTTAGAGTATAACTCTAAGAATTGTTTTTGGAACGAAGTATGAATCATCTTCTTGATTTAACCACTTCAATAATTCATAACTCCTCTTCTTAACTATCAGAATGCACTTAGAGGATGAATTGTGATAAGGTCTCAAAATCATTAAGATGGTCTTAAAACATGATACTAAAGTACTCTCCCATCTTTTCAGATTTGAGAAACTTTTATCTTTCTGCCTAAATTGATTCTTCTTATTCGCTCTGCCATACATTGGAACCTTTTCCAATGTCTCAGAATTACACTTAATCTTGTAAGTATAACCATATTTAATGAGCTATAGTAAATTATGACGAATAGTCTTATCGATCTTTTGTGGTGGACTCTGACCAGTGCACAAGAATGTGTACCCGATCCCTTAGTCCTTCACTTGACTCACACACCCATGTGAACAAGTAGTTAGTCTTAATTTTTCCAATGCTCGAAAGTTCTCATTCATCATGCTATACAACTTGCATGATTCCAAGTTTCTATCCAACTGAAACTTGGGTGATAAGAATCTTTCCTTATTTGGTAAATTTAGACACTACCACAAATGAAAGAATCAAATTCATATTTCCACTCTTGCTCTTAATAGAATCTTATAAGCAACACAGATTTTCACAAATGCCATTGTAAGGATATTTTAAAATAAATAAAATCAAAAGATTTACCTTTTATTTTAAAACTTTGCGGAAAAACTTATCCTTACAATCCATATGAAAACTTGTTGTTATCTATTCCTAAGCAAAATATCATAACTCCTAAGAAGTAGCTCAAGAATCCGATCTTCAAACTATGCGATAGAAATCCATCTACACGATCAGATTCAACATATTCTTTCTTTAAGTTTCTTCACTTTTCTTTGATTCTTAAAACATCAACATGTGACCCAGTCACATCATGTATCAAGAATCTCAGAATAGAAACTTAGCAGAGTTAGATAGTGGACTTTACCTGAAGTAGAGTCAAACTTATTGACTTTAACATCCTTAGGTAAATTTGGCAGCTTCGCAACCAATGCCCCTTTCTTTGGCAATATAAACATATGGACCCTTTGGTAATGGGACTATCTCAGACTTAGCTTTTCTCTTTACCATTTGGTCAACCGAGTTGACTATGGCCGATCCATTTCCATTGGGAAGAGAATGCTTTTTTGGATTCCAGTGTCATCATTGTCAATGTCCATAAAGTTTTTAGGAAGTTGATCTTAGCAAATATATAAGATCATTAAGGGTCTTGTCATAGTCTGTTTCATAGGTGTTCCAAAAGAACTCACTATGTGACTTAGAAAGTAGTTGAGCCACCAACTTTCTCAAGACTTTGACACCCAACTCTCCCGGCTTGTCAATATGTGACTACATCTCCAAGATGTGATCACACATAGACCTTTGCTTGCCAATAGGGCTTGAGTGACCTTAAACTTTTCAGGAACTTGTGGGTTAGGGAGAATAATTGGAGGAGGTGAAAGAAGTATGATTTCCATGGGACATCATCTTCATTTAGGAAAGCTTGTTTCAAGAGATTTGGGAAGATCATAAATGTCTAAACCAGACATCTTTTGGGAGATACTCAAGATAGTTGATTTAAAGTCCTTAATATAACACCCAATATGAAATATTAAGGCTAGGACCCAACACAATACTTTTATAACTTGGAAGAGGGATGCCGTAATCCAAGCTATAAAATATTTGAAGGTAGGCGAATGATGATTCACCAATTTCCACCATGAAAACGAAATATATATTATTAGGTTTTAATTGGTTTTTGAAACTCCTAGATCTTTGAGATTCATTAAACTGTTCAATGGCATGTTTCAATCTCGAGTGTGCCCTTCAGGTTTTGTGACTCGGATGCCGAGGATCACAAAACAAGGTGTGAAGTTGTTGTATATAGTGTCTAAGTCCATAACTTTATTTGGTATGTACTTGACCCGACCCGGCATGGTCCATTTGGGTTGCATGGCATTGCAATACTTGGATAGACTAAATGAGAGAATAAGGCACTTATGATTATTAATATGTTATAAGTTCTAATATATTAATAATAGTATTATTTAATTAGTATTGATCAAGTATTAATCTAGTATTAATTTGGTGATCAAAGTGAGACTAATTAAATATATAGGGTTGATTATGACAATCATCAATTCTTTTATGGTGGATTAATGATCCATGGTTTATGGGTTATGGATGTAACCATATGGAGCTCCATGGATAGTCCATGGGAGTTACAAATCCATGGGTCATGGGAAATCAAGAGTCATGACAATTAAGGGCATTCATGTGTAAACCCTAATTGTGACAACACTATAAAAGGAACCCTATGGCTAGCAAAAAGTGGACCGAGTGGACATAGTGTTACTAGAGAGGGCATAACCAATTTTGAGTGCTAGAAGTATTCTCTCAAGTTATTCCAAATCTTGTGGTGTTGTGTGAAGCATTTGAGGCACAACATTTGGGGTGCTAGGCTCACAAAGTCTTGAAGGAATCCAAGCAACAACAAGGTATGTATTTCTACTAGTTTTATGTTTTATGTAATCCCCATGCCATGCTAGTTAGGAAATAACCTTGAAAAAGAAATTTGCATGTATATAGAGAAAACATAGATTCAAGGTTATTAGGGTTGCATGTACACTTAGGAAGTGTTAGAATGCTCAAAACCCATCAGTGGTATCAGAGCCTAGGATTGTTTTCTGTATACTTGATGCAAAACTGTTTAAAAATCGAAAAATTATGCATTCTGACGATTGGACTCGCCGAGTCCATGGGGAGGACTCGCCGAGTCCATGAACAAATTCATTCTACTCGCCGAGTAGAATAGTGCACTCGGCGAGTAGGAGCGTGCTGGGCAGTTTTTTTTCGAGTTTTGTTGTTGGAAATGGATTAAGATCATTATCCCAATCTGTTTTGGACTTGTAAAATCTGTTTTTCAAAATGATAATGATTATGTTAACCCATTTTACATGACTTTTATCAATTTTCAAGTATTGTATATGTTTATATGATTTCTTGAAATTGCTTGACATGAATTTGTGTTCTTATGAGTTTTTAGAAGATCATAGGAATTATGTGTAACCACCATGTGTGTTTAATTCATGATCTTAATGGCTATGATGGTGTCCATAACTTGTCCTCAAGTTATGGATAACCAAGAGTCACTTCTTTTAATTATGATTAAAGAACTAAAGAGGTTTCATAAAATGAAGAGTCTTCATTTTTATGAACCATTAAAACTCATAAGTTACAAATTGAAGAGACTTGGAATAGTTTCAATTCTTGCCCTCAAGTTTTGGAATTTGAAAAGTCTTACACTCTAATACTTTAATTCCAAATTAAACCTTAGATTTTTAAAAGGTTTAAAAATCAACACTTATACTATTATTATAATTTTATTATATAGATATGTATAAGAATATGTCATTCTTACCGTTAGTAGGCCTCATTCACGAAGCCGGTCTATAAGGGGGGTATAAGGTTGTTGCCTATAAAATGGTGACTTAATGGGTGTCCACTCTCACCCACCGCTTCCTTGATCGGTGGAGGGTCGTTAGCCGAACGGGTAGGATACGACTTTAAATACTCGTTAAAAGTATAATGAATTATAAAGTAACTATACATTATAAATTCCCAATCTTAGTTACTTTAGGAAAATGTGAAATTGGTGCTAGCCCATAAAATTACACTTTGTACCTTACCAAGTCGTTAGTGGAGCGTGTGTGGTTAACCGGCACACTAACATGGACTAGTAAGAGTGGCAAAGGGTAACTTGACTTTATTATAGATCGGTGGAGCGTGTGTGGTTAACCGGCACATCGATTAGGTAATATTGTTGAGGGTACCAAGTCAATTTGTATGGTTATTCACACCTTGTTTGTGATCCTCGGCATCCCAGTCACAAACTTGAGAGGGCACAATCGAGATTCAAACATGCCATTGAAAAGTTCAATGTATCTCAAAAGATCTAGGAGTTTCAAAACCAATAAAACCTAATAATAAAATATTTCGTTCTTATGGTGGAAATTGGTAAATCGTCATTTACCTACCTTCAAATATTTTATAGTATGGATTACGGCATCCCTCTTCCAACTATAAATAGTTTGTTGGATCCTAGCCTTAATATTTCATTTGGGTGAATTATTAAGGATTCCTAATCTAATGAAACTTGTCTTTCTTTCCTTTCAGATGTCTTCCAACAATGCTTCTGGCTCAAACCCAACAAGCTCCTTTTCCCTTATGAACTTGTGTGGTAAGGTCATCTTTGATGGATCCAATTTCAATGAGTGGATCAGAAACATCAGAATGATTACCCGCTATGAGGACAAAGAATATGTCCTCGATAGGGAGCTTAAGGTTGTGAGTGAAGCCACTGCTACTCCTGAAGAGTTTGCGGAGTTTGTTGCACATGAAAAGGATGCCACTAAAGTAGCATGCATCATGATGGCCACCATGACTCCTGAACTTCAAAAATCCTATGAAGATTTCTACCCCTATGAGATGCACCTGGATCTGATGGAAAGGTACCATCAGAGCGCGCGTCAAGAGAGGTATGAAATCATCTCCTCCATGATAACCGCAAGGATGAAGGATGGTGAACCCATCACCGGTCACTTGCAGAAGATGCAAAGGTTCGTTGACCGGTTACTGAAGCTAAATGTTGACTTTCCTGAGGAAATGGCGATTGACATCATTCTCCATTCCTTACCTCCAAGTTATGATCAGTTTCGTATGACTTATCATATGAACAAGGAGGAAGTCACACTTAGCAAACTTCAAGGACTCATAAGGACAGCTGAAAATGGCCTTAAGGGTAAAGCGGTTGCTACTTCTACTCCTTCAACAGCCCCTGTTCTGGCTATTGGGCAGGGAAAGGGTAAGAAGAGGAAAAGCCCTTCGAAGGGTACCAAGGGTAAGACTCTTGATGGTTCCTCTTCAAGTGGGACAAAGAAAGGTCCCATTACTCCTTCTTCAAACCCAAAGGAAGCACAGTGCTTCTATTGCCAGGATAAGGGACACTTCAAGCGAAGCTGCCCCAAATATCTGCAAGATCTAAAGGATGGGAAGGTTAAACCCACCCATGCAGGTATTTACATAATATTGTCTAACAACTCATCTAATGCTAATTCTTGGGTGCTTGATACAGGGTGTGGTATTCACATTTGTACTGATTTGCAGGCACTAAGAAGAAGTGAGCAAGTGGAGCACGGGAAGATAAACTTAGTCATGGGCAACAGGAAAACATCACCTGTTACCAAGATAGGAGTTTATTCTTTATTGCTTAATAATGGGTTAATGTTAGATTTGAATAAGTGTTGTTACTCGCCCGAAATGGCGAGAAATATTATTTCCTTTCATGGCTTGTACAAACAAGGTTTTACATTTTCATTTGATAATAAAAATGGTGCTATTAATGTTTATTACAATGATGTATTTTACTTTAAAGCATTACCTTGTGATGGTGTATATGAAGCCGTGAATGTTGTAGACAATCTAGGAAATAATGTGTTGTATATTGATTCTTCAGATAGCTTGGATAAAGCATCCTTGTGGCATTGTCGTCTTGGACATGTTAACAAGAAGCGCATAGGCCAACTCCAAAAGGCTGGAGTCTTGGAATCATTTGACCTCAAGTCAGATGATAGTTGCGAGCCTTGTTTACTTGGAAAAATAACAAAGTCACCCTTCACAGGTACTTGTGATAGGGGTGAAGGTTTGTTGGACCTTGTACACACGGATGTGTGTGGGCCCTTCAGAGTTGCTACAAGGGATGCTAATCGCTATTATGTGACTTTTACTGATGATTAAAGTAGATATGGATATATTTACTTAATCAAGCATAAGTCAGAAACCTTTGAAAAGTTCAAAGAGTTTAAGCAGGAAGTGGAGAATCAATTGGGCAGGAACATCAAGATGCTCCGATCCGATCGAGGAGGAGAGTATCTTAGCATTGAGTTCCTTGACTATCTTAAGGAATGTGGGATCGTCTCACAATTGACACCTCCCAGAACACCACAGTTGAATGGTGTAGCTGAGAGGCGCAATCGAACCTTGTTGGATATGGTTCGTTCCATGATGAGTCGAGCTTCGTTACCAATCTCTTTCTGGGGGTATGCCTTAGAGACTGCCGCCCATATCCTTAATCTAGTCCCTACTAAAAAGGTTGCCAAAACACCTCACGAGATGTGGACTGGGAAAGTTCCCAATTTGGACCACATCAAGATTTGGGGTTGTGAAGCTTTCGTGAGGCGTGAGACTCATGACAAGCTTGAACCTCGAAGTGAGAGGTGTATTTTGATCGGCTACCCACAGAGATCCTTTGGTTACCTCTTCTACAGACCCAGTGATAATGTGGTCTTTGTAGCAAGAAGATGAGTCTTTCGTGAGAGAGAATTCATAAGCCAAGGGGACAGTGGGAGGCAAATTGACCTTGAAGAGCTTCAAGAGTCAAGTGGTGAAGGAACCTCAAATGCTATCGACCAACTTGAGGAGGAAACTCCTGTTGATCCGATAGATGAGTCTGTACCTCCGAGACGTTCCACTAGGGTGAGGAACACACCTGATTTTTATTATGGTTATCACATCACCACTGAAGGTGATACATTTATTAGTGATAGTACACTAATAGATTTGGATGAACCTAATAATTACAGGGAAGCCATGGCAGGCCCTGAGTCTGCTAAATGGAAGGAGGCTATGGACAGCGAGATTCAGTCCATGTATGACAATCGAGTTTGGAACTTGGTTGACAATGTACCAGGTCGTAAGACAGTTGGGTGCAAATGGATCTTCAAGAAGAAGACCGACATGGATGGGAAGGTACATACTTACAAAGCGCGACTGGTTGCGAAGGGCTTTACTCAAACTCTGGGAGTTGACTATGATGAAACCTTCTCACCAGTAGCTAAGATTAAGTCTATTAGAGTATTGTTAGCCATAGCTGCATTTCATGATTATGAAATATGGCAAATGGATGTCAAAACCGCTTTCCTTAATGGAAAGTTGGCTGAGGATGTTTACATGGCTCAACCAGAGGGTTTTGTCAATACAAGATACCCTAATAGAGTATGTAAGCTTGATAAATCCATTTATGGATTGAAACAAGCATCTCGCAGATGGAATCTTTGCTTTGATGAGAAAGTCAAAGAGTTTGGCTTTTCTAGGAGTGAGGATGAGTCTTGTATGTATGTCAGGGCTAGTGGGAGCATAGTTAGCTTCTTGGTGTTGTATGTGGATGACATACTTCTCATAGGAAACGACGTCCCAACCTTGCAGGAGGTTAAGTCCTGGCTTGGGAAGTGTTTCGCTATGAAGGACCTTGGGGAAGCTGCCTATATCCTAGGGATAAGGATATTGAGAGATAGGAGTAAGAGACTAATTGGACTTAGTCAAAGTACTTACTTGGATAAGGTGCTGAAGAGGTTCAGCATGCAAGAATCCAAGAAAGGAGAATTACCAATCCAGAGTAATGCCAAGCTGAGTAAGACTCAGAGTCCGAGTACAGAGGCTGAGATAGCTGAAATGAGTCATATACCATATGCTTCCGCTGTGGGCTCGATCATGTATGCTATGACTTGTACTCGCCCTGATGTGGCCTTTGCTTTGAGCATGGTCAGCAGATATCAAGGGAACCCTGGCAAGGCACACTGGACAGTGGTAAAGAACATTCTCAAGTATCTGCGGAGGACTAAGGATTGGGTCCTTACCCTCGGAGGCAGTGATGACTTGAGAGTGGAAGGATATAGCGATGCTAGCTTCCAGACTGATAGGGATAATTTCCGCTCTCAGTCAGGCTGGGTCTTTATCCTAAATGGAGGGGCAATTACTTGGAAAAGTTCCAAGCAGGAGACAGTAGCTGATTGTACTTGTGAATCAGAGTACATAGCAGCAAGTGAAGCAGCTAAGGAGGCGATATGGCTAAATAACTTCATCGGAGACCTTGGAGTTGTACCAGTTATAAAAGAGCCAATGGAAATTTTCTGTGACAGCGAAAGTGCGGTTGCTTTGGCTAAGGAACCAAGAGATCACGGGAGATCTAGGCACATTGACAGAAAATACCATTTCATCAGACATCGAATAGAAGAAGGACTCCTCGTGGCTAAGAGGGTATCATCAAATGAGAACCCGGCAGATCCCCTCACGAAGGGACTGAGCATGGTTAAGCATTTACAGCATGCGAGGCGCATTGGGCTGAGGGATGATATTAGTTTCAATAATTAGATTCCTGAAACTTGTAAAATGTAATTGACATTTGATGATAAATAAAAGTTGTTATTTATTTATGAGTAAGGTGTTACTATCTTGTGTTGATTGTTTACTATGTTTCAATTTTGCATGTTTTTACTTCCAGAATAATTATGTAATTATTCAAACCATCCACAGTCAGTCAAACTTTGGAAGTAAGTATTGATTTAAGACTGTCATGAATTTGGCTTGTATGATTTGTCTAAAAGTGCTTTGGACAATGCAATGGTTGCTACAACATTCATGAGTACTCATAAGGGCTGAGTATTGGATCCAACCCACGCTCACTTGCATCACTTCATGGAATTTATCTCGAGTGATCGTGAGACGGTAATATCATATAAATCTTCAAACCTAGAGATATGAGTTGTTGACTATGAGTTGGTTATTCATTGATTGCACGAAAACGCATTGGTAACTCGATGTCATAAAACGTGCCTTTGTGAATAATTCAACAAGTAGTTAATACAAGCATATCAGTCGAAGTTTATCTGTTCCTTCTAGAAATAGAAGCGATATCTGGGCCCCTCGATGATTTGGTTTTGACCTATGTACCGGGCCCGGTCAGAACCTAATTGATGTGTTCAATTTAGTTCTATGTCGAAACAAATCAGAGATCGAGAAACAAATGCTGGACAATAAGTAAGACCATGTTCCATGTGTTTGTCCGGCTGATATCATGAGAACAGAGGATTATATGATCACTTATCTTAAATGGCGTATCATCATCATCTCAGTTTCGAGAGACTTTGAAAGAGCTACGATTGCTAGTTGGATTTTGAAGTCATATTTGCAAATATAGTTATTAGACTTATCCAAGTGGGAGGCTGTTGGATATAGTGTCTAAGTCCATAACTTTATTTGGTATGTACTTGACCCGACCCGGCATGGTCCATTTGGGTTGCATGGCATTGCAATACTTGGATAGACTAAATGAGAGAATAAGGCACTTATGATTATTAATATGTTATAAGTTCTAATATATTAATAATAGTATTATTTAATTAGTATTGATCAAGTATTAATCTAGTATTAATTTGGTGATCAAAGTGAGACTAATTAAATATATAGGGTTGATTATGACAATCATCAATTCTTTTATGGTGGATTAATGATCCATGGTTTATGGGTTATGGCTGTAACCATATGGAGCTCCATGGATAGTCCATGGGAGTTACAAATCCATGGGTCATGGGAAATCAAGAGTCATGACAATTAAGGGCATTCATGTGTAAACCCTAATTGTGACAACACTATAAAAGGAACCCTATGGCTAGCAAAAAGTGGACCGAGTGGACATAGTGTTACTAGAGAGGGCATAACCAATTTTGAGTGCTAGAAGTATTCTCTCAAGTTATTCCAAATCTTGTGGTGTTGTGTGAAGCATTTGAGGCACAACATTTGGGGTGCTAGGCTCACAAAGTCTTGAAGGAATCCAAGCAACAACAAGGTATGTATTTCTACTAGTTTTATGTTTTATGTAATCCCCATGCCATGCTAGTTAGGAAATAACCTTGAAAAAGAAATTTGCATGTATATAGAGAAAACATAGATTCAAGGTTATTAGGGTTGCATGTACACTTAGGAAGTGTTAGAATGCTCAAAACCCATCAGAAGTAACCATGCAAATTACTTGGTACCCTTAAGTGTTTACCCCTCAATCGATGTGCCGGTTAACCACACACGCTCCATCAATATTATGATAAACATTAGGTTACCCTTTGCCTACCTTGTTAAATACGAGTTAGTGTGCCGGTTAACCACACACGCTCCATTAACGGACTTAAACAAAGTGCAAAGTGTAATTTCATGGATTAGCACCTTATTCACTTTTTCCTAAGTAACTAAGATTGGGTATTTATAAAAGGTTTAGTTACTTAGTATTTATCATTAATACTTTTAATGAAGGGAGAATTATAGTCCTTGTCTTACCCGTTCGGCTAACGATCCTCCACCGGTCAAGGAAGCGGTGGGTGAGAGTGGACACCCATT
Source organism: Lactuca virosa (assembly GCF_052849685.1). Lineage (NCBI taxonomy): Eukaryota > Viridiplantae > Streptophyta > Magnoliopsida > Asterales > Asteraceae > Lactuca > Lactuca virosa. The sequence goes on from NC_136430.1 coordinate 262,421,597, forward strand.
AAACTGCCATTTTATAGGCAGTAACCTTATACCCCCCTTATAGACCGGCTTCGTGAATGAGGCCTACTAACGGTAAGACTGACTTTGTTCTTATACATATATATATATATATATATATATATATATATATATATATATATATATAAGTATTAACTATTAATATTATAATAGTATAAGGGTGTATTTTAAACATTTAAAATACTTGGTGGTTTAATCTATTAATTAAACTATACTCTTAATTTAATTAAACTTAAACCATGTCTTTATGGAATTATTAACTCTTTTAATTAGACACTTTAATTAATTTAATGAAGTCCATAAAGTTTGAACTTTAACTTTTAAAATTCTTGGGTTTGGAATTAAAGTGTATATGGGGTTTGACTTTACAAATTCCAAAACTTGAGGACAAGTTTTGAACAATTCAAAAAACTTATGGTTTCCATAACTTATGAATTTTAAAGTGGTTTAATGGAAAAAACCCTTCAAGTTCCACAACTTGTAGACAAGTTATGGAAGACTTTAAAAGCATTAAAAATGTGACTCTTCATTTTTTCATAACTTATGGAATTTTTATGGGTTTTAAAATTCATAAATGTGACTTTTCATGTAACTTGAGGACAAGTTACAAAAACACATATTATGAACAACTTCAAGATTAATTTGGATTGAAAACAACTATCTCATAATTTTTCCTATTAATCTAAACAAACTCATAAACATGAACATTCATAATCAACATTTTTCAAGCATCATATAAACATGTATAAAACTTGAAACTTTGATTATTATCCTTTATTTGGATGAGAATAAACATTACCATAGTATCAAAAAACAAATTTTATGAACAAAAACACTTAGCGGTAATGATTCTAATCCAAAACAGGCCAAAAAACTCGAAGATAAGCTGTCAGGGGGTCCAACTCGTCGAGTGCATGAACCAACTCGACGAGTTGGATGAATTTGTTCATGGACTCGTCGAGTCCATCACTGGACTCGTCGAGTCAGCTGTCCCGACAGCAAAAAATTCGATTTTTTTCAGTTTTTTTTTCAGCAACTTGCATCAAGTATAATTGAAAACAACCCATGGCTCTGATACCACTGTTGGGGTTTTGGTATACTACAACATCCTATGGTGCACATACAACCCTAAATACCTTGGATCTATGTTTTCACTAATTATACATGCAAATGGTTTCCAAGGTATTAATCTTACAACTAGCATGCATTTAACATAAAATTATAATATACTAGTTAGCATGACATACCTTTTGATGGAGCTTGAATTCTTGGTGTATTTGGCCTTAAAGAGCTTAGCCCCAATAGTGTGGAAGCCTCAAATGGAATCACAACACACCATGGACAAAGGATGAACTTGAGAGAGAATTCCATGCACACAAAAGACACCATGAACTCTAAAAAGATACAAGTGGCGATTTTGGGCAATGAAGTATCTATTTATATGTGGGATTTCTAGGGTCATGGATATAACCCAAATCCATACCCATGGGTTTTATGATCCATGGTTCATGTGGCCCAACTCTTTATGTATCCATACATAAACTTGGTCCAACATGGATCATAAGCCCAACACATATAAATATAACTAATTATCATAATTAGTCCCCATAGATTTAATTAGTCTCTTTCGACCACTAAATTAATTCCAAATTAATTCTTGATCACTACTAATTACAACATATGATTTCATATTAATATATTATTACTTATAATATATTAATAAACCATAAATAACCTTCTCTCAAAAGTCCATCCTAACAAATTGCCCTGATGATATGCAACCCAAATGGACCATGCTACTCTCGGGTCGAATACATACCAATAATAGTTATGGGCTTAGACACCTAATCCAACAAGATCATCCTCTGTTGGGCTGAGGTGGAAGATACTCAGCCGACAAGATGACAAACGCCCAATAGCACACTCACTAGACCCAAGATTATTCGAGAAACCACAAAAAGGATAGTCAACACCCAAACATGACCCCAAACATTGGATAAGTCGGCAATAGAACTATACAGATAGCAGGTTAAAGCCTCAGAATCCCAAGTAAGGGATCAGGGTATTCTTAAAGATCTTCCCTTAGGGAAGGATGACTCGATTTGAAAGGAAAAGTAAACTAAACTCCCCGATGCGCCAGACCATTCGAGGTCCTCGCACGAATCGGTCTGGTAACCTACGAACTCCAACTACCCTCCAATCTTAGTAACGTACACCCTGTATTCCATGTATCGAACCTAGAAAGTGTCTATCGGACAACCCTCCCAGTCTCACTAGACAAGACTAAGGTGAACTAGAACCTCCTAATAGTTGATCAGTCTATCGAAACTATGGATAGAAAAGTTAAGTACACAAAACAAAGCCTCATCCCGATGGTGAAGGTTCAAGGGAACGCTAGGCGTGAGCCGGTATTCACCAGGGAACACAAAGCCAAATAACTCAAAAGTACTCTCACCTATTTCCGCTTTCATGACCCTATCTTTCGAAAGAATTTCGGGCCGAAATTCCCTCTAACGGGGGGATGATGTCACAACTAGCCTTCCTGGCTAGGAAATTTCACCCTCAAGTAAGCAAGGACTATTGTGAGACTTGTGCTAACACACCTAAGTGTTCAATATGAGTTCCTAAGGAGCCATATAGTGTTAGAATGCAAATCTCTCCAAGTATAGTGAATCTCTCCCAAATCTCTCCAAGAATAGTGAATCTCTCCCAAATCTCTCCAAGTATGTGAAATCACTCCCAAATCTCTCTAGGTATGCGAAATCTCTCCAAGAATAGTGAATCTCTCCCAAATCTCTCTAAGTATGCTAAATCTCTCCAATAATAGTGAATCTCTCCCAAATCTCTCTAAGTATGCGAAATCTCTCAAAGAATAGTGAACCTCTCCCAAATCTCTCTAAGTATGCTAAATCTCTCCAAGAATAGTGAATCTTTCCCAAATCTCTCCAAGTATGCGAAATCTCTCCAAGTATAGTAAATCTCTCTCAAATCTCTCCAATCATGTGAAATCTCTCCTAAATCTCTCCAAGTATGTGAAATCTCTCCCAAATCTCTCCACGTATCTCAAATCTCTCTCAAATCTCCTTAAGTACCTTCCTCGGTCGAAAACAGCTCAAAACCGGAAGAGGAAACCCCAAAAGGACCCTCTTGGTCCGGAACCTCTTGGTCCGGAACCCTCTTGGTCCAGACTCCTCTTGGTCCGGAACCTTCTTGGTCCTGAACCCTCTTGGTCCGGAACCTCTTGGTCCGGAACCCTCTTGGTCTGGACTCCTCTTGGTCCAGAACCCTCTTAGTCCGGATACCTTCTAAGAAACCAAGAAGGTTCTCACCTTCGGAACACCCCTGCTTTGGACCTCCGTGTTACTCCGGAAGGAGTAACCTCCGGAAGGACTTCGCTTGCAGCTCCTGACCTCGCGCCTGACGCCGGATCCGAGAAGAGCACTCCGGAACCTCCTTTCCAACCACTTCGGAACCTCGCAAGATTAACCCTCCCCTCCGGAATTTGATCTAAAGCTTCAGAATTCACCATAGAGCTCCGGATATCACCTTTTAGCTCCGGATTTTGGTCATTTTCGGACTTTTTCACCATTTTAAGGTATTTTGAGGTCGGGAATCACACCAAACTCACGTTTTTCTTAACTAAGACCCCTAAAACCTCTATTTTATGCTAAAATTAATTATTTTAAGCATATTTTTCATAAAAATAAATGTTTGGGATTTAGGAAAACCTTATCCTAAATCAAGAAAACCTTGTGATTTGATGAAATTCCTCATTTCCCATGCAAATCACAGTATCCCATGCTTTACCCACCAAATATCCATGCATTGACCACCAGATCTCCATGCACCAAAGATTCCTCCCTTTTCTTATACTCCAAAGCAACGACAGTGATGGAGTTTAGACTCCATTTTCTTTCTCACTTTTCCCATTTTCTCTCAAAAAAAAAAAAAAACTCATCTTCAAGCAAGAACAGGGGATCTTGCTGAAAGGAAATTTCTCAACCTCCTCCTGGGAAATTTTAAGGTAAATTCCTCCACTCATCTAATATTTTATAATATTTCAAGATGAATCCATATTATTTTGCTCATAATAATATGTGATGATCATCCTTAGGAAAACATCCCTCCCAGAGAAGTTCCTCATCTCAGCCAAAGTTTAGGCTTGGAATCTCCATCATTCCAAACAACTCCTCAACCAACTCAAGGTGAGCTTCATACTCCACCTTTTTCAATGTTTTAATGTTTTTGGGGGAGAGTACAAGTCAAATCTTGCCTAGATTCTTAAATCATTGCATATATACGTATGTTTGTATGTGTGTGTGAAATATTATTAAATTATTATTTAGTAATATACTCATGAACGAAGGATTTCTAAATTTCACAAGGAACAGATGATACTTTGTACAAAAGAGCCTCCGAACTATTGGGTGTGTCCAACTTAACCCCTTTATCTATGCTTTCATGTCTAGAGCTAAAAGTTATAATAGGGATCTTGATTAGTGGACACCACTTCTAGTAATTTTCGAAAATGGAAACTTTGTGAACTATTTGCAAACTATCAGGGGGTATTTTATAAATATTCGATATAAAAGTTTGCGTCAAGAAAATATACAAGTAGAGCCTTTATGACAGAAAGTTTTGCATGTCTTAAGCTGCTGTCATAAAACCTCCAAGAACATAAGTAATGTTCTATATGTCATAAAACAGAAAATGCGTGTCATAACCGGCAGTTATAAATTTATATAAATTATAATTTGACACTTTTTCTCTTGACTAAAATGACTCATTTTTCAATAAATGAAAAGGAACGAACACGAGCACCCAGTTAACAAGCACAATCAACGATATGGAACGAGGACGATAATTCTATTCAATGAGTACAAATTTCATTATTTATCTAACAAATAATAGATCTATAACGATTGCTCAAAGGTTGTTAATATTCTAGTCAGACAAATCTCAAAATGTAACACCCATAATCAGAAAGACCAAGAAAAGAAAGGAAAAGCTCTAAGTCAAGGAGTCAACTCGTCGAGTCCAGGGAAGAACTCGACGAGTCGGAGCGGGATCCGGGTCATAGAGTAAGTGACCGACTCGGTGAGTCGGCAAGTGGACTCGGCGAGTCTGGTCTGGGCGAGAAAAACCCTAATCTTAGGGTTTGCACCCTATTTAAAGAACATCATATCCCTCCCTCAGCCTCTTTACCACCCTTTTGAGATCCAGAAACCCTAAATCGTGAGTGAGAGTCCTTGGGAGCAATTTGGAGCTTAGATAAGTGGTTTTTGTGAAGAGATCTTGAGGATCAAGAAGCTTGGATCAAGGGGATTTACATAGATTTGGATTATTCTTCAGTAGGAGGTCATCTTGGAGGTAATAAGCTGTTACCTTCACCCTTTTTGCATCTAGATCTATTCTTGAATGAGATTTTGGGGCTATTTTGGTAAGATTGAGATCTATTTCGGGTTTGGGACTTAGATATGAGGTTGCTACTTCAGATCTAGGGTTGTGATGGTCCATAATTGTCTTAAAGCAGCAGTCAATGAATTGTTGGTGAAGCCCCTTTGTCATAAACCCTAGCCCTAGAGTGTTTTGGGCCTTTAGCTCCTTGGTTTCACGTAAAGTTTGCAACTTTACGTGGGGGTTAGACTTTAGAAGAGTGGATCTATGGGTTGGAGCCCCTGCATGGCTCGAAAAGCCACTGTATGGATTAAGCACTGAAGAGACTCGGCGAGTCACATGGGTGGACTCGGCGAGTTGTATGATGATGGGCAGGGACTCGACGAGTTGGAAGAACAACTCGGCGAGTCTGTTGAAGATTGCCGTGGACTCGGCGAGTCTGTTCTTGGACTCGACGAGTCAGGTCGCAGACCCCCCAACCTCTTCTGGTTAAGGCACAGATTAGTGAGTTGAGTGGTGACTCAGTGAGTTGGACAGGATGGGACTCAGAGATCGTTGAACTCGACGAGTCTTGGGGTGACTCGGCGAGTTGAGTCGTATTATGAGAGTTTCTGAGTTTAAGAACTCGGCGAGTCTATGGGTTGACTCGGCCAGTAGAGTCAATCAGGAAGGTTGACTTTGACCGATTGACTTCAAGGGTATTATGGTAATTTGGATATTTATGTCAATGGTTCATTGATGGCTTTAGGTGTTGGAGTTTGGAGCAGTAATTCGGGATTGTGCTTTCGTGGTTCAGCTTCAGCAGTAGGAGGTGAGTTTCCCTTGTGTGGATGGGTCTACGGCCACAATGCCAGCCCATGTAGTAATTGTTGGATTAGTGTCTAAGTCCATAACTATTTTGGTATGTACTTGACCTGATTATGAGCATGGTCCTTTTGGGTTGCCTTCACCATAGCAATATGTAGGATAAATTAAGGAGAGAAAGGTTTAATTATGATTTATTAATATATTATAAGAATAATATATTAAAGGAGAAATCATAATGTTTAATTGATATTAGTCAATAATTAATTGAGAATTAATTTTGTGGCTAAAAGAGATTAATTAAACTTAGGGGACTGGATTTGTAATTATAAGATAATTACAATTGGGCTATGGATCACCTAATAATATATAGGTTGGATGAATTCTATGGGAAGCCCATTAGAAATCGTCCAAGGGATATGTTAAAGGAGTCCATGGGCTGCTTAGGGCCTAAACAGCCAGATTAGGGTTTCCTAGTTGTAAACCTTAATAGCCTACATGTATATAAAGGACCCTTAAGCCCCAAAAACGTGGTGAACACTTCCTTTAGGGTTTCCAGCCGTTTTTGGTGCCTCCTCTCTCCTCCCTCTTCATCCAAGTTGCTTAGTGGTGTTTGTGACTCCATTAGAGGTGCAACACTTGAGGCACTAAGCTTTCTGAAGCCAATCAAAGCAAGGAATTGATTGTTATTGCTATATAACAATCAAAGGTAATTACTAAACCCTTATTTCAGTTCTTATTTGATAGATATGGGGTTTATAGCTTTGGATATTCAATTGCATGTTCATTAGACAAACTAGATCCAAAAGCTATTAGGGTTTGCATGTACACCATAGGAATGATGTATTGCTCGAAACCCATCAGTGGTATCAGAGCCTAGGGCTGTTTGTTAGTGAATTTGATGCTTATTTGATCGAAAATTGCTTGAAAAATCGAATTTTCTGGGTTCTGACTGCCAGACTCGCCGAGTCCATTCATGGACTCGATGAGTAGGTCCTACTCGACGAGTTCCAGTGTGGACTCGACGAGTCCGAGGATCTGTTGCCGGATTTTTCGATTTTTCCACCAGATTTTGTTGAGGATAATTGCCAAAACTCGTTTTTATTGCCTAAAATCGATTTTTTATGTTTGGAATGATTATCCTTGTCAAAATTGATGGATTTGGTTAAAAATGGATAATATAGGATTATTATTAGTAAATATTTGACCTAGTAAGTTTGAAAAAGTTTCAATTTTCCCCTTTAGGTTTTATAGTTTGAATTTGAACTTAAAAGTTTTGTTTTTGAAATTTGAATAGTTGAACCCTATTGTTTTGAAAGGTTTCAAAACTTGTCCTCAAGTTTTGGAATTTAAATTTTGATTAAAAGTTAATTTTTGAAATATTTAAATTCTAAACCCTAATGTTTTGAAAAAGTTCAAAACTTGCCCTCAAGTTTTGGAATTTAAAAGTTGATTAAAAGATTAATTTTGAAATGTTAAATTCGAAAACCCTCGCATTTTGAAAAGTTCAAATTACACCCTTGTGGTTTTATTAATTAATTAAAGTGTATAATTAAAAGAGATTTAATAATTCCATAAAGTTTTGGTTTACATTTGATTAAATTAAAAGTATAATTTATTAAATTGAACCACCTAGTATTTTAAAAGTGTAAAATACACCCTATACTATATATATGTAACATTAAAAGTCTAATATTATATATATGAGTAAAGAGTTACTCTTACCGTTAGTAGGCCTCATTCACGAAGCTAGTCTATAAGGGGTGTTTAAGGAAATTGCCTATAAAATGGCGATTGAATGTGTATCCACTCTTACCCACCGCACTCTTGACTAGTGGAGGGTCGTTAACCGAATGGGTAGGATAGGACGAAACCTTCCATTAAAATTATAATGAAGTACAAAGTAACTACATGCTTTTACAAATTCCCAAATTTTAGTTACTTTAGGAAAAATGTGGAATTGTATGCTAATCCATGGAATTACACTTTGTACCCTTGTCGAAACGTTAGTGGAGCGTGTGTGGTTAACCGACACACTAATTTGGGATTGACATTGGTGGCGAAGGGTGGATCGATGTTTATCATAGATCAATGGAGCGTGTGTGGCTAACCGGCACATTGATTAGGTGATAGTAGCAATTGGGTGCACCACGTGATTCGTATGGTTATTCACACCTTATTTGTGATCCTCGGCATCCCAGTCACAAATAGAAGGGCATAATCGAGATTAAACATGTCATTGAAAAGTTCAATGAATCTCAAAAAGATCTAGGAGTTTCAATTCATTTAAAACTTAACTTTCTTTTTCGTTTTTCATGGTGGAAATTGGTAAATCGTCATTTACCTACCTTCAAATATTCTGCAACTAGATTACGACATCCCTCTTCTAGGTTGTAGAGTATTGTGTTGGATCCTAGCCTTGATGTTTCATTTGGGTGTTACATAAAGGATCTTTTTTATCAACTAACTTGATTTTTCTCCCATTTTGTAGATGTCTAAATCTTACAATGGTCTTCCCAAGTCCCTTGGAACAAGCTTTCCAAATGAAGATGACGTTCCACGATACGATCAAGGAAATGAGAGTCATGCTTCACTTCCTCCACCTCCTCCAATTATTCTCCCAAACCCACAAGTTCAAAGGCTTGAAAAGTTCAAGCTCACTCAAGCCCTTTTGGCAAGTAAACACGAAGATGGGAAACCTGTGTGTGCACACATCTTAGAGATGAAGTCACACATTGATAGGTTAAGGATGATGGGTGTCGATATCTCAGAAATGTTGGCTGTTGACTGGGTTCTTCAGTCACTTCCTGAATCATATAGTGAGTTCGTAAGAGAGTACTATATGATGGACCATGACGTGACCCTCATTGATTTGACCTATTTGCTTATAGTTGCTGAATCAGAAATGATTTGGCGTGCTGATCGAGCAAATTTGTCTGGCAAATCAAACTCCCAAACTTCAATGGACATTGAAAATGGTGACATTGGAAATCCAGAAAAGGTAAATTCTGAGATAGTTCCTTGTGCCATTCCAAAAGAGTCCATTTGCTTCTACTGCCAAGAGAAGGGGCATTGGAGACGAAGCTGCCATGTTTACCTGAGAGATCTAAGAGATGGGAGAGTCAAGACGTATGGCTCTACTTCAGGTAAAATCTATTAACTAACTCTATAAGTTCCTATTCTTTGATTCTTAATACATGATGTGATAAGATTACATTTTGATGTTTTTCAGGATTGAAGAAAAGAGAGGAAGCTTAAGGAAGAAGCGTGCTGAATCTGATCATGAAGAAATGGATTTCGATCGTATGGACTCGAGGATCAGATTTTTGAGCTACTACTCTAGAGTTAGGATAGATTGATAAGAAATATGTAATAGCATAGTTTTTCAGTTGAATTGCATTGTAAGGACAAATTTTTTCCGCAATAAAATAAATTTTGATTTTGTCTTATTTATTTATCCTTGCAATGGTGTGTATGAAAAATTGATGTTTGATTGTTTCTATTGTTAGCAATAATGGATTCTTTATTATGTTATTTGTGGAAATGTCGAGAATTTGCCAAATAAGGGAAGATTCTCATCGCCCAAGTTTCATTTGGACAAAAACTTGGAGTCATGCAACTTGTTTGCGTGATGAATGAGAAACTTCATATTTGGAAATTAGACTAATTCTTTGACAAAGTGTCAAGAGAAGGACTAGGAGATCGAGTACACTAGGTTGTGCGTTGATCAAGTCCATCACAAGAGTGATAAAGATATTCGTCATGATTTACTAAAGTTTAGTAAATATGGTTATACTTATAAGATTGAGTATAATTTTGAGTTGATTGAAAGAGTTTCAATCAATAACAGAACGAATAAGAAAAATCTAGTAGGCAGAAAGATAAAAGTTTCTCTATTCTAAGAAGAAGGGAGAGTAACTTTTATTGTGTTTTATGATAGGTCTTAATGATTAAGAACCATGTCTCAATTGATCCTCTAAGTAAGTCTTAGTGCAATTGCATGTCCAAGAAGACGAATCGAGAATTGTAGAAATGGTTAAATCAAGAAGTCAATCATACTTCGTTCCAATATCAAGTCTTAAAGTCTAAGATTGTGACTTGAGTGACAAGTCTTAAGAAGGTTTATGGCACTCATCAAATGTGGAATTTGGAAAAGTTTTCATATTCTTGCACATTTGAAATTGGTAAGTTGTGATGTCTTGGATAAGTCAAAGACCAACTAAGACCAATTGTGTGAAGTGTTAAGCTTGATAAGAAGCTACACTAACTCTTGAATATTTGTTTGTCAAGAAATGTTTCTTGACAAGAGAACCTTATATGTCAAGGAGTCAGTGGGAGTCTTAATGGCCTTGAAAAGATTCAAGAATAAATCAAGAATAAACCTAATTGATCATCACTAGCGCACGACTTGAGGTTTGTAACCTATCGTGGATGACAATTTTGTTTTCTACGCCATTCCAGTTAAGTTAGTTATGCTTCTGAGTTCTATGAGTTCTCATTTGTATGCATAAAGGCAAGCACCTTGATCAATGGAAGGTACATTGATATGTAAGGGTGAGTTGCTAAACTACTTGGAAGACATGGTGGGCATTCATGTTACCATGAGGCAGGAAATCGAGATTGAGCACGTTCGGTCCATATGAGTTTGGATTTGTCGCAAACTTTGGTTTTGACAAATTCACATGGATAGGAACACATACACTTTAAAATCTAAGTGTCATAAGGTTTCCCTCCTTCATGAAAATGATTGTGAGGAAATGCTTTCACTAAGAGAGATTTTAAGAAGATAGCAATTGTGAAAATTGTATTCTCAAATTCGATTATGATTACGGCATCCCTTTTCATAGTTCGAATTGTGAGATTTGGCAATTGGTCTGAACATTTGAGACTTAGTAACATAAATTCTAAATTGTTTAGACACACATGTGAGCCATCTAAGGCAAAGATGTATGAGCTTACAAAGCTTAGATAAAGGCTTATAAAAGCATTAGGTATTAGAAATATGAACTTAAGGAATTCAATAAGCATTGTTTTCTGGAAGTTCAATTGTTTTCTGAATACATGTCAAAGCTAGTAGAAGCATAAGTGTTATGCTGGTAAGAAAATAATCATCATGTTAGTGGGAGCATGATTATTATAGTAAGTATTTCAAGTTAGCAATATTAATTATAGAAAACAAAGATTCACTTTGCAAAGTTGCAAGGGTTGAAAAGTTGTTTTGCTATAATTAAGGGAGAGAATATCATACTTCATTTCAAAATTCTAAAGTTTAGATCGAGAAATGTTAATAAATTTAGTCAAGGATACATAGTGCATTCTCAAAATTCGATTATGATTACGTCATCCCTCTTCATAGTTCGAATTGTGGGAACATGACACATAAAATATTATGGCAGAAGGCTGATAAAGTATCACGTCTGTATGTGAGTCATTATGCATCGTATCCAATACGCTTCGGGTATAAGGATCGATTGCATATGCTATAATATTTGAGCATTCTGAAATTTTCCAAATGCCTAGGGCATTAAGAGGGAAAAGGACTAGAATCGGTTTTGACTAAAATAATTAAACAACTATCAAAGGACGATCTGAGGTTCACTGAGGATTTGTCGCTTGTGAGTAGTTGGAAGTATAGTACTAGATGGACTATACTGACATCATTATGAATAGATAAGATTCTATTAAGAATGAGTTGTCATATGGCAAATATGGAAATGTTTCCATTAATGGGAGTTGGATATTAAGAAATATGTCTAGATTAGAAACTTTTATGCGAGAAGGATGTTCAAAGGAATGTACTTTGAATGTGAGACTTCACGTCTATGGAATTGTCTTGTAACAATTTTCGAAAGAGTACTTTGTGATTTCATTGGCCAAGTCTTGATGACTTTTGTGCTATGACTTTACGAAAGAATCATTGCATAAAATGTTAGAATCTGACATATTCTAAAAGTGGTAAGTATTTGGTATTCTTATACTAATAATAAGGATTGGGGATTGTGAAATGAGTTTTATTGGAAAAGTTTTTCAATTGATCTATTTCACAAAGTATGGACCATAGGAAACCAAAGTGTGCATGCTTGGAGCATGGGACAATTGTGGTTATAATTCGAGTAATAAGTTGATTTTCTGAAACAGTAAGCAATGAATAATGAGTAATCAATATGGTATTTAAATAAAAGTGTTTTTATTTACGCTCAAAATTTTGGGGCCATATAGGATTAATATTATTATTGCGTTTCACTTTGCATGTTTTGACTTCCAGAATAACTGGGTTATTCGAACCTCCACAGTCGGTCATACGTTGGAAGTAGGTATGAAGGAAGACTGTCATGAATTTGTCTGTAGATTGTCTAAAGTGTTTAGACATAGCACAAGTTTGCTGCAGAGTTCATGAGTGCTTTGATAAGATTAAAGTATTGGACTAAACCCACGCTCACTTGAATCACTTCATGGATTTATCACGAGTGATTAGTGGGACGATAACATTGTATATTCTTGAAACCGAGACGTGTGAGTTGTTGTTTGCTGGTCGGTTGCACATTGATGATAAGAAAACACACCAGTAACTTGGTGTTATAAAACTTATTGTTGTGTGTGATTCGATCAGTAAATGCAAGCGAGCATTTGAGTCGAAGTTTATCCATTCCTTTTACCCAAAGTGGGATAAAAGCGATATATGTGGGCCTCTCGATGATTTAGTGATGACACCTAAGCGCTTGGCTAAGCCGGGACTAAGTTGATGTGTTCAAATTGTAGTCTGTTGTCAGTCGTCATAAATTGGAAGTCGGGAAACAGTATAGAGAGAATGATTTAAATCCATGTCTCATGTATATACAATATCTTGTAGAATGGAGGAATATATGATCCCTTATCTAAAGGACACGCGTATCTGATAAGATTAGAGTTGACAACGGCTTTTGAAAGCTATGATTGCTGATCAGGTTCTGAAGTTATGCAAAATAGTTATTAGACTTATCCAAGTGGGAGACTGTTGGATTAGTGTCTAAGTCCATAACTATTTTGGTATGTACTTAACCCGATTATGAGCATGGTCCTTTTGGGTTGCCTTCACCATAGCAATATGTAGGATAAATTAAGGAGAGAAAGGTTTAATTATGATTTATTAATATATTATAAGAATAATATATTAAAGGAGAAATCATAATGTTTAATTGATATTAGTCAATAATTAATTGAGAATTAATTTTGTGGCTAAAAGAGATTAATTAAACTTAGGGGACTGGATTTGTAATTATAAGATAATTACAATTGGGCTATGGATCACCTAATAATATATAGGTTGGATGAATTCTATGGGAAGCCCATTAGAAATCGTCCAAGGGATATGTTAAAGGAGTCCATGGGCTGCTTAGGGCCTAAACAGCCAGATTAGGGTTTCCTAGTTGTAAACCTTAATAGCCTACATGTATATAAAGGACCCTTAAGCCCCAAAAACGTGGTGAACACTTCCTTTAGGGTTTCCAGCCGTTTTTGGTGCCTCCTCTCTCCTCCCTCTTCATCCAAGTTGCTTAGTGGTGTTTGTGACTCCATTAGAGGTGCAACACTTGAGGCACTAAGCTTTCTGAAGCCAATCAAAGCAAGGAATTGATTGTTATTGCTATATAACAATCAAAGGTAATTACTAAACCCTTATTTTAGTTCTTATTTGATAGATATGGGGTTTATAGCTTTGGATATTCAATTGCATGTTCATTAGACAAACTAGATCCAAAAGCTATTAGGGTTTGCATGTACACCATAGGAATGATGTATTGCTCGAAACGTATCAGTAATGAGTAGGAAGACCCGGGGGTTAGCCCTAGGCACTATATGCTAGTATGATATTCAAGACCAAGGTCCAGTGATAGCGGGCGGGTGCCCAAGGAATGGTTTGCATGATAGAATATACTTGTTGTCTGTGTGATACATGTATGTGCCTGGTAGGGAGGTGAGTGTGGGCGAGGTCCCGTAACCCACAAATAGCAGAGTGTGGACGGTGTTCCATATCTCATTAGCAGCAGAGCAGGGGCGAGGCCCAAGTTAGGAAAAGAGTGAGTGTGGGCTGGGCCCGTATCTCACTATCAGAAGGAGTGTGGACGGGGTTCCATGACTCATCAGTAGTAGGACAAGGGCGACGCTCAAGATAGGCGAGGCCTTAGAACAGGATTCAGTAGTATATGTTTGGTTATGTGTTGTGGTATGTTTATGTGTTAGTATATGATTAGCGGGCGGGGCCCAGGGACAGGCGGGGCCTAAGAGAAACAGATCTGTATCCGAGAGGGGCTCAAAGCCAGGCGGAGCCTAGAGCGGCGGGGCCGTTGTAGCGGGCGAGGCCCAAAGTAGCGGACGTGGCCCAGTATTTGCAGTACGTGATTATGCAGGGTATGTGGTAGGTTGGGGAACTCACTAAGCTTCGTGCTTACGGTTTTCCGTTTTGGTTTCAGGTACTTCCGGTAGCGGAGGGAAGAGCTCGGGGTGGTCGCATGGCACACACCATTGATTAGACAGCCTGGGATGTTTTACTCTGATAATGAAAATATGTTTTGGAATTAATACTCTGGTTTATGTATGGTTTCGTTTATGGTTTGACAATTATGTTTTAAGTAATGATTTTAAAGGAAATTTTTAGTCATGAATTTTGGGTCGTTACACAAAAGTACCTAAATATAAAAATATTAGTGTACGTCTAAGTCCTGTAAGGAGTTATAGCCAGAGTCTCCTGGAGGGAGAGCGGGAATTTGTGTATAGATATATACGGGGTTGACACCCCGCACCTTCGCTGTTCGATACAGCTAGACAGGTCAGTCTAGGGTGACAAATGTCTTTTCCAAACCGAGGGCGCCTGAGAAACGACAAAACAGGCACTTCGTCAGATTAGTATGGTTATAACGACTCACTAGAATATGTTATGTCATCTAGAAATTTATGTAAGGAAAAACCTCATAAATAAATTTTTGGCACGTTGTGTTGACCGTCCTATACATGATAAGTGATGGCCCGCATTTGTTGCGGTTACTGTCCTTCTTCATCGCGTAGAATGTCCACAATAGCCATGTTGATTCTTTCTCCTAACAAGTATAGAGTCGTACTACTGCTATTTTTTTTAAATTAAAAAGCGTAGGACTCTATGGAAAACGTTTGTAAACGGTTTGATAACGATAAACTAGCCCACACATATACATAGTTGGAAACTAGAACTTACGATTATTTTATAGCAGAAAATATAGGATTTTCTGGGGAAAACGATTTTCTACGATTTCGATAACGATAAACTAGAACTTACGAATATTTTAAAGCATAAAATATAGGATTTTCTGGAGAGAACGATTTTTCTACGATTTCGATAACGATAAACTAGAACGCACATTCAATTTTACTCGATAAGAGGAACACGATTTTCAACCATATCCTTTTTGAAAATAAGAGATTTTTCTGGAAGCGGTTGATTTTTACTATTCAAAAGAACTATTCTCGGACACAACTCGCTTTCACAAATTACAATACTTTTCAAAGATCACTCCTTATAAGGATGAACAAAAGTAATGACATGCACATATATATATCCATGATTTTCAAGGCAAGACTTCAAACGATTTCATAGAAAATATCGGATTTTCTGAAAGTACAATACGAATGACTCTAAACAAGTGTAAACGATTTTATACAAAAATGCTTATGAACTCACCAACTTTTTAGTTGACGCTTTTCAAAACGACTTGTATTCTCAGGGATCTAATAAGCAGGTAACAAGGGACGCGGATGCAAAATTTTTAGCTGTAGCTTGGATTTTTCTGCTTATGTCTCTTTTGTGTAATTCGAAGAACAAATACAATATGTAAACAATGTAAGTTTATTATCTCAATGTATGATGTTTGGATTGCTCTGTTTCATTTATATTCAATTGTTATGATACTGCACAATGAAGTCACCCGCCTCCGGACGTTTCCGCCATCTGGTCCAGGGGTGTGACATAAAAAGTTGCTTGGAATGACATTATTTTTTTTGGAAAGGGAACTTTCCTAACGAGGGTTTCCGGGCCAGCTTTCGCGCACCGACTAATCCCCCGCTGCAAACATGAGGCTTTGCCTCATGCCCTGGAGTCACTGCAGACGAACCTCCATGGCCACAAGGGCTTAGTGGTGCCAGGATTTGAACATGGGTCAATAGTTTATCCACCATATCTTCCACATGCCTTACCAAGTCACCACAACCCAATATAAAACATGTTAAATTAGAGGCATGAATTGTGCCCTTCTTGAGATTATGAGAATCTCACTTCTTTTTTTCAATCATCTTCGTGTGCTTTCTTTGTGAAATATGATTTCATATTGGATTACCAATATTCAAGACAAGTTTCTACTTTGTTGAAGGTTAATATGATCATACGATGACTTCTTATGCGTTGCTTGAAATTTATTCATTTTTTTATTAGTATTGAAATAAAAAAAAAAACCTTATTTACTTCAAAAGTCGTATAGAATGGTTCTAGTCGAAACATATCATAAAATCTAAACCTAATCATCTTTCAAAAATAGTTAAAACTGTCAAGGTAAATGATCAAAACCTGATTGAAGTTTGTGATGTCATGGTACCACTTGAAGTATGAAAAAAGGGTTTCGTAGACTGGAAAAAAATTAAGTAGCACCCCAATTATGAATCAGCTATTGGGCAAAAGTCGTTATCAATTGTAATGTCAAAAGATGAACCCTAGATAACAAGGAGGTACCTTCACAAGGACGTCACAAGAAGTTAAACAGTTGCTTGGAATGACATTTTTTTTTTTTTGGAAAGGGAACTTCCCTAACGAGGGTTTCCGGGCCAGCTTTCGCGCACCGACTAATCCCCCGCTGCAAACATGATGCTTTGCCTCATGCCCTGGAGTCACTGCAGGCGAACCTCCATGGCCACAAGGGCTGAGTGGTGCCAGGATTTGAACATGGGTCAATAGTTTATCCACCATATCTTCCACATGCATTACCAAGTCACCACAACCCAAGTGGTTGGAATGACATTATTGGGGAGAATGTTCTCCTCCTTATATTCCATTTATTCATGACATAATATTAATAATTCAAAAACAATTAAAATTTACATCGTTGATAAGTTAAAACAAGTTTGACAACATCCATATTTCATCTATGGTTGTTCACATTTTTTAAAATCATGATCGTGACATTGGTTCGAGACCGGAATATCATACCAAAATGAAGTAGTCTCCAAATTTGCACTAAGTGTTTTGTTTTTGCAATATCCAATATAACTTGATGTAGATTAAAAAATCTATGGTGGAATCGGTTTAATTTCTTAAGAAGTAACCACAATTATTGTAGGCGCAACGCAAACAACGACAATTAAGAAGAAAACATTTTAAGGAGAAAAATAAATAAGATCATCAATAACATGTACAACTTAGGAAAAGATGAGAAATACTTATAACATGTGTGTTGTGATGTTTTGCGGTTTTGCCTAGTTCGAGATGAATAGATAAACGTAAGATGCCATAGGAGCCTTCCTACAATTTGTAATCCTGAAATTTAATAGACGGATTTTTGAGGCGCGATTTCAAACTAAATGAACAATATTTTTTGTTCTCTATGAGCTTTTTTTAGTAGAAATGACGAATTTCTTACCGTTTAGAAGACTAAAGATTCAGACTACTAAATAATTACTAAAATATAGGATTGACTCGGTTTTATTAACTTACAATCCTGATCTGGATCCAAAGATCCTTGTATAGATTTTGTTTCAGAATTTGTCTTGATGCGATCAAAATTGTTTTTCCTTTGAAAAGACTTAGGATTGTAAGATCAAAATCTATATGTTAAAATTCATGAGTTAAAAGAAAATAAAAAGTTTAAAAAATTAAATTATTGTATGATTTACAAATCCAACCTTGAATTGATGAAATTTATGCTTTTAAAATATGAAAATTAATAAGATTTTTTAAAAGAAGAAAAAGAGCCCATGAATAAAGTGAGATTCGCATAGCACATGTTTAACTATATCCTAAATGTTTCCTATGACAACTGGCTAATGGACCATGTCATCTTTCTATTCTTAGAGAATTCCAATTATTTAGTTAACCCCCTTTATTTGAATAGCTTTTAAGAGTTCCTTAAAATTTGGTAAAAAGATAGTCCACATCATCGCAAATTATAAAAATATAATTTAAGTTTTTATAAAAAATCTAATGATATCTATGTTCTTTTAGCATTGTGGAATGTCGACAAACGAATCCGATAATTTATTAAAGAGTATCAAACGGTTTTACCCCATGGTTTTGTACGTTAAAAACATTCACCGAGAGAATATTAGGTATGTTGAAAGCCACCGGCCTTGCTAAATGCCTACTGAACCCATGTTAGGGGTGATACGATCAAATAAAATCCACATTTTTATGGATAAAACTATCTATTATTTGATCTTGTCTAGTATCATTTAACAGTTGTTACAACACATTGATAAGTTCGATTCTGTTTTCCAAGTTTCTGATATTTGTTTGTGAGTCATTTCAGATTTTGATCATGAGTAATAAGATATTTCCTTCTAAACGTATTTTTTTTTCTTCAAATTTTTTTAATAAACATTAAGCATAAATCATACATCAGCAACATTCAACATTACTTTCATGTTGTATGTTAGGAAGAATAAAAAACACACACAAAGACACCGTTTTAACATGGTTTTGTCTATACGACCTGCAGGGTAGGAAGGAATATCCTTATTCAAGAGCTTGAAAAAGATATTACAATAAAACCATAACTATAAGTTGTATTATATAGACATGTTACAAAACCTAACCTAACTAGAACATTGTCACCAAAAGGCCTTTGGTCTAGCGGTAAGGAGTGATCATTTCAAATGAGAGGTCATGGGTTCAAGTCTCTCATAGGTGGTATTTAGGAGTATGTTTAGATAGTTTGCCATTTCAAAAAAAAAAAAAAAAAACTAGAACATTGTCGAGCCTAGCTATACATATAAAAGCAGGTCCATAACATGGGGGGCTTCACCCCCCGCATGTGATAGACGCGACTTACCTCCAGTGACCATCTATCAAGTCCAAGTAAAGCTTGAATATCCAAAGGGCTACCCAACAAATTATAACAAAAAATGAATGCACATGAAGCAAGGGGATGGAGGGCAGTCGACTGGTGATTAAGGACTGCACATATCAAAGATAAAGAATATGAAGACTGAGACTATCAAAACTCGGATATACTGATTGTCGCCTACATAGGATAAGAGCTTAAAATCTAGATTGATTATGGACTGTCAGATCAGATTCGATTCGGACCGTTAAGGACTCCACATATCAAAGATAAAGAATATGAAGACCGAGACTATCAAAACTCGGATATACTGATTGTCGCCTACATAGGATAAGAGCTTAAAATCTAGATTGATTATGGACTGTCGGATCAGATTCGATTCGGACCGTTGGATCAAGACAAGAGACCCTATATAAATTAGGTCTCCCTCTTTGAAAACTTGCCAATTTCTATCCCATCTCTCTTCCTCCTTCACAAGAATCTCTCTCTCTCTCTCTCTCTCTCTCTGGTTCCGACCGCCGCAAACCATCACCGACAACCCACCTCTGCCTCGTTGGAAAAGCGAGAACCACCGGAATAGTCGACTGCCATTCCTTTTTCCTCCGAGAAATCATCTGTGAGCATCCCTCTGACCAGCCTCCACCCTCCAACAACCTCTGGTGAGAAAAACGACGTCGATAGTTGCCGCCGACCGTCGTGTAAGAAATTCGGGATAAAATAGCCTTGAAAATTCTGAGAATTGTGGTTTCACTTTCAGATTAAAGTATTTGGGTGGTACTCCCAATCTTTAATCGGATAAGACTCAGAATTGAGAGCAAGAACTGAAAATATGGATATTATGAATTTCGTGATTGTTGCTGTACCCAGAAAAATGATGACCAAAAAGATTAAGTAGTTCATTTGTCTGAAAACTGTCAAGGCAGTTTTCTTTGTCCAAAAACTACTCCAGCTGTCAAAACCAATAACAGTCACAAAAACGGATTTCGACCCTAGCCAGGGGCTCTGCCCCTTGGACCCCGCCAGGGGCTGCCGCCCCTTGGACCCCGCTCCCAGGGGCGCTGCCCCGGACCCCCGTTCATTTAGGGGCTTCGCCCCTAAATGACATTCTACTTTGAATCTTGAATAAATTTAAACAAGTGTGCACTCCACACCTTCCTTACTTGTTTAATATTCTTCAAGATTGATTTTTGGTCAACAAGTCAATCCATTACACTTAAATACACATTGATGATACAAAATCACCAACACGTCGTTCACCGCCACTCATCGTCGCCGTCCGCCGTCGCTGGAGCAGTTTTCCAGCCAGATTTGAGTGGTATTCTGATCAAGCTCTGATTGAGTACTATTCACGCCGGTCAACATCACTATTCACCTGTCAAAGTTACTATTCATCGGAGTGTGAAACTGCCAATTTTCTATAAACCATATTCTCTTTGGTTTATCGTATGTGCTTCAACCAAGTGAGTGTCACAACCCCATTTAAAGTCTTTTACTGTTTCAGTAGCTGTTTTATTTTTATTAGGTTTATAGAAACGGTACTTAAACTATATCAGGAATCTATTTAATCAAAAGATATAGTTGGTTTGTGTTGTGATAATGCTATTTCAATACCCAATTTAGCAGTCTTATTATGGAACCTCGAACTAAGGAATATTTGAATTAATGCATATTATTATGGGAATAAAAACCAAAAACTTATTATCAAATTTAGGGTTATTAATATGCTTTAAATTCACGTGGGCCTTCTATTTATCAACGTAAGTATCACTATATATAGAAAGACGTCTGACTTATAACCGTTAATTCGTAAGGAGCAGGAGAATGATGTATAGATCTATACGGGTTGACACTCCCACCTACGGTTACTAGCTACAACCTTGACTGTCGAGGGTATATATATGATACAAAACGACGTAGTATGGTAAGTTTGGATACCTAAGTTTATATACTAAGGATCTATTCATTTTTCCCATATATATATATATATATATATATATATATATATATATATATATATATATATATATATATATATATATATATATATATAATAAAATGGCAATAATAAAATAATATTTATAGGTACTTATATAAACATATTTATAGTAACCAATGGCAATAATAAAATAATATTTATAAGTACTTATATAAACATCTTCACGGACAATGTTACTAGAGAAAGAGAAAGAAACTGCAAAATGAAGAAGCAAATTCTGTCTTTGGTGTTGCTCTCTTTCTTTGTTGCTACGTCTTACGCACAACTTAGACAAAATTTCTATCAAACCAGTTGCCCAAATGTCGAATCCATAGTCCGATCAGCAGTCACTAAGAAATTCCAGCAGACTTTCGTTACTGCTCCAGGCACTCTTCGACTCTTCTTTCACGACTGTTTTGTTCGGGTTAGTCTAATTTCATTATACCTGCTATAGTTCTCTTAACTTCGGTTTTAGATTGGTAATTTTATAAGTTATTGTATGTTGTTATAGGGTTGTGATGCTTCCGTCTTTCTGTCCAATCCTAATGCCGAGAGGGATCATCATGACGATTTGTCACTTGCCGGAGATGGATTTGACACCGTCATCAAAGCAAAGGCCGCCGTTGACAGCAATCCAAACTGCCGTAATAAAGTGTCTTGCGCAGATATATTAGCCCTTGCCACTAGAGACGTTGTAGCCCTGGTAAATATTAATTATTGTATCACTTCTGGTTATACTGATTATTTTTCATGGAGCACTCGAAAAAAATATTGTTTGTAAAGGGTAAAGAAATAGTATTTTAATTGCTATAAAAATTAGTTAACTGATTAAATATAGAAAATATGAAAATACAGGTATTTTCTATATTTTATCCTATTCTAAATTGATGGTTTATAAGCTTTAACATGTTAGTTTGGGTTTTGTTTTCTTTAAATATATAGACAGGTGGGCCATCATACAAGGTGGAATTAGGAAGGAGAGATGGAAGAATCTCTACGAAGAAAAGTGTCCAACACAAACTTCCACACGCAGATTTTACACTTGACCAACTTAATACCATGTTCGCGTTTCATGGTCTATCTCAAACCGATATGATTGCACTTTCAGGTAAATATTCGATACAATGCGACATATATATTGATCCTGTTGTCTTTAACTTCAATGAAAATTGTATATTTATACTGTTTAATCGATCACATTTTGATTAAACCTGTTGTTTTCCAGGTGCACATACACTTGGATTCTCTCACTGTGGTCAATTTTCAAAGCGCATTTATACGAAATCTGGAATAGACCGAACACTAAATACAAAATACGCTCTTCAGCTTCGACAAATGTGTCCAGTAAATGTAGATCCTAGGATCGCGATCAACATGGACCCCACAACCCCTCGCACATTCGACAATGTGTATTATCAGAATCTCCAACAAGGAAAAGGCTTGTTTAGCTCTGACCAAATCTTGTACACAGATAATCGGTCAAGACCAACTGTTAACCTATTTGCATCGAACAACAATGCCTTCAACCAAGCTTTTGTGGCAGCCATGACAAAGCTTGGCAGAGTTGGGGTTTTAACAGGGAACCAGGGTGAAATCAGACGGGATTGTAGCAGAGTTAACTAAAAAATAATGATCTTATATTTATTTATTATTTCTTTATATACAAAGTGTCATTTTTGTTCTTGAATAATCAGCTACAATAGTTCAAAATGCATGTAAGTAGCTTTGAAGAACACTCATTGTGGTCCGTTTTTTTGAATAATGATAGACGGTTTCTTCTGATATCGATTTGATTTGCAAACTGTTTACAATATATATATATATATATATATATATATATATATATATGGAAAAGTTCAATAGAGAACCATAATTATTGGTTCTTCAAGGAACCAAATCTTTTTTTCAATTTCTAGAGCTTATTCTTTATCAAAAAAATATCTAAAAATCTCTAAATTCATATATTAATATTGTGAATGTGAAAAATATTTTTCGGATTCACCGTGTGAATCCGGATTCACATTGTGAATTTTCAAAGATTCACATTGTGAATTTGACGTAAAAAAAAAATCGAATTTGATATCATTGGAAAAAGGATAAAAAATTATGAATTTATGTATTTTTAGTTTTTTTTTTGATAAAAAATAAGTTCTAAAAGTTGAAAAAAAGATTGGTTCCTTGGTTAATTGGTTAATTATGGTTCTCTATTGAACTTCACCCTATATATATATATATATATATATATATATATATATATATATATATATATATATATATATATATATATATAGAGGTTATATGAAGAACACATAAAAAATTAAGAACGCAAGAATACATAAAAGGTTGATAAGCCCCATGGACTCTTAGTTTATGGTATAAGGGCTTGGAAGCCAAAAGTTTAATCTTTTGTCCAGAATTGGTGTATGGAGGGCAGTTTGGTCTTTTACTTATTTTGCAAATTAGAGTTAGTGGTGATACAAAATAGTGGGGATATTACCTTGTTAAGCTGTTATTCCCTTTTGTCTATTTCTTTAGTAGTAGTAGTAGTATATATATATATATATATATATATATATATATATATATATATATATATATATATATATATATATATATATATAGTGGTTAGTAGTAGGAGTGAGGTAGCTAAAAATGGAGTAATTGTAAGAGAACATTGTTCTTCTTTTGGAGAGACTCTCACCTCTAGAATTGTGAGAAAACTATCTTTATGAATATTATCAAGTATTTTTGTTAGTGTTAGTGTTAGAATGTTTGGGAAATACGATAGATTCAATAAGGGTCTATCACATTTACCCACATACAACTCGAGAATTATACGGAAGAAGAGAAGAAAGAGAGGTGGGAATACAACCAAAGTTGCCCTTTTCTGAATTTTTTTACAAGGCCATAACAATAAAAATCATAGAGGGGAAGTCTATTATTTGTTATTTACCTATGCAGATACTCAAATACAAGATCTTATATACCTTGTGTTTATTGTCTCTCATTTATTCATCATTGCATATCACGTTCAAGAGCAGAGGGCTGCGAGATACATATACACCCAAGAGATATATATACACCCAAACGAGGGGATAAGTTTTTGTGGAAAACAATAATACCCATAAATACAAAATATGGTAATTAGAGAATAGTTATTTTTGTTCTTTCAAATTTGATGTATACATTGTTTTAAGGTGCTGCTAATAAGATACCTTTTAGACACCTCATTGACACATTTATAAAAAGTCAACTTATAATTAACTACATATAATCAGCTTTTGCGGAAAACAATACAATTTCCAAAGCCTTTCCTTTTAATTTATATTTTTGTTTATTTAATATTATTAATATTTATTTTGGATTGCATGATGATTTTTAGAAAATTCGTTGGTTCTCTTACGATAATATTCATAAATGATCAGCAAGTTAAGTAGCAAGTTATGTGTTTTACATCGTACCGGCAGAAATGAGAACGGAATACACATTTGTTTTACAACAAAACATGTTTCCTTAAGCTACGTTAATCATTACCTTAATACATATATATATATATATATATATATATATATATATATATATATATATATATATATATATATATATATATATATATATATAAACATAGTTTTTTTAATTTTTTAATTTTTAAGGAGCTATTTTTATCGTAAAATGATTTTAAATATATCAAAATTCATAATTTTTATTCTCTATAAATAGACATCCATATTAATATAGTTTTAAGATAAAATAAAAATTTTATTTTTTTTATAGTTTCAACTATCGTTATTTATAAATGAATAAAAATAGATTAGATTTTTACTACAATACATTCGTTATTCACTTATGAATAAAAATTATGATTACTTTTTTCTTTACAGTTTAAGTATCATTCATATATGAGTATAACATATAATAAACTCTTTACAGTTTACATCAAATATCGTCACATGTTATATTTACATATGAATAAAACATCTATTAGCTTTCCTTACAAGTTATATTCATATACGAAGAACACATTTATCATAATTTTGTTACAAATCATTTGTTATTCATATATGAATAAGTAGTTTAAATTTTCAAAACATTTCGTCTTTTATTAACATAGTACTTATTCATATATGAATAACAAATGAACTGTAACAAAAATTTGATTAATGTTTTATTCATATATGAATATAACATATAACGACAACTAATACAAGTTTTATTTATATATAAATATAACATGTGATGAAAGACAACGTAAAAAAATATATTTTAGGTAAGAAAACTTTATTAAGTGTTATATTCATATAGGAACCATACTTTTACTTTAAAAAAGATAAGCATACGTTTTATTCATAAGTGAATAATGAATGTACTGTAATAAAAATCTGATGCATTTTTATTCACTTATGAAAAACGAGAGCTGAAACTCTAAAAAAAAATTATTTTATCTTAAAACTATATCAATATAGATGTCTATTTATAGAGAATAAAAAATTATGAATTTTGATATATTTAATATCATTTTTCGATAAAAATAGATTTCTAAAAATAAATAAAAAAATTGTTTTTGTGTATATTAAGATAATTATTAGCATAGTTTAAAGAAATATGTTTGGTTGGAAAATACATGTGTATCCGTTACTTATTTCCGTCAGCACGCCTATGTGTTTTGCGACAAAATAAATGTGTGGATGAGAATGATTTTTTCATTCTCAATTTTTTTTTTCTGAATTGAACCTATATATATATATATATATATATATATATATATATATATATATATATATATATATATATATATATATATATATAAACTAGTTTATTACCCGTGGGAACCACGGTT
This sequence comes from Lactuca virosa, assembly GCF_052849685.1. NCBI lineage: Eukaryota > Viridiplantae > Streptophyta > Magnoliopsida > Asterales > Asteraceae > Lactuca > Lactuca virosa. The sequence continues at coordinate 262,447,680 of NC_136430.1, forward strand.
ACAAAAATAATTAAACTTTTATAGTAAAAACTCAAAATTATTAATCACTTATTTTAAATAAACTATTAATTAAGAGATTTTTTTTAGTTATATAAAATTATAATCATTGATTTAAATAATTATATGTAAAATTATATCACTTTATAATTTGTATTACATTTAATTTAATATTTATTCTAATGTTATTAATTTAATATAATTAGAATGGAAAATTTAAATTTTGAAAATTGAAATGAAAAATCAATAGTTGACAAGTGACATGTATTAATTAAGAGACATAATACGGTGACACATGGCAAAATAAGAATAAAATATGCATTGATTAGGAGACCTAATATGATGACACATGTCAAAAGGAGAATAAAAACTATTCTTTTATTATAATATATATATATATATATATATATATATATATATATATATATAATTTTATTTGTTAATTAATAATTATATTATTATTATAATCAAGTATTTTCATTAGGATGCCTTATTTTAAACCTAAAATAATGTTTCAACTTAACACGATTAGTACTTACGTAATGGAATGTTCATGTTTGATACCGAATAATGTTTAGGATCATAGAATAACGGATTGTAAAATAAATGTGCCGACTATTATATCCTATATATGTGGTAATTGAATAATTTATACCGAATAATGTTTAGGATCATAGAATAACGGATTGTAAAATAAATGTGCCGACTATTATATACTATGGTAATTGAATAATTTTTTTAAGGGATAATGACTTGATAGGATAAAATACTTTTTGAAATGTATACATTTAGTCCTTATTTTTTTTTTTTGTAAAATAAACCCTTATACTTTATTAATATGTACACATTAGGTCATTTTCACCGGATTCTACAGGTTTTGCTGACGTGGAAGAGTTTATTTTACAAAAAAAAAGAATAAGGACTAAATGTGTACATTTCAAAAAGTATCTTACCCTATCAAGTCATTTTCCCTTTCTTTTATTTTGTTGAAATGAAATACCCAGGTGGCATCCACATATCCACAACGAGATTTTTCCAACTTTTAATCATCATGAAAAAGAGGGAGAACCCCGATCTCCGACGACTCCTTTGTGTGTTCCTACACATCACTGGTAGCAAGGAGGAATGATGGCAAAAACAACAAGGTCGAAGGGGGAGGCAGGAGGAAGTAGAGACGGTAGTTGGCGGCGAGGAGCTGCTCTGGTAGCCCCCTCGTCGATTCTTTCTTCTTTTTCTGGCAACATATCTCAAAGATGGAGGCAAAGAGAGACAGATCGGAGAAACACAACAGGTAAATGGTGTTTGGCTGTTGCTGTTCGATCGGAAGGAAGAGAGACGAGAAAGAGAAGGGTCGCCGCCCTTTTCTTGTTGCTGGAGGATCACCCACCTCCGGTGACTAAGCTAATTAATTGCTATTTAGTGTCACTTGTGCTTCCACATCAGTATCTTACCCTACATTTCAAAAAGTATCTTACCCTATAAGTCATTATCTTTTTTTTTAATTCAAAATTATGTGTAGTGGCAAATTTTCTAATCCGTTGTAATTTCTGTATGTATTTATGAGAATTATATTCTTGAAAAATCAACTTTAGAGTTCAAATTTATTAATATTTTGACGACATTTTTAAAAGAATGAATTTTTCTTTATCCATTCCCTTTTGATTTCCAACCATGGTTAAGTTTTAGATTCCAGAATGTAATCTATTTTTATTTTTTTTTTATTTTTTTTTTACAAAAAGAAGAATTTATATATGTTCCAGCCATAGAAAATTTATTTGAAGTTGTTTTAATTCAAAGAAGTTAAAATAAATACATTCTTGGAGAATATTGAAATTGTTTAATTTTAATGAGAAAATACATTGGCTGTTCATGATCACTATCAATTTGATTATTAATTAAATTACCATTTTTGATGAATTTATATTCTGTCCATAACAGAATTATATATATATATATATATATATATATATATATATATATATATATATATATATATATATATATATATATATAATAGTTTAATATAGAACCATTATCAATGAAGGAACCAATGAATCAATGCAAAACATTGAAATTTAAAACGATTAACAGCAAAAGGAAAGTTTTACTTTTACAATGGACGCACATGTATCGGATTATAACAAAACTCACTTCCTTTTTATCGAAAAAAAATTAAATATACCGTTGTTCACGATTTTTCGCACTTTTTTCATAGAGATCCACGATTATATATAAAAAACGAACTTTTTTTTTCAAAAAAAAAAATCATTTCATTTTCTTTGTTGAAAAGTTAAAGTCTATTTTTTTATAGAAAAAAAAATAAATATATCAAAATTCATATTTTTTTTGTATTTTTTAAACATAGATTTATATTAATGTTAAAAAAAAAACGATATTTCAGTTTAGATTTACATTGTGAATCTATTCAGATTCATATTGTAAACATGTTCAGATTCACAGTGTGCATAATAATAAGTCAGATTCACAGTGTGCATAATAATAAGTCAGATTCATAATCTGAATCTAAACTGATCGAGCTTTTTCATATTGTGCATGTTAAAAATTGAAATATTTACAGTTTAGATTCACAGTGTGAATCTACACTGATCGATGTTTTTTTTAGTCGGTGTTGATGTTTATTAATAGAGTACAAAAAATTAATATTTTTGGTATAATTAGTTTTTTTTAATAAAAATAAACTTAAGTATTGAAAAAACTAACAAAATTAAGTGAGTTTTTTTCGAAAAAAAAAAGTTCGTTTTTTATATATCAACATAGATCTATATGGAAAGAGGACGAAAAATTGAGAACAACGGTATATTCGGTTTTTTTTTTCAATAAAAAATGTGGCCTAAAAATAGTTTTAAACGAAAAAAAGAGGTGAGTTTTTTGGTAAGGAGGTGGATATTTTGGTATAATCCGGTGTGTGTGCGTCCAATGTACAAGTGTACATCTATTTCCTTGGCCGTTGATCATTATGATTTCCGATGCTCACGATTGGTTCCTTGGTTCCTTGTTAGTTAACCTCACTCTCTCTCTCTCTCTCTATATATATATATATATATATATATATATATATATATATATATATATATATATATATATATATATATATATTCCAACCATAAAGAATGTATATATAATAAATTTTGTTATTAGTTGAATTACCATTCTAAAGAAGTTGATTTGTAACGTCCCAAAATATGATCCAAAATTTTAATTTTTAATTTAAATAAAACGGTATTCCAAAAACATTATTTATACAATCCATGTGAAAATAAGTACATCAAAATTCATAACACTCAGAGTGATATGTCAAAAGCGGAATCCATGTGTGTGTGATGCAGTCAACCCGAGCTCTTCCCCTTGGAACCAGAAGTACCTGAAACATAAACTGAAAACCGTAAGCATAAAACTTAGTGAGTTCTCCAAACTACCCCATACCATACATAATAAATCACATTCTGGTCCCTTGCCCAACATCGGGCCCCGCCCGATATACAGATCTGTTATTCTTAGGCCTCGCCCTCCATCGGGCCCCGCCCACTATACACATACAATACCTATCACATAATCACGCTAACACATACAATGATCATATACAATAGCATATGCTTCAGTCATCGGTCCTCGCCCGACATCGAGCCCTGCCCGGTATACGTAGCAGCACACAACACATGCAAGGGTCATGCGGACTCCTAACATCCTAACACAAACAATAAGGGTCAGCATTGGTGCTTTAGACCCGCTAAACCTAGTGAGGAAACTCACCTCGACTGCTGAATCTCACTGAAAAATCCCTGGCTGCTGGGCCAACGAATCCCCGAGCTAATCAATACCACAACAACACTCAATTAACATTTAGGTTCCAATCCATAACCATAAGTCCAACAATCCATACTTGGGGTAAAAAAACCATTTTACCCCTCACCTAGCTTGGCCCTAAACCAAATCATCATCCAAGGCCCACTCTTGGCCTAATTTTCCAAATTAGGCCCAAACCCCTTCATGGGCCTTACCCTAAAGCCCAACAACTTTTCCTAATGCAAAATACTTGTAGTAAAATGTCCCAACAAGAACCCAAGCATCCAAGCCCAATAAAATGGTCCAAACTTGAAGCCTAAAACGCTAAGCCCAACAGACTAAGTACGCGAGGCGTACTCAGCTGTACGCTAAGCGTACTTGCTAAATGGCTTGTACGTCGTGCTTACAGACTTGTACGCCCAGCGTACTCACCCAATAAGCCAAATTCCACATTAAGCACTTAATGCTTAAGACCAGAAGCCCAAACCATAGATCCAAGTCCTAATAAGCATCTATAACCATAAAGTCATTCACTTTGTGACTTTGCATGCCCCATAAAGACCCAACTTCAAAATATAACACCCTACTTTCATTAAATGGACATAAACTCATGCATGGATGGATTTAAACCTTAAAGGTGCCAACTTTATGAATCTAGAACTGTAACACTCTAAATTTCCAAACAAAATTTTCATTTTTAAAACCTCATAAAACACAATTTCATTTTCTCAAAAACCCAAATGTATAAATTATTCAAAACACAAGACAACAAAATGTTTAACAACATTCCAGAATCCTCAAAACGTAATCTCATGCTGGTGTGTACAATCAAGCCGGTGCCTTCCCGCGATCCTGAGAGGCATCTGAAACACATTTCACACAACACTGTAAGCACGAAGCTTAGTGAGTTCCCCAAAATACCACGCACAAATAATTAGCCTCTCATTGATATATCTCAATAAGGACCCTCCGGTCATGTGTCGCAGTGAATACCCTTCGGTCTCACAGTTCGGGTCGGACCCTCTAGTCCGGTATCTCAGTGAAGACCCTTTGGTCTCACAACTCGGTTTGGACCCTCCGGTCCTAACTCAATAAGGCACAAATATAACATACAACATAAATCACAAAGACAAAATGCATGATATCACATTACTCAGTATAAGCACATAAGACCCTCCGGTCAATAACTCATATAAGACCCTCCGGTTACACAATATTACCACTTAGGTAAGTATAGTGAGAAGTCTCACCTCGTAAGTAAACAAGTAGATCTTGTACTCAACGATTGGTCTAGACTACGCCTACATATCATAATCATCTCTAATTAACACTTTATAACAACAACACTAAAGATGTTAAGCTAGCCCCTTTTCCAACTCTCAGAAAGGGTGAAAGACCATTTGACCCCTCCATGGTCTCCATAATCCATAACTTGACCAAACCTTAAAAGTCAACGAAAGTCAACACTCGAGTCAACAGTCCATGTTGACCCAACTCGTCGAGTGCATCTATGCGACTCGTCGAGTTCCTCTTGTTATCAGAAAATCGGGAAAACTCCAACTCAACTCGCCGAGTTGTCTCATCAACTCGTCGGGTTTGCAAGTGACCAGGAAATGGGGGAAAATCCTAACCAACTTGTCGAGTTGGCTCACCAACTCGTCGAGTCCCTTCAGTCCATTCTCTCATTCAGACATTTTTAAGCAGAACTAAAGCCCCATACTCTAGATCTTGCCTCCGAAGGCTGAAATACCACGTAAAGTTGCAAGCTTTACGTTCATGCATGACATCTAGGGCTAAGTTGCCAAACCAAAGCTCAATAAGGTTCTAATGCATGAAAATTAGCCAAAGCTTGATAAAGCTTGAATCTTTAGTCCTAAGGGACCTCATATTGTCCAGATCTGAAGTCTCATCTTCAAGGCATGCTTAGATAACTAAAGGACTCAAAGAGAAGATGGAAATGACCCTAAACTCCCCAGCGAAGAGATCTAACAAACAAATGGTCAAGGTGATAGCTTTTTACCTCCAAATGGCTAATACTGAAGGAATAATGGATCCAAGGGCTCATTCTCGTTCCACTACTAGAAAACAGCCCTTTAATGACGCGCAAACAATGACACACAGTGATTTACGATACGCAAAAGCGTGCGCCCTAAAAATAATGTCATCTCTTCTAAAATTTGAAGGATAGAGGACACGCATTTATGCGTGCCCTAAAATTAGTGTCAGAAAAGAAAAAAAAAGAAATATGGAGGGCACCTATCATAAAAAGCGTGTCGTGTAAAGGTGTCGCTTTATATTTTTCTAAGAATGCGCGTTCTCCGTATTTTTTTGGGAAATGAAATCCTAAAAAAATTAAACATCCCGCCTGATACTCCTTCTTCTCCTTCTAAAATCCTCTGCTAAGAACCCAAAATCATTCATAACCATTTTCCATTCCCAAAAAAATTAAACATCCCGCCTACTACGACTCCCCAAATCACCCTAAATCATAAATCCTTAAATATTAAGAACCCTAAGTTGTTCTTGAGAAACAGTGCCTTAGATCAAAAACTGTGAATTCAACTTTGAATTAGTTCAGGTTCTCTCAATCAAGAACCTCCCCATTCTATAACTCAGAAAAAGCATCAATGCACGCATATTGCACCTGCGCCAGAGTCAGCCGTTCGTTATCCCATATGGTCATCGTCACAGCCTCGGGCTTTATCAACTCCTTCCGCAAGATCTTTCTCGTAAATTCTATCAATCCTAACCTTTCTCTCAATCAAGAAACCCTAACCTTTCTCTCTATTCACGAGCCAGTAATCCCGACAAAGAAGATCAACAACAAAGACCAACTGGTTCGATTTCTCCCTAAAACTGGTACAACTTCTCCTAAATCCGACTTCACTCCACTCTCTGAGTTTGTTTTCTCCCTAATCCTAATCGATGCATCCAACTTCTCGTCTCTCCCCCTCCACCGGGTTTTCTCTCATCTCTCTCCTCCATAGATGAAAATTATCGGAGATGTGAAGGGAGTAACCGAAGGAAACCCTAAAACTACTCTGATTGCACAAACACTTCTTCTCCTGTGACTTTAGGTAAGTCTCTCCTCTATAGAGTATAATTTATTCTTTCATGTTTTTGCATCTTTAATCTTTCAAACCCCTTTCTTGTTCTTCTTTCAGTGTTAGACTTTATGTGGATTTAGCTCTTTGATTTTATAAGATCTTCATAAACTGTTCGGTTTTCTTGATTCTTGGAACCTGATTGGAGTTGAGAAGACAACAGAACAGATTGATGCTGATACAACAGTTGTTGGTGAAGATGATTTCAAGGAAGAAGCAAAGTTTGGCAAACACATGGAAAAGGGTGAATAACTTCTGTTCTATTTTATTTGTGTTTAATTATTTATAGCTTTTGAATAACTTCTGCTCTGTTTTACCTTTAACCAATTAACTGTATGTTTTCATCCTTTTTTTTATTTATTTATTTTTTTTTTTTGCAGTTGTTTGAGTTTCTATTCACACCATTTGATGATGCTAGTAACCCTATCCTAGCTCAGGTAAAGATGTTTAAATTAAATCCAGTTATCTTAATTCTTAACATTAAGGAATCAGATAATCATAATCATACTGAAAACCCCTTTAATTTAGTGTTTACAATTTTAATATGAGTTTTTGGAGTTAAATTTTTTAGGCAGCTTTCCTTGCAACATTAACGAGAGTTGAGGTTGCAGAAGCAGCTGCTTCTGCAGCTGTAAAGGCTTTGACCGAAGTCAACTATGAAACTAGTAAAGAAATTCTTGAATCATCTGCTGATGATGCAAAAGATCAAGGTAGTATATATTTTAGCATTATAAATCAACTTTTCTTTTTCCAAATTCTCTATGAATCATAATTGTTTTCTTTTTGGTAAAGATTTTGTAACAACAAATGGTAAGAGCAACAAAAATTCATTGGAAGGAAAATATCTTGAGGCAAAATTACAGCTGGAGAAGGAAGAACAGGATTTGATAAAAACAATTTCTGAAATTGCTGAAGTTCAGTTATTTTTTTTATTTGAAATAAAAATTCAAAGACTTTTTAATACACCCATTTAACCCATTGGAAATAAAATATAAACCAAAGTGACCCTAGTTAATTGAAATTGAATTTCACTTTCAGTGTTTGGGATTAAAAAGATTTCTTGTTTATGGGTTTTTATTATAGGTCAAGGAGATTCATGATAAGATTATTCGTTTTGAGGAGTTTGAATTACAAATGGAGAAAGAATGGCAACAACTCCAACAAATGCAGAGTCTTCTGTGGATTCAGGTCTTGAAAAGTGAAAATGTATGTTTTCACTTTTCTTTAATCTTTATCTTTATCTTGCTTTTCTTTAATACGTAATTGTCTGCTGTTGATGGTCAAAGGATGTCTTTCTTGCAGCTTCAACAACAAACACGAGAAAAATGCCAGGAGATTGAAGCACATAGTGACCTTGATTCATTTGTAGGGGATCTTGAGAACCTTCTAGATGCTGAAGAATGTGATGAAGATGAAGAGGATAATAATAATTATGATTCTAATAACTTAGTGGCTGGTGTTAAAGGCCTTAAAATGAGACGCATGCCTTCACAAGTTCAAGCTGATGTGGAAAATGAAGATGAAGCTGCTGAGTTATGCAGAATGCTCATGGATGGTATCAACTAATAACTTCATTATGTTTTATATTTTTATTTTAAAAATTTCCATTTTTAATTATTTATTTATGATTCAGGAGATGATGAGGCGGATCGGAAGAAGAAAAAAGTGAAAGATACGGGAGCAACTCCTATGTCAAATAATAATTTGAAAAATAAGGAGAGGTTGAAGGGACTCAACATACCTGTGAAAACTATGTCTAGTGTTACACGACCTGACGGATCCTTTTCTATAAATGAGAATGCCGTGAAGTCATTAAAAGATGAACGTTTGTATTCATCATGTGGTACCCGTGTTAAGTAATATTTATATTTATATTATATAGTTTTAGTGATTGATGTTCATGTGGTGGGGTGGCAGGATGAAATGTTTCCTTACAGGAAGAACTTTTCTGGAAAGATGAAGCCCAAAAGATCTTGAACAAGTTGGTGGTTTGCTGAATAAGAAGCTTGGAATTTTGAATGATGGATTGAATATTATGAAGGTTAGTAAGTTAGTTTTGCATGTGGAGCTTGTGGTCAGGTATGCTCTACAAATGTTGTGCCTTTTTCCTTTTTAACATAAAATACAAAGGTCAAGTATGGTCTACATATGTTGTGATGTGATGATTTTATGGTTTGATTCATCAGTTTGGTCACATGAAAACCAACAAACACTGCCCCAAGTACAGAGAAAATTCTAACATCAAAACACTTTTTTTTTAAAAATAAAAATTATATAAATTTGACAGTGTGTGTTGCTTGATACAATACCCAACTCCTTCAGCAAGCCAAAGAACAAAGATCGGTTACTCCAGAGACTCAGATCAGATGTGTCGCCAAGAACCTCGTTTTCTTTTGTCTCAATTGATGTTTTTGCCCCTATGGATTTGCAGGTATTTGATTCCAGAGCATGGACCATGTTCTCTTAAGATAACATATTCTACACATACAGATTTGAGTGTAAAATTCCAGAGTCATCGTAGCAGGTATAAGACAATATTATATCTTTCCGACTTGATTTCTTTTTGTGACGGTTTTGCCCCTAACCTAATAAGCTTTATATTTATTTAGGGACTATACAAATCCTATGCTTCCTGTTGCATCTTCAGCAATAGATGCTACTGGTCAGGTAAAGTCATTATTCTTTATAACAGCTTGAAGGATTGTTTTGTAAAATTATTCAACTTTTTGTTGTATTTTATATTTATACTTGTATTATGCTTACTAGTTTGTTAATTTTGCAGTTCAATTTAGGTTTAGATGGAAAGAAGATTGAATCTGAGAGTAATGTTCTTCTTGCTTCTATTGAAAACATGCAGGTATTTTCTGCTTTTGGGCCTGTTTTAAAGATAGCAATGTTTGACAAAAATGGTGGCGTTCAAGCTCTAATTCAATACCCTGGTGAGAGTTAATTAATTTGTTTGATAACAAGTGTTAAGAAGCTTATTATATATAATATAATTTTGTAAAATGTTAAAAAAAATTATAAATTTCAGATGTTCAGACAGCTATTGTAGCCAAGGAAGCATTGGAAGGACACTGTATATATGATGGAGGGTTTTGCAGCTGAAGAAATACTTTAATAAAAATTATATAAATTTACTGGAAGCCTGTATCAAGTCTGACTACCCATGTGTCCCATTGGAGGAAGCTCAAGGTTCTTTACTTCTCTTACAGTACTGTAATAATCCATCTTCACACTTATTTTGTAGTTATGTTTTTTTTGCAGGCAATATAGATACTGAGTGGTGTTATTAAGGAAGAGTGGAGACAAGTGAGGCACACATTTAAAAAAATCAGCACAAATCTTGTTTACAGTGAGGCACACATTAGGTTATTAGAACTATTAGTTTGTAAATTTCTGTTACAACTTCTATTGATTTGTTTTATTTTTCCATGGAACGATTATTTGTATGACATTAAAATTTATGTAATGGATTGTATTTTTTGTATATGATATTTTATTTTCTATTATGAGACATTAAATACAAATTTAATTTGAAAATTAGTAAATCTATAAATAATATATTTTTTTTAACATTTAAAATTACGATACGCAAAAAGGTGTGTCATTTTCATTTATGACATGACCTTTCTTGACAGGGGCTTTAATGATACGCAATGCGAGTCGTCAGGTTACGAAACGCAAATGCGTGTCGTCTTCCTTTATGACAGGTCCTTCCTTGATACGCATTGCGTGTCGTAAATGAGCGTCGTAAATGCGTATCGTAACTGCGCAACGTCTATAGACGACGCGCAAAAGCGTGTCGTTTCTCGTTATGATAGGGCCTTCCTTGACACGCATTTGCGCGTCGTCTAAGCATTTTACGACACACATTGCGCGTCGTAAAAGGCTGTTTTTCTAGTAGTGTTCCAAGCCTTTTGCTCCTCCAACTCCTTCAAAGAATGCACAAAATCACACACTTTTAGCCTCTCTCTCTCTCTCTCTCTCTCACACAGATGATACCAGCTCGTTTAGAGTTTCTCTCAGGGTGCTAAAATGACCAGGGAGGCGGAATGAAAGGCTTAAGGTTCTTTAAATAGGGTACAAACCCTGAAAATTAGGGTTTTCACACTCAGCTCCTACTCGTTGAGTTGGGGTCCTCCAACTCGTCGAGTAGACTCTAAATATCATACGACTATCTACATCTCTACTCGGCGAGTTGGGGCCTCCAATTCGTCAAGTTTCCCTGACAAAATGAATATAATCAAATAATTATTATACCTGGGAGTCGGGAATTTACAATTCTCTCCCACTAGAATCAGACTTCGCCCTCGAAGTCATCCTCGGGAAACAACTTTGGGTACTGCTCACGCATCTCGGACTCCGGCTCCCAAGTCCACTCGGATCCCTTCTGATGCTGCCACTGAACCTGAACCAAGGGAACCTCTTTATTCCTCAAGACCTTCACCTTCTTATCTAAAATCGCCACCGGATTCTCAATGTAGTTCAAGCGATCATCAACCTGAATGTCCTCTAAAGGGACCACTGCCGTCTCGTCGGCTACACACTTCCTCAGCTGGGACACATGGAAGGAGTTATGGATCTGGCTCAACTCCGCATACAGCTCTAACCAATAAGCTACGTTACCCACTCGGGTGGTCACTCTGAAAGGACCGATGTATCTAGGGCCCAGCTTGCCCCGCTTCCTGAATCGGATCACGCCTTTTCATGGGGACACCTTCAGGAGGAAAAATCTACGACCTGGAACTCTAGCTCGGATCGTCGTCGGTCTGCGTGACTCTTCTAACGACTCTGGGCCGTCAGTAACCTCTGTCTAACTTGCTGAATCTGCTCTGTCGTCTAGAGCACTATCTCAGTGCTCCCAATCACTCTGTGTCCTACCTCTCCCCAACATATGGGAGTCCAACACCTCCTCCTGTATAAAAGCTCAAAGGGAGGCATACCAATACTGGAGTGATGGTTGTTGTTGTATGAAAACTCAGCCAAGGGCAAGTAAGTGTCCCAACTTCCACCAAAGTCCATAACACATGCGCGTAGCAAGTACTCGAGCGTATGAATCATCCGCTCGCTCGCTCTGTCCGTCTGTCTGTGGGTGGTAAGCGGTACTGAAATGCAATCGGGTATCCAACTCCTCATGAAATTGATGAGTTTTGAGCATTCTAACACTCCTAAGTGTACATGCAACCCTAAATACCTTGGATCTATGTTTTCTCTATTATACATGCAAATATGATTATCCAAGGTATTATCCTAACTAGCATACCAAAACATTGATACTAGGATACTAAAATAGATAGAATACATACCTTGTTGTTGTTGCTTGACTCCATGAAGCTTGAGAGCCTAGTGCCCCAAGTGTGACACCTCAAATGGTTCACACAACATCATGAACTCTTGGAATAACCATGAGAAGAAGACATACATGTTCAAATCGGCTAGCCCTCAAAATATGTATCACTAGTGCCAATTTCTTGAACTAAACGGGTTCTTATATAGTGTGGCTATTAGGGTTACACCATGTAACTCATGACTTTACCCATTCCTTATGCTCCATGGGTTTTAACCTCCATGGAGTATCCATGGATCACCACATGGGTTAAACCCAACATAAAGGAATCTTGGATCATAAGCCCACATATATAAGAATGAATGATTTACACAATCAATCCCCATATATTTAATTAGTCTCTTTTTGATCACTAAATTAAGTCCAAATTAATTCTTGATCAATACTAATTAAATAACATGATTTCATATTAATATATTAGAACTTATAATATATTAATATGTCACAAAATGTCTTTTCCTCATAAACGGTCTATCCAAATGTTCCGATGCCATGCAACCCAAATGGACCATGCCGAGTCGGGTCAAGTACATACCAATTATAGTTATGGACTTAGACACTAATCCAACAGTCTCCCACTTGGATAAGTCTAAAACTATTATTGCGTATGACTTCAGGAACCAACTGGCAATCGTAGCTCTCAAAAGCCGCTGTCGAACTCTGACCTTGTAGATGAACTCTGACATTTGTCAATGACTTGTCCATTAGATAAGGGATCATATATTCCTCCATTCTAGATATCATATGGACTGAGACATGGATTATAATCATTCTCTCTGTCCATTTGTTGTTTCCCGATTTCCGATTTATGACGATTGACTAATTGAACAAATCAAATCAGTCCAGGCCCGGCCGAGCACTTACATTTGTCATCACCAAATCATCGAGGGGCCCACAAATATCGCTTTTATCCCGAAGGTAAAAGGAATGGATAAACTTCGACTCATATGGCTTGTTCTACTACTTGTTGAATCATACACAAAGGCACGTTTTATAACACCGAGTTACCGAATGCGTTTTCGTGCAATCAATGTACAACCAACTCATAGTAACAACTCGTATCTCTAGGTTTGAAGAATATAAGATATTATCGTCTCATGATCACTCGTGATAAAATCCATGAAGTGATTCCAATGAGCGCGGGTTGAATCCAAAACTCAGAACTTATGAGCACTCATGAGTGTTGTAGCCCCTTGTCCAACATCTTAGACCTCTACAAGCCAACCCATGACAGTCTTGATTCATATCTACTTCCAACATATGACCGACTGTGGATAGTTTGAATAACTTAGTCAATCAGGAAGAACGACCTAGTTATTCTGGAAGTCAAAACATGCAAAATGAAACACAATAATAATAGAATCTAATATGGTATCAAAACCTATGAACATAAATAAAACACCTTTTATTTATCACCATATGATTACACATTATTCATTGTATACTGTTTCAGCTATCAACTTTATTCTTGAATTTAAAACAATAGTTGTCCCATGCTCCAAGCATGTACACTATGTTTTCTAAACACTAGTCATGCCATACACCAAGTATGCATACTATGTTTGTCTATGATCTTCACTTTGTGAATTAGATCAATTGAACATAACTCCAATGATCCTCTTTCACAGTCCCAAATCCTTACTGCAAATGCAAGAATTCCAAATTCATGTCATTTACTGAAATCTGTTAGATTCTAAACTTATATGCATTGATCCTCCTGTAATGATTATGCACAGAGTCACAAGGACTTGACAACAAACATTACAGAGCATTCCAAGGAGATCAACTCCTTGGAAACATCCTTCTTGCATTAAGTTTCCTAATCTTACACAGATTGAATAATTTCCAACTTTGAAACATTTCCATATTCCATTTTGACTATCACTTCTGAACAAGAGTTGCCTCCTTACAGATTATGTCAATATGGTCCTTCCAGAATTAACACTATACTTCCAACTGTCCTTGAGCAACCAATCTTTGGTAAACCTTAGATTGTCCTCGACAATTGCTTAATCCTTTTAGTCATATCCAGTTCTAGACCTTTTCCCTTCTTAATGCCCCAGGCATTTGGAAAATTTTAGAAAGGATGAATATAGCACATGAAATCGATCCTATATCTGAAGCATATGGGACACGAGTCATGATGTCTCACATAAAGACTAAACCAGTCTTTTGCTATAACATTTCCATTTCTATTTGCCAAGTTCTCATAATTCAGATTATGAAAAGGGATGCCGTAATCATAATCGAATTTTAGAACGCAAATAATGGACCCATATATAGAATTTCCTTATGTTGAGCCATTCCAACATGAAATTCATATATATATCCTTGACTAAATACGATTAAAATCTCAATCTAAGCTTTTAGAATTGAAATGAAGTATAATTTTCTCTCCCTTAATTATAGCAAAACAACTTTTTCAACCCCTGCAGCCTCACGAATTGAAACTTTTGTTTTCTATAATTAACATTGCTAACTTGCAACCTTTATCATAATTATCATGCTCCCACTAACATGATGATTATTAGCATAACACTTATGCTCCCACTAGCTTTGACATGTAATCAGAAATCAGCTGGACTTCTAGAAATCAATACTTTATTGACTTTCTTACCAAAGTTCAGATTTCTGATACTAGATTGCTTTGATAAAACTTTATCAATATCATACACCTTATCTTAGATAGCTCACAGGTGTGTCTAAACAATTTTAAGAACTATGAAAAGGGATGTCGTAATCATAGTCTCGATTGTTTAGACCTTTACCACTTCTCACAAGTCCATGTTAGTGTGCTGGTTAACCACACACGCTCCACTAACGACTTTGAGAATGCAAATATCACAATTGCTATCTAGCTAAAATCTACTTAGTGAAAGTGTTTCCTCACCATCATTTTCATGAATCGGAGAGAAACCTTATGACACTTAGATTTTATGGTGTATGAGTTCCTATCCATATGAATTTTGTCAAAACCATAATCACAAGACAAGGTTACTGACAAATCCACACTTATATGGATTAAACTTGTGCAATCTTAAATTCTTGCCATTTGGCAGCTCAAGGGCCTGCCATTGCTTCCAAGTAGCTGTGCAAGCAATTGAGAACTCTCAGAACTCCTATGCAAAGCCAACTTGAATAGGCACAGACGTGTCGACACGATAGGTTATAAACCTCAAGTCGTGTGCTAGTGAAGAACTTCAGGTTTTATTCTTGATTAGTTCTTGAGACTTTCAAGACCTTTAAGACTCCCACTGTCCTCTTGACAAATAAGACTTTCTTGTCAGATATTCAAGAGATAGTGTGGATTCTAATCAAGACAAACACTTCACACAATTGGCCTTAGTTGGTCTTTGTTTTATCCAAAACATCACAACTTACCAATTTCAAATGTACAAGAGTAGAAAACTTTTACTCTTACATTTGACAAGTGTTTTAAACCTTCTTTAAGACATGTCACTCAAGTTACAATCTTAGAGTATAACTCTAAGAATTGTTTTTGGAACGAAGTATAAATCATCTTCTTGATTTAACCACTTCAACAATTCATAGCTCCTCTTCTTAGCTACCAGAATGCACTTAGAGGATGAATTGTGATAAGGTCTCTTAATCATTAAGATGATTATATAACATGATACTAAAGTACTCTCCCATCTTTTCAGATTTGAGAAACTTTTATCTTTCTGCCTAAGTTGATTCTTCTTATTCGCTCTGCCATACATTGAAACCTTTTCCAATGTCTCAGAATTACACTTAAGCTTGTAAGTATAACCATATTTACTGAATTTTAGTAAATAATGACGAATAGTCTTAACGATTATTTGTGGTGGGCTTGATCAGTGCACAAGAATGTGTACTCGATCCTTTACTTGACTCACACATCCATGTGAACAAGTAGTTAGTCTTAATTTTTCCAATGCTTGAAAGTTCTTATTCATCATGCTATACAACTTGCATGATTCCAAGTTTCTATCCAACTGAAACTTAGGTGATGAGAATCTTTCCTTATTTGGTAAATTTAGACACTACCACAAATGAAAGAATCAAATTCATATTTCCACTCTTGCTCTTAATGGAATCTTATAAGCAACAAAAGTTTTCACAAATGCCATTGTAAGGATATTTTAAAATAAATAAAATAAATTTTTTTTTTCTTTTATTTTAAAACTTTGCGGAAAAACTATCCTTACAATGCAAAAGCACATGAAAACTTTGTTGTTATTTATTCCTAAGCAATATATCATAGCTCTTAAGAAGTACCTCAAGAATCCGATCTTCAAACTATGCGATAGAAATCCATCTATGCCATCAGATTCAACATATTCTTTCTTGAAGTTTCTTCACTTTTTCTTTGATTCTTAAAACATCAACATGTGACCCAGTCACATCATGTATCAAGAATCTCAGAATAGAAACTTAGCAGAGTTAGATAGTGGACTTTACCCGAAGTAGAGTCAAACTTATTGACTTTAATATCCTTAGGTAAATTTGGCAGCTTCGCAACTAATGCCCCTTTCTTTGGCAATGGACCCTTGATAATGGGACTATCTCAGACTTAGCCTTTCTCTTTACCATTTGGTCAACCGAGTTGACTATGGCCGATCCCTTTCCATTGGGAAGAGAGAGCTTTACTGGATATCCAATGTCATCATTGTCAATGTCCATAAAGTTTTAGGAAGTTGATCTTAGCAAATAGATAAGATCATTAAGGGTCTTGTCATAGTCTGTTTCATAGGAGTCCCAAAGGAACTCACTATGTGACTTAGAAAATAGTTGAGTCACCAACTTTCTCAAGACTTTGACACCCAACTCTCCCGGCTTGTCAATATCTGACTACATCTCCAAGATGTGATCACATATAGACCTTTGCTTGAGTGACCTTAAACTTTTCAGGAACTTGTGGGTTAGGGAGAATAATTGGAGGAGGTGAAAGAAGTATGATTTCCATGGGACATCATCTTCATTTAGGAAAGCTTGTTTCAAGAGATTTGGGAAGATCATCTTTTGGGAGATATTCAAGAGAGTTGATTTAAAGTCCTTAATATAACACCCAATATGAAATATTAAGGCTAGGACCCAACAACCTATTTATAACTGGAAGAGGGATGCCGTAATCCAAGTTATAAAATAGTTGAAGGTAGGTAAATGACGATTTACCAATTTCCACCATGAAAAATGAAATATAATTAAGTTTTAATTGGATTTGAAACTCCTAGATCTTTTGAGATACATTGAACTTTCAATGGCATGTTTGAATCTCGATTGTGCCCTCTCAAGTTTGTGACTGGGATGCCGAGGATCACAAACAAGGTATGAATAACCATGCAAATTGACTTGGTACCCTTAACTTTATCACCTAATCGATGTGCCGGTTAACCACACACGCTCCACCGATCTATAATAGAGTCAAGTTACCCTTTGCCACTCTTACTAGTCCTTATTAGTGTGCCGGTTAACCACACACGCTCCACTAATGACTTGGTAAGGTACAAAGTGTAATTTCATGGGTTAGCACCTTTTCACATTTTCCTAAGTAACTAAGATTGGGAATGTACAAGTGTTTAGTTACTTAGTATTTATCATTAATACTTTTAATGAAGGGAGAATTATAGTCCTTTCCTACCCGTTCGGCTAACGACCCTCCACCAGTCAAGGAAGCGGTGGGTGAGAGTGGACACCCATTAAACTGCCATTTTATAGGCAGTAACCTTATACCCCCTTATAGACCGGCTTCGTGAATGAGGCCTACTAACGGTAAGATTGACTTTATCTTATACATATCTATATAATTAAAATTATAATAATAGTATAAGGGTTTGAATTTTAACTTTTAAAATTCTAAGGGCTAACTTGGAATTAAAGTATTCATAAGAGAAAAACTTTTCAAATTCCAAAACTTGAGGGCAAGTTTTGAAACTATTCAAAACTAATTAATTCCATAACTTATGTGTTTAAAGTAGTTTTAATTAAAAAAAACTCTTCAAGTTCCATAACTTGAGGACAAGTTATGGAAGACTTTAAACTAATAAAAGAATGTAACTTTTCTTTATTTTGTAATTTATGGAATTAATTAAGGTTACACATTTTATTACTTAATGAAGTGACTCTTGAACCTCCATAACTTGAGGACAAGACTCTTCATTTTTGTAACCATTACCAACTTTTATGAGTTTTATGAAACTTAAATGTGACTTTTCCTATAACTTGAGGACAAGTTACAAAAACACATTTTAGAATCAACTCTTAGATTAAAATGGATTGAAAACACATAATCAATTAACTTTTCTATTAATCTAAGCAACTCATAAGAACAAGATAATTTAATCAAACTTTTTCATGTAATTAGCCTAATCACTAAACTAATACAAAACATGAATCTATTGACAATTATCTTTGAAATTGGATTAGTATGAACATTACCACATCAAAAACAGGATTATAGGTTCAAAAACAGCTTATGGTAATGTTCCTAGTCCATTTCTAGCCAAAAAAACTCGAAGATATGCTGTCAGGGGCTCCTACTCGTCGAGTGTATCAACCTACTCGCCGAGTAGGATGATTTTCTTCATGGACTCGGCGAGTTCATCAGTGGACTCGGCGAGTCCAGTGCCCATAATGCCCGAAATTCGACTTTTTCAGCATTTTTCAGCAATTTGCATCAAGTATAATTGAAAACAAGCCTAGGCTCTGATACCACTGATGAGTTTTGAGCATTCTAACACTCCTAAGTGTACATGCAACCCTAAATACCTTGGATCTATGTTTTCTCTATTATACATGCAAATATGATTATCCAAGGTATTATCCTAACTAGCATACCAAAACATTGATACTAGGATACTAAAATAGATAGAATACATACCTTGTTGTTGTTGCTTGACTCCATGAAGCTTGAGAGCCTAGTGCCCCAAGTGTGACACCTCAAATGGTTCACACAACATCATGAACTCTTGGAATAACCATGAGAAGAAGACATACATGTTCAAATCGGCTAGCCCTCAAAATATGTATCACTAGTGCCAATTTCTTGAACTAAACGGGTTCTTATATAGTGTGGCTATTAGGGTTACACCATGTAACTCATGACTTTACCCATTCCTTATGCTCCATGGGTTTTAACCTCCATGAAGTATCCATGGATCACCACATGGGTTAAACCCAACATAAAGGAATCTTGGATCATAAGCCCACATATATAAGAATGAATGATTTACACAATCAATCCCCATATATTTAATTAGTCTCTTTTTGATCACTAAATTAAGTCCAAATTAATTCTTGATCAATACTAATTAAATAACATGATTTCATATTAATATATTAGAACTTATAATATATTAATATGTCACAAAATGTCTTTTCCTCATAAACGGTCTATCCAAATGTTCCGATGCCATGCAACCCAAATGGACCATGCCGAGTCGGGTCAAGTACATACCAATTATAGTTATGGACTTAGACACTAATCCAACAGAAATTTCTTCCAGAACCTGGAAGTAAAATGCACATCCCGATCTGACACTATCGATGTAGGCACCCCATGACGTGCCACCACCTCTCGAACGTAGATCTCGGCTAATTTCTCCGCAGAAGATCTATCACTTATAGCCAGGAAGTGAGCACTCTTCGTCAACTGATCTACAATCACCCATATCGCATCGACAACTCGTGCAGTCCTCGGTAACTTGGGTAATAAAATCCATGGAGATCTGTTCTCACTTCCACAGGGGAATCTCCAAAGGATGCAATTGGCCATGGGGACGCTGGTGCTCTGCCTTGACCTTACGACAGGTTAAGCATCTTTCGACTACCCATGCCACATCTCTCTTCATACAGGGCCACCAATAATCCCTTCTCAACTCCAAATACATCTTGGTGGCCCCATGATGGATCGAGAATCTCGACCTATGGGCCTCCTCCATCAAAACACGTCGAGCTCCACCGGTATATGGAACCCATAACCGCCCACGGAAGGTCATAAATCCCCAACTATCAGTCTCAAACTCACAAATCTACCTGATCACCCGCTCTCTTTTATGGTTCTCTGGTCTCATGGCCACCACTTGGGCCTCCCAGAGGGTATCCAAGATTAGAGTCATCACCGTCATCCCTATGCACACGTCTCGTATCGAAGCACTCGCTGCTCTATGACTCAGGGCATCAGCTACCACATTAGCCTTGTCAGGGTGATACAAAATCTCACAGTCATTGTGTGTAAGGTCCAAATTCTTAGATCCAAACCAGTGATCAAAACAAATGCAAACAAGAAATCAGTAGAACAAGAAGAAGATGATCAAGTAATGCACACGTTCATTCACAAAACGTCTAGTACACCTTGAGTTACACACAGTTGACCGTAAACAATATAGATACGTTGCTACTGACAGACTCTGACACATACTATTTATAGGGACAAACTGGCCGTGAACCGGGTTCACGGGCGAACACCCGTTTACGGCCGAACACCCGTTTACGGCCGTAAACACCAACCCAACCGTAAACATACACAAACACATTACAAACACTTTCAACATGACCAAGACCCTACCAAGACTTATACAGATGATTGCCTAGCCTAAACCACAAATCTATGACCTATCAATCTCCCCCTTGGTTTGCGGCTAGCATGAGCTCGGTCTTCTTTTATCTTGGATTCTCCAACAGCACCACATCTGATTTGTCTATTGCCCCCATCCATAGCCTCTTGTAAATTATCTTAGCAATCATTCCTGTGAACTCCTTAGTGGCTGCCTCCATGATTTCCGATTTGCAGACTATCTGATGTCTTGCCAAGGTGTGAATATCTCTCTCCCTGAACCCCAGAAGATCTTTAGCTTCTACAAGTCGAAGGACAATGTCACTGTCTGAAAACTTGATTACTGCAGTGGCTGTGACCTCATCAAAAGCCCAGAATTCCATCCGATCCAAATATCCATCTTGAAAGTGTTGAGAGATTGGAATGTCTTTTAACTGTTTAGTAGCAGGCCACAACACTATCTTCATTGGCTCGTTTGTTTTGGAATTGAGCACCTCCGGATCTCTTATAATCATAGAGTTAACTTTCGTCATTCCAGAAAACCTTTCTTTGACCTGTCGCTCCAAAAATAACTTGAAATTGAAAGCCTGAGGGTCCTTAGAGGGATTGTGGAATGGAGCATTTGAGAGTTTCGTAAGATCGACTTTTGTCCAAGAACAAAAGGCGTGAGTACTCTTGTAGTATTTCAGGAGGGCCAAAGTTCCTCTTCACCAACCACAATTTTAAGTCAACATGATATCCCCACATCTTAATTCCCGATTGATTGTCATATTTGTCACCAAACCTCCGTTTTTCAAGACCAGTCACTGTGAGTTGATGCTGGTCTGCACTTCGATTCTCATCAGAGTTCTTCATAAACAACCAACCTTCTTTCTTCTCAGCAATAACTTTTCTCTTAGCATGCTTGATAGTAATTCGAGGATTGGCATTGACAGGCTCAGTTTTGAATCGATCGACAATTCGTGTGGTTATGGGAGGTGGAGGATCCACAGGATTGTCATTTTGAGAGGGATGGGGAGGGACACTAGAAAGACCTTCAGTGGCTGCAGGCAGATCCACTGATGACTTGAATTTGTCACCAAGTTCTTCATAAAGTTTATTCTTCAAGTCATAGTAGCATGCAGTCAAAGCTCCAAAGTGAGTTTGGAGATCAGTTATTTGCTTTGATTTGGCCCTGTTGTCAGATTCAACATCTGAAAGACGAATGTCAAGATTACCTATCAAAACATCTTTTTCAATGATCGTCTGTTTCAACACACCAATCTCAACCTTGAGCTCTGTGTTAGAAGGCTCAACTCCCCCGGATCTACCTTCCTCAATAGATATGCCTTTTCCACGAGGAGGAAGGCATGTTGCTTCTTGTGCTGCCAAGGCCTGTGCAAGTATTTCAGAAGCGATGTCATGATCAAGCCTTGGGAGGGAGGAACCTCCAGGAGCTGAAGAACTCCCTGCTTCAAAGATGGTTCTTGGTCCTTCATGATCATGAGCAGTTGAAACGGTTGGAGTTGTAGCTGAAGTTGTGATTGCAGGCTGAATGGGTGAGGTCTGATCCTGAATTAGCACCCTCGGCCTTGGATCATGTCTTCTTCTCTTCAATGGAGGCTGGGAGGTATGTGTCACAAGCGGATCACTCACAGATGGCGTAGGAATTGGAACATCAACATTAAGGGTAGGAATCCTCGATGCTGCATCCGTATCAATTGGAATACTGGCCATCTGTTCAGATGTAGGAGGCGTAGCTTCTTGAACATTATCCACTTCCCGTGTCTCTGTTGTCGGTTGAGCAACTTCATAGACACCGTCAAAGAAGGAGTCAAGGTCCTCATTTGTTGGGCAATAGTTATCCATAAACTCAAAATTCATTTCCACATCATCATGTCTAGCCAGGTTACCACCAAAAATTGAGTCATCATCACTGAAACCCTCATCTTTACCATCATCATCACCATCACCACCCGCGTCGTGACTCTTGTTGAAGTCACTCTGTACCTCCACATTGATCATGGTGTCATGTTCCTCTGCTACAATTGCAATAGGAGGAACTCTTTCTTGTTCATGCACTAAGACAGTAATGACATCGTCTTCAGATTCCAAGTGGTCAGAGGAATCACTGGACTCAGATGCATCATTCAATTCAGCAAACGCCCCAAACTTTACCAAATGGTATTTTCCTTGGAACATAAATTTACCCTTACAGTTCTGTTTAATTAAACCAATGGTGTTTGACCCGAGGGATTTCATGTCTAAAGTTTCTCCTGCCATTTCAATCTCCGGGAATTGGTTGTTGATGAGCAGCTGAATGAACCTTGGGTACATGAGAAATTTATCTCTTGTAAGGTCCCAATTCTTAGATCCAAACCAGTGATCAAAACAAATGCAAACAAGAAATGAGTAGAACAAGAAGAAGATGATCAAGCAATGCACACGTTCATTCACAAAACGTCTAGTACACCTTGAGTTACACACAGTTGACCGTAAACACTATAGATACGTTGCTACTGACAGACTCTGACACATACTATTTATAGGGACAGACTGGCCGTGAATGGGGTTCACGGCCGAACACTCGTTTACGGCCGAACACTCGTTTACGGCCGTAAACACCAACCCAACCATAAACATACACAAACACATTACAAACACTTCCAACATGACCAAGACCCTACCAAGACTTATGAAGATGATTCCCTAGCCCAAACCACAAATCTATGACCTATTGATGAGATTAAAACGTTTAGATCGATAAGATTCTTAAACAGATAAATCAAGAACACAATGAAAATAATAACACCAGATAAATCAATGCTTGTTTCGAATGATTAATCAGTCACAACCTCAGAAGAACTCTATGAAGAATTGCTACTATAGAGGTGTGCTAGGGTTATAATACGATCAAAAGAGTAAAACTATGAAAAGCATACATTCTAAGGTGCATGCATGCACTATATAAAGTAAACCCTAATAAATGTAAACGGCTGGACAGGCCCATAACCGAGAACATAATAGACCTAGAAAAAAGGCCCAATGACGCAATACTTCAAGACCCAACAATCTCCCCCTTTGCGTCAATTGAGGCGAGAGATTACTGCTGCTGAACTTGTGTGGTCTTCTTTACTGTTTTGAACAACTTCGGTATGATGGCAAGAATAGTGCGTTGAAAGTTGATATACCACCGAAGCATGTCATTGAAAATATTCTTTGCATCATCATCATTGGATTTACATCTGTTTACTATATCCAGAATATGTTCAAGAGCAACAGTAGAAAACAGATGTTTGTCTGCCAAGGCGAACAGGCACTTTAGTGGAGTAGCCGAACCTCCAATTTCTTTAGTAAACATCACCGTCAAGTGTTCGGTGTCAATCTTGCGCATACGCATCTTATTCACATCACTAGCTTTGCCAATGGGTTTGACAATGGGCTTCTTCCTCAGAGTAGACACAATCTCCTGATCAAGCTTTGCTACTTCATGAATATACGAAACCAACATTCTCTTTATGTGATCAAGAATCGGTTCGTACTTCTGCTCATTTGACAACAAAATGTTAGTCAACAGAATCCAGTCATGAGGATTGAGATTCGGCAGATCAGCAAGAGAAAAGTCATGAACCGAATCATCCGAACCACGAGTAAACTGGAATTTCACATTGATGAATTTCCCCACGGCAACTGGCTTCATAACCTTGACCGTAGTAATCTTCGTTGCCCTCCAGGTCAAATACTGAGGTTGCGAGAAAGCAAGGTAGTAATCGATTAGGTCTCTGTCAACCTTCGGGTTAGGTGAGGGAACAACAGTAATTGGCTCAAAACAGTGAAAAACGAATGCCCTTCGGGTGATCGGCATATCGAATTGCAAGTCTTTAGAATTAACCATGTCAAAGGAAATGACTGGTTTAAGCCAATGAGTACTTGGGGATTCAATCGCTTCTTTCAGCAGATTTTCCAATGTACATAATGGAAATAGAGATTTACTTCGTTCCAAAATAGCATGGGCATCTTTAGCTTTCCTTTCCCTCTCTTCGGTTTCATGGGTTTGCTTTAACAACTCATTTTGATTCACATCTTCTTTTTCTCCACTTGCACCAACAATTTTCTTTCCTTTATCTTGAATAGTTGAACCCGAAGCTTCATTATCCTTCAGTTCTGTGGTGACACTTGGTTTAATAGGAGGAGGTGGAGAATTTTCGGTTGTTGGAGTTTGCCTTTTGGGGTTTTGTTTTGGTGGATCTTGACTTGCTTCTCCCCCTTGTGTTGGAGGGTCACCCGCCTCCGAAACACCTTCTATCCTGCTCAGAATTGCAAGTGCATGACACAATTTTTCAGCCAATCGTCTCCTGATTGTGATGGTGAGAATCGTATCATGGGCATCCAGGAGATCAACCAGAAGAGCATGAACATCACCAACACAAGTTTTCACCACTGCACTTTCTGTCTTGAGATCATCAATCTCCTTCTTTGCTTGGGAAAGCTTGACATTTTGAGTTTTAATCAGAGTGGTTTGTCGAGCTAGCTCATCCATCATTTTATTTTCAAAAGCGAGATCAGCCCGGAGTTTGTCTAAACGAGAGTTGATAGACTTAGTGAGTGCCAAGTGATCAGCCTGGATGTCAGTGCGAACAGTTTCAAACTTATGTAGTTAGGCTTGGAGAGAAGAAACAAGCTTGTTGACAGAAGAAGTCACTGTGGTTACATGTTGCTGCGACTCAGCTTGTAGAGACTGAAAGAATTCCTTAGCATCGGCCATTAGTTTATCGACTTTTTCGGTCGCTGCCTTAGTGGATTCATCGACGGCTTTGGTTGCATTCTCGATTGAAGATTCATGCTGCTGGACCAAAGTGGCTACTAAAGCTTCGATAGCAGCATCAGAATATACCGAAGATGAGGATTGAGATGAAGAGGCGAGCAAAGTATCAAGTTTCTTATTTAAGTCCTTGAGATGCCTCTTGGTGACTGGGGCATCATCATCGTCATCACTTTGAACAGTGTAGGGACTGTAGTGAAAAGTATCAAACTCCATTTCAGCGCCACCGAGAACAGTATCAGATTCGTCTGAGTGAATTGGTGATAAAGGTTTTTAGGTAATGGGGGTTTCAACACCTGAAGTTTGTGCCCCCGCATCAGATGCGTTGATAGGAGGTGTAGGTACAGTGGAAGTGGTGATGGTGGTTGATTCGGTGAATAATGGTGGTGGTAGAGGTGTAGAAGTAGGAATTTGAGTGGAAGTTGGAGGAGGGCATGGAGCGATTGAAATCAGAACAGTAGTGTGCTGAGGAGAAGGAGGTAGAGATGGAACAGTGTTAGTAAGGATTACCTCTGGAGAGACTTCTCGGACCGAATCATCAGACTTATCTTGTTCCGGATCTTGTTCAACTTCAACATCTTGATCTGAAGGAACGTATTCACTATCACTAGATGATGGAGCTTTCGCCTTGTTTGCCATCTTTTTCAGCTTTCGCTTCTTAGGAGCCGAAGGGTCTGTAGTGGAACCCTTTCGCTTCTTTGGTGGCACAGGCTTAGAAGAAGGACCTTCTTGAATTTCCTTCCTTGAATCCCCCTTCTTGCCCCGTTTGGCTGGTTTATCAGCCTTATCAAGCGATTGTTGCATCTCTGGGGTTAACGGTCTCGGTCCTGAGGCTGGAAGCTTTTTGTACTCATTGATTAGCTTGCTGGCCTGTGAAACACACTGATATATGGACTCCAAAATGGAACCGATAAAGGAAAATTTGGTGAAATTAGCCACAATGATTTTGGTGGTGTGAAACGTAGCAATTGCAGACTTCAAGGAATCTGCCATAACTGAAACTTGGAACTTCTCCATTGCTCGTTGTGTGATAAGTGTCCAGAATCTCCCACAAGAAATCTCAATGTGACGAGATGAAGAGTTCAAACTTTGAATCAACTGAGCCCAGAGAACCGACCCATAATCAAGGTTGATTCCATGATACAGACCATAGCGAATGGTCATGAAACCCTTGCTAGCACCATCAGAACCTGCAACACGTTCAGAAAAACTCTTGGATAGAAGAGTAAACAATCCATTCCATTGAGGAGGAAGGAAGGACTTCTTAACCTTGGTAATGGTGGTGAGAATGTCGTTGTACCCCATGTTATAGAACATCTCGAAGAGTTGTCCAGTGGAAATCGAGTCGGGGTTCACCAGTGAATCTGCAGAAGGTAGCCCTAAAAGTGAACAGAATCGAGCCTTCGTGACGAAAGTCTTCTTATCAAAAATCTAAAATAAAATTCTTTCATCGACCTTGATTTATTTTGCAAAAGAATAAACCTGAGAATGAAGAGACATTGGAACAACGTCGACTTTGGTAAGGGCATTCACCAATGGTGAGTATTTCAGACATTCAACAATCTGCAGCATGTAGGGATCATAGGAGTACGGCACCAAGTTGATGATCAAATTCTGGTTGGGCTTGATTGTAAGGTGAGAAGATTGAGTGGTGTTATCTTGAATGGAAGAAGAGTCTGCCATTGTTGAAGCTTGGTGAGGAAGATGAACAGTAGAAGAGAAGAAATCGCTTTGTGAAGGTTGTAAAGATGAGAACGGAATGGAGGAAAATACTTTATATGATTTCCAGGAGAGAGAAAGTTTCCTTAATGATGATGGCGTAACGTACTGAAGTGACGCCTAAAAAGTAGCGATTTGACA
Source organism: Lactuca virosa (assembly GCF_052849685.1). Taxonomy (NCBI): domain Eukaryota; kingdom Viridiplantae; phylum Streptophyta; class Magnoliopsida; order Asterales; family Asteraceae; genus Lactuca; species Lactuca virosa. Next base: position 262,475,132 of record NC_136430.1, read on the forward strand.
ACTGTCGTTCCCCAAAAAGCGTATCAGGCGGCGTGATGATAGGGTTAACGATTAAAATTCACGCGCCCTTTTCAAAATCTTATCCATTCATCTTCTCTTTGGAGTAACCAATCGTTTCAAATTCCCTTTTGAGCATCTGTCAATTCTTTAATAATAAGACCACCGTTGTGCTGTAGAAGCGAAACAACAATTTAGAAAATTGCCATTGAAACAACAAACCAGACGTTGGAAGATCATAAAGAACTTTGTGCAAGAGTGTGCCAAAGAAAAAGAAATAAAGCAAGTCATTTATTTGGGATATTAGTGATGTCGTTTAAAGACACAAAACTGTGGATCCCGGGCACGAATATCTTCCTTCAAAGTCAAGAGAGACTAAGAAGTGTCTGCGTGGTTTCCCGTTGAAGTATGATCAAATGCTTGTTAAGAAGAAATGAAAGGCATCTTTTCAAGATTCAGTTATAAGGGTGGCTTATGCTTCACCTGAACTACGGACCTTGATATAAGACCGAAAGTCGAGTGAAGTACTTGTGTGGCCAGTGTAGCCAAAAACATCAAGTAGGTGGGTTCAATTTTCAGTGACTTGGTGATAGAGTAGAAATCTCAAAACAAAATTAAAACTGGATCTTGTGGGTAGAAATGTCCTTGTGTTGGAGCATTTCATAAAGACCTCATAAAGGGAAATGAAAGAGATTTCATGGTACCGACCACAAATGTGGTTTCGTTAATACATGGGTGAAAGCTAGAACAATTGATTGTTCACCGTCAATTCAGTTAAGGTATTGGATTATGGGTTTCACTTAGTACGTGGTGAAACGAAACTAAGATCATTAACACAGATTTTGTGTAACCATAAACCTCAGTGGCAAATACTAAGAGTCTCAAGGGTTACGATTATGAAGCGAAATATGATGGAGAAAAGTATGAAGGTGGTTAAAGAACCGTAAGTACCTCTGCTATATAATCAGGACCGAACAGATAACTCTTAACTCATGGAGAAAAGAGTAAGGTAGCTCGTGACTTAAGTGATATTTGTAGCCTGATTGGGAAGAAACGGTTTGTATATACCGAATCAGTAAGGCTTCACTTAAAGTCTGTGAGGCTTTGGTCAACATGCAACAGCATGCTTCTAGGGACACTTAGTTAGTATACAGAGTGAGAGTATATACCTTTCCCATAATTCATGATTGAGACAAGCAGCAAGTTTGATAGAAAAATAAAAGAAAATATTTTTGTGTTTTTGATATATCTGAAAAATAAATAAAAGCAGAGAGGAAAAATATTTTTGTATTTTTGAATATTTCTGAAAAATAAATAAAAGCAGAAAGGAAAAATATTTTTGTATTTTTGAATATTTCTGAAAAAGATATAAAAACAGAAAGGAAAAATATTTTTGTATTTTTAGATATTTCTGACAAAAGAAAGAAAAACATAAAGTAAAAAGAAAATGTACAAAAGTATACAGAAAGTATCAACCGAACGTTCGCCTTTTGGATAGATGAGGCGAAATAGACCGAGCGTTCGGTTCAATTCGGTTGCCGAAAAAATCGGAACCGAAATAGACCGAGCGTTCGCTCTATTTCGCTTGTTAGTTTTAAAGAGGCGAAAGCGAAGGTGAAACCTAATGAAGCGAAGATGGTTTCGGTACATATGCAACTTCCATCATTCCTAAGCCTTGGAGTATTCTATTGAAGGTTGCTTCAGGCAAAGCTTTTGTGAATATGCCAGCCAATTGATCAGTGGATCGGACGAAGTGAACTTTAACATTACCATCTTCTATGTGATCCTTGATGAAGTGATATATCAGTGCAATGTGTTTCGTCTTGGAATGCTGCACTGGGTTGTGACAAATACGGATTGCACTTTCTAAGTCACAATACAGAGGAATTTTCTTCATATTCAGGCCATAATCCCTGAGTTGGCTTTGGATCCAGACGACCTGTGAGGTACATGATGCTGCTGCAATATATTCAGCTTCGACAGTGGATAAGGATACACAAGTTTGTTTCTTGGACTGCCAGCAGACGAGTTTACCATCGAGAAATTGACAACCGCCAGTTGTGCTCTTTCGGTCTGGAACACATCCTCCAAGATCAACATCAGAGAATGCTTGAACAAAGAAGCCTGATTTGGATGGATACCATATTCCGAGAGATGAGGTTCGCTTCAGATATCTGAGCATGTTCTTAACAGCCACCATGTGAGGTTCGCGTGGATTGGCTTGAAACATGGTACAATAACAAACCGAAAACATGATATCCGGTCTACTAGCTGTAAGATACATTAGTGACCCAATTATCTGACGATAGAGGGTCATGTCAGCAGCTGGTTTATCCAGGGATGGAGTCAGCTTCGTCCCGAACGCCATTGGAACCTTTACTCTTTAGTCTCCCATCATGCCAAATTTTGCTAGCAGTGTTTTTGTGTAAGCCTTCTGGTTGATAAATATGCCTTCTGGTCCCTGTCTTATGTTCAGGCCAAGGAAAAAGTTAATTGGACCCATTGAGCTCATCTCAAATTTAGTCTCCATCAATTTTCGGAACTCAGCTGTTAAGCTAGGATTCGCGGAATCGAAGATGATGTCATCGACGCAAATTTGGACTATCATTAGGTGGTCACCCTCTTTCTTGCGAAAGACGGTTGGGTCTACCGAACCTTGTTTGAATTTAGACATTTTCAGAAAACGAGTTAAAGTTTCATAGCAGGCTCTAGGGGCTTGCTTTAGACAGTAAACTGCTTTGTCAAGAATGTAGCAATGATCAGGATATTTCTCATTCACGAAACCCAGTGGTTGTTCAACATATACAGTTTCTTCCAATTCCCCATTCAGGAAAGCACACTTAACGTCCATTTGAAAAACTTCAAAATTCTTGTGTGCTGCGTATGCCAGAAAGATACGCACGGATTCTAACCTTGCTACTGGAGCGAAGGTTTCTTCATAATCGATCCCTTATTCCTGACAATATCCTTTCACCACAAGTCTCGCTTTGTTCCGTATCACATTCCCTTCTTTATCCATCTTATTACAGAATACCCATTTTAAACCAACTACGGATGTATCCTTTGGAGTAGGAATCAGTCTCCAGACTCGGTTTCTCTCAAACTCGTTGAGTTCGTCTTACATGGCCTGTACCCAATCAGAATGATCGAGTGCAGTGTAGACAGTTTTCGGTTCTATCTTGGAGACAAACGAATTAGACATGCAATATTCCACTTGAGAGAATAAAGCAGTTTGTTTCGCTTTAATTTGAGAACATGTAAGGACTCCCTCAGATGATTCACCAATTACTTGTGTTTTCGGATGATCTCTTGTCCATTTAGTGAGTGGAGGGTAATTTGGATCGTAGGCAGGATCCAATTCAACATTTATTTCCTCTTCGAATTCTGATTGAACATCCGAATCATCATTTGTATTGTGATTCTCCCCCTCGAATGATGAGACGGTTTCAACTTCAGGTTCAGAATTCTCCCCCTCAATTGGACTTTCATGGGTCTTGGTTGGAGATGAGTTCTCCCCCTGGAGAGGCAAAGCTTGTTCAGTTGATGATGACGAATCCCCCCCTGTAGTGGCGTGCTGTCTTTTGGAGTGCTACCATTTGGCGTGCTTGAAGCATGAGGTTCGCTTGGACTCTGGGGTTCACTTTCCATGTCTTTTGCAGCATCATTGATTATATTCTTTAGGTTATCAATTTTTTTATCGGCTGCATTCGCTTCAGAGTGGATGGCCTTTTCTGGTTCGTCAAAAAGCAACATGTACTCTTCAAACAGGTTGGATATCGGTGCAGTAACTTTACCAGTAACAGGAAAGATTTCCTCCGTGGAACCTTCGCTTGATTGGAATTTCTTCATGTAATTGTCATCAAACGTGACATAATAGTTTTCTTTTAATTTCTTTGATCTTTTGTTGAGAACCCTATATGCCTTGGAGGTTAGAGAGTACCCCAAGAAAATCCCTTCATCAGCTTTCACATCAAATTTGTTTCGGTTCTCTTTGGAGTTGAAGATGAAACATCTGGAACTGAAGACATGAAAAAACTTTACGTTAGGTTTGCGATTATTAAAAATTTCATAAGGAGTGACAGAAAATCGCTTATTGAGAAAGGATCGGTTCTGTGTATAGCAAGCAACATCGATAGCATCGGCCCAAAAATACAGATGAAGAGAAGCGAAGCTGAGCATGGTTCGGGCTGCTTCACACAAGGATCAGTTGCATCTTTCAACCACTCCATTCTGCTGAGGAGTGTAAGGAGCAGAGAAATTGTGTGTGACTCCCTTGTCGGCTAGAAATTCTTCAAACTCTTTGTTCTTGAATTCCAATCCATTGTCGCTTCTGATGTTACGAACTAGCTTTCGCAACTGAACTTCCACTTGCTTTATAAAGTTTTTCAGCTTTGGAGTAGCCTCTGATTTCTGTTTAAGAAAATATACCCAAGTGAAACGGGAAAAATCATCAACAATAACAAGTATAAACTTACTACCACCGATACTCTCAATTGCAGATGGTCCACATAGATCAATATGAAGAAGCTCAAGAGGCTCGATGATTTTTGTATTTACAAGATTTGGATGACTCTTTCTGCTTTGCTTTCCCATTTCGCATGCAGCGCATAGATGCTCATTATCAAACTTCAAGAGGGGAAGACCTCTCACATGATCCCCAAGCACGAGCTTGTTGATATCTTTAAAATTGAGGTGCGGGAGTCTTCGGTGCCATAACCAGCTTTCATCGGAGTGAGCCTTAGTTAGTAGACATACAGCAGGCTTCCCTCGTATCAGATTTAGATTAAGTGGATACATCTCGCCTTTTTGCTGTGACTTTAGTAGAACCGTTTTTGTTTTCTTCTCTATGATTTCTGATCCTTCACCATCGAACGAAACCTTCAGACCAGTTCCCACAACGAATTGTGAAACACTGATTAGGTTGTGTTGCAATCCTTCCACATAGGCAACTTTACGGATTGAGAAATCTCCATTTGTAATCATCCTGTAGCCTTTTATTGTGCCATAAGAGTTGTTTCCGTATTTGACACATCCACCATCTTTGAGAGCACGAAACTCCCTCAGCTCTTCCTTCCTTCCTATCATGTGACGCGAGAAGCCACTATCAATATACAATTCCTCGTCGAACTGCTCGTCATGTATAATCTGCAAAAATTAAGCAGATTTAGGAACCTAAATTTGTTTGGGTCCTGGTGAGCCTTTTACAGAACAAGGAAAAGCAATAGAGAGGTCAACCATATACATTCGTTTTATTAAAGTTGTTTCGTCTTTTCTTTTAGTGGTGAAAACTTTGACTTTATTCACATTCGGTTCGTTTGAGTCAAATTTCTTAATTTTATTTTGATTCCTAACAACTCCTTTCGTATCCTTCCTAGGGTTAACAGTCGTCTTCTTTATTTGCTCTTCTGAATTAGAGACGAGCTTTCCCTTTCCTTTAACATCCTTAAGTGGAGTTTGATTCGGTTGAGAGCGAGGATGGATGTTTTTCGCGGTGAACTTTCTTGGTGATAATGACCTGTGAGCAAGTTGTCCCTTTTATTTGTGTGAAGCACAAGAATGACAATGAGAACACTGCTTGGGTTTCGCCTGCGAATCTACTTTCGCTCTTTGAGAGGAAGACTTTTCTTTATGCATATAGTTAGAGTTCTGGGATTGCCAAAACTGCTTCCTTTCGTTGAGATTCTTCTGATATCTCCTGTTTCGTTGACGTTTTTGCTCTGCAAGTTTCTTGGAAGATTTGTGAATATTCACATTCGGTTTCGATTTCCTTGCTTGAGTTTCGCTCTTTACTGTTTGAGATTCGCTTGTCCTTTTGGTCTTGCTTTGAGCTTCTTTTGTACCACTTGTACTTACTTTAGCGAAGTTAGATGGCTTATTGATTGGTTCAACTACGTATCTGCCTTTCACCCTCAAAGAGGTTCGTTCCGATAATCCTTTCGTTGCATCTGCATTATCAATCGGGGATGACCAAAAGTACTCATCACAGCCATCAACATTATCTTCATCTACCAAGGAAGTTAGCTCAACAGTCTGCTTCTTGGTAACTCCAGAGGTGGTGTACACTTGATTTGGTACAGTTTGTACCTTTCGGTCTACCATAACCTTTTCTTTCAGGACTTTGTTCTGGTCTTTAGACGATCGAGCGAACTCAACAGAGTTTTCAGATATGAGGACTTTTGCTGGTTCGGGTTCGGTTTTAACAAATTCAGAACAGTCAACCACGTCCTCTACATAAATTTCACACATTTCATCGTCCTCGTCAAATTCAGAAGTATTGTTGACATCAATCTTGTTTTCTGAACTTAACTTGGTACTCAATGAATCAAAATTTTGTACGGTTTCGGTCTTAATTTTCAACTTATCATTTTCTTCCAATAAGTTTTTAAGCATGTCCTTGTGGTCTTTTGACTTAATAAAGGACTCAATTTTGTCCAGACCAATCCTATAGGCATCAGTGGTTTCTTCTAATGAGACAATTGATTCACAATTATAACAATCAGCGTCTATTTCGTCTTCCTTTAGTTCAAGAAAAGGCAAAATCATTTTGTGAATCTTTTTGCCGATATCGCAATCTAGATGTAACTGAGTAATATTTGTATAAAGACGCTAAGCAATTAAACAAAAAAATATTCCTTTGTTTCAAAATTTTCAAATTGTCTCTTTGCAAATATATCAATTCATCTCTTGCCCTAACCAACTCTAACTCTTTCTGCTCTATCCACATCCTTCGCTCCTCATTCTTGGATGACACCCTGCTAATTTGATCAGTTAGGTAAGCATTTGTGAGGCGAGTTTGTTTTAGGCTACCACTTAGAGTAGAAAATTTAGATTTTAAATCATTTAATTCCTTTTCATAGTTAGAAACGGGTATTTTGAGTGTTATGAGAATAGAATTTACCTTCTTGATCAACTGATCACATTCGTTGATCTGTTCTCCAACTGGTTGCGCTGTGAAGCATCTATCCTCCCTCTCTTTCGCTTCATCATCCCCGCCATCTGTAGTGTAACCTCTCATGTGTGACACCCCAGCCGTCACCATCAAACACTTTCCTGCCAAACCAGAACCTTCTTCTTACGCTATGAATGCCCTGCGATGAGTGGGCTTGCGTACTTCCTCATCTTCCGAATTAGTAGCCCAGATCTCTACTCCACCGAACTCTCTTTCTTCAACATTTTCCTGCACAAGTAACGCATAAATGGATTTATTGTTAGACTTCTTTTTCTTGGCTTCTTCAAGCTTGCGAGTGTGGTAAGCTTCATCGTCTTCATTCTCTTTATTCTCATTCATTCTTCTTAACATGCACTCTTTTGCTAGATGGTTTTTTCCATGACAATAATTGCAGTCATAGCCCGAATCACCCACAAGTTTGCTTTCTTTCTTTTCCTCTTCTTTCTGAGGATCACTTTTAATTTCCTCTTTCGCCTTCTCCGAACTATAGCTTCCCTGCCAGTTTCAGTTCTTGGCTGGGAACTTCTTTCTTGAAAACCGCTTGGGATTGGATACCATCAGTGCATATTCTTCATCTGTCAGATCATATTCAGAAAGGTTAGATTCTGTTTCTTCTTCAATCAAATTCTTACCCTTTGAGATAAGATCCAATGATCCAATTCCAGAAACCACTTTCGTTTCCTTGGTCACAACACTTTCATGAGACTTGAGAATTCCGACAAGCTTCGCCAACGAATAGGATTTAAACTGTTCATGAGATTTAACAGTTGAAACCACAACCATCCATTTTGGCCTTAGACCATTCATAAAGGTGACTTTCTGCTCAATCACCTCTCTTCCAATTCCATGCTTGATCATCTTGCTGAGAAGATGGTTGTAACGATCGAATGTTTGAATAAGACTTTCATATTGCTTTTGCTTGAAGTCACCGAACTCTGAAAGCAGAAGAGTTTGAGTAGAGTGTTCGAGATCCTCATCGGTGGAATACAACTCCTTAAGCCGATCCCAAATCTCCTTTGCAGTGGTAGATGCACTCACCAGACGAAAGGTGTCAGATTGCAAAGCGAATATGATCATCCTCATTGCTTTTATGTTGCTAAGCAGCTTGTCCTTTTCGTCTTGAGTAACATCTTTCACGTCAATCATCAGCTGATTATACTCCTTTTGAGTCTTGATGATTCTTTCAGTTCCAGTGTGAGAAAAAGGACCCACGGTAATTGCTTCCTAGATTAAATATCCGTTGTCCTATGAACCCAGGACATAATCTTCAAAGTGAAGAGCCCAAACTTCCTACTCTTGAGTATACAAGATTGGAATCCTTGTAGTCGATCCAATGCTATTGGAGATGTTAATGGGATTGGTTTGAAATTCTTCGTGAGACATAATGACTTGATCTGTTTACCTGTCAAGCATCAGACTTGTAAAGCGGTATTACGGCAATATCGAGATCTATGAACAATGTCAATGAAGAGATGACGGCTCAACAGATTCAACAAAAGCGGAAACCCTAAAAATATTCTTCAAACAGAAGAGATGCGTATGATTTACACAGTCTCCTGCTCTGATACCAATTGATGAGATTAAAACGTTTAGATCGATAAGATTCTTAAACAGATAAATCAAGAACACAATGAAAATAATAACACCGGATGAATCAATGCTTGTGTCGAATGATTAATCAGTCACAACCTCAGAAGAACTCTATGAAGAACTGCTACTGTAGAGGTGTGCTAGGGTTACAATACGATCAAAAGAGTAAAACTATCAAAAGCGTACATTCTAAGGTGAATGCATGCACTATATAAAGTAAACCCTAATAAATGTAAACGGCTGGACATGCCCATAACCGAGAACATATTAGACCTAGACAAAAGGCCCAATGACGCAATACTTCAAGACCCAACACCTATCATAGTTCCTCACTACATCCAACCACCTCCTCTGTCTCATATTCAGGTTGGGCTGATCCATAATGTACTTCAGGCTCTTATGGTCCGTGTATATGGTACATCGGACACCATAAAGATAGTGGCGCAAAATCTTGAGGGCGAACACCACCGCCCCCAACTCCAAATCATGGGTGGGATACCTCGTCTTGTGAGGCTTTAGCTTCCTCGACGCATATGCTATCACGTGTCCCCTCTGCATCAACATGACACCCATTCCCGATATAGATGCATCATAATAAACTACGAAGTCCTCCACTCCCTCCGGAAGGGCTAACACTGGAGCTTCGCACAATCTCTGGCGAAGAGTCTCGAATGAAGCCTTCTGCTCGGGCCCCCAGACAAAAGTAACACCCTTCCTGGTCAATCTAGTGAGAGGAACGACAATCTTGGAGAAATCCCTGATAAACCTCCGATAGTAACCCGCCAGACCCAGAGAACTCCTGATCTCGGATGGGGATCTCGGCACCTCCCATCGCATAACTGCCTCAATCTTGGCTGGGTCGACCAAAATCCCATTCTGATTAACGAGGTGTCCCAAGAACTGGACCTCTCGTAACCAGAAATCACACATAGAGAATTTGGCATAGAGCTCTCCATCCTTAATACCCCAAGAATCTCCCACAGGTGCTCCTCATGCTGTTCCCTAGACTTCGAGTACACCAAAATACCGTCGATGAACACGATCACCGACCTATCCAACATGGGCCTGCACACTCGGTTCATGAGGTCCATGGACACTGCAGGTGCATTGGTGAGCCCGAAAGGCATCACCACAAACTCATAATGCCCATAATGAGCTTGGAAGGCCGTCTTCTGAATATCCTCCTCGCAGACTCTCATCCGATGATACCCAGATCTCAAATCAATCTTGGAAAACCAAGACACCCCCTGCAACTGATTAAACAAATCGTCGATCCTCGGTAGTGGATAACGGTTCTTGACCGTCATCTTGTTCAACTCCCGGTAGTCGATTCACATCCGGTGTGAATCATACTTTTTCTTGACAAAAAGGATCGGTGCTCCCTACGGTGAGCTACTCGGCCTAATAAAACCCTTCCCCAGCAGCTCCTGGAGCTGCGAGGTCAACTCCTGCATCTCTGGCAGTGCAAGGTGATAAGGTGCCTTGGCAGTAGGTGCTGCACCCGGAATCAGATCGATCCGGAACTCCACCTGCCTCTCAGGAGGCACACCCGGAAATTCCTCGGGGAAAACATCCAGGAACTTACACACTACTGGAACATCGGAAATAGAAGTCGGCCTCTCAGTGGCAACTCGCGTATCCATCACGTATGCTAAAAACCCCATGCACCCCTGCTGTAGAATCTGCCTCGCCCTAGCGGCTGAGCAGAAAGCTAATCCCGATCTAGTTCCCTCGCCATACACAGTAAGTACTCGCCCACTAGGGTCTCGTATGGTCACCATCTGAAGCTCACAGTCAATCACGGCTCCAAACCGGCTCAATCAATCCATGCCCACTATGACACAGACATCGCCCATCACTATCGGCACCAGATCTATCTGGAACTCAACACCGAAAATCTGTAATACACATCCCCAAAATACATCAGTGGAAAAAACCGCATGCTCATCGGCTATAGAAACCCTCAGTGGTCGACTCAACGCCTCACGTCTAACACTAATGTGACGACTAAAGGACAAAGACACGAAATATCGACTCACATCCGAGTCAAATAATACCAAGGCAGGCACAAAACTCACAAGAAAAGTACATAATGCAACACACTATAAGCACAAACAGATCTCAAAATAACATAAATAAGGAGATATGTACCAGCAACAACATCAGGCGCTGCGCGGACCTCCTCCGCAGGCAGCTGGAATGCTCTCCCACGAGCTCTCGGAGCATCTACCTTCCTCGGCCGACCATCAGTAACACGTAAAGCAGCAGGAGCAGAAGCCTAGGCTGATCCCTATGTGAGCTGAGGACAATCGTATTTCCGGTGGCCAGTCTGGTTGCAATGAAAGCAAACCGAAAATCCCTTGGGGCAGTCCTTCGCCATATACCTCTCCTTGCCACATTTGTAGCAAATCTCTGCTCGTCAAAATCCCTCGTGGCTCTTTCCGCACTTGCCACAAGTGCGACTCTTTTGGCCTCCTGCTCTCAAATCAGCGGGCTTAGCCCGCTTCGTCGCCGGTTGTGACTGCACCGGCATCCTGTCTCTCCCCTGATGCTCTCCCCCCTCTCTGGTCTGAATCTCCAGCTCAATCTCTCTCCTCCTGGCATTGGTCTGTTACTCAGCCAATGTCCGAAATGACGAGTTCGCCACGAACTCCCGAATATCCCTCCTCAAGATGCTCAAATACCGGCTCACACGTGCCTACTCAGTAGACATGTGCTCAGGGCAAAACAGCGCCCTCTCATGAAACATCATTGTAATCTCTGTCACTGATTATGTCTTCTGCTTGAGAGATAGAAACTCCTGGGCCAAACGTTCCCTCTCCATCTGGGGAACATACTCATCTCTAAATAGATGGGTAAACCTCTCCCAAGTCACTCCAGCATGATCTGCAGGAGTAAAGTCAGTCGTCACGAACTTCCACCAGTCCTTCGCTCCCAAGCAAAGCTGGTTAAGTGCAAACGAAATCTCAAGTGCTCCAGGAATGAACATGTATAGAAAAATCCCTCGATGTCGGAGATCCATCTCATGGAAGAAATTGGGTCCTGGGTCCCGTGAAACTCTGGTGGCTTCGTGTTGCTGAACTCTCGAAACAACAACAAGTCACCCCCTGTGGCCTTGCAGCAGCGACGACTGCGGTAGCTGCGACAACAACAACCTTCATGATATCAGCTTATCGCTCATCAAATATCTCCATCAGTGTGGTCTTAATAGACCCGAACATCTCTGGTATGGCCTCCCTGATGGCTGTGGCCACCTCCTCAGCAATGATCCTGCGGATCTCCTCGTCACTAGTACCAATGACCCCGGGGTTGTTGCGGGTAATCACCATAGTGTCTCTGAAACACAAACACGAAATTCATCAGAGACTAGCTCAAGCACACACGCCATTACCCACCCCTATATGCTCCTTAGTATCCTAAGGTTCTTACTTGGGTCGCATATAGATCTGGTGCTTTCAGTAGTACGGGCCCAATACTACCTTTCACACCAACTTGTAGTCGCCCCAAGTCCTCCTCCTAGGATCCTAATTCACAAGTACTCTACCCCTCACAGATATCAAACTACTGTCTCAGTAGGTTTCTCAATGCACATCTAGGTATCTATCCTAGATTACTCCTCGACTCAAAGCTCTCTCTAAAAGATTCCTGCTAGGTACTCCTACTCAGCACATACATAGAGCAAATAACGGATAATATCAACCAATAGCATCCCCTAGGCTAAGGCATCATGAATCCGGCAACTCTAGCTCTAAATTCATAGAATACCTAGCCTATCCTCTAGCATGCAGCTCTAATATCTCGTAAGTATCTCATAGTATAAAAAGTAATGGTATTTTGGGAAATCACCGTTCGGGCTCTGGCTGATTATACACACCGCTTCCTCTCGTTTTCTCTTAAAAGCTCTTACTCGTTTTAGAAAAATCATTTCTTTTAGAAAATTTTCTCAAATCCTTAGTTTGAATCCAGATATACCCGAGAGTACATCCGAATCCCTCAAACCAAGGCTCTGATACCAACTTGTAATGCTCTAAATTTCCAAACAAAATTTTCATTATTAAAACCTCATAAAACATAATCTCATTTTCTCAAAAACCCAAATGTATAAGTTATTCAAAACACAAGACAACAAAATGTTTAACAACATCCCAAAATCCTCAAAACGTAATCTCATGCTGGTGTGTACAATCAAGCCGGTGCCTTCCCGCGATCCTGAGAGGTACCTGAAACACATTTCACACAACACTGTAAGCATAAAGCTTAGTGAGTTCCCCAAAATACCACGCACAAATAATTAGCCTCTCATGGCTATATCTCAATAAGGACCCTCCGGTCATGTGTCTCAGTGAAGACCCTCCAGTCTCACAGCTCGGGTCGGACCCTCGAGTCCGGTATCTCAGTGAAGACCCTCTGGTCTCACAACTCGGTTTGGACCCTCTAGTCCTAACTTAATAAGGCACATAAATAACATATAACATAAATCACAAAGACAAAATGCATGATATCACATTACTCAGTATAAGCACATAAGACCCTCCGGTCACACAATATTACCACTCAGGTAAGTATAGTGAGAAGTCTCACCTCGTAAGTAAACAAGTAGATCTCGTACTCAACGATTGGTCTAGACTCCGCCTACATATCATAATCATCTCTAATTAACACTTTATAACAACAACACTAAAGATGTTAAGCTAACCCCTTTTCTAACTCTCGGAAAGGGTGAAAGACCATTTTACCCCTCCATGGTCTCCATAATCCATAACTTGAACAAACCTTAAAAGTCAACGGAAGTCAACACTCGAGTCAACAGTCCATGTTGACCCAACTCGTCGAATGCATCTATGCGACTCGTCGAGTTCCTCCCGTTCTCAGAAAAATCGGGAAAACTCCAACTCAACTCTCCGAGTTGTCTTATCCACTCGTCGGGTTTGCACGTGACTAGGAAATGGGGAAAACTCTAACCAACTCGTAGAGTTGGCTCACCAACTCGTCGAGTCCCTTCAGTCCATTCTCTCATTCAGAAGTTTTTAAGCATAACTAAATCCCCATACTCTAGATCTAGCCTCCCAAGGATGAAATACGACGTAAAGCTGCAAGCTTTACGTTCATGCATGGCATCTAGGGCTAAGTTGCCAAAACAAAGATCAACAAGGTTCTAATGCATGAACCTTAGCCAAAGCTTGATAAAGCTTTAATCTTTAGGCCCAAGGGACCTCATATTGTCCAGATCTGAAGTCTCATATTCAAGGCATGCTCAAGCAACTAAAGGACTCAAAGAGAAGATGGAAATGACCCTAAACTCCCTAGTGAAGAGATCTAACAAACAAATGGTCAAGGTGATAGATTTTTAACTCCAAATGGCAACTAATACTGAAGGAATACTGGATCCAAGGGCTCCTTCTCGTTCGAATCCTTTTGCTCCTCCAACTCATTCAAAGAATGCAACAAATCACACACTTTTAGCCTCTCTCTCTCTCTCTCTCTCTCTCTCTTAGAGATGATACCAGATCGTTTAGGGTTTCTATCAGGGTGCTAAAATGATCAGGGAGGCGCAATGAAAGGCTTAAGGTTCGTAAATAGGGTGCAAACCCTGGGAGTCAGTGATATTACAATTTATTGAGTTCATGTGTTGTGCCATTGGGCTTTGTTAAGTTCGGTCCATATGTAATCACGGTTTGGGCCTGTCCAATCGTGTGTTTGTTTTTAGGGTTTAGTATTTATGGTGCATGCATGCATCTCGATTGTTAACGCTGCTGAATATTTCTTTTGACAAGTACTGTAACCCTAGCACCCTCTAAAGTAGAAGTTCTTCATCGAGCTCTTCTGCGGGTTGTTGTTTTAATCATTCGACATTCGTTTGATTCACGTTGGTTTTCATTGTTTCATATTGCTTGTTATTGTCTCATTAATATCTGTTTGAATCTATCGATCTAAGAGAACTTAATTATCATCAATTGGTATTATAGCAGGAGGCTGCGTAAATCATACATATCTCTTCTGTTTGAAGAATTTTCTTAGGGTTTCCGCTTTTATTGGATCTGTTAAGCCGTCATTCCTTCATTGACGTTGTTCATAGATCTCGATATTACCCTATTCAATCTTTACAAGTCTGATTCTAAGCAGATATCTGAAGAAGGGCATCATGTCTCATGAAGATTCACAAACCAATCAAATCAATATCTCCAACAACATTGGATCTACAACTAGAATCCTGATTCTTTACACTCAAGATTATGAAGTATGGACGCATCACTTTGAGGACTACGTCGTTGGTTCCGAAGACAATAGTTATCTTATCTGGGAAGCGATAACATTGGGTCCTTTTGTTCATTCTGGTACAAATACAACTGTTAAGACTCAAAAAGAATACAACAAGCTCGTAACTGATGTGGAGAAGATTCCTCAAGACGAAAAAGATAAGTTGCTGTGTAATGTCAAATCAATGAGAATGATTCGATTTGCTTTACAGTCTGATACCTTTCGTTTAGTAAGCTCATGCATCACGACAAAAGAGATCTGGGTTAGACTCAAAGAGTTGTATTCAACTGATGAAGACCTGGAGCATTCTATCCAAACTCTATTGCTCTCTGAGTTCGGTGCTTTCCAACAAAAGACTGATGAAAAACTTGTTCAGACTTTCGATCGCTTCAACCATCTTTTGAGCAAAATGATCAATCACGACATTGAAAGGAAAGTGATCGAACTGAAGGTCACATTTATGAATGGTTTAAGACCCGAATGGATGGCTGTGGTATCAACAGTGAAGGCCCACGAGCAATTTAAAAATTATTCTCTGGCGAAGATGGTGGGTATTCTCAAGTCTCATGAAAGTGTTGTGACAAAGGAAGCGAAAGTGGTGACTGGTATGGGATCATTGGCCCTTCTCTCTAAAGCAAAGAATGTGGCAGAATATGAAGAAGAGCCAGAGATGTCAGAATGTGATCTGACAAGCGAAGAATATGAAATGATGGTTTCCAACCCGAAAAGGTTTGCTCACAAAAAGTTTCCTGTTGCCAAGAACCGAAACTGACAGGGAAGCTGCAACTCAGAAAAGGCCAAAAAGTAGATCAAAAATACTCCCCAGAAAGAAGAAGAGAGAAGGAGAGCAAATTGGTGGGAGACTCCGGATATGATTTCAACTTCTACCATGGCAAAAACCACTTTGCCAAAGATTGCATGCTGAGAAAGCTATCGGAGAAGAAAGAGGGTGAAGATGATGAAGCGTACTATATGCGCAAGATGGAGGAGATAAAGAAGAAGAAAGCCTCTAACAGTTCAATGAATGTTTTAATTGTGCAGGAGAACGTTGTGGATGACTAGTTCGGTGGCGTAGAGGTCTGGTCTACAGACTCTGAAGAGGAAGAAGTACGTAAACCCACCCATGGCAAGGCGTTTGTGGCGAAAGAAAAGAATGTTGAGTTTGCTGGGAGATGCTTGATGGTGACAGCTGGAGTGTCACAAATGAGGGGTTACACAACCGAAGGCGAGTGTGAGGAGGCGAATCTGAGGGAAGATAAGTGTTTTGCTTCCAAACCTGTGAGCGAGAAGATCAATGACTGCGATCAGTTGATCAAGAAGGTACAATCCATTCTCGAATCACTTAAAATACCTGTAACTAAATATGAAAAAGAATTAAACGATTTGAAATTCAAATTTTCTAGTTTAAGTGGTAGTCTAATGCAAACACGCCTCACAAATGCTAACCTAACCGATCAACTTAGCAGGGTGACATCCAAGAATGAGGAGCGAAGGATGTGGATAGAGAAGACATAGTTAGAGTTAGTTAGGACAAGAGATGAAGTTATTCATTTTCAACGTGATAATTTGAAACTGATGAAACAAAGAAATATTTTTTCCTTAATTTCTAAACGTTTATATACAAATATCACTCAATTGCATTTAGATTGTGACATTGGAAAAAAGATTCACAAAATGATTTTGCCCTTCCTAGAGTTAAAGGAGGACGAAGTTGATATTGATGGCTATAACTGTGAATCTATTGTCCCCTCAGATAATGTCTCTGACGCTTACAGTGTTGGTCTTGACAAAATCAAGTCCTTTACCAAGTCCAAAGACCATAAGGACATGCTCAAAAATCTTATAGACGAGAATGATAAATTGAAAATCAAGACCGAAAACATACAAAAATTTGACTCATTGAATGCCAAAGTAAGTTCAGAAAACAAAATAAATGTTGAAAGCTATTCTGAATTTGACAAGGAAAGTGATATGAGTGAAATTTCTATAGAGGATGTGGTTGATTGTTCAGAAATTGTTAAGAGCGAAACCGAACCTACCAAAGGCCTTATATCTAAAAAATTGGTTGAGTTCGCTCGTGTGTCCCAAGATAAATCCAAAATTCTAAAACCAAAAGCAGTGGTTTATCAAAAGGTGCAAACTGTACCTAATCAGGTTTACGCCACGACAGGGGTTACTCAAAAACACACAGCCGAACTGACAGCCATAGTAAACGAAGATAACGCAGGTGGCTGTGATGACTACTTTTGGTCGGCTCCAATCGACAATGCAGATGAGACTGTCGGTTTATCAGAGAGAACCTCATGGAGGGTTAAAGGCAGATACGTGGCAGAACCACTCAACAAGCCTGCAAGCTTTGATGTACCAAGCACAAGTGGTACCAAGGAAATCCCAAGCGAACCAAAGTCGGCTGCAAGCGAAACCTCTTCATTGAAGAGCGAAAATCATGCTGAGAGACCGAAGCCAAGAGCTAACATACACAAGTGTCAAAAGCAGCTTGCTGAACAAAAACGCCATCGAAACAAAAGATATCAAAAGAATCTCAATGAAAGGAAACAGTTTTGGAACTCCCAAAACTCCAATTATGTTCACATAGAAAAGACGTCAAATTTCAAGGAAAAATCTGGATCAAAGGATAATTCTGGTTCATGTACCCACTGCCAATCCTGCAGTCAAGAGAACCGAAAGCCTAGTTTCGGTCCCAACTCTTGCAGTGACAAGAACCGAAAGACTAGTTTCGGTACCAAGTCTAGCTTTGATAACAACCGAAAGACAAGTTTCGGTCCTAAATCCCATCCTCCTCGTTCTCAAACAAAGCAGAATCCCAACAAGGATGTTAAGGATAGCAGGGGAAAAGGGAAGCTCGTCTCTGAAGACAAAACGCAAACAAAGAAGACGTCAGCTAACCCTAGGAAACATGAAAACAAAGTTGTTAAAAATCAAAATAAAATTCCTCAATCTGATTTAAAAAAACTCAAGGTCTTTACCATCAAAAGAAAAGATGCAACCACTCTAATAATAAGAACTTATATGGTTGATATTTCTATTGCAATTCCCTGTTCTGTAAAAGGCTCACGTGGACCCAAGCAACTTTGGGTTCCTAAATCTGCTTAATTTTGCAAGTTATAAGTGACGAGAAGTTCGACGATGAATGGTACATCGATAGTGGCTGCTCACGTCACATGACAGGAAGGAGGGAAGAGCTAAGGGAGTTTCGGGCTCTTAAGGATGGTGGATGTGTCAAATACGGGAATAATTCATATGGCACGATCAAAGGCTACGGAATGATCACAAATAGTGAATTTTCAATCAGGAAGGTAGCATATGTAGAGGGATTGCAGCACAATCTCATCAGTGTCTCTCAACTGGTTGTGGGAACTGGATTGAAGGTTTCGTTTGATGATGAAGGCTCTGAGATTGTCGAAAAGAAAACGAAGGCTGTATTGTTAAAATCCAAGCGAAAAGGAGAGATGTATCCGCTAAATCTTAACCGAATTCGAGGAAAGCCAGCTGTATGCTTATTAACGAAAGCACATTCTGGCGAAAGTTGGCTTTGGCACCGAAGGCTCTCACATCTCAACTTTAAGGATATCAACAAGTTGGTTATCGGTGATCATGTACGAGGACTTCCACTTCTCAAATTTGATAAGGAACACTTGTGTGCAGCATGCGAGATGGGAAATCAAAGCCGAAAGAGTCATCCTACAATTGTCAACACAAAGATCATTGAACCTCTAGAGCTTCTTCACATCGATCTATGTGGTCCATCAGCCATAGAAAGCATCGGTGGTAGTAAGTACATTTTGGTTATTCTTGATGACTTTTCACGTTTCACCTGGGTTTTATTTCTTAAACAGAAATCAGAGGCAACTCCAAAGCTCAAAGCATTTATAAAGCAAGTGGAGCTTTAATTGCGAAAGGTGGTTAGAAATGTCCAAAGTGACAATGGGCTCGAATTCAAAAACCAAGAGTTTGAAGAATTTCTCGCTGAAAAGGGAGTATCTCACAACTTCTCTGATCCCTATACTCCACAGCAAAATGGCGTAGTTGAAAGGCGAAACCGTTTGTTGTGTGAAGCAGCCCGAACCATGCTAAGTTTCGCTTCTCTACCTCTGTACTTCTAGGCTGATGCAATTGCTGCTGCTTGCTATACCCAGAACCGAACCTTCATCAACAAGAGATTTTCCATCACTCCATACGAAATCTTGAATAATCGCAAGCCTAATGTCAAGTTCTTCCACGTGTTCGGTTCAAGATGCTTTATTTTCAACTCTAAAGAGAACCGAAACAAGTTTGATGTCAAAGCTGATGAAGGAATTTTTCTTGGTTACACACTAACTTCAAAGGCATATAGGGTTCTGAATAAACGACAAAGAAACTTGAAGAAACCTACTATGTTACCTTTGATGATAGTTATGTGAAGAAAATATAGTCCATTAAAGGGTTAACGGAGGAAATCTTTCCCGAATCAGGTGAAGTCTCCGTTCCTTTTTCCAATCTATTTGAAGAATACATGTTGCTCTTTGATGAACCAGAGAAGGCAATTCGTTCTGAGGCAAAAGCTGCTGACAACAAGATCGACAACTTGAAGAAAATTATCGATGAAGCAGCAAAAGAAATGGAAAGCGAACACCAAGGACCAACTGAACAGCCAAGTCAAAGCAAACCTCACAGTTCCGGTGAACCTCAACGCTCAAGCGAACCTCCAGTTCAAGGCGAACCCCAAAGCTTGAATGATCCTTCTCATAAATTTTCTACATTCCAGGGGGAGGGTTCATCGACACCAAGACGACCTGACTTACCATTCCAGGGGGAGAACCCTTCTCCATCAACGACCCATGAAAGTCCAATCGAGGGGGAGAATTTTGAACCAAATGTTGAGGTGGTTTCGTCATTCGAGGGGGAGAAAAACAACACAAATGACGAATATTGTCAATCAGAATTCGAGGAAGAAATAAATGCTGAACTGGATCCTGCCTATGATCCAAACTACCCACCTCTCACAAAATGGACAAAAGATCATCAAAGACTCAAGTAATCGGTGAAACATTTGAAGGTGTTCTTACTCGGTCTCAAATTAAAGCGAAGCAAACTGCTCTGTTCTCTCAAGTAGAATTTTGGGTTGAAATGGGTATTTAGGAACAAGATGGATAAAGAGGGAAATGTAATTCGCTACAAGGCAAGGCTGGTGGTCAAGGGATATTGTCAGGAAGAAGGTATAGATTACGAATAAACCTTCGCTCCTGTAATGAGGCTAGAATCAGTTCGGATCGTTCTGGCATACGCTGCTCACAAGAACTTTGAAGTCTTTCAAATGGACGTCAAATGTGCATTCTTGAATGGAGATCTAGAGGAGACTGTATATGTTGATCAACCACCGGGTTTCGTGAACGAAAAGTACCCTGATCATTGCTATATTCAAGATAAAGTTGTCTATGGTTTGAAGCAAGCTCCTAGAGCATGGTATGAAATCCTTACTCGATTTCTAAAAATGTCAAAGTTTAAACAAGGTTCGGTTAACCCAACCTTCTTTCGCAAGAAAGAGGGTGACCATTTAATGATTGTCCAAATTTATGTTGATGATATCATCTTCGGTTCCACGAATCCCAACCTCACAGCTGAATCCAGGAAGTTGATGGAGACTAAGTTTGAGATGAGCTCAATGGGTCCAATTAACTTTTTCCTTGGTATGAACATTAGACAGGGACCCGAAGGCATATTTATCAATCAAGAGGCTTACATAAAAACTCTACTGGCTAAGTTTGGCATGATGGGAGATTCCAAAGTAAAGGTTCCTATAGCATTTGGAACGAAGTTAACACCATCTTTGGAGAAACCAGCTGTAGATATGACCCTATATCGGCAAATGATAGGGTCTCTAATGTATCTAACGGCTAGTAGACCAGATATTATGTTTTCTGTTTGTTATTGTGTCAGGTTCCAAGCTAATCCACGCGAACCTCATATGGTGGCTGTTAAGAACATCTTCAGATATTTGCAGCGAACCTCATCTCTCGGTCTATGGTATCCTGCTAAATCAGGATTTTTCGTTTAAGCATTCTCTAATGCTGATCTTGGAGGTTGTGGTTTGGACCGAAAGAGTACTACAGGCGGATGTTAATTCCTCGATGGTAAACTCGTCAGCTGGCAGTCCAAGAAACAAACCTGCGTTTCACTCTCAACAGCCGAAGCTGAATATATTGCTGCAGCATCTTGCACTTCTCAAGTCATTTGGATACAAAGCCAACTTAGAGACTATGGCCTGAATATAAAGAAAATTCCTCTTTACTGCGATTCTGAAAGCGCAATCAGGAGTCATAATCCAGTGCAGCACTCCAAAACGAAACATATTGCACTAAGATACCATTTCATCAAAGATCACGTTGAAGATGGTAATGTGGAAATCCATTTTGTTAGATCTGCTGATCAACTTGCTGACATCTTCACGAAAGCCTTACCTGAAGTAAGTTTTAATAAAATTCTCCACGGCTTAGGAATGATGGAAGCAGCATCAGTACCGAAACTACTTTCGCCTCATTAAAATTTATCAAGCGAAATAGAGCGAACGCTCGGTCTATTTCGGCTCCAGAATTTTCGGGAACCGAAATGGACCGAACGCGAAATAGAGCGAACGCTCGGTCTATTTCGGTTCCAGATTTTTTGGGAACCGAAATGAACCGAACGCTCGGTCTATTTCGCTTCACTACTTTTAGGTGAAGTGTCGGTTGTATAGTTTGTACATTGTCTATGTCTTTTCTCACTTCGTTTCAATTCATAAAAATCAAAAATATTTTCGTTTCTGTTTTTAACTCTTTTTCAGAAAATTCATAAAAATCAAAAATATTTTCCTTTCTGTTTTTAATTCTTTTTCAGAAAATTCATAAAAATCAAAAATATTTTCCTTTCTGTTTTTATTTCTTTTTCAGAACATTTATAAAATCCAAAAATATTTTTTTTGTTTTATTTTTGTTGCTTTTCATTAAAGTCAAAAATTCCAAAAATATCATTGAAAGGTATCATCGATCATTCAAATGATGGAGCTGGGGCAGGTATACATTTCTTTATCTTAGTACTAGCTAAGTGTCCCTAGAACCATGCTGCTGTATGTCGACCAAAGCCTCAAAGACTTCAAGTGTAGCCTTATTGATTTGATATACACAAATCAAATCTTCCCAATCAAGCTGATAAAATCACTTATGTCATGAGCTACCTTACTCGTCTCACATTGAGTTAAGATTTGTCTGCTCAGTCCTTACTATATAGCAGAGGTGCTTTCAGTTCTTTAACCTCCTTATCACTTTTCTCCATCTTATTTCGGCTCATCATTGTAACCCTTGAGACTCTCAGAATTTACCACTGAGGTTTATGGTTACACACCATCTGTGTTGATGATCTTAACTTCTTTTGGCACGTGCTAAGTGAAACCCAAAATCCAACACCAATAACGAATTGACGGTGAACAATCAAATGTTCTAGTTTTCACCCACGCTTTAACGAAACCACTTTAGTGGAAGGCACCACGAAATCTCTTTTTCTATTTTTGTGCGATCTTTATGAAACTGTCTAACACCAAGGCATTTCTTCCCATAAGATCCAGTTTAATTTTGTTTTTGAGATTTCTACAAGTTATCACAAAGTCACTGAATATATTAACTAACCTACTTGTTTAAAAGGCTACACTGGTCTCACAAGTACTTTATCCCACTTTCGGTCTTATGTCAAGTACTGAAGTTTGGTTGAACATCAGCCACCCTTTATAGCTTAAATTTGAAACGATGCCTTTCAATGTTTCTTAATAAACATTTGATCGTAATTCCACGGGAAACCACACAGACACTTGTAAGTCTCTGTTGACTTTGAAGGAAGCGATTCGTGCCCGGGATCCATAGTTCCATGTCTAAATAGACATCACTTACATCCCACAAAAACTTTGCTTTATTTCTTTTCTATTGGCACACTCTTGCACGAAGATCTTTATGATTTTCCAAATTCTTGCTCGTGGTACTAATAGCTATTTTTCAGAATTGTTGTTTCTGTTGTTAATGCCATGGAGGTATATCATGTTAAGGAGCGAACATTTCCAGTCCTATATGAAGCGAAAGGGTTGGTCACAGTTTGAAAAGGAATTTGAATAGTTTTCGAAGTTGAAACGGCGGTACCAAGATAAGATTTCAAAACACGTCATTAGATAAGATTTGAAACGGGCGCGTGAATTTGAAACGGTTCCTAACATCACGCCTGATGACGTCTTCCTAGGGAAACCCAGCTGTCAAATCACGCTTTTTCAGGCGTCGATTCAGAAGATCGTCGAATCATTAATATGGATTCTTTCTCTCTCCTAGAGATGGTATAAAAGGTTTTCTCACACCTCTTGGGCTACTTTACCAATTCTCATCAATTCTCCACTCTCTGAAGAACACACCGGCGAATTTCTATTGTTCATCTTCTTCTTCTCACCTGCAACAATGGCTGAATCTTCATTTGTTTATGAACAAACTGCTCAGTCCTCTCTTCTCACCATTAAATCGAATCAAAACCTCATCATTGAACTCTCACCTTTCCAGTATGATCCCTACATGCTGCAAGTGGTTGAATGCCTCAAATATTCACCACTCGTCATAGCCCTAACCCAGGTGGAGTGTGTTCCAATGTCACTACTTTCTCAAGTCTACTCATCCGCTGTCTACGATAAAGCAAAGGAGCGTATTTTCTTTGAGATCGTCAATCAAAAGACGTCGATTTCAAAAGCTAGGTTTTGTTTGTTGCTCAGGCTTGCTGTTGACGACTACATGATCAACCCTGATTCCATTACCACCACTCAACTCTTCACAATGTTCTATGATATGGGGTACACTGAGATTCTCACCACTGTCACAAAGTTCAAGAAATCATGTCTTCCTCCTCAATGGAACAGTCTATTTAGCCTCTTTTCCAAGGGTTTATCGGAGAGGGTTGCAGGTTCTGATGGAGCAAGCAGGGCGTTCATGACCCTTCTTTATGGTCTGCACCATGGGGTTAACGTGGACTTTGGGACTATCTTATGGTCTCAACTGGTTCAGAGTATAAGCTCTACTTCACGCTACTCTGAAATCTCTTGTGCTAGGTTTTGGACTCTTGTTACTCAATGGGCGATGGAAAAGTTTCACGTTCCAACAATGGCAGACTCACCGATGTCATCTATTGCTACTTTTCACATGACGAGGATACTTGTCTCAGATCCATCGAAGTTTCTCTTTATTGGTTCGGTTCCGGAATCTATGTACAGGTGTGTTTCCAGGGAAAGCATGGTGATAACTGAGTACAAGAAGCTACCCCTACAGGGCCAAGGAAGCTTACTCCAGAAATGCAAAGCTCACTAGACGCAGCAGATAAACCAGCTAAAAGAGGAAAGAAGCCTGAAAGAAAAGGGGAGAAGGAAGGTCAATCCTCAAAAGTCTCTACTCCCAAGAAGCGAAAGTCTGAACAAGCAGCCCCAACTTCTCCAAAGAAATGAAAAACCAAGAAGAAAGCTCACAAGCCGAAGTCTCCTTCCCCTTCTTCAAGTGACTCTGATTATGTTCCCTCTGACCCACAGCCCGAACCAGAGTCCAGTGATGATGATGTTTCTCTTCATGACAGTCCGCTTCGAGGTAATTCGCCTCCACCCTCACCAACTAATGAAGGTAACCGAAACTCACCTCCTCACTCTCCTATCCAGTCTGCCAATACCGAGCTTCAAACATTATTGGATGCCCGTCTCACTCAACTTGAAGCAGAACTAGCTGTGGAAAGCAAGATCATGGATGAGCTTGATAAACGAACTTCTCAGCTTAAAATTCAGAATCTGGAGCTCAAAACGGCAACCAAGGAGATTGAAGAGCTTAAGTCTGAAAGAGCAGTAGTCAAAAGCTCGGTTGGTGATGTGCACTCCATTCTTATACTTCTTCTGGAAGCCCATGACTCGGTCCTTACTATCTCAATTCGACGCCACTTGGCTGAGAAATTGAGACCTACTCTAGACATTCTTAGCAGGATTGAGGGTGTTCTGGAGCCTGTTGTCCCTCCGAAACAAGGGGGAGAAAATGTCACTCAGAGTCAATCGCAACATCCTCCAAAAAGCAAACCTATCTCCCAACCGAAAGTCACTGCTGAGCCGAAGGGTAATGAAGCTTCGGGCAGTATGAAGGACAAACGAAAGAAGAAGATTGGTGATGACGATGAGGATGAAATCAATGATGAAACTGATACAGGAGAAAAAGCTTCTAAATCCGAAAGCCTCAAAGTCAAGCCTGATGATCGAGAAATTGAGGCAAAGATTCGAAAAGCGAAGGAAGTATTTGATAAGGAGAGGAAAGCGAACGAAGTGCTAGAAAAGAGAAAATCTATGTTTCCTCTGTGGTCTATG
The DNA here is from genome assembly GCF_052849685.1 of Lactuca virosa. Classification (NCBI taxonomy): domain Eukaryota; kingdom Viridiplantae; phylum Streptophyta; class Magnoliopsida; order Asterales; family Asteraceae; genus Lactuca; species Lactuca virosa. The sequence continues at coordinate 262,500,310 of NC_136430.1, forward strand.
GAAAAGCTTCAGAGGGAGGTAATTGAAGCTCCAAGCACACATTGGCTCGAACCGGTCCTTTCATTCGCTCTTGACAATTCCAAGGATTCTCAATTTGATATGCCAATCACCCGAAAGCCATTCATCTTTCATTGTTTTGAGTCAACAGTTGCCATCCCCTCTCCTGACCCGAAGGTTGATCAAGATCTGGTTGAGTACTATCTTGAGTTCGCTCAACCTCAATACCTGACTTGGAGTAATCAGAAAATCACAACAGTCAAGGTGTGGAAACCCACTTCAGCAGGGAAGTTTATCAATATCAAGTTTAAAGCGACCCGAGGCTCAGACAGTTCAGTTCATGGCTGACTTACCAAATTTGAATCCTCATGACTGGATTCTCCTGAACAATATCTTGCTGACTAATCAAAAGGAGTATGAGCCTATTATAGATCGCATCAAGCGAATGCTGGTGTGTTACATTCTTGAAGTCGCAAAGATGGATCAGGAAATCGCCTCTGCCATAAAGAAGAAGCCCAGTTTCAAGCCAATTGGGAAGGCAAGCGACATCAATGTGATGATTAAGGGTAAAATCGACCCCAAATTTCATACAGTCATGTTCATCAGGGGCGAAGGTCAAAAATGTTTGTTCGCTCTTGTTGACAAACACCTGTTCTCCACTGCCTGCTTGGAGCATATTCTCGATATCATACACGGGTGTAATCAGAACAGCGAAGTCGATAAAAAGATGTTTACTGATATGCTTCGGTGGTATATTCTTTTTCGTCAAACTCTTCTTGCCATCATCCCCAAGCTGTTCAAGACTGTGAGGAAAACAACAGTTACTCAACCGAAGTGATATCTCGCCTCAATTGGCGCAAAGGGGGAGATTGTTGAGTTCATGTGTTGCGCCATTGGGCTTTGTTAAGTTCGGTCCATATGTAATCATGGTTTGGGCCTGTCCAACCGTGTGTTTGTTTTTAGGGTTTAGTATTTGTGGTGCATGCATGCATCTCGATTGTTAACGCTGCTGAATATTTCTTTTGACAAGTACTGTAACCCTAGCACCCTCTAAAGTAGAAGTTCTTCATCGAGCTCTTCTGAGGGTTGCTGTTTTAATCATTCGACATTCGTTTGATTCACGTTGGTGTTCATTGTTTCATATTGCTAGTTATTGTCTCATTAATATCTGTTTGAATCTAGCGATCTAAGAGAACTTAATTCTCATCACAATTCTCTCCCACTAGAATCAGACTTGGCCCTCGAAGTCATCCTCGGGAAACAACTCCAGGTACTGCTCACGCATCTCGGACTCCGGCTCCCAAATCCACTCGGATCCCTTCCGATGTTGCCACTGAACCTGAACCAAGGGCACCTCTTTATTCCTTAATACCTTCACCTTCTTATCCCAAATCACCACCGGCTTCTCAATGTAGTTCAGACGATCATCAACGTGAATATCCTCTAAAGGGACCACTGCCATCTCGTCGGCTACAAGAGCCTCAGAAACAACAAGAGTGGAAAATCAAAGATCCTAGAGTGGTATCAAACTACTAGATCTCATTCTTAGGGCCAAAAAGGGACCAAAAATCATATATAATAGATCTATGCCATAAATGAACAAGTTCATAGCTTTATACCTCAAACAAGCTGGAAATGAAGCAACTAGTCAAGATCCACAAGCTCTTCCTTAATCCACCACCTTGCACCAAGGTTCTACTTCTTGAATATGGACTAAAGCACACCAAAATGAACACAAGAGCTCAAAATACAAGGAGAGGCTTAAGGTTTCGAATATGAGGCTTAAGGGTCATAGGAGGCTGAGAAATAAGGGTTTCATAAGCCATAAGGGTGATTATATAGTGTCAACCTCGGAAATTAGGGTTTTAAGATTCCTTGTGTACTCCCCGCGTACAAGGCTGTACGCCTCCGGAACCCCGTCCAAGCCTCGCATGAGTACGCTAAGCATACCATGTGGTACATCCCGCGTACTCGCTTCGCCGCTTGTACGCCAAGCGTACCAAGTGGTACGCCACACGTACAACACAGAGACCAAATTACAACTTTTACATAATACAAGGGCAATAATGAAACATACCAGGATTCAAATGTTACAATTCTCCCCCACTTAAACCACACTTCGTCCTCAAAGTCCGCTGCCCCAAACAACTACGAATAGTTCTCTCTAATCTCATCCTCGGGCTCCCAAGTCCATTTCGATCCCTTGTGGTGCTACCATTGCCCCTTCACTAACTCGACAACCTTGTTCCTTAAGGTTTTCGTCTTCTGATCCAAAATCGCCACAAGTCTCTCAATATAATTCAGACGGTCATCCACCTATATATCCTCCAATGGCACTACTACGGAATCATCCACTAAGCACTGTTGCAGCTGAGAGACGTGGACCATGCTATGAATTTGACTGAGCTTATCTGGAAGATCCAAACGATAAGAAACCCGGCCCACCCGAGTGAAAACCCTCAAAGGACCAGCTTGCCCCGCTTCCTGAACCAAATGAAACCTTTCCAAGGTGACACCTTCAGGAGAACCATATCTCCCACCTGGAACTCTAAGTCTGATCGGCGCCGGTCGACATAACTCTTCTGGCGACTCTGAGCTGCCTAGAGCCTTCTTCGAACCTGTTGAATCAGCGCAGTGGTCTTGAGTACCACCTCAGTACTCCCCATAACCCGCTGACCGACCTCGCTCCAACAAATCAGGGTCCTGCATTTCCTCCCGTAGAACATCTCAAAAGGAGGTCGATCAATGCTGACGTGATAACTGTTGTTATACGAAAATTCCGCTAACGGAAGATACGTATCCCAACTCCCTCCAAAGTACAACACGCACGTACGCAACATATCCTCAAGAGTCTGAATAGTCCGCTCACTCTGACCATCAGTATGCGGATGGAATACTATACTGAAATGAAGACGAGTTCCTAACTCGTCATGAAACCTCTTCTAAAATCTAGAAGTAAAAGGAACATCCCTGTCAGAAATCACTGATACCGGCACCCCATGACCTGCCACCACCTCCCTGATATAAACCTCGACCAACACCTCTGGAGAAATACTCTCTCGAACCGGAATGAAATATGCGCTCTTGGTCAAGCGATCCATGATGACCCAAATCGAATCCACTTCGCGCGCAGTTCTGGGAAGCTTTGTGATAAAATCCATGGTGATGTCTTCCCATTTCCATATGGGAATCTCCAACTCTGCATCTTGCCGTGAGGTCGCTGATGCTCGGTCTTGACTTTCCTTCAAGTCAAGCATCTTTCCACGTACCAAACCACATCCCGCTTCATGTAGGGGCACCAATAATCAGGACGAAGATCCCTATACATCTTCGTTGCCCCGGGATGAATGAAGAACCTCGACTTGTGAGCCTCCTCCATCAGAATCTGGCATACACCGCCCCAATATGGAACCCAAACTCGTTGATACAAAGTCAACAATCCACGACTATGATAATCGAAGGAAGCCATCTGAACCACAATGCGCTCGCTCTTCCGGTGCTCTTCCTTCATAGCCTCGACCCGAGCCTCACGAATCCGCTCCAACAATGGATTAATCACGGTCATCCTCAATCATATGTCTCTGATCGGAGCCGTGAACGCCTTGCGGCTGAGAGCACCGGCCACCACATTGGCCTTCCCCGGGTGGTAAATGATCTTACAATCATAATCCTTCACTACATCCAACCATTGATGTTGCCTCATATTCAGATTTGACTGATCCATCAAATACCTCAAGCTCTTGTGATCTGTGTAAATTGTATAACGGATCGTATAGAGGTACTGCTGCCAAATCTTGAGGGCGAAGACCACGGCCCCCAACTCCAAATCTTGCGTCAGATAATTCGCCTCATGAGGCATCAGCTGCCTCGAAGCGTAAGCGATCACGCGACCCCTCTGCATCAACACTGCCCCCAAACCTGTGATCGAAGCATCACAATAAACCACGAAATCATCAACACCCTCTGGCAAAGTTAGAATCGGTGCCTCACACAACCACTGTCTCAGAGTCTCGAAAGTTGCCTGCTGCTCAAACCCCCAGCGAAATGTAACCGTCTTCTTGGTCAGTCGGGTCAAAGGAACAACTATCTTAGGGAAATCTTGGATGAATCTCCGATAGTAACCTGCCAAACCAAGAAAACTACGAATCTCAGATGGAGTCCTTGGAACCTCCCACTGCATCACGGCCTCGACCTTGGCCGGATCGACCATAATACCCTTGTGGTTGACAAGGTGCCCCAGAAACTGCACCCCGCGCAACCAGAACTCACACTTGGCGAATTTCGCGAAAAGTCTCTCCCTCCTCAATGTCTCCAGCACTTCCCTCAAGTGCTCCTCATGCTGCTCCCGAGTCTTGGAATAAACCAAGATATCATCAATAAATACTATCACAGACCGATCTAGCATCGGTCTGCACACGCAGTTCATGAGATCCATGAACGCGGCTGGAGCATTGGTGATCCCAAAAGGCATCACCACGAACATGTAATGACCATAACGAGTCTGTAAAGCTGTCTTCTGCACATCCTGATCCCTGACTGGCATATGATGATAACCAGATCGAAAATCAATCTTGGAGAACAAGGATGCGCCCTGAAGCTGGTCGAAAAGATCATCAATCCTCGGGAGTGGATAACGGTTCTTTACCGTTACATTATTCAACTCCCGGTAGTCGATGCACACACGATGAGACCCATCCTTCTTCTTCACAAACAAAATCGGTGCTCCCCAGGGCGAAAAGCTCAGTCGAATAAATTCCTTGTCTAACAGCTCCTACAGCTGTGTAGACAACTCCTGTATCTCGGGAGGAGCTAACCGATATGGTGCTTTGGCTATCAGAGCCGCACCTAGAACCAGATCAATCCTGAACTCAACCTGCCTCTCCGGAGGCACCCTAGGAAAATCCTACGAGAAATACATCCAGGTAATCCCGCACAACCGAAACATCATCCACAGGTGCCTTACCCTTATCCCGGGTATCCATGACATAGGCGACATAACCCGAGCAACCCTGCTAAAGATAGTGTCTGGCCTTCACCGCAGAACAAAAAATCGGCCCACGCTGTGGTCTTTCCCCATGAATCACCAACTCTCCCCCAATTGGGGTCCGAACCCGAACTAACTGCTACTTACAGTCGATCACTGCCCCATTAGGGCTCAGGTAATCCATCCTCATAATAACCTTGTTCCCACGCAGAGGAATGGGAACCAAATCAACCGGATACTACTCGCTGAATAACTGGAGAGCACAACCTTGATGGACCCTCGCAACCCGAACATACCTATCATCAACAATCTCGACATCTAGAGCACAATCCAGCTCCCCTGGAGCTCCAACAAATCTCTTTCTAAGCACAAGCGATACAAACGATAGGTTGGCCCCCTAATCAAGCAATACCAATGCAGAAATACCGTTCACAAGGAACGATCCTAAAATAAAACATATAAACATAAGCAAGCAATTCAATATAAATAAAGATATAAGGAGAAGATACATACCTATCACTACATCGTGAGCTGCACGCGCCTCCTCGACCGTCAACTGGAAAGCCCTGCTCTTCGCCACAGGCACGTCTGCCCGTCCCTGGTGGCTGTCAGTAATCCAAAGAGTCGCAAGAACGGGTGCTGACACCGGTCCTGTTGCAGCCAAACTCGGACAATTGGCCTTCTTGTGGCCCCTCTGATTGCAATGAAAGCAAATCATATCTGATCCCTGGGTGGTTCCAGCAGTACAAACCCTGCTATAATGACTCGTACGGCCGCACTTGAAGCAACCAGAACCACCATCCCTGCACGTTCCCTCGTGTGCCTTGCCGCACTTACCACAATGGCTACGATGCTGATGGCCTCTCGATTTGGAATCCAATAACTTGGGCCTCTTGCTCGAACTCCCTGATGTCTGAACCTTATCCGACTTCCTCTTCCTCTCCATCTCCAGGTCAATCTCCCTCTCCCTAGCTCGAGCTATTATATCCTACAACGCCTTGCAGTTGGATCGGCTCACAAACTAACGAATGTCGCTCTTCAACATCTCATGGTATCAGGACTTCTTCATCTCCTCATCCGCCACATACTGCGGAACCAGAAGCGCCCTCTCCCTAAACATCGCGGTGATCTCAACCACTGTCTCCATAGTCTGGCAGAGATCGTGAAACTCTCACGCCAACTGCTGCTCCTCAATCACCGGTGCAAACTCAGCTCGACACCTGGTCGAGAAATCATCCCATGAAATCACATCAACAATATCATCACCCACTGCACGTCCTACCTCCTCCGACCAGTCTCGTGCCTTGTCCTTCAAAAGGCAGGAAGCTAGTCTGACTTTGTCCTCCTCGGGATAACGACTGGTGCGGAAGGCGTTATCAACATCTGCTAACCACCGTCAACTCTCTATGGGGTCCTTCTCCCCATGATAGTCTAGAGCTCCACATGCCCGAAACTCCCTGAAGGTCAAAGAACGTGTTCCCGCTAGTGCCATCATCTCAGAACGAAACGAGCTCAACCGATCATCTAAAACCTCCAGAACACCCTCCTTGACCGAGCCGAAGATCACAAGAGTCTGATCAAGAATGCAACGAGTAATCTCATACGAGATGAATACCCTAGTCTTCTTATTGAGCTGCCCAGATCCAGATCCTGAGCCTGAACCCTCACCAGCACCAGAACTGCCAACAGGTCTGACTCTCAATGTCACCATACTGAAAATAGACCATATAAACCATCAGAATACGCATCGAAATATATATATATATATATATATATATATATATATATATATATATATATATATATATATATATATATATATATATATATATATATATATATATCGAGGAAGCACAACTCCACAAGCTCCCTGGTTTCATCGCAACTCTCCTCAAATTGAGTACGTATCCTCTGCTTCTAGTAGTACGGGCGCATACTACCTTCCACATCTATCCGTTTTTTCCTCAAGAATTGCCTTCATTGAAACAAGTTACTTATATCCATACAACTTCCCTCACAAATAAGGCTCCCAACAGTAGATCTCATCCTAGGTTTTCCTAGGGTAAACTCCATATCACTCTCCGTTATCAGCTGCAGAAGGAACTCCCACTAACTCCCTCTCACTAGCTCACGAATACAATTACATATCACTAAAACCATATAATTCTTCGAATGAGAGGTCTCACACTACAACGGTTGGACTCAAACAAGAGCTGCGTAATATAGTTAAAACCTAACCTTCTAAAATTATTTAGTTCCCATAATATATAACTTAGCATATTCGTTTACTAGTTAGCTGAAGCTAGTTAGAACTCCTAAAAGCACAAAGCAAGCAGCATTCGAGCATCAAGTAACCAGAACCTAGAATAACCTAATTAGGCCATCCTATCATTGACTGATCAGTACTATCATGCAAGTCTACAAGCTCATACAATAGGCATACAAATGCATCTCTACTAGCATTCTATCATTCAAAAACTAAGCTGATCCTTAGCCCTAACTAAGATGCGATTCACAGATTCACATATCAAATCATGTCAGATAACATATACGGTAATTTGGAAAAATCCTTTTCTTAAAAATATATTTCTTTTTGAAAAAAACTTTACCGAATCCTCGGTTTGAGTTTAGACACACCCGAGAGTGTGCCTGAATCCCTCAAACCAAGGCTCTGATACCAACTTGTAACGTCCCAAAATATGATCCAAAATTTTCATTTTTAATTTAAATAAAACGGTATTCCAAAAACATTATCCATACAATCCAAGTAAAAATAAGTATATCAAACAACATAACAATAAGAGTGATATCTCAAAAGCGGAATCCATGTGGTGTGTAAGATGCAGTCAACCCGAGCTCTTCCCCTTTGAACCAGAAGTAATACGATTACTAACAGGTACGAATTTGCCACAGGCAACTTCCACAATCAGGGCATTATCAAAATTTTCTACAGGCAATGCTAGTTTCCCACCAAATTTATGCGATACAAAGGAGTAGTTGGCTCCGGAATCAAACAGTATATTGGCAGGCAAACCATTTACAAGAAAGGTACCTGAAGCGACGTCTGCTACCTCCTTTGCAGCCTCGAGCGTCATCTGGAAGGCTCTCACCTTCGGCTTCGGTGGATTGTTAGGCCTTGCCACATCTTTCTTCTTTGGGCAATCCTTAGCAATGTGCCCTTCTTCACGGCACTCGTAGCACAGCCTTTTGTTGGAGGTGCACTCATTTGCATAATGCCCCGTCTTCCCACACTTGTAGCAGGTCACCTCCTCGCTATATTTCCCTGAGTTCTTCTTTTTGCACTTCTCGCACCACTTCGCTTCATTTCCTCCTCCGAACTTTCTTGAACCAGACTTGATTTTCTTATTGTTGGGCTTTCAGATCCCTCGAATTTCCTCTTCTCGCCAACCTCAACCTTGCTGGCAGCTCTTCCCTTAATCATATCCTCCACAGATTTGATAGCCCAGATAGCTGCCTCCAGAGTACGTGCCTGACGTACCGGCACTGCATACTCCCATGGGTGTCCCTTGGCGTACTTGTCGATTTTTGTTAGCTCATCCGAAACAAGACGCAAGGCAAACTCCACCTTCTCCGTGAAGTTGTTGGTGTATTCATCAATCGACATACTTCCCTTCTTCAGGGTTAGGAACTGGTTCTCTAGCTCAAGTAAGTTTTGGGTTGAGCAGTACTTTCGTTTGAATTGCACCAAAAATTCTGCCCATGTTAGTTGCAGGGGCTCATTGGGGCTCAAAGTCTTCCCCAAGGTATTCCACCAACACACAGCGCCTCCTCGGAACTGACGTACTGCAAATATGGTCTGTAGTTTTCCTCTGCAGCCACACGTCATGAAAACTAACTCCATATCTGAGATCCAATCCATGACCCCGATCGGATCTTCCTTTCAAGTGAAAGTCGATGGCTTGCAAGTCAGAAAATCCTTGTACTTGCATCTATTCCTCTCGACTCCGTCATCCTGGTTGTGTTGTCGAAATATTGGTGGGTTGACTTGACCAACGGTCCCACTGTAGTTCCCCTCCTCAGACTGCCCTTCATTCAACTCAGGAGGTTCGATCGGTATGGTAGCTTCCTCTCGATTCTGTTGGAGCAAACGTCTGGTTTCATCCATTTCACGATCCAACATCAACTGGATCATTGCTTGCACTCCGGCCATCGTTATTGGCTCAGCAGCGGCTACCACAACCGGTATTTGCTCAATCACTGGAGGTTGGTTTCTGTTTCCATTTTCATTCTCAGCTCCACTGCGGGTTCTTGCCATTTTGATCTATACACCGAATAAGGTGAATTTAGATTTTTATTTAGAATAGTCGTTTAAACCGTCCTTATCACTCCGAAACGTTTACATGTTAGTTCTAATATCGTAGTCGTACGTTTAGAATCCTAAACACATAAGGTTTCCAGATCCAGTCGGCAACAGACCATAGATCCGAACAAATAACATCATATCAGGCACAAAGCATTTAGCACATAAAAACATTTTAGGCATAATTCCTAAAATAAGCTAGTGCTCACACCTCACAATCATCGCTTAGCATTCTATGTTTAAGTCTAGAAATCCTACAAATTCCTAGTTCGCTTAAACTAATGCTCTGATACCAACTGTGACATCCCCATTTTCACGGCCAGAAAAGACCGATTTTGTTTATGCTTTGTTTGAAAATCAGAGTAATAATTAAATAAAAGTGTTGCGGAATTTGTTCCCATAAACAAAATATGATAAAGATTTATCAAAACATTTCCAAAGAAATATATCTTATTAAAAACCTCGGGATGTCATGTTCGATACAGATCATAAACATAAACAGTACAACATAAACCATACTACATTATTTCGTATTTACAGGCCTATAATCCCTTATCTCTCATCCAAACATCTATGCTCATGCGCCACTTCCTGTAATACAAGAAACTGAGTGGGTCAGGCTTGGGAGCCTGGTGAGCACATAGGGTTTTCGACCCACAATAAATAAGTTTATTAATTTCATCAACCAAACAAACCTGATTACCCCTGCCCGTTATCCTCACTTTACGTCCCTAAAACATCTAACACAAGGGACCTAGTCCAAGGACTTTCATCGGGGTGACAACACATGCTTCGGGGGTTCCTCAGCAATTCATGTCAAATAAGGCAACCATGTGGGGGATGGAGTATTGCTGGTGAGCACACAGTTCAAATAAACACCTACAGGTTGCGAGCCTCCTAGCGTTCCACTGGACTGTTTAGAATAGTCTATGGTTGTCATCTATACTCCGCTAGATGACTGGATCATCAATAACATCTATAACGAGGCCTCTCATTATTTTATTTTGTCACACTGCAACTATTACATCTACCCATGTTTTACCCAACACATTTTGTAGATATAAAATACGTATACAGTTTAAATCATTTAAAACATGTATAAAATCGTTCATCGAGCATAGATAGAAAGTATACAGATAATATGCACACATAGCACGTAATTTATATAAACTACTTCATATCTATGTGTAAGATGAAAGTAACTATGCACTCACTTGATTAGGTGGTGACTCGGTACTCGAACAACGCTTCGTTATCTCAAAACAATTTTCCCTTGACAAAACCTAGTATCAATACCACTAGGGTTTAGTCTAACGTTAACCATGACTAATTAATAGTCTAGCTTTTATTACTATTATATAAGCGTTAAACAACACTCTATATAACTCATAATAATTATTTTAAGGTCCTAATAATGTTACTATTATTAATTAGAAGCTATATTAAAAATAGCGTAGGCGTAGCTCACTTACAGCGGGTTTTATAGAAAACCGGGCTTTGCTTGGAGCAGCGTTTCCGACTCGAAAGACCCTTTTTCTCGGGACTCCGGGAGCCGCGGGGCTTCCTTCGGGTGCTAGGGGGTTTACCTAGACTTTAGGCGGGGTTATGGGGCTTAGAGAGAGAAACTAGTGAGAGAAAGAAGGTGGAAAGGTGCAAGGAAGTCGGCAGCCCTCGCATGCCTTTTATAGGCGCCAGCCTCGGACGTACGTTGGGCGTAGTCCTTGGCTTACGCGGGGGGTAACTTCGGATAAGGTACAGGTGGCGAGGCCTCGGTGGGGCTACGCGGGGCGTACCCATTTTCGGACGCGGGCCGTAATGCGAGGCGGCGTGTCATCCATCCGAAGCGAGGCGTGATCAGCAAGCGACGACCTAGATCTTGCCACGTCATCAATTTCGCAACATGTCTCGCAAATTTACTTTCCGACTTCTAAAAATCATAACTTTCGCATACGACCTCCGTTTTCGACGTTCTTTATATCCACGCGTAGGCGGGAACGTATTCTACAACTTTCGTTTAGACTCCGTCAACTAATTTTCACTTTATTTTAAAAGTTATATTTTTAACAGGCCGGGACAGGATTGGTCCGTTAAAAATTCATAACTTCTTCATCTGACGTCCGTTTTCGTCTGTCTTTTTATCGTTATGCTACTATTAACGAGATCTTCGATTCTCGTTTAGGTTGTGTCGGGTAGAAACCGCTCGATATAATATTCGAACTTCGGGCTGTACACTTCTAAGCCAAAACTTCGAAAAATCATAACTTCCTCATACGAAGTCAGATTTGGGCGTTCTTTTTTATGGGTGCTCTCGGTTTAACGTTTTCTACGACTTTCGTTTAGATCCCTAAGGCTAAAAGTCGTTCTATCGTAAATTCACTATTTACGCTTCCCGGTGTCGTGCCGGTTCCGTCGCGAGACTTCGACGGGTCATAACTTCTTCGTTATAACTCGGATTTCGGCGTTCTTTATATCTCCGGAATCCTTGTTTCGACCACTACAACTTTATGTAGAGATATCGGGTTTATCTCACACTTTAATTCTGACGCTTATTTTTATCCTTTATTTATTATACATTTATAAATAAATAATAAGCATATAAATTCACATAATACTCAAATATTTCATCTTTATTACTTCAAAAAGAGTTACAATAGTTGACCTAGACTATTACATCATCTGATAATGCTTATCCCCGAAACCCGGGCGTTACAATTCTCCCCCCCCCCCCTTAGGATGATTCCGTCCCGGAATCATGCGTCAGCAAACAGATGCGGATAGCGACTCATCATGTCATCCTCTGTTTCCCAAGTGAGATTCGGCCCATTCAAATGTTTCCATTAGACTAGCACTAAGTCGACCATCATGCGTTGTAACTTCTTAGTCTTACGGTCAACAATTGTCTCAGGCTCTTCGATCAGCTTCTTGTTCTCATCCATTCTTAATTCTGAAATTGGAATTATGTCGGGAACTTCCCCCGTGAACTTCCTCAAATAACACACATGGAAGGTGTTATGAATACCATATAGTTCTTCGGGTAATTCGAGCTTGTAAGCTTGGTTCCCAATCTTCTGAAGAACTTTAAACGGTCCAATAAACCTTGGACTCAACTTTCCTCGTTTTCCGAATCTTATAAGTCCCTTCCACGGTGAGACTTTAAGCAAAACCGAATCCCCAACTTCGAAGGTCATCAGTCGTCTTTTCTTGTCAGCATAGCTCTTCTAACGATCCTGGGCTGCTAACATTCTTTCCCTAATCACCTTCAACTTTTCAGCAGTCTCATGGACTATCTCGGGGCCCATAAACTGTTTTTCCCCAGCCTCAAGCCAACAAGACGGCGTACGACACTTTTGTCCATATAAGGCTTGATAAGGTGCTATCTTGATGCTCGAATGGTAACTGTTGTTGTAGGAAAATTCTACCAGAGGTAAGTGTTCATCCCAGTTACCTTGGAACTCGAGGGTACATGCTCTCAGCATATCTTCCAGTGTTTGAATCGTTCTTTCGCTCTGACCATCAGTCTGTGGATGGTAAGCTGTACTCAAGCACAACTTCGTACCCAATTCCTCTTGTAGACTTCTCCAAAACCTTGACGTAAAACGACTATCACGATCCGATACAATCGTAAGAGGAACACCGTGAAGTCTTACTACCTCCTTCATGTAAGCATTTGCGAGCTTATCCATAGACCACCTCTCGTTGGCTGCTATGAAGTGTGCACTCTTAGTGAAACGATCCATGACCACCCAAATCATGTCGTGTCCGTTCTTCGTCCTGGGTAGTTTAGTCACAAAATCCATGGTGATGTCTTCCCATTTACCCATGGGTACAGGTAAAGGTTCTAAACTCATATACGGTTTCTGATGTTGTGCCTTAACTCTGGCACAAGTTACGCACTCGGCCACATACTTTGCAACATCGAGCTTCATCGTCGGCCACCAGTAGTAGGGTTTTAGGTCCCTATACATTTTAGTGCTACCGGGATTAATCGAGTACATGGTCTTGTGAGCTTCTTCCATCAGAAGATCTCTTATTCCACCCGTCTTAGTTACCCAAATCCGATCTTGGAATACCTTCAGTCCTTGACTGTTTGTACCGAACACTAACGTTTTGCCCAAACATTCTTCCTTTCGGTCATTCTTCTCTGAAGCTTCTTCTTGAGCTTTCTTGATACTTTCCACAATCGTCGAGACAACTTCTATTCTTAACGCTCTTGGCCTTTTTCTTTCAAGATTGACTTTTCGACTTAGAGCATCGACGACGATATTCGCTTTACCGGGGTGGTAAAGTATCTCACAGTCGTAGTCCTTGAGTAATTCCATCCAACGTCGTTGCCTCATATTCAATTTCTTCTGATTAAAGAGATACTGGAGACTCTTATGATCAGTGAAAAGTTTGCACTTCGTGCCATAGAGGTAATGCCTCCATATCTTCAAGGCAAAAACTACCGCTGCCAACTCCAGATCATGAGTGGGGTAGTTCTTTTCATGCTCCTTCAATTGTCGAGATACGTATGCTATCACCTTTTCTCTTTGGGTCAGAGCATAACCCAACCCGACTCCAGATGCGTCACTATAGACCGCGAAGTCTTCAATTCCACCGGGTAGAGAAAGAATCGGTGCTTCACATAATTTCTTCTTTAGCTTCTTGAATGCTTCTTCGTGCTTCTCACTCCATCTATAAGTAGCTCCTTTGTGGGTCAAAGCTGTTAATGGAGCAGCTATCAAAGAAAAGCCTTGGATAAATCGTCGGTAATATCTGACTAATCCCAAAAGGATTCGAATCTCCGTGGGACTTTTCGGTCGTTCCCACTTCATCACCGCTTCGATTTTTGCTGGGTCAACCATTATCCCTTCTTGGTTAACCACATGACCCAAGAATTGGACTTCTCGGATCCAAACATCACACTTGGAGAACTTTGCATACAGCTTCTCCTTCTTCAAGACATCCAACACTTCTCGTAGATGCTGGCCATGCTCCTCCTGGCTTTTCGAGTAGATGAGAATGTCATCTATGAACACTATCACAGATTTATCGAGGAATGATTTACAAACCCTGTTCATCAAATCCATGAATGCCGCTGGAGCATTGGTTAGTACAAACGACATAACCAAGAACTCATAGTGTCCATATCTTGTTCTGAATGCAGTCTTCTTGATATCCTACTCTCTCACCTTCAGTTGATGATATCCTGACTTGAGATCGATCTTTGAGAAATAGCTCGAACCTTGCAGCTGATCGAATAGGTCATCGATCATTGGCAATGGATACTTGTTCTTTACCGTTGCCTTGTTCAGCTCTCGGTAGTCTATACACATTCTCATGCTTCCGTCCTTCTTTTTCACGAATAATACCAGAGCTCCCCAGGGTGATGAACTAGGTCGAATGAAACCGTTGTCCAACAACTCCTGAAGTTGTGTCATTAGCTCCTTCATCTCCGTCGGTGCCAATCGGTATGGTGCTTTTGCTATCGGTGTTGTTCCTGGTAACAAGTCTATTCTGAACTCCACTTGTCTATCAGGTGGTAATCCGGGAAGATTTTCGGGAAAGACTTCCGGATAATCACACACCACTGGTATACTCAGCACCTCCTTCTTTTCCTTCTTAGCGTCGATAACAAATGCCAAGTACGATGCACATCCCTTGGACAAACATTTCCTGGCTTTCATCAGGGAGATGATTCCAGAATTTACTCTGCGTTTGTCCCCGTACACCATAAATGAATCCTTTCTGGGTGGGTTCACCCTTACTATCTTCTTCCTGCAAAGAATCTCTGCATCGTTGGCGCTAAGCCAATCCATTCCCAAAACGATGTCAAAACCGTTCAACTCTATGGGCAATAGCTCTTCGTGGAATTCGTTTCCATTTAAGTCGATGACTATATTTCTAATACGATTACTAACAGGTACGAATTTGCCACTGGCAACTTCCACAATCAGGGCATTATCAAGTTTTTCTACAGGCAATGCTAGTTTCCCACCAAATTTATGCGATACAAAGGAGTAGTTGGCTCCGGAATCAAACAGTATATTGGCAGGCAAACCATTTACAAGAAAGGTACCTGAAGCGACATCTGCTGCCTCCTTTGCAGCCTCGAGCGTCATCTGGAAGGCTCTCGCCTTCGGCTTCGTTGGATTGTTGGGCCTTGCCGCATCTTTCTTCTTTGGGAAATCCTTAGCAATGTGCCCTTCTTTACGGCACTAGTAGAACACCCTTTTTTTGGAGGTGCACTCATTGGCGTAATGCCCCGTCTTCCCACACTTGTAGCAGGTCACCTCCTCGCTACATTTCCCTGAGTGCTTCTTTTTGCACTTCTCGCACCACTTCGCTTCATTTCCTCCTCCGAACTTTCTTGAACCAGACTTGATTTTCTTATTGTTGGGCTTTGCAGACCCCTCGAATTTCCTCTTCTCGCCAACCTCAACCTTACTGGCAGCTCTTCCCTTAATCATATCCTCCACAGATTTGGTAGCCCAGATAGCTGCCTCCAGAGTACGTGCCTGACGTACTGACACTGCATACTCCCATGGGAGTCCCTTGGCATACTTGTCGATTTTTGTTAGCTCATCCGGAACAAGACGAAAGGCAAACTCCATCTTCTCCGTGAAGTTGTTGGTGTATTCATCAATCGACATACTTCCCTTCTTCAGGGTTAGGAACTGGTTCTCTAGCTCAAGTAAGTTTTGGGTTGAGTAGTACTTTCGTTTGAATTGCACCAAAAATTCTGCCCATGTTAGTTGCAGGGGCTCATTGGGGTTGAAAGTCTTCCCCAGGGTATTCCACCAACACACAGCGCCTCCTCGGAACTGACGTACTGCAAATATGGTCTGTAGTTTGCCTCTGCAGCCACACGTCATGAAAGCTAACTCCGTCTCTGAGATCCAATCCATGACCCCGATCGGATCTTCCTTTCCAGTGAAAGTCGATGGCTTGCAAGTCAGAAAATCCTTGTACTTGCATCCATTCCTCTCGACTCCGTCATCCTGGTTGTTTTGTCGAAATATTGGTGAGTTGACTTGACCAACGGTCCCACTGTAGTTCCCCTCCTCAGACTGCCCTTCATTCAACTCGGGCGGGTCGATCGGTATGGTAGCTTCCTCTCGATTCTGTTGGAGCAAACGTCTGGTTTCCTCCATTTCACGATCCAACATCAACTGGATCATTGCTTGCACTCCGACCATCGTTATTGGCTCAGCAACGGCTACCACAACCGGTATTTGCTCAATCACTGGAGGTTGGTTTCTGTTTCCATTTGCATTCCCGACTCCACTGCGGATTCTTGCCATTTTGATCAATACACCGAATAAGGTGAATTTAGATATTTATTTAGGATAGTCGTTTAAACCGTTCTTATCTCTCCGAAACGTTTACATGTTAGTTCTAATATCGTAGTCGTACGTTTAGAATCCTAAACACATAAGGTTTCCAGATCCGGTCGGCAACAGGCCATAGATCCGAACAAATAACAACATATCAGGCATAAAGCATTTAGCACATAAAAACATTTTAGGCATAATTCCTAAAATAAGCTAGTGCTCACACCTCACAATCATCGCTTAACATTCTATGTTTAAGTCTAGAAATCCTACAAATTCCTAGTTCGCTTAAACTAATGCTTTGATACCAACTGTGACATCCCCATTTTCACGGCCAGAAAAGGCCGATTTTGTTTATGCTTTGTTTGAAAATCAGAGTAATAATTAAATAAAAGTGTTGCGGAATTTGTTCCCATAAACAAAATATGATAAAGATTTATCAAAACATTTCCAAAGAAATATATTTTATTAAAAACCTCGGGATGTCATGTTCGATACAGATCATAAGCATAAACAGTACAACATAATCCTTACTACATTATTTCATATTTACAAGCCTATAATCCCTTATTTCTCATCCAAACATCTATGCTCATGCGCCACTTCCTGTAATACAAGAAACTGAGTGGGTCAGGCTTGGGAGCCTGGTGAGCACATAGGGTTTTCAACCCACAATAAATAAGTTTATTAATTTTATCAACCAAACAAACCCGATTACCCCTTCCCGTTATCCTCACTTTACGTCCCTAAAACATCTAACACAAGGGACCTAGTCTAAGGACTTTCATCGGGGTGACAACACATGCTTCGGGGGTTCCTCAGCAATTCATGTCAAATAAGGCAACCATGTGGGGGATGGAGTACTGCTGGTGAGCACACAGTTCAAATAAACACCTACAGATTGCGAGCCTGCTAGCGTTCCACTGGACTGTCTAGAATAGTCCGTGTTGTCATCTATACTCCGCTAGATGACTGGATCATCAATAACATCTATAACGAGGCCTCTCATTATTTTATTTTGTCACACAACAACTATTACATCTACCCATGTTTTACCCAACACATTTTGTAGATATAAAATACGTATACAGTTTAAATCATTTAAAACATGTATAAAATTGTTCATCCAGCATAGATAGAAAGTATACAGATAATATGCACACATAGCACGTAATTTATATAAAATACTTCATATCTATGTGTAAGATGAAAGTAACTATGCACTCACTTGATTAGGTGGTGACTCGGTACTCGAACAACGCTTCGTTATCTCAAAACAATTTTCCCTTGACAACACCTAGTATCAATACCACTAGGGTTTAGTCTAACGTTAACCGCGACTAATTAATAGTCTAGCTATTATTACTATTATATAAGCGTTAAACAACACTCTATATAATTCATAATAATTATTTTAAGGTCCTAATAATGTTACTATAATTAATTAGAAGCTATATTAAAAATAGCGTAGGCGTAGCTCACTTACAGCGGGTTTTATAGAAAACCGGGCTTTGCTTGGAGCAGCGTTTCCGAACCGAAAGACCCTTTTTCTCAGGACTCCGGGAGCCTCGGGGCTTCCTTCGGGTGCTAGGGGGTTTACCTAGACTTTAGGGGGGTTAGGGGGCTTAGAGAGAGAAACTAGTGAGAGAAAGAAGGTGGAAAGGTGCAAGGAAGTCGGCAGCCCTCGCATGCCTTTTATAGGCGCCAGCCTCGGACGTACACTGGGCGTAGTCCTTGGCTTACGCGGGGCGTAACTTCGGATAAGGTACAGGTGGCGAGGCCTCGGTGGGGCTACGTGGCCATCTCTCGGACCGCATAAGATCAAGTATGTCGGGCGTACCCAGTTTCGGACACGGGGCGTAATGTGAGGCGACGTGTCATCCATCCGAAGCGAGGCGTGATCAACAAGCGACGGCCTAGATCTTGCCACATCATTAATTTCGCAACACGTCTTGCAAATTTACTTTCCGAATTCTAAAAATCATAACTTTCGCATACGACCTCCGTTTTCGACGTTCTTTATATCCACACATAGGCGGGAACGTATTCTACAACTTTCGTTTAAACTCCGTCAGCTAATTTTGACTTTATTTTAAAAGTTATATTTTTAACAGGCCGGGAGAGGATTGGTCCGTTAAAAATCCATAACTTGTTCATCTGACGTCCATTTTCGTCTGTCTTTTTATCGTTGTGCTACTATTAACGAGATCTTCGATTCTCGTTTAGGTTGTGTCGGCTAGAAACCGCTTGATCTAGTATTCGAACTTCGGGATGTACACTGCTAAGCCGAAACTTCGAAAAATCATAACTTCCTCATACGAAGTCAGATTTGGACGTTCTTTTTTATGAAAACTCTCGGTTTAACGTTTTCTACGACTTTCATTTAGATCGCTAAGGCTAAAGGTCGCTCTATCGTAAATTCACTATTTACGCTTCCCGGTGCCGTTCCGGTTCCGTCGCGAGACTTCGACGGGTCATAACTTCTTCGTTATAACTCGGATTTCGGCGTTCTTTATATCTCCGGAATCCTTGTTTCGACCACTACAACTTTATGTAGAGATATCGGGTTTATCTCACACTTTAATTTTGACGCTTATTTTTATCCTTTATTTATTAAACATTAATAAATAAATAATAAGCATATAAATTCACATAATTAACATAATACTCAAATATTTCATCTTTATTACTTCAAAAAGAGTTACAATAGTTGACCTAGACTATTACATCATCTGATAATGCTTAGCCCCGAAACTCGGGCGTTACATAAGACCAGCTAAACCTAGTGAGGAAACTCACCTCGACTGCTGAATCTCACTGAAAAATCCCTGGCTGTTGGTCCAATGAATCCCCGAGCTAATCAATACCAAAACAACACCCAATTAACATTTGGGTTCCAATCCATAACCATAAGTCGAACAATCCATACTTGGGGTAAAAATACCATTTTACCCCTCACCTATTTTGGCCCAAGGCTAAGGCCCAAACTCAAAATCTAAAAGGCCTAAAACCAAATCATCATCCATGGCCCACTCATGGCCTAATTTTCAAAATTGGGACCAAACCCCTTAATGGGCCTTACCCTAAAGCGCAACAACTTTTCCTAATCCAAAATACTTATACTCAGATGGCCCAACAATAACCCAAGCATCCAAGCCCAATAAAATGGCCCAAACTTGAAGCCCAAAACACTAAGCCCAACAGACTAAGTACGTGGGGCGTACTCAGCTGTACACTAAGCGTATTTGCTACATGGCTTGTATGCCATGCGTACAGACTTGTACGCCCAGTGTACTCACCCAATAAGCCAAATTCCACATTAAGCACTTAATGCTTAAGACCAGAAGCCCAAACCACAGATCCAAGTCCTAATAAGCGTCTATAACCATAAAGTTACTGACTTGGTGACTTTGCATGCCCCATAAAGACCCAACTTCCAAATATAACACCCTAAGTTCATTAAATGGATATAAACTCATGCATGGATGGATCTAAACCCTAAAGGTGTCAACTTTATGAATCTAGAACCTCCGAAACACCAAGAGTGACAACTCAAAGCTCGTAGAGTGGTATCAAACCACTGGATCTCATTCTTGGGGCCAAAAAGGGACCAAAACTCATATATAATAGATCTAAGCCATAAATGAACAAGTTTGTAGCTTTATACCTCAAACAAGCTCGAAATGAAGCAACTAGTCAAGATCCACAAGCTCTTCCTTGATCCACCACCTTGTACCAAGCTTCTACTTCTTGAATATGGACTAAAGCACTCCAAAATGGACACTATGAGCTCAAAACACAAGGAGAGGCTTAGGGTTTCGAATATGAGGCTTAAGGGTTAGAGGAGGCTGAGAAATAAGGGTTTCATAAGCCATAAGGGTGATTATATAGTGTCCAACCTCGAAAATTAGGGTTTTAAGATTCCTTGTGTACGACCCGCGTAAAAGGATGTACGCCCTGTGTACGCCTCCGGAACCCCGTCCAAGCCTCGTATGAGTACGCTAACCGTACCATGTGGTACGCCCCACGTACTCGCTTCACCGCTTGTACGCCAAGCGTATCATGTGGTACGCCCCGTGTACAACTCAATGACCAAATTGCTACTTTTACATAATACAAAGGCAATAATAAAACATACCAGGGTTCAAGTGTTACATGTCTTATTTTAATTGTATACAATTTAACTACTATACACTTACAAGTAGGGGTGTTCGAAAATATCTAAGTCCAAAAATTCGATCAGAAAATTTGATTCCAAATTATCCGAAATTCGGATATTCGATTTTTCGGATTTGGATTCTGATAATAATTTTGTAAAATTTCAGATATTTTGTATATCGGAAATCCGAAAATTATAATTTTGTTTTGTTTTTATTTATTATTTTAACCGCGTATATCTTATAATATCATTGTTATTTGTTAATAACTAAACATATTCATGATACACTTTATTACTACATCTTCCTTCGAATTCTTGAATGGTGGTCAGGTGATAAAGAGAGAAGTATTCACATAAGCTATTGTCTTTAATTTGAAGTAAGATTGAAAAAATAATCTTTGCATGTTATATTACATAGAAATACAACTACAAAGATAATATAAATGATGACGCGTCATATATTTTCACACAAAAATGATAAACCAATTTATGGTCACAACTCATATCTCATATCGTAAAAAAAATGAAAATTTTGATTTCGTTAACACAAAATATATTGTTTAAAACATTGGATTAACATTATGACATATTTACACATAATGGTTAGCATTTGCTTCTATAATAGTATTGATATTTTATTTTAACCAAATTCTAAGATTTTTGCATATCCAATTTGGTATTTGAATCTGAATCCGAAATTTTAGATATCCGAAATTTTGAATAAAGATTCGGATACTAAGGATCAACTATCCGAAATTTATGATATTCAATTTTTAACATCCCTGCTTACAAATATATGAATGTCATTCTATAATACATGCTATTGGATTATAAAAATGTATATTCTTGATCATAACCATTTATTTTTTCATCCAATATAAATCCTTAAATGAGATATTCAAGAGATAAATTTTTTTTCAAAAAACTTGAATTGGATATTCTCTCTCTCTCTCTCTCTCTATATATATATATATATATATATATATATATATATATATATATATATATATATATATATATATATATATATATAAAGATTTTTTTGCGAACCCATATTTTCCTGCGAACCATTCTTAAAATGCGAACTTTTTTGTTTGATATATATTTTTTTTAAATAGTAGCATAAAGCACCAAATCAATCCTACAAAAGCATACTTATAAAAAAAATTCGGGAAAAAAATATGAACATACGATAGACGCTATGTGCATTTTTTATAAACTTGTGAATTTTCGACATTTGTGCATATATATACACCTATCATATATGCATGTTTTTTTTTGAGATTTTATTTATTTATTATTTATTATTGTTTTTGCGAATATGCTTGTATACGACCGATTTGGTGATTTATGTAACTTTTTTTTAAAAAAAATTACACAAAAAAATCACATTTTAAAATTGGTTCGCAAGAAAATGTGGGTTCGGAAAGGATCCTTACCGTTAGGCCAAAGACCATATAGTCTCTCTCTCTCTCTATATATATATATATATATATATATATATATATATATATATATATATATATATATATATATATATATATATATATATATATATATATATATATATATATATATATATATATATATGAGGGTTCAATTGAGAAAAAAAAAGGTTGAGAATGGGGGAATCATTCTCAGCCAATCATTTAATTAACATCTTAACATAAAATACACGGTGGGAAACTGATAAATATGATATGATATCATTCAATCACAGATATGTAACTGTGGATAATTTGATAACAATTCAAATTCATTACTACTCGATCGTTCATCATCCAAATTTCTTTTCCAACCTTCAACGATCATCCAGATTTCTTCAATTAAATCCTCGATCAACATCATCCAGTGTTAATCAATCATCCATCTTTGTCAAAAACACGTTCATCAACATCATTCAACAGTACACAAAAAAATTCGTTTTTGGTTCTTTCAATCCAACCTTCAATTATGCTTGAATACGAGCATATCTTCAACATCTACGATTAATTATACTCCCAGTGTCAT
The DNA here is from genome assembly GCF_052849685.1 of Lactuca virosa. Lineage (NCBI taxonomy): Eukaryota > Viridiplantae > Streptophyta > Magnoliopsida > Asterales > Asteraceae > Lactuca > Lactuca virosa. The sequence continues at coordinate 262,523,094 of NC_136430.1, forward strand.
TAGATCAACATCATCGATAATCAACAACAGTTTCACTTTATATCATTCATTCAACATCGATTATCAAACAAAACTTCGAAATTAAGGTTAGAAAAACATCAAATCATTTTTTTTTGAAAAATTTCATATAATTCTCTATCAATCTACTATTTTGTAAGTTTTAAAGAGTCAAAGTATCATGTTTTTAACATTTTAAAAAAAGCTTACTTGTATGCACTCAAACTGTTTGATGAAATGCATAAACTAAATTACCACGTTATATTCACATATGAATATGTTTTCGCACCTTATCAGTATATGATTATTAAAACACAAAACAAATATACAATTTTATATGTTATTCATATGTGAATAACATAAAAATTATATATATTTGTGAATATACCTTGTAATATTCATATGTTAATATCTTGTGTAATATTCATATGTGTATAAACTGTGTAATATTCACATATGAATATACCATCTAATATTCATAAGTGAATATATCATCTAATACTTACAAGTGAAAATATTATGTAATATTCACAAGTGAATGCATCGTTTAATATTTAAATATGAATATACTGTATCATATTCACAAGTGTATATACTATATATTATCCATATGTGAATATATTGTGTAATATTCATGAATGAATATACCATGCAATATTTAGATGTGACTAGAATGTGTAATATTCACAAGTAAATATACCATATAATATTCACATGTGAATATACCATGTAATATCACATGTAAATATACAATATACACAACATATATAATATAATATTCACATATGATTATACATTCATGTGTGAATATACCATGTGATAATTAGAATGTGATAAATCGTTATTATTATGAACTAAAAGTATAATTTTAACATTTTTTATGTGTATTCACATGTTTTTCAGGTGTCGTTATAACTCAATAAAAGAATAACATTTCAATCAATGGTTGGTTCATATCCTAGTGGTTGACGATTGGTTGACGTAATTGAGAAGATATCATTGACGAAGACAATATGTTTTTATATTCACGTGTAAATGTTATACAATTAAATATATTCTTCATTTTGATCGTGTTAAATTCAAATGCAAATGATATTCATTAACCAATACAGTGTTGTTTGTCTTAGTATAATGTTGATTTTACATGTAAAATAATATTGTTACAATATACAAAAAAACTATTCACAAACCAATTGTTATAGTGTATTATTTATTTTTATATATAAATGTTGTATTCACAAAATAAATAAATCAACATGTATAGTTTATTCACATAAATAAAAATAACAGATTACAATGATGTTTTTACTAGTGGGATTGAAGTTAGTAACATCATCTGTAAATATGTCGTAATGATTTCTAAACTTTATTCATATATGAATAAATAGCATGTCATGATGATGTCATCACTAGTAGGAATGAAAATTTAGTGAAATCATCAAAACAATTTGCCGCAATGAAGTTTAGTCTCGGAATTGGACGAAATTCGCATATTTGATGTAAAATGGCGCGATTTACAAAACTCATAGCTTCGCCGTGACGTACGGTGTTTTTCTGCCATTCGGGACTATTTAGGGCCTCAAAATGACGTTTTTCTATTTATATAATTTTCCGAAAAAAAAAGTTATCATTTATTCACAAATGAATATAACATTAATAAAAATATATATGCTTATATAATTATTTTATTAACCTAAAAAGATTAGTGGTATGTGAATAAATATATATTTTTATCAAATACTTTTTTTATCTTTAATTTTATATATTTTGTAGTCCTCGGTTTTATTGACAGTTTTATTAATTTGTGAATAATACATATATATTCACATTTGATTATTACATATATATTCATTTGTGAATATTACATATGTTTTTTTTTTCGAAAAAAATACATTATCATTTATGAATATTACCTGTATTCATTTGTGAATATTACATGTATTCGCATGTGAAAATAATTTTTATATGTTATTCACATATGAATTACATAGTTGCTCTGTATTTTTAAAAGACATACATTGATTCTCGTGTAAAGGCATATTCACTTGTGAATATTACGTGATATATTTAGTTTATACATTTCATCGAACAGTTGGCGTGCAAATAAATTAACTTATATAATTATGGTAAAAAAAATTAACAATTGAAGCCAATAATTACAACACAAATCAAATCCTATCAAAATTGATCAATAATCAGTAGGTTTAGATAAAAAATTGTGAAAATTTTTATGAAAAACGAAGTTTTTCAAGACTGGAAAGCGATTAAAAAAAATCTTGAAATATATGGTTATGTTGATGCACTTTCGATTGCTATCTATTTTTTGATATTGGTGAAGGTTCGATTGATGAAGTTTCGATGACCGGTGATCGCAAAATGATGTGGCATCGATAAATATGGATTATGTTTATCGATTTTGCTTGACATCAATGAAACTGGACAAGATTGAATCACGACTTACACTTAATAGTACGAATAAATGTTTTTGATGATGAATCACAACATTTTGATGAAACAACGAAGATGTTTGATGAAGAATTGATGTTTTATGAAGTGTCGATGTTTTTTGATGATGAACAGGTGATGTTGATGTTTTTTTTGATGAAGAACAGACGACGTTGATGAAGAACAGATGATGTTGATGGAGAACATATGATGTTGATGAAGAATAGAGGAACGATCCAGATGAATGAATAACAGATGGTGTTGATGAATAACGAATGAACGATTTAGAAAAACAACGTGTCTTTAATGACTTAATCTAAATGTGTTTTACATATAAAAATGATTGGCTGAGAATGATTCCCCCATTCTCAATCTTTTATTTTTTCTCAATTGAACTTACCTCTCTCTCTCTCTCTCTCTCTCTCTATATATATATATATATATATATATATATATATATATATATATACATCTTAATAAGCATTTAGCATGTTTTGATGAATTTTAAGTGGTAAAAGGCTTATTGCATTATTTAAAATAATTTTATGCATTACATATTAAGTAAAACCTTATTTGGTCTTGAAAAAGTCAAGAACGCAAGTTTATGCATTCAATCTTATATGGTCAAACATACGTATTGGCTTTTGACGAAATCTCATTCTCTACCCCGATCAAACAACCTCCCACTATTTTGCCCTTTCTTCAGCCTTATAATGGTATAACTCTATTACCCTTCTTGGTCATCTATATAATACCTCCCCTCTTCTCCATTCACCATCTATATCTTTACCTAAGCCACCACTCTCATCTTTTTCCATAATCGGTGACCAACACCACCACACACCATCGTCTCCACCACCTCACACCTAATACCACCATCGTCATCCGCTCTGTATCACAGCAACGGTCGCACCACTATTACACCGCAATCACTGGACACTCAACCATCAGCGTTCTTCCCTTAAATCGAAGACCATCATAAGCCATTACCCGTACCCCACTCTATCTTCGGCCACCTAGGCATCCTCCTCATCATCGATGCAATGAGAAACCCTAGCTACCATAATCTCCCTCACTTATCTCTTCTGCTTTTTGAAAAATCCTTTTTAATCCCTAATTGAGTCAATGTTGAATCTTGATATCTTGGCTGATATCCTTCGATTAGGGCCTGTTTTCCCTTACTTTGTTATATGTACCAACGATTCTCCTTTCCCCATAGACCATTCTCAAAAAACCTCACACACACACTCTCAAAAGAAGAACCTGTTGAATTCTTGCTTCTTTCTTTTTTCAAACATCGCAGAAAGCCATGTTTCCTTCCACTCCATCCTTATTCTCCTTAAGAATCGCTATCATCATCTCCTCCATCAGACACCCACCCTCCTCCGTCATCCACCCACCTTGGAGATCGACGCCAACAAGTGCCACCCTTTCTTCTTTAACCATTTACCATTTATCAATGTTCTGTATCTCTACGATTTAAAAAAAAGGTATTCAGATCTAGATGAAGATGAACACGATCAGGAAAAAAGGTTTTCCGATTTGCAACAGGTAACAAGCAATTACATTTTACATCTTTAGATCTTTATTGTCTTTCTTTTACATTTCTTGATATTACAGTGAAATTTGTGAACAAAATTGTTTTCTTCATCCTAGATTTCGTCCTTATCTCTTTCATATATTGTTTTAGTTTTTTTTATAGGTTTGCAGCATCATATCCACAACCACTATTGCAATTGACGAACACTATTTCTCTTCTTCCCCACACTTGAGGTAAAAACCCTAAATTTTTATTATTGTTAATTTGTTTTTTTGGTTTCATATATAGGATAAAAGACTTGGGCTTTGATCGGTCAAGAAAGGGAAGCCAAGATCATATGTTTTCATTAGATTCTACTGTGAGGCATTTACTTCTTAGATATATAAATTTTTTTGCTTCTTTTTCACTTTAAACTTCTTAGATATATAGATTTGTTGTACAATGTAGTCATTGTCACCACAGACTAAGTTGAATTTTTGTTTTGTTTTAATAATCAGCCACAACTTTCGGGATGCTGATATAATTTTCATTACTTAAAATCTTTATTTGTTTCTTTTGAATAGGTCACGAAGTGTTTTTTTACTAGAACTCACGCTCTCCTCATTGATCAATTACCATAATCTCGACAAGCAATCAAAAATCCACTTTATTTCTCAAGTATGTTTTCATCCTATGTTTTTGTATAATTGACTGAATACTGACTTCATCTCTATTTGTTATTCTGCATCATATATCTTGCTTATGTTATTTGTTTGTTTTATGCATTCATTTAGGAAGTTTTTGATTTTCAAGATTTTTTGGAAATACTTTATCATCTTTTATTACCGTTAAAGTTTTATTTGTACTTGATTTTTCTGATGGATTCATAATTTCTGGTTTTGGGATAGCAAGGCTTATGAGAGATAAGCAAAGAAATGACTTTGGCAGTCATCTTTTCAAGACTAGATGTCAACCTTTCAAGAACACAAAACAAACAAATGTAAGTAAAGCATCCTATCTAATGGTTCGATGTGAATCTACACTTCCAAAATTTGTTTTATAGCTGTGTTTTTATGTAAAGTACAATGTTTGTTATTTACCATTTTTCCAAGAATTTTGAAGATTGGGATCACATTTCCCAATAGTATGATGATTTCTTGGATATAAGTTTACATTGAGTAATAAAGTCGCTTGCTATGATGAGATGTCTAAGTTATGTTGAAGCTGCTGTAGGGTTTTGATAATTTTTTTTAATAAAATGTCGAATTTTTATTTCAATTGTACAGGGCTGAAGGATCACATTACTTCCTTTAAAGATATGTATGTGGGAAAGGCGAAATAAACATTTGGAGAGAAACTTGAAAATTGACAAGGTTTTGTGGGAATCATTTATATTGTTGTTGTCTTGAATGCAACTGATTTTATTTTCTGTTATGAATCCATGACTATTTTGTTTGACCTTCAAGGTCAAATTTCAAGTTTTGTTTATGGAAAGTAGTGAATCACGATATTACAACAATGTAAGTTTTACACGGTCTATTCGTGTCGCCGACAAGCCACCACCAAGTTACAAAGAGGTATTATTTCTCACCATATGTCTTTTTTGCTTGATACTTTTTCTGGGTTCCTATCTCTGTTTCAAGAATTATCCTTTATTGTAAATCATTTACATGATGCTTAAATTTTGAATATCATAATTTTAATAAAAATAAATTGATTTTGGGATTTAAATGAAACTATTGAGGTATGTTTGGGTATATTTGTAATTTTATGAGGTATGCAACTTACTAATGTGCTATAATAATCCTTGAATCTATTTGCTTCTAACATGTACTGGATCTGCTTCATAAGTTTATCCTTTCTTATGTTAGGATCCAATTTCCTTGCATTTGGTGACAACAGTGGCCAGTGGGATGATTTTGGTGGTCATGGTGAAGTGTCTGGTAATGTTTGTCATCATATACAGATTCATATTTACATTTTCTTTTCACTAAGACACTAACCACAAGCTTAAAAAAACAAAATGTATTTTAGCTTTATATTTTCAATCTAAATAAGCAATGTAACTTTACCATTTGTGGGTGTTTGAGAGATTAAGGTTTGATTGAAAAATAAAATGTTATTGTTTAGCTTTCCTTCATATTTAAGGTAAAGAGTGGTCCCCATATGCGTTTATGCTTAAGAGTAATGATTTACATATATAATGAAAATATTTATATGGGAGTAATGATTTACATATATAATAAATATATTTATATATATATTTTTATTAATATGATCTGTCTTTTAATTTAGGTATGTAGGAGAATGATAAGAAGATCCTAATGTCTTCATCTAATTTTTTTTTTCAGGCTATTGTCTTTCCTCATGAAGCAAGTCATGTAGTTGTTTGTAAGATCAAATGTTGGTTCTTCTTTTGGGGGTACGCCTTAAGTTACGTAGTTGTTTGTAAGAGTTCTTGTAAGATCATATCACCATTTCCCAATAACAATGAATAAGGATCTTGTGGAATTAATTATGAATGAAATGAGTTAACTTTTTTGTTGATTTCTTTATTATGTCATCTTATTTCACTGGAATATATGTCATTGTCTCTTTCATTAGATCTTGATAACTTATCTTTTATAAATTGATGAATATATTAACGTGTATTGACAATATATTGGAGTTGTTTGTATTGGCCAAAATCCAGCATCTCTACAATGTCAACAATGTAAAACATCCAACTATTTGCATAGAAAAATTAATCACCTCTATAAATTAATTTCTGAAAAATTATTTGCACCCGTCGCTTGGCGCGGGTAAACGGCTAGTGTGTATATATATATATATATATATATATATATATATATATATATATATATATATATATATACACCTTAATAAGCATTTACCATGTTTTGCTGAATTTTAAGAGGTACAAGGCTTATTGCATTATTTACAACAATTTTATGCATTACATATTATGTAAAACCTTATTTGGTCTTGAAAAAGTCAAGAATGTAAGTTTATGCATTCAATCTTATATGGTCAAAAATACGTATTGGCTTTTGACCAAATCACATTCTCTACCCTGATCAAACAACCTCCCACTATTTCGCCCTTTCTTTAGCCTTATAATGGTATAACTCTGTTACCCTTCTTGGCCATCTATATAATACCTCCCCTCTTCTCCATTCACCGTCTATATCTTTACCTAAGCCACCACTCTCATCTTTCTCCATAATCAGTGACCAACACCACGACACACCATTGTCTCCACCACCTCACACCTAATACCACCATTGTCATCCGCTCTATATCACAGCACCGATCGCACCACTATTACACCGAAATCACTGGACACTCAACCATCAACGTTCTTCCCTTAAATCGAAGACCATCACAAGCCAGTACCCCACTCCATCTTCGGCCACCTAGGCATCCTCCTCATCATCGGTGCAATGAGAAACCCTAGCTACCATAATCTCCCACACTTATCTCTTCTGCTTTTTGACAAAATCCTTTTTAATCCCTAATTGAGTCAATGTTGAATCTTGATATCTTGGCTGACATCCTTCGATTCTGGCCTGTTTTCCCTTACTTTGTTATATGTACCAACGATTCTCCTTTCCCCTTAGACCATCCTCAAATAACCTCTCACACACACTCTCAAAAGAAGAACCTGCTGAATTCTTCCTTCTTTCTTTTTTCAAACATCGCAGAAAGCCATGCTTCCTTCCTCTCCATCCTTCTTCTCTTAAAGAATTGCCGTCATCATCTACTCCATCAGCCACCCACCCACCCTCCTCCATCATCCACCCACCTTGGAGATCGACGCCAACAAGTGCCACCCTTTCTTCTTTAACCATTTACCATTTATCAATGTTATGTATCTCTACGATTTAAAAAAAAAGGTATTCGGATCTAGATGAAGATGAACACGATCAGGAAAAAAGGTTTTCCGATTTGCAACAGGTAACAAGCAATTACATTTTACATCTTTAGATCTTTATTGTCTTTCTTTTACATTTCTTGATATTACAGTGAAATTTGTGAACAAAATTGTTTTCTTCATCCTAGATTTCGTCCTTATCTCTTTCATATATTGTTTTAGTTTTTTTATAGGTTTTCAGCATCATATCCACAACCACTATTGCAATTGACGAACACTATTTCTCTTCTTCCCCACACTTGAGGTAAAAACCCTAAATTTTTATTATTGTTAATTTGTTTTTTTGGTTTCATATATAGGATAAAATACTTGGGCTTTGATCGGTCAAGAAAGGGAAGCCAAGATCATATGTTTTCATTAGATTCTGCTGTGAGGCATTTACTTCTTAGATATATAATTTTTTTTGCTTCTTTTTCACTTTAAACTTCTTAGATATATAGATTTGTTGTACAATGTAGTCATTGTCACCACAGACTAAGTTGAATTTTTGTTTTGTTTTAATAATCAGCCATGACTTTCGGGATGCTGATATAATTTTCATTACTTAAAATCTTTATTTGTTTCTTTTGAATAGGTCACGAAGTGTTTTTTTACTAGAACTCTCGCTCTCCTCATTGATCAATTACCATAATCTCGACAAGCAATCAAAAATCCACTTTATTTCTCAAGTATGTTTTCATCCTATGTTTTTGTATAATTGATTGAATACTGACTTCATCTCTATTTGTTATTCTGCATCATATATCTTGCTTATGTTATTTGTTTGTTTTATGCATTCATTTAGGAAGTTTTTGATTTTTAAGATTTGTTGGAAATACTTTATCATCTTTTATTACCGTTAGGATTTTATTTCTACTTGATTTTTCTGATGGATTCATAATTTCTGGTTTTGGGATAGCAAGGCTTATGAGAGATAAGCAAAGAAATGAGTTTGGCGGTCATCTTTTCAAGACTAGATGTCATCTTTTCAAGAACGCAAAACGAACAAATGTAAGTAAAGCATCCTATCTAATGGTTCGATGTGAATCTACACTTCCAAAAGTTGTTTTATAGTTGTGTTTTTATGTAAAGTACAATGTTTGTTATTTACCATTTTTCCAAGAATTTTGAAGATTGGGATCACATTTCCTAATAGTATGATGATTTCTTAGATATAAGTTTACATTGAGTAATAAAGTCGCTTGTTATGATGAGATGTCTGAGTTATGTTGAAGCTGCTGTAGGGTTTTGATAATTTTTTTTAATAAAATGTCGAATTTTTATTTCAATTGTACCGGGCTGAAGGATCACATTACTTCCTTTAAAGATATGTATGGGGAAAGGCGAAATAAAGATTTGGAGAAAAACTTGAAAGTTGACAAGGTTTTGTGGAAATCATTTATATTGTTGTTGTCCTGAATGCAACTGATTTTATTTTCTGTTATGAATCCATGACTATTTTGTTTGACCTTCAAGGTCAAATTTCAAGTTTTGTTTATGGAAAGTAGTGAATCACGATATTACAACAATGTAAGTTTTACACGGTCTATTCGTGTCGCCGACAAGCCACCACCAAGTTACAAAGATGTATTATTTCTCACCATATGTCTTTTTTGCTTGATGCTTTTTCTGGGTTCCTATCTCTGTTTCAAGAATTATCCTTTATTGTAAATCATTTACATGATGCTTAAATTTTGAATATCATAATTTTAACAAAAATAAATTGATTGTGGGATTTAAATGAAACTATTGAGGTATGTTTGGGTATATTTGTAATTTTATGAGGTATGCAACTTACTAATGTACTATAATAATCCTTGAATCTATTTGCTTCTAACATGTATCGGAGCTGCTTCATAAGTTTATCCTTTCTTATGTTAGGATCCAATTTCCTTGCATTTGGTGACAACAGTGGCCAGTGGGATGATTTTGGTGGTCATGGTGAAGTGTCTGGTAATGTTTGTCATCATATACAGATTCATATTTACATTTTCTTTTCACTAAGACACTAACCACAAGCTTAAAAAAACAAAATGTATTTTAGCTTTATATTTTCAATCTAAATAAGCAATGTAACTTTACCATTTGTGGGTGTTTGAGAGATTAAGGGTTGATTGAAAAATAAAATGTTTTTGTTTAGCTTTCCTTCATATTTGAGGTAAAGTGTGGCCCCCATATGCGTTTATGCTTAAGAGTAATGATTTACATATATAATGAAAATATTTATATGGGAGTAATGATTTACATATATAATAAAAATATTTATATATATTTTTCTATTAATATGATCTGTCTTTTAATTTAGGTATGTAGGAGAATGATAAGAAGATCTTGATGTCTTCATCTAATTTTTTTTCAGGCTATTGTCTTTCGTCATGAAGCAAGTCATGTAGTTGTTTGTAAGATCAAATGTTGGTTCTTCTTTTGGGGGTATGCCTTAAGTTACGTAGTTGTTTGTAAAAGTTCTTGTAAGATCATATCACCATTTCCCAATAACAATGAAGAAAGATCTTGTGGAATTAATTATGAATGAAATGAGTTAACTTTTTTTGTTGATTTCTTTATTATGTCATCTTATTTCACTGGAATATATGTCATTGTCTCTTTCATTGATAACATATCTTTTATGAATTGATGAACATATTAACGTGTATTGACAATATATTGGAGCTGTTTGTAGTTTAAATTGGCCAAAATCCAGCATCTCTACAATGTCAACAATATAAAACATCCAACTATTTGCGTAGAAAAACTAAACACCTCTATCGAAAAATTATTTGCACCAATCGCTTGGCGCGCGTAAATATATATATATATATATATATATATATATATATATATATATATATATATATATATATATATATATATATGGTTAGGTTCATGTGAGACATATGAATTTTGTGAGACAAAGGGACCAAATCTTGATCACTCATCTCAAATAATTAGTGGCTAGGAATAAAACATAAAACACTATAAAAAGGCTGATGTAGGCGGTGGCAATTTTGAAAATACGTCAAAGTTTGTGATTAACTATGGACCAGGAGGGATAGCTCTATCATTTTGCACTCATATCATATGAGAGCTGATTCTTTTCTTCCCAGTCGTGATTTGCTTCTTCTTTCTCCCCTAAACTTTTCTTGATCTGGATTTTTCTCAAGCGTAATTCCATAGAATATGAAATCGACCCAAATCTTCTTAATCTTATTCCATAAAACCCTAGAAATCTGCCCCATCAATGAGAACTCGCAACAAAAAACCCAAGTTTTGGTTCTGTATCAGTTCAACGAAAATCCATAGTCGCATCCCTAATTGATGAGATTTATTTCTTCAATACATCGATTTATTCAGATCAAACATCGATCGTGGTTGTTTCAAACACAAAAACCTCTCCAAATGGGAAAATTACCTCTATTACAGGTTTTTTGATTTTAGATTTTGATAAATTAGATCTTATCTTCTCTGAATATCTTAATAGTATATGAAATGACTCTTCGATTAATAGTTTGTTTAACTTTTTATGTTAATTTGTTGATTAATCACATAATCTAACACTACATTAGCAAACTAGGGTTTGATATATTAGTATTATGTTTTGATGAAATTATGGTTTTTAGTTTAAGATACTCTGTAATGGAATCTATTGGTTTTATGCTTCTGACTATAATACGTTTTAAGAATCTGAGGATTTGTTATTCTATTTTGTCATAATCGAATTCATCTCTCTGTGTTTCTATTCCGACAATATCATATTTTGATTCATATTCTAGATAATATAGTTTATAAATTGTCTCTTGTAATAGGCTTCAGGAAGTTGTTATTTTGTTAATTCTAAATTGTGAATTATTTTTCTGAAAATGTTTATTGTATCTATGGTTTGTATTTGATCCAGATTCACTATAGCTTGAGTTAGGAATGAACTTGTTTATTGTAGTTTCGGTTATATGTTTTTTGAAATTGTTTACTGTAGCAATGATTAGTGTTTAATACCCATTTAAAGCTGAAATTGTTTGTACAGGTTGGTAGTGGTTGTTAACCTAAGGTCTGATTAGGTCTATTCTTTTGTATTTTATATAATATTAAATCTTTTGTCTGAATTATATTAGATATTACTAATCGAAGTTAAGTAAATATGTGCCTGATAACCTGATATTATACATATTCTTAGTTGATAAGTTAGATCTTGATTTTTTTATATAGATGTTATTTTGTTAGAAACTACTTTCTTTAAACCTTTTATGATGAATTAATGTGAAATATTCTGAAATTACGTGTCATATTACGATTTTCGACATTATGATTTTGTTGGAAACAACTTGCTTTGAACCTTTTTGTTGAATAATGTGTAATATCTTATTTTACACATTCTTCTTTTATTGGAAACAACTCTGCTTTGAACCTTTTTGTAAAGTATTGTGATAGTATTTGATTAACAATAAAGGAATGTGATATATTTTGGAATTATGTGTCATATTCTGATGTGAAATATGTAATATTCTAAGTATTATGATTAGTAAAATTTGAGTTCTAATGATATTTTGTTGATTAATTAGATAATGTGTTACACAAACATTGAAATAGGGCTTAATACATAAATATTCTAGCCATTCTGATTTAACAAAATTTCTTATTCCTTCTCATTTGGATTTTCAATCTTGTGATTCTGATTATGAAACTAGATCAAGTTCTGGATCGTCAAATATTCCTAAATAAAAGAAATCGAAGCTTTTTATTCCATCAAATGGTTTATTCTACACAATCAGATTTAGAGTTTGCATCCAGAGTTATTTCAGGTAACGTATAATACTATAATTTCTTCACTGTTATATATTAGTGTGATTTTGAGTTAATGTATTATAATAATTGATTTTATCTTTGTATGTGACTTTAAGTTAATATATTCATCTCTGAGATATTCTATAAATCTATGTGTTTTGATTATAGTATAGTTTTAGTCAAAAATCACTGTGTATCTTCGAAGATGTGTTATAATCAAGATATTTCATTGTATAGTTATCTCTGAAACTCACGACGTAATGTAATATAATATTGTATAACATATGATTTAGAACTACCTCTATTAACATAAAGGTCTGATTAGGTGATTAGGTTATCTGATCTTTTGTTTTTTATATAATATTAAATCTCTTGTGTGAATTATACTACCTATTACTAATCGAAATTAAAGGAACATAAACTTTATTTGGAGTCAGTACCATGTGGACAGTTATGTTTTTTTGTTATTTTATCTTAGATTCTACTTTGTGTATTGTTAATAATGTCTTGATCATATTAGATTTGTGTAAAACTTAATGTGAACATAAAATAAAATTTTCTAATTGTAAATTATTTATTAAACAATTTTAATATTGTTAATTATTTGCAGAATGTTAGAATATTCTAGTATAATAAATTGCTTGTTTATATCATAGTTTTATTGTTTTAATGAAGAAACTACTAAATCAAAGTAAAAACGAGTTTTTGATCCTAAAAGAAACAATGTTGAACAATTTCTATCATCGGAAATAGATAAAGGCAAAAAAAGTCATATTTCATGATACTTCGTCTGATAGCTCGTCATCTGATCAAGACGCGTCAACAGAATATAAACAAGTACATATGACATTATAGTTGTAATTTTAGAATATATGATGTATAATGTTGATATTCAGTTATGTATTTACAAGAATAGTACTTGTAATGTTATAGTTTATGTCATGTAATGTCAGTAACATCTTTCTCATATTACATAAGTTTATATTTAAAGTTTGTATGTATAACATTCTATTAAAATTAGGCTTTTTTATACTCTTATAGTATATTGTTTTAGGATATTCTAAGTTATATGTACAATATCCTAATAAAATAATGTTCTACGTTTTCTATTGAATAAGTTGATTTACTAGATGTAAATAATGTGTACATATAGAATATTCTAATATAATAATATTGTATATGACTTCTTTTCAAAAGTTATATGTAGAATATTATGATAGAATAATATTCTCGGATATTTTAAGTTATATGTAGAATATACTAATAGAATATTCCTTGATTAAAATTAGGTTTTTTACAGAATTTCTAGAATATTCTAAGTTATATGTAGAATATTCTAGTAGAATAATGTTCTACATTTTCAATTGAATAAGTTGATTTACTATATGAAAATAATGTGTATATATAGAATATTCTAATATAATAATATTGTATATGACCTCTTTCCAAAAGTTATATGTAGAATATTACGATAGAATAATGTTCTCTGATATTTTAAGTTATATGTAGAATATTTTAATTGAATATTTCTTTATTAAAATTAGGTTCTTTTATACTATTATAGAATTTATAGAATATTCTAAGTAATATGTAGCATGTAGCATATTCTAATATAATAATGTTCTACATTTTTAATTGAATAAGTTTATTTACTACATGTAAATAATGTGTATATATAAAATATTCTAATATAATAATATTGTATATGACCTCTTTTCAAAAGTTATATGTAGAATATTATAATAGAATAATGTTCTCGAATATTTTAAGTTATATGTAGAATATTCTAATAGAATATTTCTTAGTTAAAATTAGGCTTTTTTATACTCTTATAAGTTATATGTAGAATATTTCTTAATTAACTTACATTATGTAAGATTCTAATATTATATGTAATATTATGTAATATTCTAAATTTATAATTTATAGTGTTATAGGAATATATAGAATAGTCTAGAGAAAAAAAATTGATTTATTAAAAAGAAAAGTTTATAATGTTAATATGTAATAATCTGAAAGATTGTATTATGATGTAATAGTATATTATAAGATGAAATATTCTAATTAAAACCATCATTCCCTTAAAGTGTGTATGAAACCAAATAATATGTAGGAACCTAGACTAATAAACTTTTTAAACGAGTGAGGAACATATAAGTTTATAAAATGAAATGAATACTTTTAAGATAAATATCGCACTTTTCTCTGGAAGTTGAAACATATTCTAAAAACCTCATAGATTAAAAACCAAATTTCAAGTTTGTATAATAAAAAATATATCACAAGGTTACAATATTTAATAATATGTTGTTACTTGATACGTAATATTATGAAATTGTATGAAATATTCTGATATTAAAGTGTAATATTCTAAATTGTGTTATAACATATTAAATGAACTTATATTACATAAGATTCTAATGTTATATTTAATATTCTGAATATACATACCATTCTAACAGAATAATTTAATTAGGTTGTATATATTTAAGTTACAACTTAATATTCTTATAGAATAATGCGATAGGATGTTTGTATATGTAGAACATTCTAAATAGAATGTAACACTAAATGATTATATGAACATCAAATATCGAACTAGAATATAACAATATATTTTTAAGAAAATTAATATAATGCACAGTTTATTTGTAAATACCAATATAAAAGTAAAAACTTAGAATATAGTGCTATCGTTTTATTCAATTACCTCAAATACATCACTTGAAACCAAACAAAAAAAATATAAGCAAATTTATAACATCCCACTACATTGAATGAAACACTCCAGAAAATTATTATCGAGCTACATTCTCTACAGTTCCATTCAAGACTTACCTAAAAAGTTGTAATGATAGAAAACATGAAGGTTTTAGCTAATTTCATAACTGTATGTACCACTTTACACTGTGAAAGGGGGTTGATGGGTATTAGGATATCTATTTGCTGCAATAATAATGTTTAAAGTTGCACAAATGTAGAGAACAATTTCATCAAGAAAGAAATAAAGAGAGTGCAAGGAGTAAATTAAACCAACATCCTCATTATAGATTTTGATTCTAAAGATGAACCCAGTCCTCATCATCCATCAACTTATTGGCCACTTTAACTCTTTATGGACCAAGCACCATTGAAATCAACATGTCAATATGTTTCTTGAAGTCCTCATCATTAATTAATGGTGGCAAGATATGGATGGTATCCTTCCTCCAACATATGCACTGAACATTTGCATCGATGACAGTTGTATGTCCTTCAATCACTGACAAAAATAATAAGTACACCAGTCATCACTAAGTTAAGAAAAATCAACTTGGAATTTGAGGTCAATATCATTAAATAGTAGCAAAGTTTAAGGTGGGAAGGAAGGAGTGATATATCATACTCTACATTAGACTCATTATTCATTCAGGACTTTCATCAAACAGGTAGAGTGCATGTATAATGTTAGAGAATTGGCTCAAGAAAAATAATAGTTATGTACATACCGCATTGATTTTATACAATGCTCACAAAATAACACGAAGATACGTTGTTTTTGCTTGCTTATCTTCATTTAATATGTGCTCAAATGCATAGAAAAAACCAAAAGCTTGAAATTGATAATCGATGGGTGAAATCAAATACTTGAAATGATAATAGATTTAAGATGAAGTTAAATTGATAAAACACCTTATTTGAGAGTAAACTCGAAGCATCAATACGATGGATATCGATACCAGTTGATGAAAGGCTAAAAATCGTTGATAAAAAACTCAGGGGAAGAAAACTCAAACCTTGATCAATTGATGAAATCAAGATGTAGAGTAAAAAGCACAGCTTGAAAGATCGTTAGCAATTGCTGAAGATGAAGATTAGTAGAAATCGACTGAACACTTGAACATCTACCTTGGATGAAATCGATGATCATAGAGCTAAAATCGATAACAATCTTGTAATGAATTGTTGATGTCGATAGATGAACATAAACCTCAATCACTCAAATCGAAGAAAATATAAGATTGATTAGCGTGAATCAGAGATTAAGGAATGGTGATCGATTGGTGTGAATTGGTAGAAAGAATCGAAGCAGCTGGGTTTTGTGATAATGTGAAGATAACATATCTGATGATCTAAAATTTAACCTAGTGACTAATCTACCCCTAATTAACTAATCTTTTGAGACCACCTATATTTTGTGAGACATGGAGACCAAATCTGAGCCTTTGATCAAAACTGATCTTGTGGCTCATAAGAAAACATGATTAACACTAATTAATCTAAAAGATTAGTTAATTAGGGGTAGATTAGTCACTAGGTTAAATTTTAGATCAATAAATATGTTATCTTCACGTTATCACAAAACCCAGCTGCTTCGATTCTTTCTACCAATTCACACTAATCGATCAACATTCCTTAATCTCCGATTCACGCTAATCAATCTTATATTTTCTTCGATTTGAGTGATTGAGGTTTATGTTCATCTATCGACATCAACAATTCATTACAAGATTGTAATCGATTTTAGCTCTATGATCATCGATTTCATCCAAGGTAGAAGTTCAAGTGTTCAGTCGATTTCTACTAATCTTCATCTTCAACAATTGCTAACGATCTTTCAAGCTGTGCTTTTTACTCTACATCATGATTCATTAATTGATCAAGGTTTGAGTTTTCTTCCCCTGAGTTTTTGATCAACACTTTTTAGCCATTCATCAACTGGTATCGATATCCATCGTATTGATGCTTCGCGTTTACTCTCAAATAAGGTGTTTTATCAATTTAACTTCATCTTAAATCTATTATCATTTCAAGTATTTGATTTCAGCCATCGATTATCAATTTCAAGCTTTTGGTTTTTTCTGTGCATTTAAGCACATATTAAATGAAGATAAGCAAGCAAAAACAACGTATCTTCTTGTTATTTTGTGATCATTGTATAAAATCAATGAGGTATGTACATAACTATTATTTTTCTTGAGCCAATTCTCTAACATTATACATGCACTCTACCTGTTTGATGAAAGTTCTGAATGTATAATGAGTCTGATGTAGAGTATGATATATCACTCCTTCCTTCCCACCCTTAAACTTTGTTACTATTTAATGATATTGACCTCAAATTCCAAGTTGATTTTTCTTAACTTAGTGATGACTGGTGTACTTCTTCTTTTTGTCAGTGATTGAAGGACATACAACTGTCATCGATGCAAATGTTCAGTGCATATGTTGGAAGAAGCATATCATCCATATCTTTCCACCATTAATTAATGATGAGAACTTCAAGAAACATATTGACATGTTGATTTCAATGGTGCTTGGTCCATAAAGAGTTAAAGTGGCCAATAAGTTGATGGATGATGAGGACTGGGTTCATCTTTAGAATAAAAATCTGTAATGAGGATGTTGGTTTAATTTACTCTCTGCACTCTCTTTATTTCTTTCTTGATGACATTGTTCTCTACATTTGTGAAACTTTAAACATTATTATTGCAGCAAATAGATATCCTAATACCCATCAAACCCCTTTCACAGTGTAAAGTGGTACATACAGTTATGAAATTAGCTAAAACGTTCATGTTTTCTATCATTATAACTTTTTAGGTAAGTCTTGAATGGAACTGTAGAGAATGTGGCTCGATAATAATTTTCTGGAGTGTCTCATTCAATGTAGTGGGATGTTATAAATTTGCTTATATTTTTTTTGTTTGGTTTCAAGTGATGTATTTGAGGTAATTGAATAAAACGATAACACTATATTCTATGTTTTTACTTTTACATTGGTATTTACAAATAAACTGTGCATTATATTAATTTTTAAAAAAATATATTGTTATATTCTAGTTCGATATTTGATGTTCATATAATCATTTAGTGTTACATTTTATTTAGAATGTTCTATATATACAAACATCCTATAGCATTATTCTATAAGAATATTAAGTTGTAACTTGAATATATACAACCTAATTAAATTATTCTGTTAGAATGGTATGTATATTCAGAATATTAAATATAACATTAGAATCTTATGTAATATAAGTTCATTTAATATGTTATAACACAATTTAGAATATTACACTTTAATATCAGAATATTTCATACAATTTCATAATATTACGTATCAATTAACAACATATTATTAAATACTGTAACCTTGTGATATATTTTTTATAATACAAACTTGAAATTTGGTTTTTAATCTATGAGGTTTTTAGAATACGTTTCAACTTCCAGAGAAAAGTTTGATATTTATCTTAAAAGTATTCATTTCATTTTATAAACTTATATGTTCCTCACTCGTTTAAAAAGTTTATTAGTCTAGGTTCCTACATATTATTTGGTTTCCTACACACTTGAAGGGAATGATGGTCTTAATTAGAATATTTCATCTTATAATATAATATTACATCATAATATAATCTTTCGGATTATTACACATTAACATTATAAACTTTTCTTTTTAATAAATCAATTTTTTTCTCTAGACTATTCCATATATTCCTATAACACTATAAATTATAGATTTAGAATATTACATAATATTACATATAATATTAGAATCTTACATAATGTAAGTTAATTAAGAAATATTCTACATATAACTTATAATAGTATAAAAAAGCCTAATTTTAACTAAGAAATATTCTATTAGAATATTCTACATATAATTTAAAATATCCGAGAACCTTATTCTATTATAATATTCTACATATAACTTTTGAAAAGAGGTCATATACAATATTATTATATTAGAATATTTTATATATACACATTATTTACATGTAGTAAATAAACTTCGTCAATTAAAAATGTAGAACATTATTATATTAGAATATGCTACATGCTACATATAACTTAGAATATTCTAGAAATTCTATAAGAGTATAAAAGAACCTACTTTTAATTAAGAAATATTCAATTAAAATATTCTACATATAACTTAAAATCTCCGAGAACATTATTCTATCGTAATGTTCTACATATAACGTTTGGAAAGAGGTCATCTACAATATTATTATATTAGAATATTCTATATATACACATTATTTTCATATAGTAAATCAACTTATTCAATTGAAAACGTAGAACATTATTCTACTAGAATATTCTACATATAACTTAGAATATTCTAGAAATTCTATAAGAGTATAAAAAACCTAATTTTAATCAAGGAATATTCTATTAGAATATTCTACATATAACTTAAAATATCCGAGAACATTATTCTATCATAATATTCTACATATAACTTTTGAAAAGAAGTCATATACAATATTATTATATTAGAATATTCTATATGTACACATTATTTACATGTAGTAAATCAACATATTCAATAGAAAACGTAGAACATTATTTTATTAGGATATTGTACATATAAGTTAGAATATCCTAGAACATTATTCTATAAGAGTATAAAAAAGCCTAATTTTAATAGAATGTTATACATACAAACATTAAATATAAACTCTTGTAATATGAGAAAGATGTTACCGACATTACATGACATAAACTATAACATTACAAGTACTATTCTTGTAAATACATAACTGAATATCAACATTATACATCATATATTCTAAAATTACAACTATAATGTCATATGTACTTGTTTATATTCTGTTGAGGCGTCTTGATCAGATGACGAGCTATCAGACGAAGTATCATGAAGTATGACTTTTTTTTGCCTTTATCTATTCCGATGATAGAAAGTGTTCAACATTATTTCTTTTAGGATCAAAAACTCGTTTTTCCCTTGATTTAATAGTTTCTTCATTTCAACTGTATCAAAACATAAACCATAGTTTTATTAAAACAATAAAACTATGATATAAACAAGCAATTTATTAAAACAATAAAACTATGATAAAACTATGATATAAACAAGCAATTTATTAAAACAATAAAACTATGAATTAACAATATTAAAATTGTTTAATAAATAATTTACAATTAGAGAATTTTATTTTATTTTCACATTAAATTTTACACAAATCTAATATGATCAAGACATTATTAACAATACACAAAGTACAATCTATGATAAAATAACAAAAAAACATAACTGTCCACATGGTACTGACTCCAAATAAAGTTTATGTTCCTTTAATTTCGATTAGTAATATGTAGTATAATTCACACAAGAGATTTAATATTATATAAAAAACAAAAGATCAGATAACCTAATCACCTAATCAGACCTTTATGTTAATAGAGGTAGTTCTAAATTATATGTTATACGATACTATATTACATTACGTCGTGAGTTTCAGAGATAACTATACAGTGAAATATCTTGATTATAACACATCTTC
This sequence comes from Lactuca virosa, assembly GCF_052849685.1. NCBI lineage: Eukaryota > Viridiplantae > Streptophyta > Magnoliopsida > Asterales > Asteraceae > Lactuca > Lactuca virosa. Next base: position 262,544,041 of record NC_136430.1, read on the forward strand.
GAAGATACACAGTGATTTTTGACTAAAACTATACTATAATCAAAACACATAGATTTATAGAATATCTCAGAGATGAATATATTAACTCAAAGTCACATACAAAGATAAAATCAATGATTATAATACATTAACTCAAAATCACACTAATATATAACAGTGAAGAAATTATAGTATTATACGTTACCTGAAATAACTCTGGATGCAAACTCTAAATCCGATTGTGTAGAATAAACCATTTGCTGGAATAAAAAGCTTCGATTTCTTTTATTTAGGAAATTTGACGATCTAGAACTTGATCTAGTTTTATAATCAGAATCACAAGATTGAAAATCCAAATGAGAAGGAATAAGAAATTGTGTTAAATCAGAATGCCTAGAATATTTATGTATTAAGCCCTATTTCAATGTATGTGTAACACATTATCTAATTAATCAACAAAATATCATTAGAACTCAAATTTTACTAATCATAATACTTAGAATATTACATATTTTACATCAGAATATGATACATAATTCCAAAATATATCACATTCCTTCATTGTTATTCAAATACTATCACAATACTTTACAAAAAGGTTCAAAGCAGAATTGTTTCCAACAAAAGAAGAAAGTGTAAAATAAGATAAATTACACATTATTCAACAAAAAGTTCAAAGCAAGTTGTTTCCAACAAAATCATAATGTCTAAAATCGTAATATGACACGTAATTTCAGAATATTTCACATTAATTCATCATAAAAGGTTTAAAGAAAGTAGTTTCTAACAAAATAACATCTATATAAAAAAAATCAAGATCTAACTTATCAACTAAGAATATGTATAATATCAGGTTATCAGGCACACATTTACTTAACTTCGATTAGTAATATCTAATATAATTCAGACAAAAGATTTAATATTATATAAAATACAAAAGAATAGACCTAATCAGACCTTAGGTTAACAACCACTACCAACCGGAACAAACAATTTCAGCTTTAAATGGGTATTAAACACTAATCATTGCTACAATAAACAATTTCAAAAAACATTTAACCGAAACTACAATAAACAAGTTCATTCATAACTCAAGCTATAGTGAATCTCGATCAAATACAAACCATAGATACAATAAACATTTTTAGAAAAATAATTCTCAATTTAGAATTAACAAAATAACAACTTCCTGAAGCCTATTACAAGAGACAATTTATAAACTATATTATCTAGAATATGAATCAAAATGTGATATTGTCGGACTAGAAATACAGAGAGATGGATTCGATTATGTCAAAATAGAATAACAAATCCTCAGATTCTCAAAACGTATTATAGTCAGAAGCATAAAATCAATAGATTCCATTACAGAATATCTTAAACTAAAAACCATAATTTCATCAAAACATAATACTAATATATCAAACCCTAGTTTGCTAATGTAGTGTTAGATTATGTGATTAATCAACAAATTAACATAAAAAGTTAAACAAACTATTAATCGAAGAGTCATTTCATATACTATTAAGATATTCAGAGAAGATAAGATCTAATTTATCAAAATCTAAAATCAGAAAACCTGTAATAGAGGTAAATTTCCCATTTGGAGAGGTTTTTGTGTTTGAAACAACCACGATCGATGTTTGATCTGAATAAATCGATGTATTGAAGAAATAAATCTCGTCAATTAGGGATGCGACAATGAATTTTCGTTGAATTGATACAGAACCAAAACTTGGGTTTTTTGTTGCGAGTTCTCGTTGATGGGGTAGATTTCTAGGGTTTTGTGGAATAAGATTGAGAAGATTTGGGTCGATTTCATATTCTATGAAATTACGCTTGAGAAAAATCCAGATCAAGAAAATTTAGGGGAGAAAGAAGAAGCAAATCAAGACTGGGAAGAAATGAATCAGCTCTCATATGATATGAGTGCAAAATGACAGAGCTATCCCTCCTGGTCCATAGTTAATCACAAACTTTGACGTATTTTCAAAATTGCCACCGCCTACATCAGCCTTTTTATAGTGTTTTATGTTTTATTCCTAGCCACTAATTATTTGAGATGAGTGATCAAGATTTGGTCCCTTTGTCTCACAAAATTCATTTGTCTCACATGAACCTAACCCTATATATATATATATATATATATATATATATATATATATATATATATATATATATATATATATATATATATATATCAAAATGATTGTAACAAATATTCGTTTATAGTTGTAAGATATACCAAATTGCACATGACTCGACCTCAATCCCAATTATAAAATCTGGTTCACATGAGTTCATCAATCAATGTCCTTAAGTCTACTCTTTTCAATTTCATGCCAACCATCCCTAATATTAAAACGAAATAAAATAACATCAGGAAAAAGTAAAATGCTTTTTAAACACTTTCAATGTACCCACCTTTGCATCAACAATTAAGCCATCATTTATTTTACATATTTTATAGCTAATAAATTTCTATTAATATAACAAGCCAAATTATATTTTATATGAATTATAGTTATTTTATTAAAAAGTCATCACTTATTAATTCAACATTTTAAATCTAACCTATTTGTTCGGTATGACTAGCTAAAAAACATGTTTTAATATACTAATTAAATATGTCCTAATTAATATGTACAGCAAATCATGAACAACAATTATTGAACAAATAAAAGTTACCAAAAAAAAATCTACAATACGCGTTGAATAGATAAACTCCAATGACATTTTTATGCATACAACACAGAGAAAAGTAACATGCCAAAATACATAGTCCTCGAAATAATTGAAATACCATATAATAACAACCATGTGAATATAATTATACATATTCGGTTTGACTAAATACCCCTGGATAATCAAATCAAAGCTCAATAAACTTGCACCATTATAGTTGAATAAGGCAAATAACAAAAAATAAATTAACACACATCTATGTATGTATGTATAAGTCAATGATCATATATCATATAATACTATGTAGGTATCTATATAAACATCTTCATCGCCCACAATCGTATAACAACGAGAAAAGGAAAGCAAAATGAACAAGCAAACGCTATGTTTGGTGTTTCTCTCTTTCTTTGTTGCTTCATCTTATGCTCAACTTAGACAAAATTTCTATCAGAGCACTTGCCCGAACGTTGAATCCATAGTAAGATCAGCCGTTACCAAGAAATTCCAGCAGACCTTCGTCACTGTTCCCGGCACTCTCCGCCTCTTCTTTCATGACTGTTTTGTTAGGGTTCGTCTCCTTTTTCTCCATAACCACTTTTCACTTCGATTTTCTTAATTAATCTGTAACATAACCAATTGACGTATATGTCATGCATGTATATATAGGGCTGTGATGCTTCGGTTTTTCTTGCAACTCCAAACGCTGAGAAGGATCATCCCGATGATCAGTCACTCGCTGGAGATGGATTTGACACCGTCATTAAAGCCAAGGCTGCACTTGACAGCAATCCTAATTGCCGGAATAAAGTTTCATGTGCTGATATATTGGCTCTTGCAACCAGAGATGTCATAGTTTTGGTAAGAACTCGATTTTTACGCTTAAATTTACCTTTAAGACAAATCGTATGTATCAAGTAAAAATGATGGAGTATATTATAGAAAACCTTGAAAGCATAAAAACATTTTTTAATATAGTTATTCCTTCGTATAGTTCATGTAAAGTTTTTGTCTTATTGTGAAAGGATATAATATTTAAAATGTTAATGAAAGGACTAACCTTTTCGGAACATAATTTTTGGTTTGCTTAATATATAGGCAGGTGGGCCATCATACAGTGTAGAATTGGGAAGAAGAGATGGGAGAATATCCACCAAGGCAAGTGTTCAAAAAAAACTTCCACATCCATCATTCAAGTTGGACCAACTTAACACCATGTTCGCTGCTCATGGTCTATCTCAAACCGATATGATTGCACTTTCAGGTAAATAGTTAATACTTAATACAAGTATACAACTGGATCTCGATAAGGTCCCATAGTTTTACGTACCTCTAGTTAAAATGTCCATTCATATTGATCGGGTATTCATTAACATTTGTATATAACCATTCTCTAGGTGCACATACACTTGGGTTCTCTCATTGTGGCAAGTTCTCGGGACGCATCTATGGGAAGAGCGGAATAGACCCGACCCTAAACAGACAATACGCTCTTCAGCTAAGACAAATGTGTCCAATTAATGTGGATCCTAGGATTGCCATTAACATGGACCCAACCACCCCTCGAACTTTTGATAATGCGTATTTTCAAAACCTTCAACAAGGAAGAGGCTTGTTTACTTCCGACCAAGTCTTGTTCACTGACAGCCGGTCAAAGCCAACAGTCAACCAGTTTGCCTCTAGCAACAGTGCTTTCAACCAGGCTTTTATTACCGCCATCACCAAGCTCGGACGGGTTGGGGTTTTGACTGGTAGCAAGGGGGAGATCAGACGCGACTGCAGCATGCCTAACTAGAAAGACGATGATCTTATTTCCATTTATTATTGATTTTAAAATCTAAGTTCTAAAGTTTATTTGCCAATAAGTAGCTACAACTGTACAATGCTTGCAGCTTTTGGAGGACGATCATGTTGGTTTGGTTGTGAGTAATAAAAATTAATTCTCTTGTAGTATTCGTTCTTGAGGTTTTTTCTGACAAATAGAGAAATTTTTTGATTTTATATATACTTGTTACGTGAAAACGTGATTGTACCATATTGTGTCTCATGTCCAAGGTTTTGAAAATCGAACCGGATATCGAAGCGACTGTCTTACCGTTAGGTTGGTTCAACTGGTTCGGCAGGTTGGACCGTTCCCAAAAACCGGAAAACCATATATATATATATATATATATATATATATATATATATATATATATATATATATATATATATATATATATATATATGTTTAGGTTCTATGGAAAACAAAAAATCCTAAAAAAAACCTTAAAAATCATAAAATTGCATAAAAAAAATACTTAGAGATCACAAAACTTTTTTTGAATTTTTTTATGAAAAAATCATGTTTTTAAATAAATTTGTTGATTTTTTTTTAAAATTAAAAAAAAATTGATTTTTTTTCAGCGAATTTATTAAAAAACCTGCGATTTTTTTTATAAAAAAATTAAAAAAAAAGTTTTGTAATCTCTAAGTATTTTTTTTATATGATTTTTAGGGTTTTTGTTTTCCAAATAACCCTTATATATATATATATATATATATATATATATATATATATATATATATATATATATATATATATATATATATATATATATATATATGGAAGAGTTATTTGGAAAACAAAAAAACCCTAAAAATCATAAAAATGTATAAAAAAAATACTTAGAGATTACAAAAGGCAGAAAGAGGCATTTTGGTCCGGGCTTACCAAAGGCAGAAAGAGGCATACCCCTCGCATAATGCTTTTTTTCCATGAGGTTCACAAGTCAGACCGACATGTATCATATATCTGTAATCATGCACCTCATATTCATTCTGGTCATAATTAAAAGTGATTGACAAATGAAAAGCATAAATCTACTTGCTTTCTTGCTCTTTATGAATGCCAGGCCAGATTGGGTACAACACTACTAGTATAACATAACAGAACTGATAGGATCTTAATCATCATTTGTTATTTTGGAAGATTATATAAGAACCTTTTACAAGCCGTAAAATTAGGTAATTTGGTAAGCTATAAACTGGTAATTAGGTAATCTCAGCAAATATGAAAATTTCCAATATTTTCGTGTTGTTTTTAAACAACGATGCATGTTCCCTGAGAAGCTTAATCTTGTGACAAAATGGAGATTGAGGTGTGAGATTGTTTCTTACATGTTTTTATCAATTACATATTATGTGTTTTATAAGAGTAATATTGACTTATATCAAGGAAAATCAAGCTTATAGTGATGGGGATGTAGTCAAATGCAACATGTCGGCCTTACTTCTTTTGGTGTCTTTAAACATGTAGTCTTTGTCAAATGTTTTACTCGGACTTGACGCATTATGAGTTAACTTGGAAAATGGAAGGTTTTGCTTGTTGTTGGAGACCTTTCTTATGTGGATGCATATCCATTGCATGATAATAATAGGACGGATGCATGGATAAGGTTTTTAGGAATAAAGGTTCACTACTAGAATATAGGCCTTTAATGACGAGCACACCATGACACGCAGTGATTTACGATACGCAAAAACGTGTGACCTAAAAATAATGTCATCTCTTCTAAAATTTAAAGGATTTAGGACGCGCATTTTTGCGTGCCCTTAAAATTAGTGTCAGAACAAAAAAAACAAAAACACGGAGGGCACTCAGCATACAAGGCGTGTCGTCTATGCATGTCGTTTTATAAAATTTTCATCAAACGTGCGTTCTCCATCCTTAATAGCTCATGGGGGAAATCAAATCCCAAAAAATTAAAACCCCGCCTTATTTTCATCTTCTACCGGCCTAAAACCCCTTCTCTTTTCCATGACCTAATTAATGAAGCTCTGAAAATTCCATTGCCGCTTTGATATCTATAGATACTCTTTGAATCAAATCTAACCATACCTTTGCCCAAACTTCTTCAGATATGGTCCGTCTTCATCATTTTAGCTTCGCATATGGCCCATCTTCACATAAGCAATAAAGATACTAGGGCTTTGAACCGGACCTCACATAATTCTTAGAGCTCACATCAACTTCTCATGCTTACAAGAGATCGTAAAAATGGTATGTTCAAACCCTTCCTGCATCTCGTTCTTCCCTTTCTTAATTATCGATCAACAACCACAGTCTCCAAAATTCATTCCTTCCTTCTCCCTTTAATTGATCCGATGTCTTCTTCCCCCTTCACACTTCGATCGACAAACCAAGTCACCTAAAATCACTGGTTATCTTTTTCCTTTCTCAAAATCGATCGCACCTCCAAGAACCGCAGGTATTGTTTTTTCCTTTTCTGGTTCGATTACATCCCCTTCTTCTCCCTTCTTGTTATTTTTTTTCGATTTAAATGTGAGGTTGTGAGGTGGCGCTTCAAGGTTGTAAATGGGTGTTGAGGATATGATGTTTGGTGATTGTTCTATGATGGAGAAATAAGGGTGTGTTTGTATGGCTATTTAACAGGGATTCAGTGGTGTTGAATGCTTTTTTTGTATTTATAAGGCTTCATGTTTCCCAGTTCCTCCCACCGTATTCATGTTAAGTTGTGTTCATAGTTTAGCTGTTGGTTTTCAAGCCTTTAAAATGTAGAGGAATTCTATTTTTATGTGGATTTTGGTTGTGCACACCAACTGTTTGTTGAATTTTCCCCAATTATACTGTACTTTTTTAGATATCGTTTATAGACAACACTTAATGCAGGTCTTTCTTTTCGATTTAAAGCTGAAAGTAAAAATAAATAAACTTGTTACAAATCTACTCTCATTATTTATTCCTTGTATTTCCGATAGTGTGTAATGAAAAATAGGGCCTTAAATATAGAGGTGTTCCTTTCTGACTTTGTGCAGGAAGAACAAGTTAACAGAGAGAGTAGTAACCGTGATTTATGTTTTCCTTCAATTCCCCAAGTTGGGCATATCATTTTTGAGATGTTTGTGAAACATGGACAACTATTTTGAGAAAGAGGCTAGAAAGTATCCTTGGTTTTGGGGCTAGAAAGTACCCATAAATTCTCTTATTTATCTAAGTTTCCTTCATGACCATTTATGACTATCACTAACACCAAGTATTACTATTATTTATAATCTCTCTCTACACAGATAGTCAATGTACACGAGAAAGGGGCTAGAAAGTATCCTTGGTTTTGGAGCACCTGTTCGTGCTAATATGAGAAATGATAAACTCACTAACGTTTTAGTCACATAATCTTTACTTCAATCTGTATGCTCTCAAGCCTTTCACTACTTCAATATTTCATTCTCCTGTAATTAATTATTTTCTGTCTTTCTTATTCAGGTTGAAAGTAGTGATTTTATAGCTTATGGACAAATTCCGGAGTTTATAGGACGTTTTCCCATTTTACTTAGTTTATCAGCTCTAATTGAGGACCAACTTATTCAGGTTAATATCACATCATCTATTATATTCTATGAAACACAAAAGTGCATACAGACTTTACTCTTTTTGCTAATATTTTGTTGATTTGGTTCGAGAGTTCATGGTTTCAGATTTTGGTCGTTGGTTTTTGATACGGGTTTGTGAAGGTTGATTTCGTGCTCGTTCTTGTTACTGAAAGCTTTAGGAGCAATGGCTAATGTTTGTGAATCCATTACTGCAATGTCCATGAGAAGGTCATGAATATAAAGAAGAATATTTTCTTGTTACTGAATAGCTAATCCTGTTTTCACACACAGTGAATTACTCTCACTGGTTAGTCTTTATATATAACATTATATAAGATTGGCTATCTCCTAAGAAGACAAGGCTTCACTGGTTAGTCTTTTTTCTTTTTCATTTCTATTTTGCTGAACATATGGATACTCTGTGCTACTTGGCAGGTTCTATATCACGTGCTTGGGGCTATACCCTCTTATCAAGGGTCTGTTGGACCAGCATTAACTGAGTTGAGTCTTGGTTTGCAATCTGAAGAAGTAGCACCTGTATGTAGCATTTTAATTATTAGTAATGTAACCATATTTTCTTGATTCCCTTATACATGTAAGCTTATATAATTTCTATCTCTCATATTTTAAATATTTCTTTTCAGGGGCGTGTTCGGGTTTTGGAATTGATAGTAATGTAACCATATTTACCCTTTTGTCACCCTTTATCCTATTCTAACAAATCAATTTTTTTCCACATTAATTTTGAAATTAAATTACCAATTTATGCTTAAGAAGAATGAGGATCAAATGTATTTTTTTTTCTTTATATAGTTATGGATCAAATGTATTTTTTTTCTTTATATAGTTTAAACAGCATGCTAGTGTTACCAACATTCTTATTGTTATTTGTATGTGATACCACTAGTAATAATCTTATTAAAGAAAATACCATTAGTAATCGACTTTGTTATATGTTTTTGAGTGTAGTGAGAAATGGGGAGTGACTTGAAGACATGGGTTTCAGACAGATTGATGTCCCTCTTGGGATATTCACAACTCACACTGGTTCAGTACCTAATTAGTTTATGTAAGTTATCTTCAAGTTAATAATATTTGTTTTGTATCATTGTCAAATTTTGATGGCATTTGGAACATGTTTGATTCTTCTCTTAATCTCATGCAGCTAAAAAAGCATCATCAGCTTCTGAAACAGTTAGAGAATGTATCTGATGCACTAGCTGTAAGTAAAATATCAAATCCATATATAAATTTTATAAAGTTTTAAAATATCGAATTTGCCAAAATCTATTTTTTAAACAATTTTTATTATTTTAAAATCGTTATTTATATATTAAAATCTTCAAAAATAAAAATATAACAAAATGAACTATAATACCATTTACTTCTAAATCACAGTGATCCATTACCTGCTTGTGATTTGGAACCACGATTGATATCTTAACCCTGCGTCTTCTTTTTTTCACGCCTTCTGCTAATTCTTTGCTGCAACCGGATAATCATCAAGTAATTTTATGTTTTGTATTTGTTAATTGATTTTTCAATTCGTGACTCTAACTATGTATAGCTTCAAAAATCGCAGGAAACCATAACACGATCAGGTATAAAACTGTAGGTTATTGTAATTCCATCGTCCTCCTTCTTTCCCGTTCTCAATCATCAATTCCCGTTTGGTTGCTGTGGTGAATTCAGAAGAATTCAGGGATATTGTTGATGTCCGTTTGGTTGCTGTACTATAATTTTGATTTCTACTTTTGGTGAAGGATTGATTCCCATTCATGTTATTTGTTTTGCCAAAATTAAACAATTTTGTTATCTCCACGACTTTCTAGGCGTATAAGGTAAAGAATCTCATGTACTTCTTCTTACTTTCTTTATAGATTTATTCGACTAGTACTATAAAGTGGTTATTGTGTGTCAAAAAGCATAATCATATTCAGGTGAGGGTTCTAACATAGTGATTAAACCTGATTATTTATAATATTTTGCAGATTATTTCGCCTTATAACTTGTACTTGAATCCCAGAATTGTTAAGAAGTATCAAATTTGCCGATTGATCACCAATGTCCTCTATTTTTGCAAGATGGGTAAGCATTCATACACGTAATTTTGACTTTTCAAGCCATAATTATCATATGGAAGCTTATATTGGGTTTTACAAAATACAAAATGTTTATCTTTCATTTGCTTGTAATAAAGTAATGATTAACATCTTTGTTCTATAAGATAATTCTTTTAGGGGAAAGACTGTTGATTTCTTTTATATAATCTTATTTGGTGCCACTATTTTGACCATATTTGTACTTGTTGGAGGGATTTCTTTTAAGATATCGATCGTGATTCCAAATCTCACAGGTAATGGATAGTTATGATTTAGAATTCAAGGGTATTATGGTCCATTTGGTTATTTTTTTTTTTATTTTGATGATTTTGATATATAAAAAAAGTCTTCTTAAATAATAAAAATTGTTTAAAAAATAGATTTGGACTTGTAAGTTTCCCTTTTTTTCATATTATTAATAAATTTCAAACATAAGAATTTCAAGTGTTGAAGAAAGCCCACAAACACATTTTGGCATGCGTGGTTCTGTACCTTATAATTTATCTTCCGGAAATGCCCCTAGGCGTCCAAATAGACAAATCTTGATTAATGAGTTTTTGGATCAAACATCCAGAAACAATCCTTCAAATCAACAACCCCCTTTAATGCTTCCAAAAAACACAAGTCATTTTCCTTTTGGTAACAATATAGGATCAAGAAATGGGAGTTTGGAAAATTCTGGAGGGTAGCCTTTTGAAAGAGGGACATAATTAAACTTCAGAAGCTTGATAAGAAACAATAATGTCCAGTATCATAATTTTGTTCCATCTTCTGAGAATAGAAATTTGGTGCAAGATCCTACTAATTGGAGCTTAGCTACAAGAAGTGGAAGTGGGGCCCCATCTAGCTCCCAAAACACCATTGTTTGGACATAGCATAATAAGCCCACAACGCAAAGTCAACAAAGATTGTCTAAATTTTCTCCATGGACTCTTTTTCCATCTAGTGAGTCTGAGTCTGGAGGGCAAAGAGGTCATTTGATGTTTATCATCTTTGTGTATATGCATGTTAACACTATTATATGCTAACTAGTCAACCTTATCTTTGAATTCTTGAAAATCTATACTACTGGTAAATTTTATCCACTTCAATAACTTCTAACTTCTAACAATCTGACTACATTTCTTCCATATTTTGTAGCATTCTTTACTTGTTTATATAACGAGCTACATAGTATAGTAAAAAATATTAACTTTGTTACATTTAATGGTTGAATATTAAACTTGATAAACACTTTATATTTTAATGGAACCCGGGACACCACATGGATCAAATATCATATCTCAAGTGCAGTCCCACATTCTTTGGATGGAGAAAAGGGTAATTTCATCTTTTACAACTAACATTCCATGTTTGATTCGCCTAATAATTATATTAGCATATTAATTTTTTGACTTTTATTTGATCAGGTCACAAGAATTATCGGAGCAGGGGTTCATTAGTCTTAAAGAATTATGAAAGGCAAAATGCAACTCTACTTAGTTGGAATTAGATGTTTATCATCTTTGTGTATATCTTTTTAGTTTGTATAGCATTACATGGCAGAAGGTGTCACTAAATAGCAATGTAGTATTAGGTTATATAGTTAGGGAAAACCTCTTACTAACAATGTACAATTAGATCCCCTTAATATCAATGTATTACAATTTTTTGACATGATGTTATTGGATGAAATTGATTGTTTTGGTATATTTTCATTTACACATTTTTGTATTAAGCGTACATGAGTATCGTAAAGACGCGTCGTAAATGCATATCGAAAATGGTTACTGAAGTTTATGACACACAAATGTGTGTCATCTTAATTTATGACATGGGTTTTCTTGATACGCATTGCGTGTCATAAACACGTATGTCGTAAGGTTGCGACACACAAATACGTGTCGTCTTCATTTATGACAGGGCCTTCCTTGATACACATTGCGTGTCATAACCGTGCGTCGTATTTGCGTGTCATAAATGCGCGTCGTAAATGCGCGTCGTAAATAGACGACGCGCAAAAGCGTGTCGTCTCTCGTTATGACAGGGCCTTCCTTGACACGCATTTGCGTGTCGTCTGAGCATTTTACGACACACATTGTGCGTCGTAAAAGGCTGTTTTTCTAGTAGTGGTTGCTTACCAACCATGGATTTGGAGTGTCGAGAATCATGAAATCGATCTTCTTCCTAACTATGTAAAAAATTTGATAATTTTGATTCCAGTATAATCATTTCTGAGTTAAATCTAATATCCATATTTTGAAGGGTGAGACAAAATTATTCAATCTTGCACGCACTTATTTTTTTTTGCCATATGGAGCATCTAGGAGCACATCTCCACTTTGGTACTTCATTAAGAGAGATTCCACTTTAATAATTTTCATGTACCAACTGATTACAAAAAATTTAAATTGAAAAAAAAGTAATTCAAATAATGTGGATTGTGGATCAACACAACGCTTTAATCAAATCAAACAGTATAGTCAGATGAATTTGACTCTACTTCCTGTCTGCAGATTCTGCCCTTGCTAAAACCAGTCTTAGGTATGTTTAGTGATGGATGTCTATCCATAGATAAATAACTAAATATGTTTGTGCAGGTGTATTCGAAAGCAATGAAAAAGTTCAATATAGATTCCCAATTTGGCTTATTTTATACAGATTCCCACCATTTATATGAACTCTAAGAGAATTTTATGATGAAGCTTATGATGACAGTGATGAGAGTACTCCAAACATGACTATTATAAACAAACAAATAGGTTCTTTCCTCTTTGTTCTTTATTTTTGCAACTAATAGAATATAAATTTACGTAACATCTCAAAAATCACAACAAATTTAAACATTTTAAAGCAACTTATTTATTGAAAAGAAGTGTTTACATAATCATTGTTTTCAAAACATTATTCAAAAACAGAGTCTCCCAAGATCCAGTCAATCATAAAATCAAGGATGTGTACGATCACACCTTCGCCTTGCCACGATCCTATTAGGTACCTGAAACAAAACTAAAACTGTAAGCCAACACTTAGTGAGTTCCACCAAAGTACGACCACAAAAATATATAATCAAATAGATAACGGGTCCACAACCTCCTGGTTGGATTACCCCTGGCCCACAACCTTACGGTTGGAATGCCCCGGCCCACAACCTTACGGTTGGAATGCCCAATACATAACGGGTCCACAACCTCCTGGTTGGATTCCCCCGGCTCACAACCTTCTGGTTGGAATGCCCCAGACCATAACCTTCCGGTTGGAATGCCCTGGTCTGTTGACTTACAACTCAAAGTAGTACAGTCTCAACCCTACCATACCATGTCGACATGCATATAAAAAATAACATATATGCAAAACCAGATAATCATATAACAAGTTAACAGCCTAGCAGGCAGATCTACAGATTAACACTGTATACCAACATCCTAAATACCAGGATACATAACCAAAGGGGCCGACATTGGTGCCTTCGACCCCAAGAACAGTGAGGAAACTCACCTCACAGTCTAACGAATAGTTGAACAATACACTGCTCCGAATACCGGCTCTACAGATCACATATTCAACAGATAGGGACCAAGGCTTAAGTATGCCTCAAAATACATAAAATACCCGTATGTCAAATTTGGTCAACCCTGGTCAAAGTTAAAGTCAACAGTCAAAGGTCCAAAAGTCAACAAGTCTTCATAGCGGGTTACGCCCGACGTAATACTAGAGTACGCCCATCATACTCTAATGTTGACCAAAAAGCGAGGCGCTGACCGCGTATGTGCAACGTACCTCTAGGCACGCCCAACGTACGTTGTCCAGTCCTACAACTCCATTAAGAGCTTAATCTATTAAGCCCTTCCGCGCAAAACTCAGATCTAAGTACAAAATGATGTTCTATGTCATAAAGATCCAAACCTCGACTTTTTTGGATTCATGGTCCTTTTGCCCTAGTTTGTACGTAGAATTGGTCCCTCGACTTAACTTCCGTTAAGTTGTTGCTGTTAACCCCCTCATGTGCCTCCCACATGAGGGCATATTTGTCTTTTCACTTATAAGGGACCATTTTTGCACCTGAAATAAATATATCCCCTTTTTAAAAAAAAAAATTAATACCTATTTATTTATTTTAATAATTAAAAAATAAAAGAGGTCTCTCTCTCTCTCTCTCTCTATCTCTCTCTCTCTCTCTCTCTCTCTCTCTCTCTCTCTCTCGTTCTTATATCACCAGCCACCACCACCACCGTGTTCCTCACTCTTTGTTGATGATCAGAGCTAACCAAACACCCTCACATGTGCTGCTGTTACTGCTTGCGTGGCTCCATTGGTCAGCTCCCTCCGACTACCTGTCATCGTTCACTGCCCCTCCCTTTGAGTTCACATCGGCAGAAAACAAACGAGCAAGGAAGTGGAACTGCCATTGCACGCCGCCACCACCCGCTGCCACCATGAGGACTCCGATCACCACCACCTACTATCTCCTTCTTTCGGTGATCAACGTCGGACGAAAAAAAAAGACGACGAAGCAAACCCACCACCGCAACTCTGCCACTGCTGCTACAATCTCCATCTGCGTAGCACCTGCTCACACCACCTATTGCCACCCATCGACCACCACTTTGATAATACAATAGGTAACGATCACCACCACTCTTATTTCAGTATATATGTGTCGAGATTTAAGGCCGATTCACCGAAACTAATAGACCCATCAATCTATCTTCTCCTACACCTCTTAATTTGACCACTGCCTGTATGGCTCTATCTATCTCACAAACATTTTTTAATCAAGAACCAAGGCATACATCTCTTCTCTGTGATTATGGTTATCAATTTGAATCTGTACAGATGAGAGGAAAGGAACACAGGAAAAGTGATTATGATTATCAATTTTTAGTTCACTAAAATATGCCCACAAAGTGTTTGTTAAAATGTCAATGAGAGTTTTTAGTTGTTACGATCCATATTTGCGTTAAACCCTTTTTTTTATTATGTGAATTTGTGATTTCGTGAGAAACACAGTGGTGGTGGTGGCTGGTGATATAAGAACGAGAGGAAGATAGGGGTTGAGAGAGAGAAAGAGAAACCTCCTTTATTTTTTAATTATTAAAAAAAATAAATAGATATTAATATTTTTTTAAAAAAAAGGAGGATATATTTATTTCAGATGAAAAATGGTCCCTTATAAGTGAAAAGACAAATATGCCCTCATGTGGGAGGCACATGAGGAGGTTAACAACAACAACTTAACGTAAGTTAAGTCGGGGGACCAATTCTACGTTCAAACTAGGCCAAAAAGACCATGAATCCAAAAAAGTCGAGGTTTGGACTGAACCAAAAAAATGCATACCACAGAGACCATTTTTGCAATTTTGTCTAGAATCAATATGAAAAAGTAAGAATGAAAGTTTATTGCTACTTTATGCATTTAGCATTATAAAAAATCAAGAATGAACATTGAAATGTGTTTGTTTGGGGATGGTTTGTCATTGTAATCTTATTGTTTTATTTTTGGAAATACCAAAATAACCCTTTAGGGGCCGTTCTTAGCACGGGCATTAAACCTACCTAGTATATATATATATATATATATATATATATATATATATATATATATATATATATAAGTCGTAATCTTTAGAATTTGAGGAAAGTGGAATATAGAAGAGGGTAGGAATTGAGGAAGAATTTTTATGAATTAAGGAGAGATTTTTTAGAGTTTTACACGTCAATATCGTCAAATAACTAGAAAGCATGTGATGAGCTCATGAAATACAATTTCCAGTCCCCCAATCATGGTCCTCCACTCAGAGAGCATGTGGAGGACGCTTGGATATTTCTTTGTGGGTTCATTAAGATGGTGGATCAGCACTTTTGTGGACATGCTTCAGAGAGAAAGACATACATGTGCCCTTCAACCGATGTTCCCATTTCCTAAGAAACCCTTGGCCCCCAATACACCACCGCATTTCATACCTCTGGTTTTCTCTTTCATATCTTTCTTCTTTTCCATTTCATTTTCTCCATCTATCTCTCTATTTCAAAATCAATCATCTCGCTTATATCTTCCTCTCGGTAGTTCCCCTCATGGCTTCGCTGTTAATTTCTCCCCTTTCTCGCTCTCAACGATTTTAAAAACATATTTTTTCTCCACCGATCATCTTGTTGTGATTTTGACAAAATCGGTACCTCTCCTTTTAGTTTTACTCACGTTTACGCTTATGGTTTCAACGGTGATCTTCAACAACTTCTCGATTTCGTATCTGAAACCAGAAACTTCAACCCCTTTTAGCAATGCTTAATCGTTCAATTCAAGGTATTTTGATTATTTCTTTCTTTAAAGGTTCGAGTTTCTTTTATAGGGATTAGTTTACAATATTTGTTGATTTATGGTCAAATTATCACTAACTTGTACTATGTGATTGATTCGCCCCAAATTTCGGCCTCTATATTAGTAAAGTTGAGTAACTTCTTCTAACGATGGATTACCTAGAAACAATCACAAATTTGTGAGCTGGTTGTCCGAGGAGGAGTCTCGGGACAACGCTCCGACGATTAAGTTAGTAGAGACCTTGATCAAAATATGTTCTTAATCGAAATGAGTGAATGGTTGTTAGTGTACCTCACAGGAATGAGTTGGATCACATACTTATAACTGGAGTTACTATAGGGATGCTGATTAACCCTATACCCTATTTAGTCCCCCAATTTGGATTATTACTTGCCATTGTAATTAATAATTCAAACTAACAAAGTTTTCGATTATGATGGTTACAAATAGATAGGGGTGAGGCACCTGAATTGAATTCTGATGAGTGGGTTTGACAACTCCTAGAGGCCATCATTGCCTATAATTATCTTTTCGTTTATTTTCTATTTAAGGGGTGTACAGTGCACAACTGCCGTTTTGTCCCCCTATTGCCATTCCTGCTTCCGTCTTCTTATAAATACTTCTTTGATTCCTTTCGTTCTCTTCCATTCAAACTTCTACCCAATCCTTTTTGTCTTCTTTTGTATTCTCTCATGGCTAGAAAAGATATCTATAACATTGAGACCATGAAGTCCAAACTTTCCTTTAAGAGTTTGGCTGCCCTCCTGAAGAAATTCCAGATCGATCCCCAATTCCATCCTCGCCATCTAGAGCCCGGAAATGGAATTGTTAATACACTGATTGGTTTTGTTGGAGTGTATAGGGTTCATTTAAAGTCAGGGCTTTGTCTCCCTGCTCCTGATTTTCTGGAAACGGTTCTCAACTATTACCAACTGCACAACACTCAAATTTCTCCAAACGGGTTTCACAAGGTGATCTGTTTTATGCTCTTATGCTCTTCCCTAAATATTCCTCCTTCTATTACTTTGTTCTGTCATTTCAATATTACCATGTCTAATGGCGATTGGGTCTCCTTTTTCCTTTTCCATGGCTTGGTAGAACTCTTTGATGAAGGGTGGAAAGAGGAATTCTTTTTTGTTGATGCTTCTGCTTTCTCTGGCCCTGTGGTATATGGTGTTACTATTTATAGGGGTTTTGATGCTCCTCCCGACCTATCCGCTGAGGAGTGAGAAATCGTTTACTGTTTGGCTTAAAACTATGTTAAGTGGGCGGATCCAGAAGAGGTAATCCTTGGCATGGCTGGCTTATTGCCTCTTTCGAACAAATTGGGTAAGAAACCGGTTGAAACTGTGCCCAGTCGAGAAGTAACTCTGCTAGACAGTTTGCATAAGAAATGGTTAGCAGACTCATCTTTGGTCATCAAGGAAGTTGTTATACCAGACTCCCCTTCTCCTTCAAAATCTTGCATGGATTCTGTTGTGAATCCCCCGTCTTTAGAACCTTTGATACTACCCGTATCCTATCCGATCAAGAAAAATGTGAAAATGGAGTAGGCAGTGGGAAGCCTCCGTCTTCCTCTACTAGGGTTGCTATGAAAGGCTTATCCTTAAAAATGAAAACCGGTGGTTTCCTTGGAGGGAGTAATGAACTGTTCTGACCAGTAAATCACTACCTCCCCTCTGAAACGAAAGAGGTATGCTCAAACTCATGAGCCGAAGTTGCACGAGTCCAGAGGATCTGGCACCCAGGTCCCCCTACATTTATTAATTCCAATGATCGTATAGAGATCCATATATCCTCTGTTCTTTATGACTGCCATGTGACCACTGATCCTACGTTAAAACATGCCAAAAATATCATCCCTTCGTCTGACTCCGCGGTTCCTTCTACTGAAGCCTTTTCTACTCCCTCGAGCTAAATGGAAGTCCCCCTTTTCTCTGTTGTTTCTTACGAAGCTCCGGTTTTTCCTGAGGTATCCCAGCCTCTGTCAAGAGGTCCTATTACCTCTGTTTTGTCTGCTGCTGCTATTTTTCGCCAGAAGTTGTTTTGGGGGTTGGGCTTTGTCATTTTCAAGCCACTAACGCATAAGCCATTGTTGTAATTGTGAATCCCTTAAGCTTGGAGTCTGATATTTATGGGTCTTCATCGATGTTTATAGATACTTCCTCTACGGAACCTCCTTCCGATCAGAATCCGCCTACATCTTGCGTAAATTGTAAGTGGCTTTTTCTTCTTTCTTTTTTTTCTTATATATATATATATATATATATATATATATATATATATATATATATATATATATATATATGAATACTTGAGAGTTGGCTTACTAGAACCTACTCCCTTTTCTCCTCTATTTGTTTATTGTAGTGATCCTATCTTTTGGTAAAGAGGCTTCGATTCCAACCTTGGTCAGTCTTGCAACTTCACTTCGTCAGTTTGAACGTCCTTTTACTACCACTTCCGTTCCTAGGAGCCCTGAATTGACGAGTGCTTCCCATGAAGAAACCCTTGACAAAGCTTGTTCCCATCTAATGGAAGGTATGCATCTCCTCAATGAGGTATCTGCTTGTACCAAGGCCCGAACTGAGCTTCTTTCCCAGCCTCAGGTTAACTTTGAGGAGGGCCCACAGAAACTAAAAGAGCTTGGGAAGATTCATGAACGAATGGAACGGGAAGCACAAGAACCCCGAGAAAGGGTGAAGGGGCTTTTTGAAAGGAATGCTCTTCTTTTAGGTGACTTGAGTGAAAGTATTCGCTGACAAAATGAGCTGAAGAACTTAAATGAAGATCTTCAGATTAAAGCAGACGATGTCATTCGTCGTAGCTTGACCCTTACGAAAGAGTTGGAGGAAAAGACCCATCAGTTCGAGTCCCTGAAGCTTCGACTTACTGAGAAGGTCTCAGAGTTGGAGATCTCATGTTCTAACAAGGTTGTACGCATTAAGAAGCTCAAGGAAGAACTTGTTGTCCATAAGGGACTTCTTCCTGACAGGGATGCTCTAATTCTTCAGTTGAATCAAGTCAAAACCTCCTTTCTTCAAAATGAATCTTGTTTTACCTCAACAGCCGAAGTCAGAGCCTCTGAGCTTCAGTGGTTGGTACTGGAAGGCATTCCCTCCTTCGTTCGTGCTTTACCTAAATCTATAGATTTTGGGGATGTCAATGTTACATTGAAGACATCAGCTATTTAGTTCGGCTCGTCCTTTATTAGGCATGTGTGGAGATGAAAGGAAAATATGCAAATACTTTGGAGGGAAAGTGTCACACCTACGGCCGAGGCGGCGGAACATGCGGGGCTGTGCGACTAAGTTCATGGATCACAAATAAACTGAATATATAGCACAAGTACAACAATAAACAAAATAGCATTTATATTCCATCTTGATGCTTGAATACATGGTTCTTACATATAATAGTATAATATATGAATTGCCTTAAACAAGCAGGCGGATATAACAAAAAGTAGTAAGGTAAATTGCCTGAGATTCCTGATAATCTGTCGTCTGAATGTGCTTGAGTACTAATTTCCTGAGAATACATGTAGTTTTGAGGGTCAATACAAAGTTTGTGAGAGTCACAGGTTTTCTTCTAGTCGCAGTAATAATACTCTTAAAAGCGTTTCAAAATGTATTTTCTTTATAAGTAAAACATGTTTAAATAAGCTTTGAAAAATCCAAACAGTGTCCTGATATAAGTAATTTCATGCTTAAAATGATTTTAAAACGAACCAAGTTTAGAAGTTGTAGTAAGAGAGAGAGAGAGAGAGAGAGAGACAGAGAGAGATTCGAGTTAATGTTTATAGTGAGTCCTATAACCGACCTATGCGACTTGAGTGTACCCGACTACAATGCTTCATTGGACGTTGCAGTAAAAATTGTAGACACCAATCACCGGCTTTGATTGATCAGTCGAGGTTGTAGCAAGCAACTGTAGGTGGGGATGTTAACCCCGCATAGATATATACATATGTATCTCACTTCGAAGATTAACGGTTATAGTAGTATGGGTATGCTAAGTGTTTAGACTCAGCTAATGAATAACGTAGCTTCTCATTAAAAAGCCCTTAAATAAAAAGTTGGTGAATAACTCTAAACCCTAACTTACTTCTCGGTAAGTTCCAGGCGAAATGAATTTCATGACATCAAGTTTATAAAAGTCGAGTATGTTTGACATGTGTGTAAAGTATAAGGCACTAACTTTTATATTGAAGTATGTTTCTTTTATAAACTCTATAGTAAAAGGCATATGTCATTTCATGACATAAAGTTTATAAAAGCCGAGTATGTTTGACATGTGTGTACAGTATAACGCACTAAATCTTATAACTAAGTATATTTCTTTTATAAACTCTATAGAAAAGGCATATGATATTTCAATAGTTGTATGATTCTAACAACATAACATACTAGGATATCGAAGCTTAAAACGATATTGTTTCCTTATAATATATAAGTGTTAAACAATACTTTTCAACTATTATGCACAGATAGGGGCTAGACATGAAACATTGGAGGGCAGAACCATTTTGGCATTTAAGCTGTTCTGAAATCCAACAACCCTATGCGGCCCTTCAAACCAGATTCCCCATACCGTAAGCAGTTAAAAGTTATTGTAATAACATTTTTGTTTAATTTATAATACTTAGTTGAAAGAACCACACTTTCATATTTGACAATTGTTACTCCAAAATATGCTACATGCATATTCACAAATAATATTTTACATTGATAACTTGTTTACAAACGACTGGATACAAACCGACTATTACAAAGTACTATATATTATACAACTACCCATGATACTATACTTTTATACATACATGATCCCTAAATACAAAAGTAATATTATAACTATTCTAAACCTTCCAACAGTATACGACTATACTGGTTACTTATCTCCTGCAATTTGTTAAACATAGAGAGGGGTAAGCGGTGACGCTTAGTGAGTTCAATAATAGATACAATATAACGTTATGCCATATATATACTTCAATATGACAGAAGCAATGGGAACAAGGAACAACAAAGACATATGTGAATCATGCGACAAGCTTTCCATAACAATCAATGAGACATAACAATTTCTGATTAAACATTTTAGTAGATTTCAGGCTTTCAGCCCTATCTAACCTTCTACCAATGCCATAGGGGTAGAAGTCATTCTCTTGCGAGACATGCTCTACACGGCCAGAGGGTACATACCAATACCACTGTGAATCTAAGTCCTTTCACTGATCATATGGCCAAATGTACAGCTTTGCTATCAAAATAGCGGAAATCATAACACGAGATGATAACACGGAAAATCACATAGCACATATAACACATAACATACAATTGTTCCTATATATTGAACTCACCGTGAATTAATCGGGGGTTAAAATAGTAATTTGTGCAGCACTTCGTTATAATAGATAACTTTCTTCGCTGAAAACCGAGAGCTTTATTGAAAACCGGGCCCTGCGAGGGTTGAGCTTCAAACCGAAAAGATAAATTTATCGGGTTCTTCGGGCACTTCGGGACGTGTTTCGAGTGTTGGGAATGATCTCGGGGCTTCGGGGGAAGTTGAAATAGCTAAACATTGGATTTAGGGGTAAAAAGTGTGAAATTTCCAAAATTACCCGGGAGGTCTCGCACCCTTTATATAGGTGTGAGCATCGGATCCGAAGCAAGGAGAAGTGAGCACGTGGCTCACATGAGAGGGGAGGCAAGTGGCGGTGCGAGGGCGAGACACGGGGTGACAGGTGTCTCGCATCGGACAGCTGGCGAGACGCGTCGGATGCGATGGCTGAACACGCGTCGACTTCGGATGCCTCCACGGACGCTACACGCGTCGGATTCTCATTGGTCCACCCTTCGGACTCGTTATCTGATCGGAACACGAGGCAGGCTCGCGTGCGAGGTGACGTGGCCGAACCCTAGCCATGCAAATTTTCTCGGATTTCGGGATTTTCTCGATTTTTGTGTCCCAAACCTCTAAATCCATAACTTTCGCATACAGGCTCCGTTTTTTACGTTCTTTATATGCACGCGTAGGTCAAATTATGCTCTACAACTTTCGTTTAGACTTCGTCGGCTAATTTTGACTTTATTTTTAATATTATTATTTTTAACAGACCGGGACAGGAAAATCCGTTAAAAATTCATAACTTCTTCATCCGACGTCCGTTTTCGTCTGCCTTTTTACCGTTGTACTACTATTGACGAGACCTTCAATTATCGTTTAGGCTGCATCGGCTAAAAATCACTGGATCTTTATTTTGAGTTTTTAGCTGTCTACTGCTATTTTGAAACTTAGAAAAATCATAACTTCTTCATACGAAGTCAGATTTTGGCGTTCTTTTTATGAAAATTATCGGTTTAACAAATACTACGACTTTCATTTAGATCACCAAGGCTAAAAAGTAGTTTATAATAAGCTCACTTTTTACGTCATTCGGTGCCGTGCCGGTTTTGTCGCGGATCTTCGATTGGTCATAACTTCTTTGTTATAACTCGGATTTCGATGAGGTTTTCGCCGAAATGTTTCTAACGAAATTATCTACAACTTTGAATAATAAAATTCTACTTATTTCAAATTTTATATTTTCGTTAAATTTCGATATTTGACTTTTAATTGGGAATCTCATAAGACTTCCAATATTTTCCGAGTGATTCTAAACTTAGTTTTACTTCATTTCTAGTAAAAACTATATGTTAGAACTCAACGCTCAAATTCATATAATATTTCATTATATTTTTTACTTTTAAAATTACATAACACGATAACTGAACGTGTATGTTACATTAGTACATGTATTCTCCCCCAAAATAAGTAAATACAAAAGAAGGGTCGTACCACTCACCTTAAAGTGCGATTGACAATTTGTTTTTGAGAATGGATGCGAGAAAACCAGGGTGTATTGTCGTGAACGCGATATTCCAAGATAATTTAGTGAAACATTCCAAAAATATAGTCCAAAAATTTCGTTTTTTATTTGTTCATAAAAGCCATAAATACCAGTCATCATCTCATAAAAGCATAAGTAATGTATCTCAAATCATCACAACAAAATAGTGTATCAAAATCAAGTATCAAAATATCAGAGTGTAGACATCCCAGGCTGAATCAATGGTGTGTGCACTGCAATCACCCCGAGCTCTTTCCCTTGCTACCGGAAGTACCTGAAACCAAAACTGAAAACTGTAAGCACAAAGCTTAGTGAGTCTCCTCATGCTACCACATACAATACACGTATAACATGCAACTAGGAGATACGGGCCCCGCCCACAATCATGGAGATACGAGCCCCACCCACACTCCGCTATCTGAGAGATATGGGCCCCGCCCACACTCCACTGGCTATGAGATACGGGCCCCGCCCACACTCAACTACTATGAGATACGGGCCCCGCCCACACTCAACTATTATGAGATACGGGCCCGCCCACACTCAGCTACTGAACATACATACAAGTATCACACAGACAACAAGTATAACTTAATCTATCAATAAATCATATATCCATACTCAACTAAGCTATGAGATACGGGCCCCGCCCACACTCTACTAACTGGGAGATACGGGCATAACCTACACTCGGCTACTAATCATATATATACGAGCCGGCCTTGGTGCCTTGGACCCGTCCTACTGGAGGAAAACTCACCTCGCAAGGCTCACAACTGAAATATCGAGTGAGGAATCTCCGACGGCTGCTCCAACGACTCCCCGACTATTAACATCACAATAACACTTAATCAAAACCTGATAATCCCCCTTAGGGTAAAATGACCATTTTACCCCTAATCCTAAAGTAAGCTAGTGCTTGTGTCAATTCAGGTGTACTACCTAAAATGTAATAGACACACTCCTCACGATCATCACTTAGGATTCTAAGTTTAAGTCTAGAAATAAATCCTTACTCCTAGTTCGCTTAAACTAATGCTCTGATACCAACTGTGACATCCCCAATTTCATGGCCTGAAAAGACCGATTCATTTATGCTTGTTTAAAAATCAGATTATCCATTTTAAAGAATAATATTGCGGGATTTGTTCCCAGAAAACATGATAAAGATATTATCAAAGCATTTCCAAAGAAATGTATTTTATTTATATTAAAACATTGGGAGGTCATCGTCAATATAGAAACATTAGCATAAACATACCTTACATTCATTTACACTAATGATTTACATCTCCTTTAATCTCTCAGTGCAATGTATCTTCGTATCGATACCTGTGATACAAATAAACTGAGTGGGTCAGGTTGGGAAACCTGGTGAGTACATAGGGATTTCAATTCCACAATGTGATAATAATGTATAACTCAAACCTGAAAATCCAACTATTATCATTAACACATATATATCATATCTCTAAAACAATCTATTCCATCCTATCGATTCCCACGTATAGATCCTATACAACAATCTTACAAGATCTAGCCTAAAGGATCAATATGAACAACAAACTGACGACGCTACTTCGGAAATTCCATGGCAGTAAACGAGGATCAATAAATATATCAAATTAGGGGAATGGAATAAGTTTCACCACGAACCTCCGTTCGTAAAATAACAAGACAATTAGGTCAGGGATGGTTATCTAGATAATGTGCCTAACAGTGGTCTGACACCGTGATGTATTTTACCCCCACACTCAACCTATATGGCAATACATCATTCGATATACCTAGTAGTGTTCTATTACTGATACACTCTATTAGGAAATCTATGAAGTACCCTCAATTACTTCGTGAAAGGAAACGCTGACACACAAAGCTCATCAAATGAAAAAGTACGGGGAAATACTAATAAATTACCCCCGTATGCTCCTGTACCCCAACACACAATAGTATAAAAAAAGCACTTTTTACATGATAGTACTGTTGGTAGATAATAGTACCCTGGTATGAGTAGGACTCGTACCCCAGAACATAATAATACTCCGACACAAGCAGCACTAAAGAAAGAAATCTTTGAAAAGGTTTTGGTACATAGAAAGTACTTTTGTACGTAGGACATACTCCACCGATCATCAATCTCCTCGAACAAAGTTTCTACACATTATCCGATCACACACGTACCCTTAATAAGATACTACCCAATATCCAAATTTAATTAAACTAAGCATCTCTTTTAAGTCTTATTTCATTACTAAGCAAGCCTACAATGCTTATAATCAACTTTCAATACAAATTCTGTTTCGGCAACACTATCCTAATTTAGTGTAATATTTTATACAGAGTATTAAGTATTAACATACATTTATCTTCTCATTTATAATAATTCTATTATTATTATTATCATGTAAATACATCTTAACACATATAGAACCATGTCTGGTTCACATAACGTGTATCATCAAATATACATATAACACATATTTCTAGATAATAAGCATATAACTCACATATAAACTTTCAACATATATTTAATACCTTTATTAATACATGTATTGAAATCATGTTCATGAAAGGGACTATGCACTCACTTGTTAAAGTGATGAATCGAAACTCGGACAGCGCTTCGCTTCTTGCAACCGTCTTTTCCTTTGACCAAACCTAGTATTATTATCACTATGTTTAGTCTAATATTTATTGCGACTGATTATTAGTCTAGATCAAGGTTGCAGGAATCGCTCGACAGTAGCTCGACGGCCGACCGGGGTTAAGGGATTAATCGGTCTCGACGGGGATTAATCGGGGACCATTATTTATTAATAAAAAATTAAATATATACTAAGCAAATAACCATAAAAAAGTCATAACTAGTATTTAAACATTTAAGTCATAATCCATAATATTACAAGTCCAAAATAAGTTTAATAATAATAGAAACACACATTTTCATATATTTAAATGTCCATATTATTTTAATCTTCAAGTTCTTCCACTATTTGAACTCCATCCGACTAATATTCATCTTCTTCAAACATTTGCTCCTCATTGTCGGATTTGAAATCTTTATCAAAAAGTTCTCTCGGTGTTGAACTTTTACAGGGTACTTGATTGTTATTATTCCCAAGAGCTTCATCAATTGCTTCCATCACTGATTCGGGGTCAACTTCATCTCCATCACCGTTATCTCCATCTATCATCCATTCTTGAGCTGCGTGGGAATCATTTGTTAAAAGCACTTCCAAAGTCATCTGAGTTCCGTTTATGAGCACCGCTCGCAGTTGATCCCACCGATGGTGAAGTCGAATTTTTGGATGTCATGATTGGAAACTGTTATATACACAAGAAAAATACATCAAAAATGCACCAGAAATCATACCATCACATCATATATCTTCTGAAATCATAATAAGTTAATAACACAAAACATGCACCAAAACTACAACAAATCATCAAAAATCAGCACAACAACTAGATAACAGCAAGTCAATAAGCATTTTGGCTGCATAAATCAAGAACAGATGCAAGAAATAACAACTAGATATCAACATAATTTTTATTCTCATCAAAAATCAGCATACCAATTAGATAACAGCAAGTCAATAAGCATTTTGGCTGCATAAATCAAGAACAGATGTAAGAAATAACAACTAGATATCAGCATAATTCTTATTCTCATCAAAAATCAGCATTACAACTAGATAACAGCAAGTCAATAAGCATTTTGGCTGCATAAATCAAGAACAGATGCAACATATAAGAACAGAATCAACAGATGCAAGAAATACTGAAATAGAATAATATATACAAACAAATGGGAGAAATATGAAAAATAGATGGATTGAAATTTGCAGAAATCGGTACCCAGCAAACAGATGGGAGAATTCAACATTTTTTTGGAAAAAACAAAAAAACATAATCAGAGTTCACAGATATATCGCCTCAACAGATGCAAGATATTCAACAATTTTTGGAAGAAAAACGAATTTAGATGGGAGAAATAGGAAGAAACACGAGTTCGGTGCCAGCATAAAAAGAAATCGCATACCTGAAGACTGAAGGATGAAGCTTCGTCGGAGTAGCTGTTTGCTGGAGGTTCGCCGACATCCAATCGAGGTTCGACGATGTCCAATGGAGGTTCGCCGGAGTTCGGTGGGTGTCGGCTTCAGGTGTATCGCCGGTGTAAGCTCCTACTTTGCTTCAAGTCTTCAACGATTTAGAGAGAACTGAGAAGTGAAAAAAAGGCGACACGATGAAATGAGACGCTAGGGTTAGACGAAATTAACCTTTGGAGCCTTTTTTTTTATTTTGACCACCATTGACATTTGACTAATTTTGACTTCCATTGACCGTCGTTGACCGCCAAGACCGCCAAGCCCGTCGTTGACCGAAATTGACCAATTACCTTCAAACACCCCTAATCCTAATCAGTTGGAGAACGCCAAACGATTAATCCACGATTAATCCCGATTTCTGCAACCTTGGTCTAGATTAATCATTAACTCAAAGTCTACTTTCATGATCTATCAAGTAAGGAACAATCAGATAGGATCATATCGGAGGTCGGATCCATTTGGTATATGAAGTATACTGTTTGGAAATCCCACTTTAAACACCTCACTAAATCACAGCCTAGACATCATCCCCGTAAGTAGATCAATCAGTATAACGACTTGGAATCACTGATTAATCTTGTTTATAGGTTCATAATAACGATAATGAACATAAACATAAGTTATACTTAAAGTATGGTAAGCATAACTCACTTAAGGGGGGTTTAGCGAGGAGCCACGCTCTGCGCGGGCAGGTGGTGTACTAAGTCTTCGCCTGGTGCTGACACGTGGTGCAGGACGCAGGTAAAAAAACCAATTTGAAAAAATTCATAACTTTTGCATACGAGCTCCCTTTTTACGTTCTTTATATCAATGCGTAGGTATTGACAAGATCTACAAATTTTCTTTTGACCCTATTGACTAATTCTTGACCTATTTTAAATTTAACAGTCTAAGAAGATTACACTGTTAACGACGGTGTAAAATTCATAACTAATGAGATATTCAATTCTAATTTAGATCATTTTGGCTAAAAATTAACCTGTCTAAAATTAAATTTATGAGCTGTATACTGCTACGTTGAAACTTCGAAAAATCATAACTTCCTCTTACGAAGACAAATTTTGACGTTCTCTATATGCACGCTCTCATTTTAACGAATACTATGACTTTACTTTAGATTTCTAAGGATAAAAAGTAATTTATCAAATATTCACTTTTTATGTTACGTAGAGTCGTTTCGGTTTAATCGCAAAACTTCGACGGGTCATAACTTTTTCGCTATAAATCGGATTTCAACGTTCTTTATATGTACGGAATCCTTGTGACATATAATATAAATTTTGGTAAGATTATTTATCCTAAATAATCTTCTATCAAAAAGTAATTTTTAACGCTTATTATCTATAAATTGGCTAGCCCAAATCTGCGGGCGTTACAATTATTCCCCCCCCCCCCCTTAGGATGATTACATCCCGAAATCATCAACAAAACAGGGCTTGTATAATGACTCCACACGTAATCTCATCATCCTAGGTAATAACCATTACTCTTATGTCCATTCAAATGAGTATCTAACTCGTGGACTTCTTAACTGCTGGCGGTGCTCAATCTTGCACTTACTCTTTATTATATGTTGGACTTTCAATCGTAACCTTCGAGTTACAAACTCGATCCTTATTGGAGACTCCTACTGCTTCTTAACAGAATTAACTTAAGATAAGTTATTTACTTCAATTACCATAACAGAACGATGGATCATGTTCTAAGGACCTCTCATCGTATGATGCAATGCTTAAACTCGGGTCTTCTAGAATGGAAGATACATTCCTTCATGCTCTAATGTGATATAATCACATTCTATCTTACAACACTTCTAGCTATAATCTTCTTACTTTAACGGTGATCGCGATATTTCTATTAATCGCTTTGAATATCTTTTACTTCAATCTTCTGGCTTAAGTTGAATGCTACATCGAACTTTGTTCTCTGAACCATGTAGCATACATATCTTATCCGGACTCGATTTGATATGACCACTAAGGTCGGGATAATAATCATCTTCTCAGTCATTACCGAAATAATGGTAACGACATACATAAACAAAACGGAATCAGTTACTAGTGCCTTGTTAACCTTGTGACTTTCCCTGATCCAAGTCCGAGTCATGTGCTTCCGGTAGTATAGGCCCCTACTACCTTTCACACTTGCTCATACTTGTCCCAAGTATTTTCCTCATAGTCCCCAAGTTCTTATTTCCTAAAATCAGAAAACGATTTAACACATACGAAATTCCAGACGATGGGATAACTTCAGGGATTATACCAAAAGTTCTTTCTTTCTTCTAATCAAAAGTGTAATTCTCCCACACCAGAGATATTATTTATGAGACATAGTCTAAAGGCAATATACATCTCTTATAATATCTTCCGATAAGTATCATTCACTATCATAAGCCTTCTCGTTTCCTCCATTTGCTCAGTCCACTACGAGTCCTTATCATGACATTCTGTACACCAAAGCAGGCATTCGGTGTATCAAGACGAGAATATAGATAGAGGAAGGTTTAGAAGCGTATTCCTCCTTATTACTCCGAAAAGTTATATGCCAGTTCTAATATCGTAATTAAACATTTAGAAACCAAAGCACATAAATTTTCCAGATCCGGTAGGCAATAGGCCATAGATCCGATCAAACGATAGCATCATAAAGTATATAAGGCATCATATAGCATAAATCATTTAGCACATAAAACCAATTTAGGAATCTAATCCTAAAGTAAGCTAGTGCTTGTGTCAATTCAGGTGTACTACCTAAAATATAATAGACACACTCCTCACGATCACCACTTAGCATTCTAAGTTTACGTCTAGAAATAAATCCTTACTCCTAGTTCGCTTAAACTAATGCTCTAATACCAACTATGACATCCCCAATTTCATGGACAGAAAATACCGTTTTGTTTATGCTTATTTAAAAATCAGAGTATCAATTTTAAAGAATAATATTGCGGAATTTGTTCCCAGAAAACTTGATAAAGATATTATCAAAGCATTTTTGAAGAAATGTATTTTATTTATATTAAAACATTGGGATGTCGTCGTCAATACATAAACATAAGCATAAACAGACCTTACATTCATTTACACAAATGATTTACATCTTCTTTAATCTCTCAGTGTAATGTATCTTCGTATCGATACCTATGATACAAATAAACTTAGTGGGTTAGGTAGACAAACTTGGTGAGTTCATATGGATTAAAATCCTGGAATGTGATAATAATGTATAAATTATACTTGCAAATCCAACTATTATGATTAACGCATATATATCATATCTCTAAAATAATTTATCCCATCCTGCTGATTCCCATGCATAGATCCTATACAACGATCTTATAAGATCTAGCATAAAGGATCAAAATGAACAACAAACTGACGACACTGCTTTAGAAATACCCTGGAAGCAAACGAGGATCAATAAATATATCAAAGGAGGGGAATGGAATAAGTTTCACTACGAACCTCCGTTCGAAAAACAACAAGAAAATTAAGCCAGGGATGGTTATCTAGATAACTGTACCTAGTAGTGGTCTATTACTGACACACTCTCTTAGGTAATCTACGAAATTCCCTCAATTACTTTGTGAAAGGAAACACTGACACACAAAGCTCATGAAAAGAAAAAGTATGGGGAAATACTAATAAAGTACTCCCCTACGCCCCCGTACCTCGACACACAATAGTGTCACACAAAAGGTCTTTGTACATGATAGTACTTCTGGCACATTATAGTATGCTGGTATGAGTAGGACTCGTACCCCAGAACATAATAATACCCCGACACAAGCAACACCTAAGACACAGAGCTTTGAAAAATATTTGGTACATAGAAAGTACTTTTGTACGTAGGACATACTCCATCGATCATCAATCTCATCGATCAGAGTCTCTACTCACTATTCCGATCACACACTTACCCTTAATAAGATACTACCCAATGTCCAAACTTAATTGAACTAAGCATCTCTTTTAAGTCTTATTTCATCACTAAGCAAGCCTACAATGCTTAAGATCAACTTTCAATACTAACTCTATTTCGACAAAACTATCCTATTTTAGTGTAATATTTTATACAGAGTATTATGTATTAACATACATTTATCTTCTCATTTATAATAATTCTATTATTTTTATTATCATGTAAATACATCTTAACACATATAGAACCATGTCTAGTTCGTATAACGTATATCATCAAATATACATCTAACACATATTTCCAGATAATAAACATATAACTCACATATAAACTTTCAACATATATTTGATACCTTTATTAATACTTGTATTAAAATCATGTTCATGAAAGGGACTATGCACTCATTTGATAAAGTGACGACTCGAAACTCGGACAACGTTTCTCTTCTTGCAACTCTCTTTTCCTTTGACGAAACCTAGTCTTATTATCACTAAGTTTAGTCTAATATTTATTGCGACTAATGATTAGTATAGATTCATCATTAACTCAAAGTGTTCTCATCGCGGGTCAGAGTATATATAAACTCTTATATATTATGGTTGGTGGGGTTTGTAGTATTATTAATTTTTGTTTATACTCTAAGGCTAATATGTACAGACGAGGGCCAGACATGAAGCACCGGAGGACAGAATCATTTTGACAATTAAGCTATCTTGAAATCCAACAACCCTATGTGACACTTCAAACCAGATTCCCCGTACCGTACGTAGCCTAGAAGTAGTGTTATTATTAATAACACTTTTATTAGAAACTAGTTTCTATAGTTGTATTTCCTCTATCGAGGATACGAGTTCTTTATAGCCAATTTAGCTCGGATACCAATCTGTCACACCCCCGGCCGAGGCGGCAGAACATGCAGGGCTGTGCAACTAAGTTCATGGATCACAGATAAACGGAATATATGGCACAACTACAACAATAAACAAAACAACATTTATATTCCATCTTGATGTTTGAATACATGGTTCTTACATATAATAGTATAATATAAGAATTGCCTTAAACAGGTAGGCAAACATAAGAAAAAGTAGTAAAATAAATTGCCTGAGATTCCTGATTATCCGTCGTCTGAATTTGCTTGATTACTGATTTCCTGAGAATACATGTAGTTTTGAGGGTCAACACAAGGTTGGTGAGAGTCACACGTTTTCTGCTAGCCGCAGTAATAATACTCTTAAAAGCGTTTCAAAAAGTATTTTCTTTATAAGTAAAACATGTTTAAATAAGCTTTGAAAAATCCAAACAGTGTCCTGACATAAGTAATTTCATGCTTAAAACGATTTTTAAACGAACCAAGTTATGAAGTTCTAGTAAGAGAGAGAGATATTCGAGTTAATTTTTATAGTGAGTCCTATAACTGAGCTATGTGACTTGAGTGTACCCGACTAAAATGCTTCATTAGACGTTGCGGTAAAAATAATAGACACCTATCACTCACTTCGATTGATCGGTCGAGGTTGCAGCTAGCAACCACAGGTGGGGATGCCAACCCCGTATAGATCTATACATATGTATCTTACTCTGAAGATTAACAGTTATAGTAGTATGGGTATGCTAAGTGTTTAGACTCAGCTAATGAATAATATAGCATCTCACTAAAAAGCCCTTAACTAAAAAGTTTGTGAATAACTCTCAGCCCTAACTTACTTGTGGGTAAGTTCCAGGCGAAATGAATTTCATGACATCAAGTTTATAAAAGTCGAGTACGTTTGACATGTGCGTAAAATATAAGGCACTAACATTTATATCGAAGTATGTTTCTTTTATAAACTCTATAGTAAAAGGCATATGTTATTTCATGACATCAAGTTTATAAAAGCCGAGTATATTTGACATGTGTGTAAAGTATAAGGTACTAACTCTTATAACTAAGTATGTTTCTTTTATAAACTCTATTAAAAAAGGCATATGTTATTTCAATAGTTGTATAATTCTAACAATATAACATACTAGGATATCGAAGCTTAAAACGATATTGATTACTTATAATATGTAAGTGTTAAACAATACTTTTCAAATACTATGCACAGGCATGTGCGAAACGTGAAACATCGGAGGGCAGGACCATTTTGGCATTTGAGTTGTTCTGAAATCCAACAAATCTATGCGACCCTTCAAACCAGATTTCCCGTACCGTAAGCAGTTAAAAGGTATTGTAATAACATTTTTGTTTAATTTATAATAAGTAGTACATTTATTCTCCCCCAAAATAAGTAAATACAAAAGAGGGGCCTTAACACTCACCTTAAAGTGCGATTGGCGATTTGTTTTTGAGAATGGATGCGGGAAAATTAGGGTTTATCGTCGTGAACGCGATATTCCGAGATAATTTAGTTTCCTAAGGAAATAATAACATAGATTAATGTGTGTAGGGTATTGGCTTTTTTGCTAAGTAAGGTATTTATTTTTTAATTTCCAAAGTTTTGTTAATTCATAATTTATTTAAATAATTATTTAGTTAATTAAATTTTCTATAAAATTTTAATTTAAAATAATTTAATATTTTCTAAAAAAAAATATTTCAATTAAAATTTTATTGAATAATTTTTAAAACTTATTTAATCTAAAGTTTATTTCATAAAATTATTCAATATTATTCACAAATAAATTTTATTAAATTTTTTATTATGGTTTTGGATTCATTTAAAAGGGTTTTTCCACCACAGAGTAGATTTTGAATATTTTAAATAAAGTTTCATTGATTTGAAATAGAATTGAAAACAATTTTGAAAATGTGGACAAATATTTAATTTGGAAAGCATGTTTGCACAGTAACATTCAATTCACATAGGAGCTGTATACCTCCTGTGTATCTGTCGTATGCATATACATGAAGACGGAGAAAAAAATGGTTTCGTGGTTATGATCGATCGACAAAGCAATTACATTGAATAAAATGGGTGTTTGGCAAAGGACTTACGATGAAAGGAGCAACAACAGGGGGTGTCACACGGTGGTAGTGAGGGTGGCAGGGAGATTCCGGCGAGGACAGGAAGAAACTTTCTTCCCTGTTTTTCCTGGCAGTAACAAGATTGGAGGGTGAGAGAGGATGGTGGGGAAGGTTAAACAACAGCTTAACAACTCACAATTAGTGGTAACGATGGATTTTGATGACAACGGTAGTGGGTGGCGATTGGATGGCATGGGGTTGGTTCCTCTGGTTCTTCCTCTTGTTTTTGAGCTGGATTTCGAACGGAAGGACGCCTGGAGTGATGTTGGAGCTCAAGGGGGTTACAAGGGAGGTGTACTGGTGGGTTTAGGGAATTAGGGCGGTGAAATGGTGGTTTATGGGTGGTTTTGAGATTCGAGAGTGAGAGAGAGTTATAGAGAGAAAGAGATCAAGAACAAGAGAGAGGAAGAGATGGCTGAAGTTGTGAGTTTAATGGGTTGCTAGCAGCTCTTACTCAGAAGCCCTTAAGGCCATGCCTTGTACCTTGAAGATGAAGTGTGCAAGTAAGGAAGTAGAAGAAGGTAAGGTGGTGCAAATAGGGCTGTAAACGAACTGAACGTTCGACGAACCGTTCGTGAACTGTTCGGCGGGAAGTTCGTTTATGTTCGTTTATTTAATAAATGAACGAACATGAACACAAATTCTCATTCGTTTAGTTAAACGAACGAACATGAACAATGGTCTCGTTCGTTTATTTACGTTCGTGAACGTTTGTTTATGTTGTTCGTTTACGTTCGTTTATGTTCGTTCGCTTAAGTTTTTTATGTTCATATATTTTCAGTTGTTTTTGTTATTACATTACTATATTATAGTTCGTTTATGTTCATATATGTTCAATTGTGTTTGTTTATCTTTGTTCGTTTATGTTTGTTCGTTTATGTTTGTTTAGCATGTTCACGAACATAAACGAACGAACATGAACAAGACAATTTATTAAACGAACGAACATGAACAAGAAAACTCCGTTCGTTTATCCGTTCGTGTTCGTTCGATTGTTCGGCTAACTTAAACGAACAAACATGAACAAACCTTTGTTTGTGTTCGTTCGGTTCGTTTATAGCCCTAGGTGCAAACATGAGATAGTCACGTGATGGAGAAACAAGAAGGACAAAGAGCTGGCCATTTCCTTCTATACAAGTTATGTGGGGCCCACAAAGTAGTTTAATTCCTTAACTTGTCCAAAACACTCATAAATTGATGAATCGAGATCCCGACATCGGATTGAGTTTTTGAAAATTTCATATGAAAGAGGGCAATTTAAGGATTCCAGAAACCCGAACAATTAATTTTTGGAGTTATGGAACTCTTGGAAATTGCGTTCGAAGTTTCACGTCTAAATATCCGTAAAGTTCGTTTTTCGTAACTTTTGTAAATATTTTTGCTAAAAATATTTCGAGTATGAAATTAAATAATAGACTATAGTCTGATTTCCAAAACATTCTCGAAAATTTCGTCGATAATCCGTAGGTGTCTCAAAGGATCAATTCGATTTTACGCGATTAAAGAAAAATAGTGTTTTACTGTATGTTTTTGTTAAAACTGCCGTATCTTTTGCATATGAACTCCGTTTTGAACGTTCTTTATATTTTCGGAAATAGAGGAACATGTACTATAATATTTTAGTGTTTGGTTTTGCTCAAAACTACTTAATGCAAAATTTTAGTTTTTCAGGCGCACTAATCAGTGTTGCAGTTTGAGTGGTTTGATTCGGTTAACAGTTTACACCTTTGGAAGTAAAGTATCATTTGAAATCTTATATTATTTGAAATAAACTCATTTATTTTACTTTAGATGCACTCAAGCTGAATGAGTTAAATTACAAACAGATTTATGATAATTTCGTCGTTCGTAGTCTATGCCCTAAATTCTGGGATGTCACAGGAAGAATGTCCTTTATTCTTATCCTAATGCCCAACATTAGGTGCTCGATCGGTTTTCAAGCATGGTGTCCCACAAGTACTCATTTTTCAAGCTTTTAGAAGAAGATGTCGTAGATTTGAGTGTTTTGAAAGAGAAATTAGGTGCTTTGGATCCCTATTTGAATCCTGATGGTGCTTCTGGAAATGTTTAACATGTCGATGTTCATGCATCTTTTCCTTTTATTTGTTTTTTTGTGTAATGTCATGTGGATACTTGTATGCCTGTGTTCTCTATGCTATGTGGTGACTTAAAGATTATACTTAAAGTACATGTCTTCTCTTTCTTTAGCTTTCCTTAATCCACTTCACTTTTCACATAATATCTAGTTGTTGGATTTGGAATAATGTTTGATTATGAGGACCTAGATTCTATCCTTGTGGTATCACCCTCTAAGTTATAAGCTATGAACTTATCATTTAGATTGAACATATGTTGATCAGACATATGTTCGTGACGAGTTTTGATACTAGTTAGGCAATTCTATTTGCCTTCATAACTGATACGCAGTCGTGATATTGACTCTTTTACCCCAAACTTTTTCAATTTGAGATGAGGTTTTTTCAATTTATGAACTCATAGTTCGCGGCATTCGTATTATTTGCTCATGATGTTGTAAACCATATCGATTTTAAAAATTGTAATGAACCATAAGTTACAAAATTATGGTTTGAGGTGTGATTGTAGATCATCAGGTTATGATGTGGTAAATCATACCGATGTTAAAGTTTGTACTAAACCATAAGTTACAAACTTATGGTTCGAAGTATATATGTACATCATGATTTGGCGGATCATACCGATGTTAAAGTTTGTACTGAACCATAAGCTACACACATATGCTTCGAAGTATATATGTACATCATCAGGTTATGATGTAGCGGATCATACCGATGTTAAAGATTGTACTAAACCATAAGTTACAAAGTTATGGTTCAATTTATATATGTACATCATCAAGTTATGATGTGGCGGATCATACTGATGTTAAAGTTTGTATTGAACCATAAGTTACAAACTTATGGTTTGAAGTATATATGTACATCATCGGGTTATGATGTGGCGGATCATACTGATGTTAAAGTCTTTACTAAACCATAATTCGAGTTATGTAAACATTATCATGTTGTTATATGGCAAGAAAAAGCATGATATATTTCATTCAAGAGTACAATGTACTACATACAAAATACGACGGTCCCCTAATGACATTAGATTCTTAACTCGTCTCCTACTATTGTGCTTGATTGTTCACCAGTCCTTTAAAAGTGGAATATGCGTAGATTTCGCATATTCAATGTTCTTGGCAATCGAACTTTGTCTGTATTTTCAATAACATACGAACCATTTTGTCTAGCTCTAACAATACGATATAGCCCTTCTTAGTTCGAGCTTAATTTTCCAATGTGTTCTTGTCTAATGGCTTCATTCTTTCACAAGACCAAGTCCCATACTTTACATTCTCCACCCTTAACTCTTGCATTGTAATATCTCTCCATCATCGTCTTATAGGTTGCTTGCTATATGGCTGCATCTACCCTTCGTTCTTCCAAAAGATCCAAATTCGTTCTGAGGTCCACCTTGTTCGTGCTTTCCTGAGAATTCCTGGTTCGTGTGCTTCGTATGGTGACCTCTATCGGGATAGCTGCTTCTGTTCTGTATAACAAGCTGAATGGCGTTTCCTTAGTCGATGTTCGTGTCGTTGGTCTATAGGACCATAACATATTCTGTAATTCATCCACCCAGTTTCATTTATATTTTCCCAATCTTTTCTTTATCCCTTTTATGAGGGTTCGATTTGTGACTTCCACCTGCCCATTTGCCTGTGGGTGTGCTATCGAAGTAAAATAAAAAATTTATTCCTTTTCATTGACACCAACTTCTGAAAGGATTATCTGCAAATTGCTTTCCGCCATCACTGATTATGGTATGTGGCAGACCAAAACGACAAACAATCCGCTTCCAAACAAACTTTATTATGTTCTTTCCAGATATTACAGCTACCGACTCAACTTTGACCCACTTAGTGAAGTAGTCTACTACTACAATCAAGAATTTGAACCTTCCTGGTGCTTCTTGGAATGGACCAACAATATCAATTCCCCACTGAAAGAAGGGACATGGACATGTAATACTTTTCATCTCCATTGGTGATATTACATGGACGTTCGAGTGTATGTGGCAGTTGTTACACTTGGCTATGAATGCGTTCGTATCTTTAGTCATCGAGGGCTAGACGTATCCTGTTCGTAAGATTTTCTGAGTGATCATCCTCGATCCCGCTTACGTGCCATAGACACCTGAGTGTATTTCTCGAATGATAATCTCCGCTTCTTTTCCTATGATACCCTTTTCGATACAAACTTCTCTCCATACATAGTGTATTTTGGCACATTTACTCGTATTTTCTTGGCTTCCTTATCGTCTGCGGGCAATATTCCTTTTTTGAGGAAAAGGATGTATGGTGTCATCCATGAGCCATCTTCTTCAGATAACTCCATCACCTCTAGGTCTACTCCTTAATACTCCTTTTTTATAACACTTCTACCAAAACCCTTTTGGAAAGATGGCTGAATACCACCGACGCTAGCTTACTCAAGGTGTCTGCTTCTTTGTTTCGCGATATTGGGATTTGCGTGATTTCAAACCTTGAAAACTTTTGAATTCATTCTTTGGATTGAAGGAGGTACTTTTTGTATGTGTGCCTCCTTGGCTTCGTATTCACCTTTAATTTGATTCACCACTAACTTTGAATCACTGAATACTTTTAGTTCTAGGACATTCATGCTTCTTGCCAACCTTAGTACTACAAGTAAGACTTCATATTCTGCATCGTTATTCGAATATTTAAATTCAAATCTGAGTGCATAAGTCGACTAGTCTCCTTATGGACTGGTGAGAATAATCCCTACTCCTGAACCGTCTTTGCTTGGTGCTTCATCTACATACAACGTCCAACACCCCGAGGTGGTTTGGTTTGATACTTATAGATGACTAACGTTATCACTGGTATGTACTGAGGGGCATTCAGGGTCATCAGGAATTTCTGTCAGGAAATCTGCCAGAGCCCCACCTTTGATGCTAGCTCTATGTTTGTAAACTATATCGTGCTCACCCTATTCAATTGCCCACTTCATCATGCGGCATGACCTCTCTGGATACATCATGATTTGCTTCATGGGTTGATTTGTTAGCACTAGTATTGGGTCTGCTTGAAAGTACCTACGTAACCATCTTACTGCATAAACTAGAGACAAAACCAGCTTTTCTACTATCGAGTAGTTCTTCTCAGCTCCCTGCAACACCCTACTGATGAAGTATACCATCGTATGTTTCTTGTCTCTTTATAATAATAACCCCATACTAATTACCTCTTGACTTGTCGATGGATATATGGTAAGCGTCTCCCTTACGTTAGGACTTGATAGGGTCGGTAAGTGTCGAAGGCAGTTTTTTAATTTCTGAAAAATCCTCCTTGACTTCTTTTGTCCATTCAATGTCTTTCTTTCCCATGTGTGTTTTTAACATTTGAAGGAAAGGTAATTTCTAATCAGCTGACTTAGTTAAAAACGCCCCAATGCTGCTAACTTGTCATTTAAGCTTTGTACCTCTTTCATCGTTCAAGGAGCTCCTATTCTTACCAAGCTTTCAACTTTCTTTGGATGCTCTTCTATTCCCGATGTGGTGACTACATGACCCAAGACCTTTCCTCTTTGTGCTCCAAAGACACATATTTTTGGGTTCAATTTCATATTGGCATGTTTAAGATGCTTTAGAGTTTTGTCCACATCTGAGAGAAAGTTAGTATCATCTTTTCTTTTGATTACCATATCATCCATGTAGACTTCTACATTTTTCCCTATTTGTCGCTAGAAAACATTGTCCACCAACGTCTGATAAGTTGCTTACGCATTTCTTAAACCAAAAGGCATTTTGGTATAGTAGAATGTTCATTTCTCCGTTTCGAAGGTATTCTTATCCTTATCTAATCTTGCCATCTTCACCTGGTGATATCCTTTGTATGCATACGAAAAAGATTTCCACTTGAATCCTCCCAATGATTTGACCTTCTGATCTCTTTCCAGGAAGGGATAACTATCTTTTCGGCATGCCTTATCAAAGTCGGTGAAGTCGACACACATTCGCATCGTGCCGTCACCCTTCTTTACTTGAACCGGGTTTGCGATCCACTTCAGGAATTGCATAGCTCTCATGACCCCTACTGCTACCAATGCCTGAACCTCATTGTTAACCACCTTGTTCCTTTCTTTAACCATAATGCGTTTCTTTTGTTTGACGGGGGTATTTGTCGGGTTGATGTGTTGGGTTTTAAGCATCCTAATAACCTTAAGGTGCACATACAACCCTAGAAGCTTTGGAACTATATTTTCTCTATTATACATGCAAAATTGATTTCCAAAGCCTTATCATATCTAGCATGCAATCCTAGGTACATGAATAACAAAAAATTGTAGATAGAATTACATACCTTTTCTTGTAGTGATTTGCTTGGAGTTTATGAGCCTACCACCAATAGTGTGGATGCCTCAAGTGGTGTCACAAATCACCAAAACAAGTTGGAAGCTCTTGAGAGAATAAGAACACTATATAGAAATCGGCCCACCTTATGCTCACACACTAGTGCCATTTCAAGTGCTAAAGACCCCTTTATATAGTATGGAGGATTAGGGTTACATGCATGCAAACCCTAATACCCATGAACTTTCATTTACATAGGATCCATGGGTTAAAAGCTCCATGGAATATACATGGACTTCATATACTCTTAGCCCATCCTAAATAAATCTTAGCCCAATCCATATATATATGTAAGAGTCCATATTTAATTAGTCTCATTTGATCACTAAATTAATTCCAAATTAATTCTTGATCAATACTAATTAAATAATATGATTTCACATTAATATATTATAAATTATAATATATTAATACATCATAAACATCTTATTCTCAAAAGTATATCCATACAAATTGTTCGGTGAAGTGCAACCCAAATGGACCATGTCGGGGCGGGTCAAGTGCATACCAAATATAGTTACAGACTTAGACACCTTATCCAACAGTCTCCCACTTGGATAAGTCTGATAACAATAGTTGCAAGTATAACTTCAAGAACCAACTGACAATCGTAGCTCTTTAAAACTCTGTTGAACCATGAAGCGCCATTTTAGATAAGTGATCATACAATTCTCTATTCTGAAGATATCAGCAGGACAAATACATGGAACAATGTCATACTTATTGTCCAGCAGTTTGTTTCTCGATCTATTGATTTGTTTGACATAGAACTAAATTGAACACATCAATTAGCATCTGACCGGGCCCA
Organism: Lactuca virosa; assembly: GCF_052849685.1. Taxonomy (NCBI): domain Eukaryota; kingdom Viridiplantae; phylum Streptophyta; class Magnoliopsida; order Asterales; family Asteraceae; genus Lactuca; species Lactuca virosa. Next base: position 262,585,671 of record NC_136430.1, read on the forward strand.
ACACATAAGTCAAAACAAAATCATCGAGGGGCCCAGATATCGCATCTAATCCTAGAAGGAACAGATAAACTTCGACTCATATGCTTGTACTAACTACTTGTTAAATTATACACAAAAGCACGTTTTATGACATCAAGTTACTGATGCATTTTCGTACAATCAATGGATAACCACCTCATAGTCAACAACTCATATCTCTAGGTTTGAAGATTTATATGATATTACCGTCTCACGATCACTCGAGATAAATTCCATGAAGTGATACAAGTGAGCGTGAGTTTAATCCAATACTCAGAACTTATGAGCACTCATGAATGTTGCAGCAACCATTGCTATGTCTAATACACCTTAGACAAATCTACAATCTGAATTCATGACAGTCTTAATTCAATACCTACTTCCAATGTATGACCGACTGTGGGGGTTCGAATAATATAATTATTCAGGAAGTCAAAACATGCAAAATTGAAACAATAGTAAACTATCAACATAGGATAGTAACACTTTACTCATAAATAAATAACAACTTTTATTTAATCATCAAATGTTAATTACATTTTACAAGTTTCAGAAATCTAATTATTAAAACTAATATCGTCCCTTAGCCCGATGCTTCTTGCATGCTGCAAATGCCTAACCCTAGTTAGTCCCTTCGTGAGGGGATCTGCAGGATTCTCTTCTGACGATACCCTCTTTACCACGAGGAGTCCTTCTTCTATCTCATGTCTTCTGAAGTGATAGTTTCTGTCAATGTGTCTTGATCTACCATGATCTCTTGGTTCCTTGGCTAAGGCAACCGCACTATTGTTGTCATAGAAAATCTCCATAGGCTCATTTATAGCTGGTACAACTCCAAGGTCTCCAATGAAGTTCTTTAGCCATATCGCCTCCTTTGCTGCCTCGGTTGCTGCTATGTACTCTGATTCGCAAGTTGAATCGGCTACTATCTCCTGCTTGGAACTTTTCCAAGTAACTGCTCCTCCAATGAGGGTAAAGACCCAGCCTGACTGAGAGCGGAAATTATCCCTATCAGTCTGAAAACTAGCATCACTATACCCAACCACTCTCAAGTCATCACTCCCACCAAGGGTAAGGGCCCAGTCCTTAGTCCTCCGAAGGTACTTGAGAATATTCCTTACCGTAGTCCAGTGAGCCATGCCAGGGTTACACTGATATCTGCTAACCATGCTAAAAGCAAAGGCCACATCAGGGCGAGTACAAGTCATAGCATACATGATCGAGCCAACAGCGGAAGCATATGGTAATCGACTCATCTCAGCTATCTCAGCCTCTGTACTCGGACTTTGAGCCTTACTCAGTTTGGCATTGTGCTGGATCGCTAAATCCCCTTTCTTGGAATTCTGCATGGTGTAACCTTTTCAACACCTTGTCCAAGTAGGTACTCTGACTAAGTCCAGTTAGTCTCTTACTTATGTCTCTCAATATCCTTATCCCTAGGATATAGGCAGCTTCTCCAAGGTCCTTCATAGCGAAACACTTCCCAAGCCAGGACTTAATCTCCTGCAGAGTTGGGATGTCATTTCCTATGAGTAGTATGTCATCCAAATACAATACCAAAAAGCTAACTATACTCCCACTAGCCCTAACATATACAAAAGACTCATCCTCGCTTCTCGAAAAGCCAAACTCTTTGACTTTCTCATCGAAACAAAGATTCCATCTACGAGATGCTTGTTTCAATCCATAAATGGATTTCTCAAGCTTACACACTCTATCAGGGTATTAAGTATCGACAAAACCCTCTGACTGATTCATGTAAACATCCTCAGCCAATTTTCCATTAAGGAAAGCGGTTTTGACATCCATTTGCCATATTTCATAATCATGAAATGCAGCTATGGCTAGCAAAACCCTAATAGACTTAATCTTCGATACTGGTGAGAAGGTCTCATCATAGTCAACTCCCGGAGTTTGTGTAAAGCCCTTCGCAACTAGTCGCGCCTTATAAGTTTGTACCTTCCCATCCATGTCGGTCTTCTTCTTGAAGATCCATTTGCACCCAACTGTCTTACGACCTGGTACATTGTCAACCAAGTTCCAAACTTGATTGTCATACATGGACTGAATCTCGCTCTCTATAGCCTCCTTCCATTTAGCAGACTCAGGGCCTGCCATGGCTTCCCTGTAGTTATTAGGTTCATCCAAATCTATCAGTGTACTATCACTGATAAATGTATCACCTTTAGTAGTGATATGATAACCATAATAAAAATCAGGTGTGTTCCGAACTCTAGTGGAACGCCTTGGAGGTACAGACTCATCTATTAGCTCAACAGGAGTTTCCTCCTCAGGTTGATCGATAGTGTTTGAGGTTCCTTCACCACTTAACTCTTGAAGCTCTTCAAGGTCAACTTGCCTCCCACTGTTTCCTTGGCTTATAAATTCTTTCTCACGAAAGACTCCTCTCCTTGCTACAAAGACCACATTCTCACTGGGTCTGTAGAAGAGGTAACCAAAGGATTTCTGTGGGTAGCCGATGAAAATACACCTCTCACTTCGAGGTTCAAGCTTGTCGTGAGACTCGCGCCTCACGAAAACCTCGCAACCCCAAATCTTGATGTGGTCTAAATTAGGAACTTTCCCAGTCCACATCTCGTGAGGTGCTTTGGCAACCTTTTTAGTAGGGACTAGATTAAGGATATGGGCGACAGTTTCTAAGGCATACCCCCAGAATGAGATAGGTAACGAAGCTCGACTAATCATGGAACGAACCATATCCAACAAGGTTCGATTGCGCCTCTCAGCCACACCATTCAGCTGTGGTGTCCTAGGAGGTGTCAATTGTGACACAATCCCACATTCCTTAAGATAGTCAAGGAACTCAAAACTAAGATACTCTCCTCCCCGATCGGATCGGAGTATCTTGATGTTCCTGCCTAGTTGATTCTCCACTTCCTGCTTAAACTCTTTGAACTTTTCAAAGGTTTCTGACTTATGCTTGATTAAGTAGATATATCCATATCTACTATAATCAACAATAAAAGTCACATAGTAGCGATTAGCATCCCTTGTGGCGGTTTTGAAGGGTCCACACACATCTGTGTGTATGAGGTCCAACAAACCCTCACCCCTCTCACAAGTACCAGTGAATGGTGACTTTGTCATTTTTCCAAGTAAACAAGACTCGCAACTATCATCCGACTTTAGGTAAAATGATTCCAAAACTACAGCCTTTTGGAGTTGGCCTATGCGCTTCTTGTTAACATGTCCAAGACGACATTGCCACAAGGATGCTTTATCTAAACTATTTGAAGAATCAATACACAATACATTATTTCCTAGATTATCTACAACATTCACAGCTTCATATACACCATCACAAGGTAATGCTTTAAAGCAAAATACATCATTGTAATAAACATTAATAACACCATTACATCATTGTAATAAACATTAATAACACCATTATCATTATCAAATGAAAAGGAAAATCCTTGTTTGTACAAGCCATGAAAAGAAATAATATTTCTCGCCATTTCAGACGAGTAACAGCATTTATTCAAATCTAAATTTAACGCATTCTTAAGCAATAAAGAATAAACTCCTATGTTGGTAACATGTGATGCTTTCCTATTGCCCATGATTAAGTTTATCTTCCCGTGCTCCACTTTCTCACTTCTTCTTAGGCCCTGCAAATCAGTACAAATGTGAATACCACTACCTATATCATGCACCCAAGAGTTAGTACGCAATGAGTTATTAGACAATATAGTGTAAATACCTGCATGGGTGGGTTTAACTTTCCCATCCTTTACATCCTGCAAGTATTTGGGGCAGCTTCGCTTCCAGTGCCCCTTTTCCTGGCAGTAGAAGCATTGTGCTTCCTTTGGGTTTGAAGAAGAAGGAATGGAACCTTTCTTGGTTCTACTTGAAGACGAGCCATCAAGGGGCTTTCCCTTGGTACCCTTCGAAGGGGTCTTCCTCTTCTTCCCCTTTCCCTGCCCAATTGCCAGAACAGGAGCAGTAGTAGGAGTAGGAGTAACAGCCGATGTACTTTTAAGGCCACTTTCAGCGGTCCTTAAAAGTCCTTGAAGCTTGCTGAGTGTGACTTCCTCCTTGTTCATATGATAAGTCATGCGAAACTGATCATAACTTGGTGGTAAGGAATGGAGAATTATGTCAATCTCCATGTCCTCAGGGAAGTCCACATTAAGCTTCAATAATCGGTCCACGAACCTTTGCATTTTCTGCAAGTGGCCGGTGATGGGTTCACCATCCTTCATCCTAGCTGTTATCATGGAGGAAATGACTTCATACCTCTCTTGACGAGCACTCTGATGGTACCTATCCCTCAGATACTGGTGCATCTCAAAAGGGTAGAAATCTTCATAGGATTTCTGGAGTTCTGCTGTCATTGTGGCCAACATGATACAAGACACCTTAGTGGCATCTTTCTCATGGGTAGTGTACTCAGCAACCTCCTCAGGAGTAGCAGTCGACTCATCAACAACCTTCAGTTCCTTATCAAGGACATATTCCTTCCCCTCGTAGCGAGTGATCATCCTGATGTTCCTAATCCATTCATTGAAATTGGAACCATCAAAAGTGATCTTCCCACACAAGTTCATGAGGGAAAGAGAGCCTGTAGGGTTTGAGCCAGTAGCATTGTTGGAAGACATCTGAAAAGAAAGATTGACAAGTTTTAATTAGATAAATTAGTCCTTAATAAGTCACCCAAATGAAATATTAAGGCTAGGACCCAACAACCTATTTATAACTAGAAGAGGGATGCCATAATCCAAGTTATAAAATAGTTGAAGGTAGGTAAATGACGATTTACAAATTTACACCATGAAAAACGAAAAGATTATTAAGTTTTAATTGGATTTGAAACTCCTAGATCTTTTGAGATACATTGAACTTTCAATGGCATGTTTGAATCTCGATTGTGCCCTCTCAAGTTTGTGACTGGAACGCCGAGGATCACAAACAAGGTGTGAATAACCATGAAAATTGACTTGCTACCCTCAACTTTATCACCTAATCGATGTGCCGGTTAACCACACGCGCTCCACCGATCTATGATAAAATAAAGTTACCCTTTGCCACTCTTACTAGTCCTTATTAGTGTGTCGGTTAACCACACACGCTCCACTAACGACTTGGTAGGGTACAAAGTGTAATTTCATGGGTTAGCACCTATTTCACATTTTCCTAAAGTAACTAAGATTTGGAATTAATAAAGGTTTTGTTACTTTATAATTTCATTATACTTTTAATGAGGATTAAGGTCATATCCCACCCGTTCGGCTAACGACCCTCCACCGGTCAAGGAAGCGGTGGGTGAGAATGGACACCCATTAAATTGCCATTTTATAGGCAGTAACCTTATACCCCCCTAATAGACCGGCTTCGTGAATGAGGCCTACTAACGGTATGATTGACTTATTCTTATACATATCTATATAATTAAACTTATAATAATAGTATAAGGGTTGAATTTTAAACTTTTAAAATTCTAAGGTTTAGTTTGGAATTAAAGTATTAATGTGTGAGTCTTTACAAATTCCAAAACTTGAGGGCAAGTTTTGAAACTCTTCAAAACTCTTCAACTTCATAAGTTATGAGTTAATGGCCAATAAAATGAAGACTCTTCATTTTATGTAACCTATGAGTTCTTTAAATGGTTTTAATGAAAATGACTTTTGGAAATCCATAACTTGAGGAAAAATTATGGACTCCATTAAAACATAAAATCATGGATTTAACTAATCATAATAATCAAATAAACAAACAAGCATGATCATATTCAAACTCATAGTGCAAGACAATTCACATCATCAAATTCAAGACATTTAGCATAATCATATTAACACTAATCTTGAAAGTATGACAATTACCTTGTAATTAGATTAGGATAATCATCACCATATCATAAAAAACAGTTTAAATGATTCAAAACAGTTATAGGTAATGATCCTAACCCAATTCTGGCCAAAAAACTCGAACAGTTACTGTCAGCACCTTAAACTCGTCGAGGTCCATGAGGAACTCATCGAGTTCATGCCAAAAACCTTGAAATCGTCGAGTTTCTTGCAAGAACTCATCGAGTTTTGTAGTCTGGACATATTTCAGCTTTACAAAATCACATAAACAACAATATAATCGAAAACAAGCCTAGTCTCTGATACCACTGTTGGGTTTTGAGCATCCTAATAACCTTAAGGTGCACATACAACCCTAGAAGCTTTGGAACTATGTTTTCTCTATTATACATGCATAATTGATTTCACAAGCCTTATCATATCTAGCATGCAATCCTAGGTACATGAATAACAAAAAATTCTAGATAGAATTACATACCTTTTCTTGTAGTGATTTGCTTGGAGTTTATGAGCCTAGCACCAATAGTGTGGATGCCTCAAGTGGTGTCACAAATCACCAAAACAAGTTGGAAGCTCTTAAGAGAATAAGAACACTATATAGAAATCGGCCCACCTTATGCTCACACACTAGTGCCATTTCAAGTGCTAAAGACCCCTTTATATAGTATGGAGGATTAGGGTTACATGCATGCAAACCCTAATACCCATGACCTTTCATTTACATAGGATCCATGGGTTAAAAGCTCCATGGACTATCCATGGACTTCATATACTCTTAGCCCATCCTAAATAAATCTTAGCCCAATCCATATATATGTACGAGTCCATATTTAATTAGTCTCATTTGATCACTAAATTAATTCCAAATTAATTCTTGATCAATACTAATTAAATAATATGATTTCACATTAATATATTATAACTTATAATATATTAATACATCATAAACATCTTATTCTCAAAAGTATATCCATACAAATTGTCCGGTGAAGTGCAACCCAAATGGAGCATGCCGGGTCGGGTCAAGTGCATACCAAATATAGTTACGGACTTAGACACCTTATCCAACATGATGTCCAATCGATGCTCTATCAGTGTCCAGGGGATCCCCATCATATCTTCTGGTTTCCATGCGAAGGCATCCACGTGCTTCTTTAATAAGTTAATCAAGCCTTGTTGTAGTAACAATGGAAGCTCCACCCTACTTTGATTTTATGATCCTCGTGCTTTTCGTTGATCAGTATCTCCTTCGTGCCCACCGATGAACTTCGTTCCTCAAATATTGACACCATTGGATCAGGTTGAACTGTTTGACTTCGATCAGGAGGCCCTAATGTCGTCCTATGAACTATCGCAATACCTTAATCTGTAGGAAACTTGAGTATTCCATGCACTGTAGACGGGACTGCCTGTAGCGTCCATAAGCCCGTTCTTACTAACAACATGTTTTGGGAGAAGGTGCTCGAATTATAAGAAATTATGTCAGGATGGTTTTCCAAATGCTACCTCTATAATCCTCAACCCTGAAAGGTAATGAAATCTTCCCCACCAGCTATACGGATTGTCAAGCGAATCCTACTACAGCTAATGTGGCTGGTATGATGTATTTTTGAATTTTGGTGAGTAGACCTTTCAAGAAGTGTTCGTATATGATGTTAACGAAACTCCCGTTGTCTATATAAATCCTTTATATCAACATTCTTCCCACTGCTGCTATAATCATTAACAGCTCGGTCCCCTGATGATTGAAAGGTACTGGGTCATGATGGTTGAACTCGATATTGATTATCTTTCACTTCTTTATTGGTTTGTTGTCAAATCCTCCTCCACTTTGTATCATGGCTATTTCAGCATCATAAGTTCGGGCTTCTTCTTTCATGGGTGCTCGTTCTTCCCCGATTTTAAGGGCCCGACCTTTTCTCTCTTTCTCTTTTAGGCTTTCGCAATCTTCCATAGCATGGCCCAAGTTTTTATAGAAATCACAATACTTGTTGGGGTCTCGGGGGTATTTTCTAGATCTTTCCATGTTTCTTTTATTCGGGCTCCTGGGAGCATATGTGTCGTATGCCTCTTGCCGATATGGTTGAAAATGGACCCGATGCCTATTTTGCACCTTCTGAGAAAACCTCTTGTTTAAAAATATTTTGGAGTGATTATCAGTTCTTGATCCTTGATGCTTCCTAGTTCGGTCATCTAACCCGCCACCTCGAGTCACTATTTTTCCTTCCATTCTTGATGTGACAACCCTAAACTTCGCTTTGGTGTAAGCCATTCAATTCAATAAAAGTTAGACTCGTTCTGTTATCTTTTAGCATTGTTTAGAGTCTGTTTAAAGGTTCTAAGCTCAGTACATTCAAGCATTGGGTTTAGGGAAGTGTCAGCTAAAGTTCTTCACGTTGAAATCAAGCTGAACACTCCATCCAAGGGAGTGTACGGCCGTACACCCATGTTGACCATACCCCCACCCCTATATATAAGCATTCCCTTCATTTTTCATTCATTTCTTCAACTTCCAACTCAAGAACTCGGATTCTCTCTCAACTATCATCAAGCTTTTTCACCTAGATCTTCAAGAAAAGTGAGTATTCTTCATTGGTTAGTTGATTCATTTCATTATCTAGGAAGGATTCATGATTTCATCCATGAATCATCTTCAAAACTCAAGAACATCAAGAGTGTACGGCCGTACACTCTATCTATGGCCGTACACCCTTGTTAAGTCCATGATATAAGGCTTTAAATACTTGCTAGGTGCTAGTTACCCATTAGAACTCTTGAACCCTTAAACCCCTTTGATTTAAGACCCAAAAATCGACCATTTTGCAAGAACAAAAGGAGTGTACGGCCGTACACCCTTGTATGGCCGTACACACCTCAAACCACCCCAAAAGGGCCTCCAAAATGCCAACTTAGTTCATATTCTTGTTGAGCATGAGACCCACTAGCTTCCCCATTATTGAATAACCGTCTTTAGCATGTTTTACCATGAGTGTACGGCCGTACACTCCATGTCCGTACACCCATGGCCGTACACACCATTTTGTGGCCTTAAACACCCCTTTGATGAATCACATGTGATTCTAACACTTAGTCCAAGTGTTTCCTAGTCCCTAAGGGTGTTTCCTTGCGTGTTATTTGTTTAAAGCACTAATTACATGTCTTGATATGCCATTATATGTCATTAGGACACGGTTGTGTCTCGGGAAGTCATCCGTGAAACTTCTCATATTTACGCGAACCTTCAATCGAATTACCCACCTAAGGTGAGTTCATACCCATATGTCTTTACTGTTTTTAACATTTTCAAGGGGGGAATACAATCCAAACATAAATGATTTATGAAACTTATACAAAAGGATTTCAATGAACTTAACACGGATGAAATTGATACAACCATACAGTTTTCTATACTTTCATAAAACATACAGATATTTCATCCTTTTTTGTACTATGCCGAGCATAAGGGGATTTTTTCATCATAATCACTGAACTTTCAATGTAAAACATGAATTGAATGCACAAATGAACATATAAACTATAATAGGTATAGTTTATGGAACAATTAACATATCCATATACACGACGAAGATTCAATGCAACCAGACATATAAACTATATAAAGTGTAGCTTATTAACTATGTAGACAATGTACTAGATTCAATGGATTCGTTTTATTCTACATATAATCATTAGTATAGCATTTTATGAGTGAGCATTGTTCGCGTACTTATTTGAGTACAAACAAAAGTCCTGAGATTATAACTAGAATCTCATGGAGGGAGAACGTGAGTTTGTGTATAGATCTATACGGGATTGAGAATCCCGCACCATAACTGCTAGCTACAGTTAGGCCGGCAGGCCTGGGTGACAAAGTCATTTCGATTCCGACGCCTGAAGAACGTCGTTTAGGCAATTCAATGGTCAAGTATGGTTATAACAACTCATAAATTTGGTACTAAGAATATACGATTAATGTATGAATGGTAACAACTTCAACTAGTTTTATTATAAAGTAATAGAACTACTATACATATTACAGCTTTCAGAACTTTCTGAACGTACTATACATACTAGTGATTATCAGGGTTTTCATGCAAACAGAGATTTCTTATTCAATCAACCAATGCACAAAACAATCAATGAGATTCAGTAACAAAATACATATGTTAGAAAATAATGGATTTTCTTGGAAACATACGAACATTTTACAAATTCATCAACATATTTTCAGTACAAAAACATGCTTATGAACTCACCAGCTTTATGTTGATACTCGTTCAAAACTGCTTGTATTCTCAAGAAAATAGTAGATAGGTACCTCCTGGAGTTTTTGAGAAGACGGAGCGTATAGAGTCACACCTTTTTCTTTTGATTATACTTTGATTGTACAAAGTCAAGAACTAAACAGATGTAATTACCTTTATATATATATATATATTCAATGTAATGGTTATGTTTACTTTCATTACTGTAATGCAATGGTTGTGATACTATACATGACGTCATCCACCCCCGAACCTTACATGGTATACAACTATAAACACTAAGGGGCCAAAGTGCTCTGAACTAAAAGTATACTTTTAAAATATATAAGTATTTTTATAAAAAGTATACAAGTATACGTGAGTAGCAGAAACAGTGTCATAAGTAGAACAAAACAAAAGTATTTAGATGTTGGACGCTGCGGTTAAACCTGGATAGTTATGTAATCATGTCTGGGATCAATATAGCCTGATCAACTATATTCATTTGAGACATGACCAACATGTGTCTGGGAGTGACTGTGGTGTTGCAGCAAGCCTAAAACTTACCAAGCCATATACATCAAGATACCGATAGAACAGAGCATACAACTTAAAATACTATAGGAGTATTTTAGCTAGAGCCGATTACAACATACATATTCATTTCAAGTGTTGCTACTTACATCTTCCTAGCAATAGTTACTTGCATTAGTAACCTTTCTCTGTCTATCGTTTAGTAGAACACTCTATTTATCAGGATGAGATATTTCTTGTTTCACATCTCTTGATTTAAAAATTTAGGGGACTTACCATCCTCTTACTCCTGATTTTTATTTTGATTAAGATGCCTCCCAAAAATAGACCCAATAGGAAGAACAACGACCCTCCGCGGCCACCACCTCCTCAGTTTGACCCAGCTATGTTCCAGGCAGCAGTTACGGCTGTTGTGGCTGCTGCGATGTCGCAGATAAATCAGGGCAGCTCTGGTGGATCTGGAGGTGGACCCGATTCTCAAAGTCATGATGGAGGTCAGGGACATCAAAAGGAGTGTTCCTATAAAGACTTCATGAATGCCAAACCCAAGTCCTTCGACGGCAATGGTGGAGTTATTACCTTAACCCGATGGTTCGAGAAGATTGAATCCATCTTCGAAATTTGTGCATGTTCCGAAGCCAACAAGGTGAAGTTCACCACTTGCACTTTCACCGACAGAGCATTGACCTGGTGGAATGGTCGAGTCAAATCCATAACCCTGCCGGTAGCCAATGACATGGGTTGGGAGAGCCTGGAAGAACTCATGATGGCTGAGTACTGCCCAAGGGGCGAGATGCAAAAGTTAGAGCACGAGGTCTGGAACCTGAAGATGAAGGGTTCTGACATTGCTGCTTACACCGCTAGATTTTGTGATCTGGAACTTCTATTTCCGGGTATGGTCACCCCGGAAAGCAAAAAGATAGAAAGATACATTTGGGGATTGACGCCCCCAACTCAAGGAAATATTTTGGCTGCTAGGCCCACTACTTTTGACAGCACCAAGTGTCTGGCGCAGACTCTGATAGATCACGGGGTTGATCTGGATGCAGTAACAACTGTTCCCGAACCACCAAAGGAGAGTGGTGGGAAGAAGAAATTATGGTACAAGCGTAAGGGCCAGTCTTTGCAGGAGCCCTGCAAGAAACAACAAACAGTGGCAGTCCACGCTGCTACTACTCCTGCTGCTGTTCCCACTACTCCAACAACCCCCAACCGCTATGCTAGAAACCTAACCCTGTGCAACACATGCAATTTCCATCATTTGGGAGTTTGTAGAGAAATGCAATGCAACAAATGTGACAGAAAGGGGCATACAACACGATTCTGCAAAACACCAGCTCAACCGACCAACCAGGCTACTGAAGCAGGCGTGGGTCAAGCCTGTTATGGCTGTGCGGAGGTGGGGCACTTCAAAAGAAATTTCCCCAAGGCAACAATAGGCGGTAACACAGGGAAGGTGCTGGTGATGGGCCAGGAGGAGGCAGTTGCTGATCCCATAGTTGTTACGGGTACGTTCCTCCTCGACAACTCTTTTGCATGCATTCTTTTCGACTCTGGTGCGGAGAGGAGTTTTGTTAGTCATGCATTTAAAGATCTACTCAAATGTAAATCCCAAACTTTAACTGAAACATTTACCGTCGAGATGGCTAACGGAAAGAAAGAGAGCACTACGACATATTCATAGGCTGTACCCTTACCCTGAACAATCATTCCTTCCCAATCGACCTTATGCCAGTTTCCATAAAAAGCTTTGATGTCATTATTGGTATGGATTGGTTGAGCCCCAATCGTGCCGATATCCTTTGTTATGAAAAATCCATATGTCTCAATATTCCCTCTGGCGAAACTCTCGTAGTTTACAGCGATAAACTCAGCTCAAATCTTCGCATCATTTTATGCATCAAAGCTGAGAAGTATATGCGAAAGGAGTGACATGCATTCCTAGCCCATGTTGTTGACGAAACGCAAAAAGTTAAAGACCTCGAGAGCATCCCCGAAGTCTGCAACTTTCCTGATGTCTTCCCCGAAGATCTTCCAGGAATCCCTCCCGAGCGCTAAGTCGAGTTCCGTATCGACTTAATCCTCGGAGCTACTCCTGTGGCTAAATCCCCGTACCGCCTCGCGCCGGCAGAAATGCAAGAGCTATCCAACCAGCTTAATGAGTTACTCAGCAAAGGATTCATAAGACCGAGTTCCTCACCCTGGGGAGCCCCGATCTTATTCGTGAAAAAGAAAGATGGATCCTTTCGGATGTGCATCGATTATCGAGAATTAAACAAGCTTACCATCAAGAACCGTTATCCCTTACCCAGAATCGACGACCTCTTCGATCAACTTCAGGGAGCCAGTTACTTCTCGAAAATAGATCTAAGATCAGGATACCATCAGCTGCGAGTTCATGAGAACGATGTTCCCAAGACAGCATTCCGAACTCGTTATGGACACTACGAGTTTGTAGTAATGCCCTTTGGCCTGACCAACGCACCGGATATATTCATGGATCTGATGAATCGGGTGTGCCGCCCTTTCCTAGACAAGTTTGTGATCGTGTTCATTGATGATATACTTGTCTACTCTCGGGGCGAGGAAGATCATAGATAGCACTTGAGACAAGTGTTATAAACACTAAGGGCGGAGAAGCTCTACGCAAAGTTTTCAAAGTGTGAATTCTGGATCCGAAGAGTAACTTTCCTTGGTCATGCGGTTAGCGAGGAAGGCATACACGTGGACCCTTCCAAGATTAAAGCGATTGAGAATTGGTCAGCACCGAAGACACCCATAGAAATCCGTCAATTCTTGGGTCTCGTAGGCTACTATCACAGATTTATCCAGAGTGTCTCCAGAATTGCTAAGCCTCTAACCACCCTGACACAGAAAGGTGTAACCTTTAGTTGGGGAGAAAAGAAAGACACTGTATTTCAAACATTGAAGCAGGCCCTATGCAGCGCACCTATCTTGTCTCTGCCTGAAGGGACGGAGGACTTTGTTGTCTACTGTGATGCATCCAATCAGGGCCTAGGCTGTGTGCTCATGCATCGAGGAAAGGTTATTGCCTATGCCTCGAGGCAGCTGAAAACGCACAAAGTCAATTACACAACTCGTGATCTAGAGTTGGGAGCAGTGGTCTTTGCATTACAGATTTGGAGACATTATCTCTACGGAACCAAGTGCACGGTCTTCACCGACCATAAGAGCCTACAACATATCTTCGATCAGAAAGAGTTTAACATGAGACAGCGGCGATGGGTAGAGCTACTCAGTGACTACGAGTGCAAAATACGCTACCATCCCGGCAAGGCCAATGTGGCAGCGGATGCCCGCAGCCGAAAAGAGTATTCAGGTCGTAAAGTGAAGGCACTGACAATGACCATCTATTCCCATTTATCCGCTCAAATCAGAGAGGCTCAGCTGGAAGCCTTAAAACCAAAAAACATGTCGGATGAAGCCTTGAGAGGGATGGAAAAGCACCTGGAGGTCAAAAGTAATGGAGTCTACTACATCAAGAACCGGATCTGGACCCTGAAGTACGGCGGTTAGAGAGAGGTTGTCATGAATGAAGCTCACAAGACTAGATACTCCGTTTACCCAGGTTCAGATAAGATGTATCTAGATCTCAAGCAACTCTATTGGTGGCCAAACATGAAAGCAGAGATCGCTACCTTCGTGGGCAAGTGCTTGACTTGCGCCAAGGTGAATATGGAATATCAAAAGCCCTCATGTCTACTTCAACAGCCAAAAATACCTGAGTGGAAGTGGGAGAGGATTACTATGGATTTCATTACTAAGTTACCCAAGTCTCCGAGTGGGCACGATGCCATCTGGGTAATTGTCGATCGACTGACTAAATCCGCCCACTTCCTGCCAATCAAAGAAAACTTCAAAATGGAAAGACTGACATGAATCTACATTCAAGAGATAGTTCGGCTTCATGGTGTGCCTGTATCCATTATCTCCGATCGAGATAGCAGGTTTACTTCTAGATTCTGGAAATCACTACAGAAGGCTCTTGGAACTAAGTTGGATATGAGCACAGCTTACAATCCACAGATAGATGGGCAGAGTGAGAGAACCATTCAAACATTGGAAGATATGTTGAGAGCATGCATCATCGACTTTGGCATGTCGTGGGACACTCATTTGCCCTTGGTCGAATTTTCTTACAACAACAGCTATCATATGAGCATGAAGGGTTCACCGTTCGAAGCCCTCTATGGCCGTAAGTGCAGATCCCCTCTGTGTTGGGCCGAGGTGGGTGACACGCAGCTAGTCAAGGGTCAAGTCCCTGATAGCACTCTCACAGGCCCAAAAATCATCCGAGTGAGTACTGAAAAGATCGTACAAATCTGAAAACGAATAAAGGCTTCAAGAGATAGACAAAAGAGCTACGTTGATAGGAGACGAAAACCCTTGGAGTTCCAGGTTGGTGACCGTGTTCTGTTGAAGGTATCACCCTGGAAAGGCATGATACGCTTCGGAAAGTGTGGAAAGCTAAATCCGAGATACATTGTACCGTTCGAGATCCTCGCTCGGATTGGTCTCATAGCATACAAACTTCGCCTACCCCGAGAACTTAGCAACGTACATCCTGTCTTCCACGTGTCGAATCTAAAGAAGTGTCTGTCCGATGAGACACTTGTGATACCTCTCGATGAGATCGAACTAGACAAGAGCTTGCACTTCGTCGAAGAACCTATAGAAATCATGGATCGGGAAGTCAAACGAACGAAACAAAGCCGTATCCCAATAGTGAAGGTTCGCTAGAATGCCAAGAGGGGACCTGAATTCACTTGGGAACGCGAAGATTCAATGAAACAGAAGTACCCTCATCTTTTTCCAAATCGATGATTTGTATTCTATGCTTGAATTTCGGGACGAAATTCCCTCTAACGGGGGGATGATGTGACAACCCGAAACTTCCCTTTGGTGTAAGCCATTCAATTCAATCAAAGATAGACTCGTTCTGTTATTTTTTTTTAGCATTGTTTAGAGTCTGTTTAAGGGTTCTAAGCTCAGTACATTCAAGCATTGGGTTTAGGGAAGTGTCAGCTAAAGTTCTTCGCGGTGAAATCGAGCCGAACACTCCTTCCAAGGGAGTGTACGGCCGTACACATGAGTGTACAGCCGTACACCCATGTTGACCGTACACCCACCCCTATATATAAGCCTTCCCTTCATTTTTCATTCATTTCTTCAACTTCCAACTCAAGAACTCGGATTCTCTCTCAACTATCATCAAGTTTTTTCACCTAGATCTTCAAGAAAAGTGAGTATTCTTCCTTAGTTAGTTGATTCATTTCATTATCTAGGAAGGATTCATGATTTCATCCATGAATAATCTTCAAAACTCAAGAACATCAAGAGTGTACGGTCGTACACTCTATCTATGGTCGTATACCCTTGTTAAGTCCATGATATAAGGCTTTAAACACTTGCTAGGTGCTAGTTACCCATTAGAGCTTTTGAACCCTTGAACCCCTTTGATTTAAGACCCAAAAATCGACCATTTTGCAAGAACAAAAGGAGTGTACGGCCGTACACCCTTGTATGGCCGTACACACCTCAAAACACCCCAAAAGGGCCTCCAAAATGCCAACTTAGTTCATATTCTTGTTGAGCATGAGACCCACTAGCTTCCACTCAATGGCCGTACACCCATGGCCGTACACACCATTTTGTGGCCTTAAACACCCCTTTGATGAATCACATGTGATTCTAACACTTAGTCCAAGTGTTTCCTAGTCCCTAAGGGTATTTCCTTGCGTGTTAGTTGTTTAAAGCACTCATTACATGTCTTTATATGCCATTATATGTCATTAGGACTCGGTTGTGTCTCAGGAAGTCATCCGTGAAACTTCTCATCTTTACGCGAACCTTCAATCGAATTACACACCTAAGGTGAGTTCATACCCCTATGTATTTACTGTTTTTAACGTTTTCAGGGGAACACAAGCCAAACATAAATCATTTGTGAAACTTATACAAAAGGAATTCAATGAACTTAACACGGATGAAATTGATACAACCATACAATTTTCTATACTTTCATAAAACGTACAGATATTTCATCCTTTTTTGTACTATGCCGAGCATAAGGGGAGTTTTTCATCATAATCACAGAACTTTCAATGTAAAACATGAATTGAACGTACAAATGCACATATAAACTATAATAGGTATAGTTTATGGAACAATTAACATATCCATGTACAAGACAAAGATTCAATGCAACCAGACATATAAACTATATAAAGTGTAGCTTATTAACTATGTAGACAACGTACTAGATTCAACGGATTCATTTTATTCTACATATAATCGTTAGTATAGCATTTTATGAGTGAGCATTCTTCGCGTACTTATTTGAGTACTAACAAAAGTCTTGAGATTATAACTAGAATCTCCTGGATGGAGAACGTGAGTTTGTGTATAGATCTATACGGGATTGACAATCCCGCACCATAACTGCTAGCTACAGTTAGGCCGGCAGGCCTGGGTGACAAAGTCATTTCGATTCCGACGCCTGAAGAACGTCGTTTAGGAAATTCAATGGTCAAGTATGGTTATAACAACTCATAAATTTGGTACTAAGAATATACGATTAATGTATGAATGGTAACAACTTCAATTATTTTTATTATAAAGTAATAGAACTACTGTACATATTACAGCTTTCAGAACTTTCCGAACGTACTATACAAACTAGTGATCAGGGTTTTCATGCAAATAGAGATTTCTTATTCAATCAACCAATGCACAACACAATCAATGAGATTTAGTCACAAAATACATATGTTAGAAAATAATGGATTTTCTTGGAAACATACGAACATTTTACAAATTTATCAACAAATTTTCAGTACAAAAACATGCTTATGAACTCACCAGCTTTATGCTGATACGCTTTCAAAACTACTTGTATTCTCAGGATAACAGTAGACAGGTACCTCCTGGAGTTTTTGAGAAGACGGAGCGTATAGAGTCACGTCTTTTTCTTTTGATTATTCTTTGTTTGTATAAAGTCAAGAACTAAACAGATGTAATTACCTTTATATATATATATATATATATATATATATATATATATATATATATATATATATATATATATATATATATTCAATGTAATGGTTATGTTTACTTTGATTACTGTAATGCAATGGTTGTGATACTATACATGACGTCATCCACCCTCGAATGTTTCCGCCGTTCCGGTTTGGGGGTGTGACACTTGAGTATTTTACGCTCTCTCCTTCTTGCCGTAAGAACCGATTGACCTTACATATAATTTCTTATGCGTTTACCCAATCTCTCCCCACCAGCTTTCTAAATAGATCACCTTCTAGGAGGCCATAAGTAAACGCTGCGATTATCATAGGGTCATCTCTCGTTGGCATTCTTCAACTCATTTCATTAAATCGCTTGAAATAGTCCTTGTTAGATTTACTTACTCTTTGTCGTCAAGCAAATAGAGTGCTTGTCCCTGCTGTTGGAACCATCTTTACTGGATAAAGTTTTTGCAAAATTTCTGACAAAACTCTTCAAAACTTCCTTTACTCTTGGGAGGTAGGCTTGCTAGCTAGTATCGAGTAGACCTATCTAACGTTCCTGCTGTTGGATTAGGTGTCTAAGCCCATAACTATAATTGGTATGTACTTGACCCGAAAGTAGCATGGTCCATTTGGGTTGCAATTCACTAGAACAATTTGATAGGATGGATATTTGAGAAAGAGGTTATTTGTGACTTATTAATTTATTATAAGTATAATATATTAATTGAGAAATCGCATTATTTAATTAGTATTGATCAAGAATTAATTTGGAATTTATTTAGTGATCAAAAGAGACTGATTAAATTTACGGGGACTAATTAGGTAAATCAGTAATACTTATAATTTGGACTAATGATCCATGTTGATTAGGGTTGGACTAAACCTATATGAGAGTCCATGAAGGTTTAGCCCAAAAGTCCTATGAAATGTGAAGAGTCATGGTGAATTCGGGTTTGCATGGGTGAAAACCTAGGCTATAAAAGTAACCCGTAACTCCCTAAAATCGGCCCATAACTTCTAATGAAGAATACTAGCCGATTTGTTTTTCCTAGCCTCTCTCTTACAAGCCTCCTTTTGTTCTTGGTGTGTTGTGAAACATTTGAGGCATCACACTTGGGGTGCTAAGCTCTTAAAGGCCAAATACAAACAAGCTACAACAAGAGGTAATCTTCTAACTAGTTTTTATGATTCATATAATCTTCTAACTAGTTTTGTTGCATGTATAACTAGAGAAAACTTAGATCCAAAGCATTAGGGTTGTGTGTGCAACATAGGGATGTTAGAGTACATAAAACCCAACAGTGGTATCAGAGCCATGGGTGTTTTCTATTATATAAATACATTGGTTAATTGTTCAAAGTTGAATAAATTGGAAAAAATGTTGTCTGACTGCTGGACTCGATGAGTTGGATCATATGGAGATGAACTCGACGAGTCCCTAGCCTGACTCGACGAGTTGGGCAGTCTGTTGGCAGATTTTTTGAGTTTTTGGATTAGGATCATTACCACAAACTGTTTTGACTTATAAACATCGTTTTTATGATAAGGTAATGATTATCCTCATTCAATTAAAATATAATTGTCAAAATTTCAAGATTATTGTTAGTTTATATGATAAGCTTAATTATTTGTAATTTTTGATTTGAATTGTCTTGCTATATGAACTTGATTAGGTCAAATTGGTAAAAGATAAAATTATTATTATTTTATTAGTTTAAAATTTGAACTAAATGTTTTGAAGAGTTACAAAACTTGTCATCAAGTTTTGGAACTCAAAAGTTTTTTTAAGGAGTTACAAAAAATATTAGTTAAATTGATCTGAATGTTCTTGAAGAGTTTCATAACTTGTCCTCAAGTTATGGAACTTGAAAATTCTCATTCATGAAACAAATTAACTCCTTAAGTTATGGAATTCAAGAGTCCTGAAAGGTTACAAAACTTGCCATCAAATTTAGGAATTTAAAAGGTTTTGAAGAGTTTCAAAACCTGCCCTCATGTTTTGGAATTCAAAATTTGATTAAAAGTTTTAATTGTGAAATATTAAATTCTAAACCTTTTGGCTTCATAACTTAAATTTAGACTTAAAAGTTTAATTATGGTTTTGTTGATAATTAATTAAAAGATTAATTAAAAGAGTATTAATAAATCCATAATTATATGGTTTGAGTTTAATTAAATTGAAGGTCTAGTTTAATTAATAGATTAAATCACCTAGTACTTAAATGTATAAAATACATCCTTATACTATATAAAATTAAAAGTCTAATATATTATATATGTATAAGTTAAAAAGGTCAGTCTTACCATTAGTAGGCCTCATTCACAAAGTTGATCTATAAGGGGTGTTTAAGGAAGCGGCCTGTAAAATGACCACCATTGGGTATCCGCTCTTACCTACCGCACCTTTGACCAGTGGAGGGTCGTTACCCGAACGGGTTTGATAGGAAACTTAAATCCTCATTAAAATTATAATGAAATACAAATTAAATAAACACTTATAAATTCCTAATCTTAGTTGCTTTAGGAAAAAAATGTGAATTTGGTGCCAATCCATGAAATTGCACATTACACCTTATTGGTCATTAGTGGAGCGTGTGTGGTTAACTGACACACTAATATGGGACTAATGAAGGATGGCAATGGGTTTCTCATAAATTATTATCGATCAATGGAGCGTGTGTGGCTAACCGGCACATTGATTAGGTGATTAATGACATCGAGAGTACCAAGCTAATTTGCATGGTTATTCTCACCTTTTTTTAATCCTCGGTATCCCAGTCACAAACTTGAAGGGCATAATCGAGATTAAACATGCCATTGAAAAGTTCAATGAATCTGAAAAAAATCTAGGAATTTCAATTCATTTAAAAACCTAATATTCATTTTCGTTTTTCATGGTGGAAATTGGTAAATCATCATTTACCTACCTTCAAATATTTTGCAATTGGATTACGACATCTCTCTTCCGAATTGTAGAATATTGTGTTGGGTCCGAGCCTTAATATTTCATTTGGGTGTTATATTAAGGACTTAAATCAACTTAACTTGAATTTCTCCCTTGTAGATATCTAGTTCTGACAAATATGGTCTACCTTATCCTTTTGGAAAAGGCTTTCCTTATAGAGATGATTTTCCACAAGACGATCGAGGTGAAAGATTAATCCTTTCTTTGTGCTGTAGTGGAACTTCTCTTCCTCCACCTCCTCCAATTATTCTCCCTAACCCACATGTTCGTCGACTTGAAAGTTCATGGTCACTCAAACCCTATTGGCTAGAAAACACAAAGATGGAAAGTCTGTATGTGCACACGTCTTGGAGATGAAGTCACACATTGACAAGTTGGGGATGTTAGGTGTCGTTATCTCGAGGAAGTTGGTTGTTGACTTGGTTCTTCAATCACTTCCTATGTCATATAGTGATTTTGTTAAAGACTACTATGTGACAGACCACGACGTGACCTTTATCGATCTTACCTATTTGCTAATTGCTGCTGAATCAGAAATGATTTGGCGCACTGGTAATGCAAATTTGATTGGAATATCTACTTCCCAAACTTCCATGGACATTAACAATGGAAACATTGGAAGTCCAGAAAAGATTTCTCTTCGCAATGAAAGGGATTGGCCAAGGTCAAACCGTTTGACCAAATGGTAAAGAGAAAGGTTAAATCTGAGATTGTCCCGTGTGCCATTCCAAAAGTGTCTGTTTGTTACTACTGCCAAGAGTAGGGGCATTGGTTGCGAAGCTGCCTTATTTACCTGAAGGATCACAAGGACAGTAAATTCAAAGTGTTTGACTCTGCTTCAGGTAAGTCCACTATCTAACTCTATTAAGTTCCTATTTGAAGATTCTTAATACATGATGTGATGAGATCACATTTTGATGTTTTGTAGGATCGAAGAAGAGAAATGAAGCTTAATGGAAGAGTAAGCTGAGTCTGATCGCGAAGAGATGAGTTTCGATCGCATGGTTCGATGATCGGATTTTTGAGCTGCTACTTAAGAGTTATGATAGATTGCTTAGAAATATGTAGTAACATAGTTTTCATTTGTAATTGCATTGTAAGGACATGTTTTCCGTAATTTTATAAATAAAGAAAATTTTGATTTTATATTGTTTTATATTTCCTTACAATGGCATTTGTGAAAATTGATGTTTGTATGTATCTATTTTTAGCAATATGGATTTGATTCTTTCGTTTGTGGTAGTGTCTAAATTTACCAAATAAGGAAAGATTCTCATCACCAAGTTTCAATTGGACAGAACTTTGGAATCATGCAACTTGTATTATGTGATGAATGAGAACCTTCGTCTTTGGAAATTAAGACTAATTCCTTGTTCACATATGGATGTGAGTCAAGTGAAGGACTAGAGGATCGGGTACACTTGGTTGTGCACTGGTCAGGTCCACCACAAAGAATGATAAGACTATTCGTCATGATTTACTAAAAGTTTAGTAAATATGGTTATACTTACAAGATTAAGTGTATTTCTGAATCATTGAAAAAGTTTCAATGTATGGTAGAATGAATAAGAAGAATCAAATTAGGCAGAAATATAAAAGTTTCTCCAATCTAAAAGGAAAGGAGAGTACTTTAGTATCGTGTTTTATGATCATCTTAATGATTATGAAAACCATATCACAATTGATCCTCTAAGCACATCTTAGTGCATTTGTATGGCTAAGAAGAGGAATCATGAATTGTTGAAATGGTTAAACCAATAAGATGAGTCATACTTCGTTCCAAAATTAAGTCTTAGAGTCATACTCAAAGATTGTGACTTGAGTGACATAATCTTAAGAAGGTTTATAACACATTTAGAATTGGTAGTTGTGATGTCTTTAAGACAAAGACCAACTAAACACCAATTGTATGAAGTTTTTTCCTGATAAGAATCCGCACTAACTCCTGAATATTTGTTTGTCAAGGAGTCTTTCTTGACAAGAGAATCTTATATGTCAAGAAGTTAGTGGGAGTCTTAGTGATCTTGAAAAGTTTCAGGAACTAATCAAGAATAAACCTATTGTGTATCACTAGCTCACAACTTGAGGTTTGTAACCTATTGTGTTGATATATTCTTATTTCTGTGCCCATTCCAGTTGAAGTTGACTATGCATGTGAGTTCTATGAGTTCTCAGTTGTTTGCATAAGGCAATGCACCTTGAGCAGTGAAAGTTCATTGATCAGTAAAGGTGAGCTGCTAAGCAACTTGGAAAACATGGTAGGCCCTTATGCTGCCAAGTGGCAAGAAATTAAGATTAAACGATTTCAGTCCATATGAGTTTGAATTTGTCAAAGACCTTATCTTATGATAATAGTTGGAAATGACAGATTCGCATGGATAGGAACACATACACCATTAAATCTAAGTGGTAAGGTATCTCTCAAATTTATGAAAATGATTGTGAGGAAACGCTTTCACTAAGTAGATTTTAAAGAGTTAGCGTTTATGATATTTGCCTTCTCAAATTCGATTATGATTATGGCATCCCTCATCATAATTTGAATTGTGAGAAATGACAAATAGTTTGAACATTCGGGACTTACTGTCATAAGTTCTGAAATAGTTTAGACACGCATATGAGCTTTCTTAAAGGTGTATGAGCTTAGATAAAGGCTTATCGAAGCATCTTGTATCAGAAATCTGAACTTTGGTAAGAAAGTCAATAAAGTATTGATTTCTAGAAGTCCAACTGATTTTGGATACATGTCAAAGCTAGTGGGAACATAAATGTTATGCTAGTAACAAAATAATTGTTATGCTAGTTGGAGCATAATTATTATGGTAAGTGTTGCGAGTTAGCAATACTATTTATAGGAAACAAAGTTCTAATTTGCAAAGTTGCAAAGGTTAAAAAGTTGTTTCGCTATAGTAAAGGAGAGGATATGTATACTTTATTTCGAATCTAAAAGATTAGATTGAAGTATTAATCAAACTTATTCATGGATATATATATATATATATATATATATATATATATATATATATATATATATATATATATATGTATGTATATGAATATCATGTTGAAATATTTCAACATTGGAAATTCTATATATGGAAATATTATAGCAAAAGACTGGTTAAGTATCATGTCTTTATGTAAGACATTATGAATCGTGTCCCATATGCTTCAGATATAGGATCGATTGCATATGCTGTAATATTCATGTGTTCTAATTTTCCAAATGCCTAGGGAATTAAGAGGGAAAAAGGACTAGAACCGGATATGAATAAAGTGGTTAAACAACCGTCAAGAACGATCTAAGGTTCGCTAAGGATTGATCGCTTGTAGTTGGAAGTATAGTAATGGATGGATCATATTGTCATTATTATGAATAGTCAAGATTCTATTAATAATGAGTTGTCATATGGCATATATGTAAATGTTTCCATAATGGGAGATGTATATTAATAATCTATTCGTGCAAGAAGGATGTTCAAAGGAATGTAATTTGAATTTGAGACTTCGCTTCCTTGAAATTGTTTTGTTATCAATCTCCAAAGAAATACTTTGTAATATCATTGGCTATGAATTTGGTACCATGACATTACAAAAGATACATTGCATGATAGTTTAGAATCTAACACATTCTTATAGTGGCAGGAATTAGGTATTCTTACACTAAGTAATAAGGATTTGGAATTGTGAAATGAGCATTATTGATATGTTTTTAATTGATCTATCTCACAAAGTAGGGACCATATATAAACATAGTGTGCATGCTTGTTGCATGAGATAACTATTGTTTTATTCAAGTATTAAGTTCATTAATCGAAACATTATACAATGAATAATGTGTAGTCAGTATGGTGATTAAATAAAAGGTGTTTTATTTATATTCAAAAGTTTTGAGACCATATCGAATTCGATTATTCTTGTGTTTCACTTTGCATGTTTTGAGTTCCCGAATAATAAGATTATTCAAACCATACACAGTCGATCATACTTTGGAAGTAGGTATTGAGATAAGACTATCATGAATCCGTCTGTAGATTGTCTAAGTGTTAGACATAACACAAGTTTGCTACAGTATTCATGAGTACTCCTATAATAAGATTTGAGTATTGGATTAAACCCACGCTCATCTGAATCACTTCATGGATTTTATCACGAATGATTAGTGAGACGGTAATATCTTATATTATTGAAACAGAGACATATAGTTGCAGTTTACAAGTCGGTTGCACATTGATGATATGTAAGGGCACCAGTAACTTGGTGTTATAAAACATATTATTATGTGTGATTTGATGAGTAAATAGAGCAAGCACATGAGTCGAAGTTTATCTGTTCCTTTTACTCTTAGAGGGATAAAAGCGATATCTGTGGGCGCCTCGATGATTTAGTGATGACACTCTAAGCGCTTGGCCAAGCCTGGACTGATTTGATTTTTTCAATTAGTCGGTCCTCATAAATTGGAAATCGGGAAACAACACATGGACATAGAGAATGATTATAATCCATGTCTCATGTCCATATGATATCTAGAATGGAGGAATATATGATCCCTCATCTAATGGACGCGTCAAAGTTCGACAACGGCTTTTTGAGAGCTACGATTGCTGGTCGGTTTTCAAGTCGTACTTGCAATTATAGTTATTATACTTATCCAAGTGGGAGACTGTTGGATTAGGTGTCTAAGCCCATAACTATAATTGGTATGTACTTCACCCGAAAATAACATGGTCCATTTGGGTTGCAATTCACTGGAACAATTTGATAGGATGGATATTTGAGAAAGAGGTTATTTGTTATTTATTAATATATTATAAGTGTAATATATTAATTGAGAAATCACATTATTTAATTAGTATTGATCAAGAATTAATTTAGTGATCAAAAGAGACTGATTAAATTTACGGGGACTGATTAGGTAAATCAGTAATACTTATAGTTTGGACCAATGATCCATGTTGATTAGGGTTGGACGGAACCTATATGAGAGTCCATGAAGGTTTAGCCCAAAAGGCCTATGAAATGTGAAGAGTCATGGTGAATTAGGGTTTGCATGGATGAAACCCTAGGCTATAAAAGTAACCCCTAACTCCCTAAAATCGGCCCATAGCTTCTAATGAAGAATACTAGCCGATTTGTGCTTCCTAGCCCCTCTCTCACAAGCCTCCTTTTCTTCTTGGTGCGTTGTGAAACATTTGAGGCATCATACTTGGAATACTAAGCTCTTAAAGGCCAAATACAAACAAGCTACAACAAGAGGTAATCTTCTAACTAGTTTTTATGATTCATATATCAAGTTGTATGCTAGTTTAGGTTTCATGCTTTGGATATTTTTTTGTTGTAGGTATAACTAAAGAAAACTTAGATTCAAAGCATTAGGGTTGTAGGTGCACCATAGGGATATTAGAGTACATAAAACCCAACACCTGCAAAGTATAGACCCTACAACATTGGATCCATCGTGATCATTTTAATGGCCCATTGGAAATTGGAGACATGATCATCTGGGTCAGCCATTCCATTACACATCGGAACCCTGGGCCCTTTCAATCCCTTAGGAATATGGTTTTAATTGATTTAAACTATGAATGGTGACCGGAAGTTCAGATTTGCAAAGCTTGATTATACTGTTTTGCTTCTATTATTTCTAGAGGTTTTTCTTGGTCATTCTGAGCGTCCTTTCCGGATTTTGCACGACCATAACTTTCTTCATTTTTGCTTGACCTTTTCTCTTGTTCCCTTACTTCCTCTTCTTGTTCATCTGAATCCTTCGTTTGATCTATGTGGAAAGATACCTGATCTTGTGAAGTTGCTTTCCTTCTGTAACTTTCTCATGTTATTCATGATTCTAAAGGTTTTAAATTCTTCAAACTCCTCCAGCTCCCATTCTTCCAACATTTTGTATCGCTGATTCGCCCTTCCTTCTTTAGCTACACCCCCTGTTGTCGTGCTTTGGTGTCTTACCAAAGTAGTAACATGCGGTGTTTTCCAGGACCTTCAAGGTTCTGCATTCTCGTGACGGCACTCGTGTTAACCGGTGAGGTGTTTACGCCGACCATTTGTAGTGGAGTCCCACGGATGGTGCCACATAATACGTCCCCAGTTTCGTCCTCCATATTAGTAAAGCTGAGTAACTTCTTCTAACGATGAATTACCTAGAAACAATCACAAATTCATGAGATGGTTATCTGGGGAGGAGTCTCATGACAACGATCTGACGATTAAGTTAGTAGAGACCTTAATCAAAATATATTCTTAATCAAAATGAGTGAATGGTTGTTAGCGTACCTCACAGTAATGAGTCGCATCACCTATTTGTAATTGGAGTAGAAACATCCTGACCCTCCTTCCTACCGAACCGATCTGATGTCTTATCGCATTTATGGTCGTACGCCCGAAGGTACGAAGAGAAACACTATGAAACCATTATACAACTGTATAAGGTTTAATCAATCATTCTTATACAACTGTTCCTATGTCTTTGAGTTCCCATGTAGTCTGTGCACTATAGAGACATCACCATGCTCTTTTGTCCCTTCTTCACCTAAGTTTGGTGCTTTAGGTTTAGTTGGGTATCAAGTGAGGTTTAGGGTTCACACACAGTTCAGGGGTTATGCGAGGTTCGATAGTTCGGTCATTCTGAGGTATAGGGACGGTGATTAACCTTATACACTGATCATCAAATTAATCATAAAATGAACTTTGTTGGTGAGATTATCCTCTATTTCCCATGGTAACTATCAAAGCATGAATTCCTGTTTAACTGTGTCCTAGTGCCTGCGTGTATTATTGTTCCTTTCCATATTTATAGACTCTCGCACACACACACACACATATTCATATTAGTCGAGTAATTGGATTTAGCATTTGATTTGTTTATTCCTTCAAAATTTTCAAGGAATTTCAATTGACGATGTTGTGCAGAGGAAATAATTCCCTAAAATGTAGAAAACCTCCATAAGCTTCGGTTTACCTAAATGTTTCTGATCTTACCCTCCATGAATGAATACGTTTATTGGCTTTGCCTCAGGGTGTATCATTCTAGCGTCAAAAAGTTTGATCTCAAGGTCTTTTTAGTCAACTTTATGAAGAAAAAAAAATCCAAAATGAAATTTCATGAATAGAAGCTTATAGTTTCATCAACTAACATTTTTCTAAGCTTTTGTAAATTGTTCTTGATTATCTGCCCTAAGCAAGAAAATGTACATGAATGTACTCTTTCATGCTCTTCCAATGGATTATATTACTATTCCTAAGCTTCAAAGAAAACTGGGTGGTGATGTTAACAAAAATATGGTTGGAAAATTAATGGAAAAAATGACCAACAAAGGGTGATTCCTTTTTGTTTAAAGTCTTTTGTTAATTGGTTTGATGGTTTGATTTTGTTATGCATCCTTGTTCCATTCGTATTTGGTGGTCTCAATTGTTTAATTTTTTCCTTGATTATTGGTATTAACCATTATATTTAAAGAAATTGTAAATGGTCATTTACTCCCATTCAAATAGTTTATTTGATCTAAAAAAGAATCGGTCTTTATTAATACAACACTCTACTAAGACAGTCATGATTATCCATTCAACCACTTTATCCATGCATAACATAAATGGCTAAAATTACCCTTATGTATTAACCCTTTTACTGTCTGAGATGTTGACTTATATGTTCAAATGTGTTAGAAATAGTACTGATAAGTCCTCTTCAACATTTAATTTGATCATGAAAATAGTTGGTGTGACCATACCACTTAAGTAAAAGTGGGAGCTTCTTTTAGTGCTCAGATAATCTATTTCAGATTTGATGTCTTTTAGTTACATTAATTCTATAAATATAAGACAATCATGTACAAACTAGACTTATTTGAAGGTAATATTATGCATATCATTTTTGGTTATGGATTATAGAAAATATTATTCATATTTTTGTGGGTTGAAAGATTTGTGTTCTTTGAACAATTTTATTATACAAATTGACCTAAGTCTAATGTTTTTTTTGTTAACTTGTTGACTGATTATCATTTCAAATATTTTTGATCAAGAATACACTAACATTTCGTTCTGTTAATGATATACCATAGGGTGTGCAAAAAAACTGAAACCAAACCAAAAACCTAAAAAAACTGAAACTGAAAAAACTGAATCCTTTGAAAAACCGATGATTTGTCTTTTTGTTTTTAGAA
This sequence comes from Lactuca virosa, assembly GCF_052849685.1. Taxonomy (NCBI): domain Eukaryota; kingdom Viridiplantae; phylum Streptophyta; class Magnoliopsida; order Asterales; family Asteraceae; genus Lactuca; species Lactuca virosa. The sequence continues at coordinate 262,614,483 of NC_136430.1, forward strand.
AAACCGATTTTTTAGGTTTGGTTTGGTTTTTCTATTTCTCGAAACCGAAAAAAACCCGAACCAAACCGAAAGACACAAAATGACGTCGTTCTATATATAAATATAAAATCATTAGTAAAGTAATCCATAAGAGACGTCATTCTATGGTGTATGTGAAGCACGTATATAATAGGAGAGGTTAAAAGTCTAAAAAGATTTAAATCACATACATCTTATATCAATTGTGAGATTCAAAAGTGAAAAAAAAATTATACTATAAAATGAAGGAAAATAGTTAACTTAATCATCCTACGATGATTATTTGTAAATGAGAACACATATAAAAATTAGGAACCATTTTTTCTTTTTGATTTTATTTTACAGTAATTTCCATATTGTTTAAATGGATTAGACATATTACATATTTGTATTAGAGTATATATTAAATAAGTATGCGCTTTTAAATTCCTATGACTCGAGTCTAATAACTTATTAACTGAAAAATCGAAAAAAAAAACCCGAAAAACTGAAATATAAAACTGAAAAACCGAAAAACACGAAACTGAAAAAAACCGACGGTTTGGTTTTTCCAAAATAAAAACTGAACTTTTTGGTTCGGTTTTGGTTTTTGTGAAAAACCAAGCCATACTCACTCTATCCATGTAGGAACATCAGAGAAGAGTCCTACTTCTATTGATGATGTTGAGAATAAAACTTGTGTGATCGAATAGATTCAAATAGGTAAAAGAATTAAGAACACAGAATGAAGATCAAATGTGTTGAATGATTATTAATCACAACCTTAGAAGAGCTCGATAAAGAACTGCCACTGTAAATGCGTGCAGGGTTTACAAAAGTGACGATTACAAGATACGGTGCATGCATGCACATTAAATAGTAAAACCCTAATAATAATTAACGGGTGGACATGCCCAATCCATATACAAAACGAACTAAGATATAAAACACAATGACACAACACATAAGGCCCAACAATCTCCCCCTTGGCGTCAGTTGAGGCAGGAGACCTTCACTGTGGTGTTCACTTTTGTAATTTAAAGAGTTTCGGAATGACGCTGAGCAGAGCCTTGCGAACTTGGATGTACCACAAAATTATATTGGAGAAACACTTCTTATCCCCTTTGCAATTCCCTTTGCATTTGTCCACAAATTCCAGGATGTACTGCAGGCACGAAGGGGGTGAAAAGATGCTTATCAGCGAGATAGAAGCAAACTTTGTGAAAATCAGCATCAGTTCCCTCTTTCATTTGAAATGCTAAGCACCGGCCATCCTTTCGTATCTTCCCCGTCTTCATTTTATCAAAGTCTTCAGGAACTTCTTTGGGGAGCACAGACGGCCTCTTTCGTAAAACAGTTGCTATATCAACGTCCATCTTTCCAATCTCTTGAATGTATGAGACTAACATTCATATGAGATCAGTAACAACGGGTTCATACTTTTGTTCATCCTTGAGCAACATGTTGAGCAACAGAATCCAATCATATGGGTTCAGACATGGTAGATCAGCAAGTGTAAATTTGCATACCTGACTCGTAGAACCTCTAGCAACCTTAAAGTGAGCATTTCGGAAGCTAAAGGTTTCGATTGGACCTGAAACCTTCACAACAGTTATCTTCTTCGCACTCCAGGTTTCATACTGAGGCTTCATGTGCTTCAAGTAGAATGAGAAGAGCAAATGATCTGCACCGCTGTCTGTCAGAGGGACGTTCGCAACTTTGACAAAGCTACGAAACTTGAAGGCTTTCGGTGTTATTGGTAGATCAAGCAGTGAATCCTGTGTGTTCTGCAAGTCGAAGGAAACAACAAGCTCTAACCAATATTGGCTTGGATTATCTACAGCCTCGCTCATAATTCGCTCCAAAGTCCACATGGAAATAAAAGCTTTCGGCTTTGCAATGTCACTTGAGCTTCTCTTTCAGCTTTCTCTTTCTCTTCGTTTTCTCTCACCATTCGATTGTGCTTATCAATTTAAGCTTTACGAGCCCTCCTTCTTTTTATCTCATGCTCATTAGGCTCTTCTTCTTCACTATCATCAATGATTATTTTATCATTGAGCTTCTCTTTTCCTTTCGAATCCGAAGCTGTATTATCCTTCGGTTCGTTTTCTGACTTTGGCTTCACAGTTGGTTTCGGGGTTTCTTTCTTAGATTGTTTCATAGTTTCCCCCCCTTGTTTCGAAAGTGAGCTTGACTCCGAAACACCCTCAATTCTGTTTAGCATTGCGAAAACTGGCATGAGTTTTTCAGCTATATGCTTCTTAACTGTGATCGTGATCATAGAGTCACAAGTCTCGATAATGTCGGAGAGCAAGCGATTCACATATGCAACACAACTCTTTATTACAGCCCTTTCAAATAAGATTTCGTTGATATGCTTCTCAGCATGCTCCAGCTTGACAGATAGAACCTTCACTTTTTCCGTTTTCGCTGCGAGCTGATCCATAATTTTGTTCTCCATAGCCAAGTCTTCATGAAGCTTGTCTATTTTGGAAGAAACGGATGAGTTGAACTCTGATTTGTCAGTTTGGATTCCAGAACGAACCTTTTCTAGAGCGACCTTCTCTATTTTAAGAGTTAATCCAGGGCTAGAAATTACTTCATTCGCCTTCGCAGTATTTGTTTCAAAAGAGTGCTAAAAGGTGTTCATGAAGGATCGAGCATCAGTGATTAGTTTATCGAATTTTTCGGTCGTTTCTTTGCACACAGAAACTGAAGCCTCAATATCTTTATTGGTCTTGTCAAGGTTCGTACATGCGGATACGGGTGTTACAATTACCCCCACTAGAACCAGATTGTGTCCTCGAAGTGTGCTGCTGCAAATAAATCTAGGTAATGCTCCATCCTCTCCTCCTCGGGCTTCCATGTCCACTATGAATCCCTCCGGTGTTGCCATTGCACCTTCACTAAGCCCAATACCTTGCTGCACAAGGTCGTTATATTCATATCGAGTATCGCCACCGGTCACTCAATACAATTCAGGCGATCATCAACCTGAATATCATCAAATGAAACAACAAAAAATTCATTGATCACACATTTCCTCAGGTGGGAAACATGAAATGTGTTGTGAATGTGATGCAGTTCCTCCAAAAGGTACAATCCAAAGGCTACGTTGCCCACTCTTACCATAACATGGGATGAACCGATAAACCTAGGGTCTAACTTTCCCCGCTTCCTAAACCGGATAACGCCTTTCCATGGCGACGCCTTCAGGAGTACCATATCCCTGACCTGAATTTCAAACTGAGATCGACGTCAGTCGATGTAGCTCTTATGTCGACTCTGGCTGTCTGAAGTCTCTCCTTAACCTGTTGTATGAGCTCCTTCATCTTGAGTACTATTTCCATGCTCCCCATGACCCTCTAACCAACCTCTCCCCAAAAAATCAGGGTCCGACACTTCCTCCCATAGAGAAGCTCGAAGGGAGGCATACAAAAGTTGGCATGATAGTTGTTGTTGTATGAAAGCTCAGGTAAGGGAAGGTAAGAGTCTAAACTCCTACTGAACTCTAAGATTCAATCCCTCAACATGTCCTCGAGCATCTGAATGGTTTGCTCGCTCTGCCCATCCATCTATGGATGACAGGTGGTGCTAAAGTGCAGCCGGGTACCCAAATCCTCATGGAACCTCTTCCAAAACCTGGACGTGAAACAAACATACCGATCCAAAACAATCAAAATAGGCACACCATGGGGAGCAACCACCTCTCGAACATAAGTATCGGCTAATCTCTTAGCCGAAGAACTCTCCCGGATAGCCAAAAAGTGAGCACTCTTGGTTAACCGATTGACAATCACCATAGTATCAAATCCTTTTGTAGTCTTTGGTAGTTTCGTTATGAAATCCATGGTGATCTGCTCCCATTTCCATAATGGGACCTCAAGAGGCTGCAATTTTCCATGAGGGCGTTAATGTTCAGCCTTGAGCTTCTGGCAGGTCAAGAACTGCTCCACGAACCAAGCTATATCTCTCTTCATACATAGCCACCGGTAACTATGTCTCAGATCATGATTCATATTTGTTGCACCCGAATGAATAGAAAATTTTGACTTGTGTGCCTTGTCTATCAAAATCTATCAGGTTCCACTCAAATAAGGCACCCAAATCTTGTCATGCAGCGTCAACAACCCTCGACTATCATAATCAAAAGCCGATACCTGACCACCACCTGCTTACTCTTCCGATTCTCCTCCTTGATGGCCTATGACCGTACAACCCTTATCATCTCCAAAACTGGGGTCACAATTGTCGTCCTTAAACATAAACCCTAAATCGGAGTACTAACAACCTTACGACTCAGTGTGTCGGCCACAACATTGGCCTTACCCGGTGGTACAAAATCTCACAATCGTAGTCCTTCACTACGTCAAGCCATCTCCGCCGCCTCATGTTAAAGTTTGGCTGATCCATCAGATATCTCGGACTCTTGTGGTCTGTGTAAATGTTACACCGGACCCCGTACATGTATTTACGCCAAATCTTGATGGCGAAAAGCACCGCCCCCAACTCCAGATCATGAGTAGGATAATTCGCCTTATGAGGCTTCAATATCCTCAAAGCATAAGCAATCACATGCCCCCTCAACATCAGTACCACACCCAAGCCAATAATCTATGTGTCACAATATACAAAAAAAATCCTTAACTCCCTCGGGGAGACTAGGTACTGGTGCCTCATAGAGCTTCTGCAAAAAAGTCTCAAATGTTTCTTGCTGCTCAAGCCCCCAACTGAATATGACATCCTTCCTTATCAGCCTAGTGAGAGGAACTACAATCTTTGAGAAATCTCTGATGAATCTCATATAGTACCCTACCAGCCCAAGGAAACTTGAAATCTTAGATAGTGACTTCGGAACCTCCCACTAATAACCGCATCTATTTTCGTTGGGCTGACCAAAATACCATCCTTGTTGACGAGGTGTCCTAGAAACTAAACGGCGCACAACTAGAACTCACACTTGGAGAACTTGGCATACAATCTATCCACCCACAAAACCCCAAGAATCTCGCAAAGGTGCTCCTCATGCTGCTCCTTGGTCTGCACACCCGTTTCACGAGGTCCATGAACGCTGCCAGTACATCGGTGAGCCTGAAACGCATCACCACGAACTCATAGTGCCCATAATGAGTCCGAAAGTCTATCTTCAGAATGTCCTCCTCATGAACCCTAATCTGATGGTAGGTTGACTCAATTTTTGAAAACCAAGATGATGTTTGCAACTGATCAAAAATATTATCAATCCTCGACAATGAGTAATGTTTCTACACCGTTAGCATGTTCAACTCCCGGTAATCAATACACATTTGGTGTGAACCGTCCTTCTTCTTGACAAAAGGATCCGTGTTCCCCATGGAAAACTAGTTGGCTGAATAAACCCTTTCCCCAACAACTTTTGAAGCTGAGAAGATAACTCCTGCATCTCGGGTGACGCAAGACGATATGGCGCCTTTGCAATCGCGGTGGCACCAGGGATCAGATCGATCTTCAACTCAACCTACCTGTTAGGTCAAATTTATGTGGTTTGGTCTAGGTTCCTTATGTATAAGTCTTGGTAGGGTTTTTTTCGATTGATTGTGTGTGTTAACGGTTGTGTAGGTGTTCATGACCGTGATCATGTTCACGGTCGTGCACCTGGTTTTTCGGTTGTTCTGTTCCTATAAATAGATTTTTTGTCAGCTTTGTGTAAGGGACGTAGCATTTTCAGAGAGTTCACGGTGTGAGTGTGCGTAATCAAGGTGTACCAGACGTGTTTGCGGCCTAGCAATATAGTGTGTGCATTGCATGATCAATTTGTTACTCTTCTTGTTCTGTTACTGTTTGATTGATTGTTATTGTTTGATCACTGGTTTGGTTCCTGGATTTGGGACTTTACAATTAGTATCAGAGCCAATCCAGTGTCAAATTCATTTTTAGGTGTTCACGACTCAAGTTCTTCATCAAATCATTCGTTTTTGGGTGTTTGGTTGCTGCAATTGTGTGTTTGTTCGAAGATTCAAGGATATCAGGATCAAAATCTTCTGTGATCATCGAAATTCACGTGTTTACGTTTTAAATTGTTGAAGTGATTACGTCCGTGATCTAGTATACGGTCGTGAACCCTTCAAGGAAGTTTGACTGTGAACATAGTTTGACCGTGAAAGCTTCATATTTGACCGTGATCTATTAAAGGATTTTGAACGTGATCTATTTTTGACCAAGAAATCTTCATTCACCGTGAAAGCTTCGTATTTGACTGTGTACGACCGTAAACTGCTGTATACGGTCGTGAAGAGTGTACAACCTTGAACAGTATACGGACGTAAACCCTCTTTGTTAGTTTGGTTATTTAGAAAATAAAAAAAATGGAATCTCAAAACACTACCATTCATCAAGAGCTTGACTCCATCATGGGAACAACCACACGCATCCCATGATTGTTATCTGCAGAAGGTTTCCCAGAGTGGAAATACCATATCGAAAAATATATCAAAATGAAAGATTTCAAGATTTGGAGATGCATCTTAAAAGGACCTATCAGAATCACCACAACACTCCCGGATGGAACGATCCTTGACAAGGATGTCGAAGAGTACACAGATGAAGAATTTGATAAAGTTGAACAACAAGAGAAAGCACTTGCCACACTTACTATGGCTTTATCACCATAAATTGCTCAGGGCTTCCAAGAATACACGTTTGTAAAAGCTCTATGGGAGGCCCTGATGGAGGTTTATGAGGGTAACGAAGATATGAAACAAAGTCGCCAAGATATGCCCAGGAAAAAGTTTAACATGTTCAATCATGTACTGGGCGAATCATTGGAAGTTCAGTTGCAGAGGTTTATCACTCTTACGACCGAAATGAGTTTTGCTGGTGTCTTGGTCACCAAATCCGAAATCAACAAAAAGCTACTCAATTCACTGCTAAAGGCATGGGACATGAACGTGTCTGTGATTAAGAAGACGAAGGACCTTAACTGTCTGAGTCTCGTTGAAACCATGGAAATTATTAAAGCTTGTGATCTGGATGATAAGAAGAGGGAGATCAATCACGTCAATTCATACTCCACTGCTAACCTTGGGATTCAATCCAACAATGCCTTCTCATCTTTCACTACTCCTCAAGTTCAACCTTTTGTTGCTCCTCAACCATCATCATATGCCACTCCATCCATGCAAAGCTTTCAACCTTCAGTATCTTATCCACAAGTTGCGTCCTCTTCAAAAGCACCTGCTCCAGCTCCTGCTCCCAAGGAAAATGATGAAAACTTGGCTCTTGCTACTGGTCTTGTCAACTGCTACAATGCCTTCATGGCTGGCGAGCTACCTCCTCAACTATCTTTTGTTGATCTGGATCAAATTCATCCCGAAGATGTTGAGGAGATGGACATCACATGGAAAATTGCTATGGCAGTGTTCAGGGCCAAAAAGTTCTCCAAGAAGACTGGCAAAAATAATTGGGGAATGAATGCTGAAAAGAAGGTGGGGTTCAACAAAAGCAAACTCCGATGCTTTAACTGCCATGAACCTGGCCATTTTGCCAGAGACTGCCCGAAGCCTGACAGGAGGGAAAACAGCGAAAGAACAATGGTTCCAGTGGGTAGCAGCAGGGGAGTTACCACCAGCAACCAGACCACAAATCTTGTTGTGGTGGCTCAGTCGTTTGACTAGGACGACTAAATTCAGGCCTTGAATATCTCGGGACCTGAAAATGCGCATCTCACCCAAATCAACAACATTGCAGAAGGAGAAGTTGAAGTGGACCCAGAGGCAGAGATGATGGAACTACAATTTGTGTTCATGGTTCCAAACACTCCAGATCCTGCAAAGCCAGAGGTCAGTGAAAACACTTGCTCTCAGTCTTGTATTAAAACTATCAAATTTTTACGTGAATAGGCTGATTTGATGCGTAGAGAGATAGAGGAACTAAAATATGAAGGGTATCAACTTAGGAAAGGCCATAAACCATTGAAAGATCAATTAGAGGCCAAGACTTATGACTATAAGAAATTACAGGCAGAGTACAGTGACAAGTGTGTTTTATATAGATATCTTAAGAAAGACTTTGACGCTGTAACTGTTGAACTTGACACATTGAAGACCCGTTTTGCAAATGCCGATTTTAATTTCAAGAAATTCGATGTGTCAAGTTAAAGAGTTGCAACAATAATTGAACACCAAATGAAATGGAAGGACCAGAAACAAGTAGGAATAGGTTATGAGAGTGTCCCTCCCCCATTCAATCACAATTATACCGTTACTCCATTGACTCATGAGGAGATAGACCGAGAACCATTTATGGTTTATGGTAAACCAGCTGCTTAATAGGCCACAAAATATAGTGCTACGGAGTTAGATACTAACATTTCTACTTCCTGTGCAGATTCGTCTTTAAGTCAGGAAAATCAAGAGGCTAGAGAGAAAGTGTCTGAAAATAATTTTGTGTCAAAATTTGGTGTTCCTATTTTGAACAATTCTGAGTCTATGTCTGTAGTTAAAACTGATATTTTGTTTTGTGATGATTTGGTGTCAAACTCTAATGTTTCTGATAAAAGTGGTGTTGTCTTTGTTAAATCTGTTGAATCTGACACTAGCACATCCACACCTTCTACACCTATCACAAAATTTGACTCCTGCACTTGCACGTGTGGGAAAGTGTACGAAAGTTAGAAGAGACAAAAAGGACACAAAATCTGAGAAAGGCGGTACCAGTTCTAATGATAAAAAGCAAATATGCTTTAACTGTGGTACTGTCGGCCACATTGCTCGAAATTGCCCAAATAGAGCATTTGTTCATTTTTCTGCACCAAGAAGAGAAAATGAGTCTCGAGGAAGGTCTTTAACGAGAAAATCCTCGATATCTCGTCTTCGTAATGATGATTGGAAAGTTCATAAAGATAAGAAAAAGGATGATCTTAAAATGAACAAACAGGTTTTCACTAAACCAGCCACAGGTGCTTTGCCGAAATCGAATGCGGCTAAGCCAAGGTCGATTTCGTCAAAGGGTGCGTCTGGATCTTCGACTAATCCTAGCCTAAAATCTAAACGCTCAAAGCAAAAGAAAAATATTTCTAAATCACATGTGAATTCTTCAAAACCTAACTATCAGTGGGTGCCCAAATCTACACTTGTCCAATCATCATCATCTTCTGATGGTGCATCTGATTATAGTTCAAAATTGAAAAATCAAAATGATAAATCTGTGAATGTCAAGGGTAAATCCAGGGGTTTAATGACCTGGGTCCCCAAATATAAATTATCCCGCTCATTGTGCAGGAACAGCTGCGGAGGAATGTCGCCAGATCGTGGTATGTCGACATCGGTTGTTCCAGGCACATGACAGGAGACATTTCCCAGTTGCACAACATTCAAAATTTTAATGGGGGATATATTTCCTTTGCGGGAGGGGATGGTGGAAAGATCACTCAAAGCGGAACAGTTTGTAATGGAGTGCTGAGCTTCGAGAATGTCAACTATGCACCCGAGTTGAAGCACAGTTTGTTGAGCGTCTCTCAAATTTGTGACAAGGGCTACTCGACGCATTTCACCGATAAAGAATGTCTAATTTTGAAGTCGGGCATTGTCATCCCAGATGAATGGATTCTAGTGAAATCGAAACGGGACAACAATGCATATATCATTGACATGAACAACGATCTTCCTGAACAAGTCACCTGTCTCTTCTCAAAGGTTTCCGAGCACAATGCTATGTTGTGGCATCGTCAGCTTGGACATGCTAATGCAAAGAACCTGAATCGACTTGCAAAGAATGAAATGGTGTGCGGGCTTCCTGTCAAAGATTTCATCACGTTTGAAAAGTGTGTGGCTTGCGCTCAAGGAAAACATCACAGAAAGCCACACTTGCCAAAACAGGTTAATTCGATCAACCAGGTGCTCCAATTGTTGCATATGGCTTTATTTGGTCCGATCAATGTCCTCAGCATCAACATAAATTCATACTGCTTGGTAGTAATAGATGATTTCTCGCGATTCACGTGGTTTTTCTTTTTATCTAACAAGGTTGGGATTGCTGATCTGAGTAAGAAGTTTGTGGTAATGATAGAGAACCAGACCAATCACAAGGTGAAGGCGCTCAGAACTGACAACGGGACGAAATTCAAGAATGTTGTTCTAGATTATTTTTGTGCGGAAAAAGGGATAGTACGTCAATATAGTGTCGTTCGCACACCGCAGCAAAATGGTGTTGCTGAGCGGCGGAATCGAACGCTACAAGACTCCGCAAGGACGATGTTATGTGACTCTAAACTTCCGATTTTCTTTTGGACTAAGGCGATCAACACGACGTGCTATGTTCAAAATCGTGTTATGATCAACAAAGCTCAAATGAAGACCCCGTACGAGATTCTCTACGGTCACAAGCAATCTGTTTGTCATTTTCGTATCTTTGGCTGTCCTTGCACCCTCCTTCATCTGGAATCGAACCCCAAATTGAATGCCAATGATGATGATTGTTATTTTGTGGGTTATGCTGCTCGTACGGCGTACAGGGTCTACTACAAGAAAACAAAGCAAATTGTGGAATCCTATGACGTGCGCTGGTTGGAGGAGAGCGAGACGGATGGCCGAGTCGCTCCCGATTTGTTATTTGATTACACATCTCTTTTCAAATCATTCAATGTGTCTTCAAATGATTAATATGGTTCCTGCTCCGGTTCGAAGGAAGTTATTGAAGATGAAGAAGAAGATGTTGTGTACAGACCACCATTGGTGCTTTCTACGACTCCTACGGTGGATGAAGCTGTTACAAGTACTTCCTCAGGTTCGCCATGCCAAAGAACTGATCCAGATGCTGAAGCCACTCCTCTTACACCTGCAGAAAGAGACTTCATGACCAGAGACACTTGCGCTGCAACTCAGACTTTCATGGAGTTACTTTTTCCCGAGCTAATTGCAAACGAGTATGTGGCCAGCACTTCTAATGATTTCAGATCATCTGAAGTGTATGATACATCAGATGAAGAACTCATCAACATCAACAACCTTCCCGTAACGCTCAATGACATCACCCAGGAGCTTCCCATCAGAAAACAACGCAATCACCCGATTGAAAACGTCATCGGTCAGTTGGGCGACGGTGTTAGAATGCGAAGTTAGAGTGGAGACGTCAACACATGTCTCTATTCTTGCTTTATCTCTCAAATAGAGCCCAAGAATGTTTATATGGCGCTGAATGAGCCCGACTGGGTTGATGCAATGTACGAAGAGTTGAATCAGTTTGAAAAGTTAGGGGTTTGGAAACTGGTTGAATTACCTAAAGGCAAGAAGTCCCTCGACACGCGCTAGGTTTATAGAAACAAACAAGATGATTCAGGGAATATTGTACAGAATAAGGCGCGATTAGTTGTCCGTGGATTCCGGAAAATAGAGGGTCTAGACTACACCGACGTTTATGCACCGGTTGCTCACTTGGAGGCTATTCGCATTTTCCTCGCGTATGCTTCTTACATGAACTTTACGGTTTACCAGATGGACGTTAAGACTGCGTTCCTATACGACACTGTGAAGGAAGAAATCTATGTTGATTAACTTCCTGGGTTTGTCAACTCAAAGTTTCCAAATCACGTCTACAAGTTGGACAAGGCTTTATACGGGTTACATCAAGATCCAAGGGCGTGGTATGAAACTCTAACGAAGCACTTGCTCGAGCATGGATATACACGTGGAACAATCGATCAAACCCTGTTCATTAAACATGTTGGTGCCAATCAGATTCTGGTGCAGATATATGCTGATGACATTATATTCGGATCAACAAGTCCACAATTGTGCAAGGAGTTCGAAGCCGTTATGAAGAAGAGATTCGAGATGACTTCTCTTGGGAGATGACCATGTTTTTCGGGCTTCAGGTCAAACAAGATTCAACCGGAATCCTGATCCATCAAGCCAAGTATGTGGATGATATGCTAGAGAAGTTCGGGTTCAGAGACCCAAAACCTGCCTTAACGCCGATGGTCGAGCGACCCTTGTTGACTCCAGATCCAGAAGGCGCATCCGTAGATCAGACTGAATTCAAATTGATGATCGGGTCGCTGATGTATCTGACCGCGAGCAGGCCAGACATTATGTTCACGGTCTGTCAGCGCGCACGTTACCAGGCTAATCCTAAACTTTCTCATTTAATTGTTGTCAAAACAATTTTTCGGTATCTCAAAGGAAGCCCAAAATTGGGTCTTAGGTACCCGAAAAATTCTGAATTTGATTTATATGCTTTTGCTGACAGTAATTACAGAGGTTGTGAGATTGACAGGAAATCAACTTCTGGGGGATGTCAGTTTCTGGGAGATCAGCTGGTGTCATGGCAGTGCAAGAAACAGCATACAGTCTCAACCTCAATGGAGGAGGCAGAATATGTCGCAACTTCTGCCTATTGTTCTCAAGTCATATGGATCCAACATCAGCTGTTGGATTACGGTTTGAACTTTCTAGAAACCCCTATTTTATGTGACAACGAAGTTGCAATTCAAATTGCTAAAAATCCAGTCCAACATTCAAAGACCAAGCACATCAACATCAAAGTGCATTTTATCAGAGATTGTTATGAGCGTTCGCTCATTCGGTTTGAACAGGTTCCCACTACTAATAATGTGGCGGATCTGTTCATAAAACTGTTTAACAATGCGCGATTCTATGTGCTCGTGGGATTTTTGAAAATGATACGCTTTGAGGACTAATTTTTTTATTAGGTTAGTTTAAATTTGCGCATTTAGTTTTCATTCTCACCCATGTACAAATTTAGGGGGAGAAATAAACAAAAACCAAACAAAAATTAGAAAATCAAAAATCAAAAAATAGTGTCCTTTCAGTAGCTTATCTGTAGTTGTTGTGTTGGGAAGTGATATACACTTAGTGATAACAAGCAATTTGAATCTGTGTAATGTACCAAAGTTAAATTGTCTAGGCTCTGTGTTCGATGCGCTGGTAGGCACGAAAGACTTAAATGGACTTGACTAGGCATAGATGAACTTAAGGAATCTAGAGACTTGACGAATCTTAACTAAGATAGTTTCGTTCAGCCTGACAATACGACGCTCAGGTAGGTTGAACAGGGAGATATACATGGGAATCTGCGGATTACACTAAATAATTTGTATCTAGAACCGTGGTATAACTTTTCCTTGATGTGCGGACTTTGTCCTTAATTCTGGTATTGACGGGGAGACTGGGGAATTCCGTTAATTAGTTCTGTAGAAGGTTATTTTATTGCTTTCTTTTTGTTAGTCATATATTGCCTCCTCTGCGTGATTGAAATACATCCGACCTGGACTGCAACATATGCAATTCTATCTCTCTGCATCTTCTATCTATCCAATTCTTCCTATCTGTTAGCCATATTTTGTCTCCTTTGCGTGATTAACAATCCGACCTGGTACACAACATATGCACCATTCTAATTCTCAATCCCTCCATATCTGGTTAGTCATATGTTTCACCCTCTGCGTGATTGGAAGAGATCCGACCTGGGTGTACAACATATGCATTCTAAATCTGTCTTCTCCCATAATAATTGTCTGCTCATCTAAAGTAAGGAGTATTTTGGAAGTCCCTGATTATTGGGGTATATCAGGAAGCGGGAAACATGTTCTAGTACATCTAAAATTGAACGATTAATAGGTTGTCTGTAGATCTCGCTGCTCAATTTAAGTGGACAACAATATCCTTGGTCGTCGTCGGATAAATGGTCCTTAGGAATTCTATCTTGGAACATAGGGTCAAAATGTCTTGTCACTCATAGCATGTCCTTAATTTGTCACAAATCTTTCGTGTTTAAGTGGACCACAATACCAGCGATTGATCAGATCTATTCATGAAAGGGGAGGTACTGATAAATGGATTAAAGTTGTCTAATAACTTTGATCCCGATATCACAAATTATTATTACCATTAGTAAAAGTGAAATTAGTGTTAATTCATTTTATTTCCTTTTATTTTGATTTTGATTTTGATTTTGATTTTTTTTATTTTACTAAAAATCAAAAATTAAAAAAATATAGTTTAGTTTAAATTTTTAGATCTTATTTTATTTTATTCTTATTTTATTTTTTTAAGTCCTCAAAATGTTTTATTTTTGAAAAACATTAAGTGTTGGGCTTGTATTTGAAGCTTCTTAGATTTTCAGCTCATGAGGGATGGGCCGAGAACTGGTCCAGGTATATAAGCAAGAGTACACGGCTTAGATCACTTTTCACCCTCATTTCATTGCTTACGGCCATGAACTCCTCTATTCTCTCTCACTTTCGATTTTTGATTCTTCTCCTTTTGTGAAATTGTTTGATTCCCTTCGTAGGTATGCCTTCTGCGATCATCATCATGCTAAAATAATCGAAAAACGACCGTGAATCGTGGCTTAAAATGAAGAAAACCTTACTGTCGGCGTTCACGGCTCTTTGAAGGGTTCACGGCCCTTTGAAGGGTTCACGGCCCTTTGAAGGGTTCATGGCCGTGAACACCATTCCAACCGTGAACCCCATTTCAATCGTGAACTAAAAATTAATGAGATGAACATTCACTTAATCATCAATTAAAAGCCTAATTAAAATTGTTTAATGAGTAAAACCTAATCTTAATTGTTTAAATTTTTTTTTGGTTTTCTCACTTGGCTCGTTTTGTGCAGATCAAAGAAATAGCTGGCTTGAAGTTTGCTCATGTTCACAACTTCGCTGTTTTCCTGCTTGATCCACATGCAAATCACACTGATTTCAAGCCATGGTTCATGGATTGAAGAAGTGCTGCCTTGTTCATGCTCTCACTTCCAGCCCTGTCATTTAATAAAGCTTAATGAAGGATTTCTGGAGCACTGCTACGGTACAAAGGGGTGAAAATGATTTTGTATGCTTAGAGGCCACTGTTAAAGGAAAGAAGATTTTAGTGACGGAACAAATCATTAGAGAAGTTTTGCAAATTGATGACCAGCCAGGTTTTCCGACTGAGATTTCAATGGATCAAACTAAAACCATCATTGAACAAATGGGCTATGAAGGGGTGTTTCCTCCAACCATCAAAAATCTTCTGCCACCCTACTAGAGATTCTTAGCTCACATGTTCGTGAGTTGCATTTCTGTTCGGAGATCTGGGGCTGATGAAATTTCATTGCTGAACACGGGTACAATTGCAGCTCTTGCTATGGGTCTTGAATTCAACTTTTCCAAATTCATTATGAATGAAATGGTTAGGAATGTTGAAGGAAAGTATAAGGAGAAGTTTCTCATGTATCCAAGATTCCTGCAACTGATCGTAAACGTCAAACACCCAGAAATTGAAAAAGGAGGAGAAACCCTTGATGTGAAATCCCTTGGCTCAAACACCTTTGGGCTAATGAAGAAAAATAGAGAATGGAAGTTTATGTTTAAGGGCATGTTCCTATTGGTAAAGTTCGGGAAGCTTGTTAAAGTTAGTGATGCATCATCAACCGAAAGCTCCTCAGATCGTATGGAAACGGAAGATGTTGTAATCACTGCTTCTGAAAAGGAAGAAAAGCTAGTTGCTCCTGTCGCTATAGTTTCTGAAGAGCATATTTAGGTAAGGGATGATGAGAATGATGTTGTTGAGGAAAGTGATATTGAGAAAGGTTTAATGGAGAACATTGTAGAGGGAGATTATAATGAAAACACAAGTTTAGGTGGTGAAATATATGGATTTAACGATGATGACATTCCATTCAACTTTGATCATGATGAGTACAGCCCAACAAATGAAGATTTCGATTCTCTCTTTGACTTTGTCCATGAAGTTGCTCAACCAGCAACAGAGACAGGAGGAGTTCATGATGTTCAAAAAGCAATGCCTCCTACCTCCGATCAGATGGCCGAATCTACAAAAGTATCGAATACAACGTCAAGGATTCATCCCCTTCATGTTGCTATTCCCACACCTTTTCCATCTGAAAGTGATCTTGTGATGAAGTTTGCCTCCCAACCTCCGTTAAAAAGAAGGCGATCTGACCCGAGGCCGGGAGTGTATGTTCGGGATCAAGAACCACCAATGTAACCACCGACCATAACTGCTACACTACTTCAACTTACCTTTAAAGGTCCAAGCACTGTGTTTGAGACGGGGCACTCTTCAGCTCCCGGAGGATCCTCTTCCCCAAGGCATGCACACAACATCGCCTCTGAGAGGCTTGCAAAGGTCTTGGCTGAACAAGAAGCAACAGGCCTTCATCCTCGCGGAAAAGGTATATCAATTGAGGAAGGCAACTTAGGGGGAGTGGACCAATCTGTCCAAGAGCTCAAGAAAGAAATGGGTGTGTTAAATCAGAGAATCACTGAGAGAGATATTTTGATTGAAAACCTCAAAACTCAAGTCTCGGAGCTTAAGGCTGACAAATCTCTAAAGACAACACAGATCTCTGATTTACAAACTCACCTTGGTGCTCTGACCGCATGTTATTTCGATCTTAAGGATAAGATGGCTATGGAATTTGGTGACAAATTCAAATCTTCTGTCAGAGAACCAGGCCGAGCTAACCTTGCCCAAGCTTTACAACAAGGACCCCCTGTTGATTCTTCCACTGTAAGATCAACTCGAATAATCGATCGATTTGAATGTGAGCCAGTTCAAGTTCCCCACATTGTTGCTTTGAAGCGAGCTGAACAAGAATCATCTTCTAAGAAGAAAAGGTGGATGTTCAAAAGGAGCTCAGATCAGATTGCTCACAGAGATCAACCCCAACTCACTGTTACTGAACTCAACAAGAAAAAATTTGGTTCCAAGTATAGTGATCGATCAAGAATTGTGTCGTGGGGCTTTCATGACATGTTGAGACTGTGGCTTGTGAAGCGCAAAAGCTCAAATATGGAGTATTACAAGGACAAACATGACTTTTGTTCATGGACAAGAGTAGATCTGTCTGAACTTGCGAATGCTCCCTTTGCTAATCCATCCAATGATCCAAAAGTAATTGATTTCAAGCATTTTATGGAAGAGCAAGTGAAAAAGGGCTTTACTGATATGAAGACTGCTGAATCCTTCATTAAGAGCTTCCCAGATGTACTGGATCCAAAGACTAACGAGCCTTTCAAAACGGTGATGTGGCCTCCCACTAACCAATTGAAACAGATTCCTATCATTCAGAACTTCCAAGATGGGTCTCTAAGAAGTATGCTCTACTGGGTCTATGATGAAACCAGAGCTTTTGCTGCCATTAAATTTCCTGAAGGTGTATTTCGGTTACTTGAGAAGAAGGATCTGCTTCAGTTCGGTAAATGGGATATACACTACCTGGCTCAACAACAAATTCAGGTTGCTGAAGATATTTTCGAAGCAGATGTGGCTTAGGTCAATGGGGAGGTCTGATGTACTCATTATCGAGAAGGACTGAATCAATGCTAGCCCCAAACCAAGGGGGAGATTGTTAGGTCAAATTTATGTGGTTTGGGCTAGGTTCCTTATGTATAAGTCTTGGTAGGGTTTGGTTCGATTGATTGTGTGTGTTAACAGTTGTGTAGGTGTTCACGACCGTGATCATGTTCAAGGCCGAGAACCTGGTTTACGGTTGGTCTGTTCCTATAAATAGCTTTGTGTCAGCTTTGTGTCTGGGACATAACGTTGTTAGAGAGTTCACGGTGTAAGTGTGTGTAATCAAGGTGTACCAGACGTGTTTGCGGCCTAGCAATATAACGTGTGCATTGCTTGATCAATTTCTTACTCTTCTTGTTCTGTTACTGTTTGATTGATTGTTATTGTTTGATCACTGGTTTGGTTCCTGGATTTGGGACTTTACACTACCTCTCGGGAGGCACACCAGGAAATTTCTGAGAAAAAATATCAGGAAAATCCCTCACAATCAGAACATCCAAAACAGACTGCTTTCCCTCCGCCCGCAGATCAACAACATATGCTGAATACCCCATGCACCCATGATGAAGACACCGCCTCGCCCTGGAGGTGGAACAGAAATCATAACCAACCCTGGTGCCCTCTCCATAAGTAGTCAGTACCCCCCCCCACTTGGGTCATGAACCATCAATAACTGCTTTTTGCAGTTAATAAATTCTCCAAACCGGCTCAACAAATCCGTACCCGTAATCATTCAAACATCTCCCGTCGTAATAAGGATGAGATCAATTAGGAATCCAACACCGAAAATCTCCAATACACAATCCTTGTATATCTCAGAAGTTGAAATCATGCGATCATCAGCTATAGCGACCTTTAAAGGTCGATCCAAGGCCTCATGAGCAACACTACAATCTCTACAAAAAGATGTCGACACAACAGACCGACTCACACCCGAGTCAATCAACACTAAGGCAGTTACAGAACTCACAAGGAAATTAGCTAACATAATCACAACATAAGCATATACGATAAATAATTTAACAGAAATGTAAAATAAACATATACCAACAATGACATCGGGTGCTATCCTGGCCTCCTCTGCAGTCGATTAAAAAGCTCGAGCCCGGGCCTTAGGGGCCTCAAGCTTCCCCTGATGCCCATCAATGATGTGCAGTGTCTCAGGAGCAAGAGTTTGACTTGGATTCGACGCAAGAAGTGGACACCCGTCCTTCACATGGCCTGCCTGGTCGGAATTGAAATAGACTCATAAACCCTTCGGGCATGCCTTCGCAAAATGCCCTTCCTTTCCACACAAGTAGCATATCGTCCCTGCTCGACAGGGACCGTCATGAGCCTTACCGCACTTATTGCAAGTGCGGATCTTCTAATCTCCTGATCTCGAATCGGCAGGCTTTACCCACTTAGCCTTCAACTGCGACTGGAGTGGTCTCTTTTCTCTCCTCTATGTATCCACCTTGGTCTTTCTCACCTGCAGCTCCAACTTAATCTCCCTCCTACTAACATTAGACTGCAGCTCAGCCAATGTTCGGTATTGGGAGTTCGTCTTGAAATCTATGATATCCTTCTTGAGCATACTCAAGTATCAGGTCATCCATGCCTGCTCAGTGGATACGTACTCAGGGAAAATAATATATCTCTTGTGGAACATCCTAGTTATCTCTGTCACCATCTATGTCGGCTATCAGAGCGACCGTTACTCCCGACCCAATTGCTCCCTCTCCATCAACGGAACATACTCATCATGGAAAATCTCAAGAAACTGGTCCCATATCACTGTGGCTTTTTCCGCAGGTGAAAAGTCATTAGTCACGAACTTCCACCGGTCCATCGCTCCCAAGCGAAGTAGGTTCAACGCAAAGTGAACATGCAGATCATCCGAATAGGAGCAGGTATAAAAGAATCCCTCAACACCAGTGATCTACCTCATGGATGCAATTGGGTCCTTGACTCCATCAAACTCCAGGTACTGCATCGAATCACCCCCATGTGGTCTTACAGCGGCAACAACGACGGTGGCTGCGACCACAACAGACTCAGTGACATCAACGTAGTGCTCGTCAAACATCTCGATCATCATGGTTGTCACACCCCCGGCCATGGCGGAACACGCCGCGAGTGCGACTAAGTTCATGGATCACTGATAAACTTAATATATAGCACAAGTACGATGATAAACAAAACAACATATATATTTCATCATAAGGTTTGAATACAAGGTTCTTACAAGTGATAATAGATAGTAGTTTCCTTAAACAAGTAGGCAGATAACAAAACTAGATAGCTAAGTCGTCGGTAATCCACGACTAATCTTTTGTCTGAAAGCTTGTCTATTGATCTCCTGAGAATACATGTAAGTTTGAGGGGCAACACAAAGGTTGGTGAGTGTCACAGGTTTTCTGCTTAACCGCAGAATAATACTTTTAAAAAGTCTAAAAAGTATTACCTTTGTAAGAAAACTGTATTTGGAAGAATGTTTGATAAATATAGAAATATAAACCATGGTTCCCTAGGTAATAAAAGCTTAGTCCAGTTTATACTAACGAATTTGTACAAATAGACATATAAACTATGACTTATAGGTAATAAACATCTAGTCAAGTTTATAGTAACGGGATGGTACGGATAGACATATAAACTATGGTTTCTAGGTAATAAATATCTAGTCAAGCTTATAGAAATGGAATGGTACAGATAATAGATAAATAGACATGTGGATATACAGATAAAGTTATTTGCCAAGGTTGTACTTAGCAACCGCAGACACGGATAAACGGATGGATGGCAAGTATATTTGATAAGCGTAAGTGTAAGAACGTACGATACTTGTTTAAACAGTTGATAAAACATAGAGTACAAGCACATAAACGAGCCTAAGATACAAATTCTGTAACTCGTATAAATATATAAACTTATATATTTCTGTGTATCTATGAGGTATATTGAAACTACCAAGTTGATAACCAGCTATACAGTCATAGCACAATTTTAGTCGGAACATATATGTTATTTTTATTAGTTATATTATCTTAACAACATAACATATGTAGCTATTGAGGTTTAAAACAATTTTGTTTACTTAACATGTAAGCGTTTAAACAATAATTTCTAAAACTGGTAAAGTATTTACACAAAACAATGATATTTTTTTTGTGTATTTCGTATGATAAATATTACTTAGTACACGTACTACCATGCATAGACGAGTGACAAACATGAAACTTCGAGGGCAGGACCATTTTGACATTATAGCACTACTGAAATCCAACAACTCATGCGTCTCTTCAAACCAGATTCCCTGTACCGTACTTAGTAGCGTAATATATACTATTTTTGTGTGATTTATTGCATAAAAATGGTGGTGTTTTTTTGTTTAAACAAAGTATTTAGAAAATAGATATATACTAGATATACAGGTACTACATGTATTCCCCCCCCCCCCCAATATATATATATATATATATATATATATATATATATATATATATATATATATATAATCATCAACCACACGTTAAGGTGAGTGTTACAGCCCCACTTTTATATATATATATATATATATATATATATATATATATATATATATATATATATATATAAAGTGGGGCTGTAACACTCACCTTAACGTGTGGTTGATGATTTGTTTCAAGTATTTGACGCGAAAAACCAAGAAATGTCGCTTTGATAATGAACCATCGAGATTTATTTAGTTTCCTATGAAATTTTAACATAAATTAATATGTGGAGGGTTGTTTGGTAATTTAATCAAAGCATAGGGTTCTTTTACTAATTTAAATAAATCAAATGGGACTAAGTTTGTCAACACTTTTCAAATAAGAGACAAAAATGATTTATTTTAATTCTAAGTTTAAGTTTTGGATTTATTTTGCAAATAAATCACAAGGAGGGGTGTAATTTAAATAAATAAAATAAAAGTTTGCTGATTTGGACTTGGTTTGTAAGGTATTTTCGAGTGAGGGGTGAGTTGTGGACTTTTTAATTGATAGTTTAATGACTTAGGACCAGATTTGTAACTACTTCTCATATGAGGGTTAAAATTATTAATTCAAATCAAGGGAATTGCTAAAGTCGTACAAGTCCGAAAGTTGGGGGTAAACATATTAAACTTGCAATCAAGTTTGGTTTTTATTTGGTTCATAAGAGGAGGTGATACACCTCCTGTTATCGCTGCGTGCACCAAAAGAGAGAAAGAAAAAAAATATATTAATCCAAACGAATGGTCCGGTGATTCTGCTGTTGATTGACGAAGGAATTTAATTTGTAAGATAGTTTGAAATGAGGGTAAAAGCAATTAATATGAAATGGATGATTGGGTGATTAGGAGGAAACCTCCTGATCTCGTTTTCCTCTCGTTGACAAACACATGCACACACACATTTGTTTGGTCCTTGTGGTTGCTACGATCGACGAAATGCCATGAACCAAAAACGAAAATTGTAAATGAGATGGAGGGCTAGACTTACAGTCAAAGAGGGTGGCGAATGGTGGTGGAAGGCGGCGGTGGGAAGGCTCCAAAGTCGGCGGCAGCTGGTGGTTTGTGATGCTTTTTTTTCCTCTTTTCCTTCTTCCTGTTTTGAGCTGGTATTGACGAAGGAGAAGGGCTGAGCTGATGGTGATATTCAAAGGGAGTTATAAGGGTGGTGTTGGGTGGTGGAGTGGCGGTTTGTGGTGGTGTGTGGGTGTTTAAAACCGAGAGGGTGCAAGAGGGTGTTTAGAGAGAAAGAGTTCAAGAACTTGAGGGAGGAGATGAGGGGTGAAGTTGTGAGTGTTAGATGGCTCCCTAAGCTCCATATTTATAGTAAAAGAGGGTGCTAGTGAATTTAGAGAGAAGCCATCCCTAAATCAAGTGTTATGTACTATTATGTGCATGTGTGCACTTCAAAGGGGGTTATAAGGGTGGTGTTGGGTTTGTTTTGGGTGGTGGAGTGGCGGTTTGTGGTGGTGTGTGGGTGTTTAAAATCGAGAGCGTGCAAGAGGGTATAAAAGAGGGTGTTTAGGGAGAAAGAGTTCAAGAACTTGAGAGAGGAGATGAGGGCTGAAATTGTGAGTGTTAGATGACTCCCTAAGCTCTATATTTATAGTGAAAGAGGGTGCTAGTGAGTTTAGAGAGAAGCCATCCCTAAATCAAGTGTTATGTACTATTATGTGTATGTGTGCACTCCAAATTATGTGCATGTGTGCACTCCAAAGAGGAAAAAGAAGGAATGGTCACGTGAGTTTACACTAAGGGAAGAAGCAAGGGGTCTAAGAGCTCGCCATATACTCTTGTGCAAGGCATGTGTGGCCAACAAAGTAGTTTAATTTCTTAACTTCTCCAAAACACTCGTATATTGATGAATCGAGATCCCGATATCCGATTGCGTTTTCGAAAATTTCTTATGAAAGCGGGTAATTCAAGGATTCAAGAAACTCGAACGGATTCATTTTTGGAGTTACGGAACTCGGGGAAATTACGTCTGAAGTTTTGCATCTAAACGGCTCGCGGTGTCCGTTTCCACGATTTTTGTAAATATTTTTGCTAAAAATATTTCGAGTACGGAATTAAATAATAGACTATAGTCTGATTCCAAAAACGTTCTCGGAAATCCCGTCGGCAAAACGTAAATGCCTTAACGGGGTAAAATAGTTTACTGAGAACAGGTAAAAAATAGTGTTATACCGGTTTGGTTTCTTAAAACTGTCATATCTTTTGCATACGAATTCCGTTTTGGACGTTCTTTATATTCCTGGACTCAGGGAAACACGTACTATGATAATAGAATAATTGCTTCGTTTAATATGATTTTTCACGAATTTTCAGTTTTTCAGACGTATTCGTAAGGTTACAGTTTGTGCGGTTTGATTCGTCTAAGATCTTATACATTTGGTAGTATGATATCATCATGTAACATTTAATAGTTAAAATGAACTTATTTTACTGAAGATACACTAAAACTTAATAAGTGAAGTTACACGAGATTCACGGTTAAACGGGCGGTTAAAATTTTAGCCTTAAATTTCGGGTTGTCACAATGGTCTTGATAGACACAAATACCTTTGGGATAGCCTCCCTGACCGTTGCGACCACCACTGCAACAATGATCTTACGGATCTCATCATCACTGGTACCCTGCCTCTCTGGAGCGCTAGAGCCTGAACCTCGGGTAAACACCATACTGAAATACACGAAGAAAAAGGTCAAAACCAAACTAAAAGCGCAGACAAGTACTAAACATACTCCAAATAACTTCTCGGTATCCCATTGAGATTCTTTCTAAATCGCATATGAATACCATGATTTTATTAGTACGCGCCCATACTACCGTCCATACCTATCCGTAGTTGACTTAGATTTCCTCTCCAGGTCCCAAGTCATAAAAACACTCTCCTCCTAAAGAAGAAACACATTTACACCTATGTGCTCAAGAAGCCACCTCTAAACACCAAGCTATGCATCTAGGTTCCTGCTCAACCACAACTCCACTCTGTAAGAAGTCTCTGCTAATCTTGCTAATAGCTCCATGTAACCCAATTGCACATAACCCGGAATCGATAGCCATTCAGATAAAAGATTCCACCCCAAATCCACAACCAGACAAGGAACAAGAAGCAAGATTAAATCAAGCATTCTAAGGCTATAAAACCTTAGTTCTCCACAACCAAAAAGTATACACAAAGCAATTAGCAATCATAGTTTCAACCCAAGCATGGCATTCACAAATAATCTCCTACACCATAATTATGGGTTTTATAGGTTACAAAAATCTTATTTTGGCAGAAAAACTTAAACCCTAAGTTCACATGAAAACTAAAGGATCCATGTTCTCACTATGATTAGCAACAAACAATTAAATATCAAGAAACCTAAAAGTACATTTCTATTTTCGAAAATAATAAAGGGATATTAGAAATAACATACTTTAGTTTATTATAGAAAATAAACTAGTATTCCTTCTTGATTGTTCTTTAGAAAGCAAGCACCATAAGTCACGTGCCTCTAATGCCTCACACCTAAACCATAGTAATTGGAAGCTAAAGAGGAGAGAGGAGGAGAAGGAATATTTTCGGCCCTAAAGCTCTCTAAAACAATGGTGCCAAAAATCATAACCCTTAGGGGTTTATATAGGTGTTAGGGAAGTTGTAGATAAGGCATGTTTCTTTTAGATAACCCTTTCCATATCGCTTCCTCCCTAAGGCATTCTAAGCTTCCTTAAAGCCCAAGAAAACCTCTAGAGTCCCCCTCTTCGGAGGTTCTAGAATTGGCCAATGTTCAACTTTTGAACATTGTCATATTTAGTCCTTCTACTTTTAATTAAGCCAATTAATCCTAAAATTTATTCCAATTAATTGCTTATTATTTCTTAATGAAACAATACTATTTCAAATTAATATATTATTCTCATAATATATTAATAAATCATTTATTTTGATTTCTAGTTAATTTATTAATCATATAATAAATTAATAAATCCGTTTCTCTCTTCACAAAACATTTCGGTCAATTACTAGGTTTGAGGGCAACCTAAAAGGACTCTACTAATAATTCAAGATTATACTCATAAAGTTATTGGCTTAGACACCTAATCCAACAGTCTCCCACTTGGATAAGTCTAAAACTAAATTACACGTATAACTTCCAAATCAAGCAGAAAAGTGTGCTTTCCAAAGCAACTATCGAACTTTGATCCGATCAAATATTGGTCCTTAGATAAGTGATCAAATATTCCTCCGTTCTTCAAGATATCATGTGGACATGATACATGGATCAGAATCAATCTTATTGTCCAAACTTTGTTTCCTGATTTCCGTTTTGTGATGACGTGATAAGACTTATAATTGAACATATTAATTTAGTCCTGGTTAGGCCCATCACTATAAGTCAACACCAAATTACCGTGAGGATCAAAGATATCACTTTTCCCGTCAGAGCAAAAGGAACGAATAAAAATTGACTCATATGCTTGTATCCTTTACTCACCAAATTATACATGACACTAAGTTTTATAACATCAAGTTATTGATGTATTTTCGCAAAGCAACTATCGAACTTTGATCCGATCAAATATTGGTCCTTAGATAAGTGATCAAATATTCTTCCGTTCTTCAAGATATCATGTGGACATGATACATGGATCAGAATCAATCTTATTGTCCAAACTTTGTTTCCTGATTTCCGTTTTGTGATGACGTGATAAGACTTATAATTGAACATATTAATTTAGTCCTGGTTAGGCCCATCACTATAAGTCAACACCAAATTACCGTGAGGATCAAAGATATCACTTTTCCCGTCAGAGCAAAAGGAACGAATAAAAATTGACTCATATGCTTGTATCCTTTAATCACCAAATTATACATGACACTAAGTTTTATAACATCAAGTTATTGATGTATTTTCGCAATACCAATGTACAACCGACTTGTAAATTACAATTCATATATCACCATTTTAAGAATATAAGATATTATCATTTCGGAATTACTCGTGATATAATCCATGAAGTAATTCTCTGAGCGTAGGTTTATCCAATACTCAAATCTCCATTTTCTAAGTACTCATGAACGTTGTAGCAACACAATTGCTATGTCTAAACTCCTTAGACAATCTACAATGCAATTCGTGACAGTCTTCATTCACTAATTACTTCCTGAAGTATGAGCGACTGTGGAGCTTCGAATAATCAAATTATTCAGGAAGTAAAATATGCAAAACGAAACACAAGAATAACTAATTGACAAAGGCAGTAAACAAACTCATAAATAATCTCTATTATTCAATCACCAAAATCAATTACATTTATTCTGTTATAAGCTTCAAACTAATCATCTAACTACTAAAACTAATGTCATATCTCAAAACAATGCTCCTAACATGTTGACTATGTTTAACCCTACACAAATCCTTTGTGAGAGGATCTGGAAGATTGTCTTATGACAAAACTATCTTTACTATGATATGACCTTCTTCGACTCTATGTTTGATATAATTATACTTTTTGTCGATATGTCTTGATTTACCATGATCTCTTGGTTCTTTGGTCAAAGAAACCGCTCCTTCATTATCGTAGAAAAGTTCCATTGGCTCCTGAATGGTCGGAACTACTCGGAAATCACCGATGAAATCTTCAGCCAAGTTGCTTCCTTTGATGCTTCAATCGTTGCTATGTACTCTAATTAACAAGTAGAATCAGACATTGTGTCATGCTTTGAACTTTTCCAAGTGACTGCCCCTCGGAAATCACCGATGTAATCTTCACCCATCCAGATTGAGAATGAAGATTGCCTCTATTTGTTTGAAAGTTGGCATCACTATACCCACTTACTCTCAATGTATCACTTCTACCAAGGGCTAGAATCATATCCTTTGTACTTCGCAAATACTTGAGAATATTCTTTACTGCTATCCACTAATCTCTGCCGGGATTTCCTATAAACGAATGACAATGCTTAAAGCAAATGACACATCAGGTCGAGTACATGTCATAACGTACATGATTGATCCTATAGCTTAAGCGTATGGGACTCGACTCATTTCCGTTATCTCTTCATCTGTACTAGGGCTTTGAGTCTTAATCAACTTGGCATTACTCTGAATAGGTAGCTCTCATTCCTTGGAATTATCCATACAAAAACGTTTTAGTACCTTATCCAAGTATGTACTTTGACTAAGACCAGTTAGTATTTTCTTTCTATCCCTTAAGATTCTTATCCCAAGAATATAGGTTGTCTCTCCTAGATTCTTCATAAGAAACACTTTCCAAGCCAAAACTTTATTTCTTGCAAAGTTGGAATGTCGTTTCCTATAAGGAGTATAATATCAACATACAATACTAGAAAGGTTACTATACTCCTACTAGACTTGACATATGCACATGACTCATCTTCAGTCCTAGAGAAACCAAGTTCTTTGACTTTCTCATGGAAGCAAAGATTCCAGCTACGAGACGCTTGTTTCAATCCATAAATGGATTTCTCAAGCTTACACACTCTATTAGGTAACTTTGCATCCGCAAAACCCTCTAGATAACACATGCAAACATCTTCGGCCAGCTTCCCATTAAGGAAAGTGGTTTTTACATCCATCTTCCATATTTCATAATCATGAAAGGAAACTATGGCAAGCATGTTGATACATAAAAGTGAACCTCTAGCAATCCGAAGCCAAACCAAAACCGAAGTCCTAGTACATTCTGAGATGTGAAGAGTTCCGAAGCCAATCTTCTTCCAAGATGAAGAATTATCTGAGACACTCCTAGTTTTTGATGTAATAGAGTCCGTACAAGCATTAAATGCTCCTTGTTGTTTTTATTGATTGAACAGTTCATAGGACAAAATCAAGTAAATCGTGTCCGTCAGCTTTTCTGACTTATCCGATTTACATTCTCCATGTAAGTCTTGTATTTTGTCTTATTCTCTCTCCTTTCCTAATTAAGGAGATAATTTATCAATGCATTGTAACCTTGAAGTAGCATTAGTCTCTTCACATCAAATACTAAATATCTTGCAAGTCAAATCTCTTTCTCCATCATTCTTTTTGTTCTTAAGTTATCTTTACTTTGTTGATACTCACTTTACTTTACTTAAATATTTTGTTGAATACTTTGTTGATCTTCATACTTCAAGACAAGATTGGTTCCCCAGACTTAACTGGACCAAAATATTAGCAGTAGACATTGATCTTAAGTTAGTTCAAGGTTTAAGTTTTCAAACCTTGTCCGCGCACTAAGTCTTGCACTTTCAATTGGTATCAGAGCTTGAGTGGCTGTCCTTTGAATCCATAAGAACAAATTATAGTTGATATGAGATTACCTTGGTATCTCAATCATTTATGTGTTCAGGATAAAAGTTATTCTATATATCGCTTCTGCTCCAATACTTTAACTTCAATGGCTACTCCTAATCAAACTCAACAAATATATTCAATGCAAATAGCAAATAACATGGGTTGCCCATCTCGTGCCCCATTTCTAGTTGTTGAAGAGTATGATCACTGGAAAGTTAGGATGGAAATATTTTTACTTGGTAAGTAAAAATAGGAAGAAATATGGAGATCTGTGAAAGAAGATCTGCATGTTCTAGTTAGACAAATGGTCAGAGATGCTGCTGCTACTCTCATGGGCCAAGAAGAAACGTCCAACACCTCATACTACATCAGACATCGAAAAGCTTCATGCAAACCAGATTGCATTTTCAAAGATGGTGTTTGGTGTTCCTCCATCTCTTTTTGAGCACATTAAGTTGTGTAAATCTCCCAAAGAGATGAATGTATAATTTTAAAAGACAAATGTGAAATCAGTTTTTGTGAAAGGAATATATTAGTTTCTGATAACAAACGTCTTAATGCCAAAATTGATTCTTTGCATAACTCTATTGATATTCTTGAAGCAAAAGAACGAATGATAACCCATAGTCCAAAGCACCAGGTATCGGAAGCGAGTTTCTGAAACCTGTTGCTCGTCCCTTAAATGAACTTCAAAATCTAACATTTGTGGGAAATATTCTGAACCATACTTATTAGAATACCCCTGTCTCACCATTGTCGCCACATCCTGAGACTTCAGACTAGTTCCAATCTCTGATTCCAATGTTCTAACCTATCATTGTTAAATGTCCAGATTCCATGCCTCTTCCACTTCTGATATCCCAGGACCTGAATCAGTCATCGGATTCATTCTCTGACACCAATTGTACTGGAGTTTAGAATCCAAACTCCGATCCTCCAAACAATTGTGTTGTTGAGGAAATAATTCCCGAGACAACTTGACACGACTCTAACAGATCCAACTTCATTTGGGCGTCATTTGATAGTAACATAGATGAAGAAATTGTATGTGACGATTCATCTGACTCTTGTATCTCTAACTTTGATGTGATTTCGTAATCAACTTTAGTGCCAATTAAGCCTCAGTTCAACAATCCATCGTATGGACAAACTTCCAAGTCATCATCTGAATCGCGGAAGAAACCTTGGTTGAATAAGAAAGACATTGTTCACCCAAAGACCGAAGCTAAGAATTCCCATAAGAAAGAAATTATGTCTAGGCAAGATTCTAGATTCATTGAGAAGTCCGAAAAGAAAGTGTCTCGAACAGTATGTCCAACCATTAGGAACCACAATACCTTTATGCATGTTAAGATTCTTAAGAGGCCATCTAATCCTCCTAGTTTGGTTGTTTAAAACAAATATGTCTATAACAATTCGTAAAAGGTCACTGTTGAGACTCCTTCTATGAAAACTGACTCTCCTCGGACAATTTCTTCTATGTTTATTGCTAAATCCGATGGCATGATTTTCAAACCAAAACAATTTATGAAACCAAATGTGCCTTTGAAAGCAGCAAGAAAAGAACAGGTTGCTAAGAACATTGTTGTTCAGAACTCCTCAAAAGATTCCAAACAAAAGTTTGAGTGGAAAGTAGAAAAGGCATAAAACACATCTCTAACATCTATCAACACAGTGATTCCTACAACATCTCGAAAAATTGTTGGTTAGAGAAAAGCAGTATCTAAACAACCTTTGCTTGAATATGATTTTTGGATAAGTGAAAAGACCTTGACATTCTGCTTCTCTCCGAAAGAATCTCGAAACATGACCTCCGAGATGCCAGTTTCTCAAAAGTCAAAATCCAAGTCCAAAGCCCATGCCAAAGTCCCTAAGTCTAACTCGGAGCCTAAAAACCCCAAAATTGACTGATTTTGCAGGCACTCTGTGCTTCAGAACAAGATACAATATGGTCTATTGATAGTGCTTGTTCCATGAACATGACTGGGCAAAAAGACTTTCTGCATGATTTAAAGCTCGCTCGTAACGCTGGTTACGTGACATATGGAAAGAACTCAAATTCACAAATTCAAGGTTATGGCGTCTTGACTAATGGCAATTTATTTGTCTCCAACGTGGTGTATGTGGTTGATCTCAAGCATAACCTGATTAGTGTAGCTCAACTCATTGATACAAACCAAAGAGTTGAATTCTACAAACAGAAGACCGGAAAGAATGTCTACTCAAATCAGATCACGTCAAAAACATGTATCCATTAGACATCAACATGATCATCGGAAAGCCTCAACTATGAATTATTTCAAAGGCCTACAGTCCTTAACAAAACGGTGTGGTTGAAAGAAGAAACTGAACTCTCGTTGAAGCCGCTCGACCGATGCTGAACTTTGCAAACCTTCCTCTCTATCTTTAGGCTGAAGCTGTGTTCACTGCCTACTTCACTCAAAACAAAAGTATCATTAATCGACGTCTCAACATGACACCGTATGAAGCTATGAATGGTCGCAAGCCGAGTATCTCGTTTTTACATCTTTTCGGTTGCAGATGCTTTATTAAAAGCAACCATGATCAACTCACCAAGTTTCAACCCAAAGCCGATGAAGAAATCTTTGTAGGATACTCTGCCAAATCCAAAGCCCACAAAGTTCTGAATCGTCGAACTCGTGTACTTGAAGAAAGCTTTAATATCACTTTTGATGATAATTTTATTTGGAACTCTGGTCTAACATATGTTACAACTCACATCATGGAGTCTGAAGCTCCAGCTCATGGGTCTCAGAATTCCCAAATCATCCATGAAGTCAACTTTGAAAGCCTGTTCAGACCATTAGAAACTGCTCTTAACTCAGAATCTCGATCAAGACCGTCCTCGTCAGCTGTAGCTCTGATTTCTCAAAATGTCTCTGTTCTGACACCCACCTTTCCTCTATTTTATTTTGATCCATTTCAACCTTCTCAAGTTGAGGGGGAGAATTGTCATCCATCCCTCAAATCAAATGTTGACGGATTTCAAGATGTAGCAGATCAATTCGTTGAATTTGATCCCATTCTGAAAAACAACAAAGACGATGCTAACTTCTTTGACTTTCCGAACGATGACAATGTTGACGTATCTGGTTCAGAAGTTCATAGGGAGCATCATCCTCAAATTCAAATTGTTCAGGGGGGGGGGGGGAACACAACCCCATTGTTGATATCGGATCATTCGCTGCATAAGAACTTCGGAGATTACACATATAGAGAAAGGATCATCCTCCAAATCAAGTCATTGGAAATCTCAACGTTGGTGTTCAAACTCGTTCTGCTACGAACATCCAAAATGAGTGCCACTTATCGACATTCATATAAACGGTTGAACCAAAATCCATCAAGGAAGCTTTAGAACATGTTGATTGGAGTACATCAATGCAAGAAAAATTAGCAGAATTTGATAGAAATCAAGTGTGGACTCTTATCCCTCCTCCCCAAGATCACCCTATTATTGGCACAAGATGGGTCTTCCAAAACAAGCTCGAAGATACCAGAGTTATAATCAGAAACAAAGTGAGATTGGTGGCCTAAGAATTTACTCAGATCTAAGGACTCGATTACGACGAGACTTTTGCTCCTGTTGCTCGTCTTGAAGCCATCCAAATCTTTCTCACTTATGTAGCTCACAAAGGCTTTAAAGTTTACCAAATGGACTCTAAAAGTTCCTTTCTCAATGGTGAACTGGATACCGAAGTGTATCTTCAAGAGTCCCCTGGTTTTTTAGATCTTTCATATCCAAACTATTGTTACAAAATTCAAAAAGTTGTTTCTGGCTTCAAGCAAGATCCATGCGCCTGGTACGAGATTTTCATTGATTTCATGAAGCGTTCTGGTTTTCAAATATGAATTCTTGATCGCACATTATTCCGAAGATCGAATGGAAACCGTCTCATGTTAGTCCAAACATATGTTGATGACATCATCTTTGGATCCACGGATTCAACAATGGTTGTTGATTTCACAAATTTACTGGTTAGTCGATTCTAAATGAGCGTGAATCGTGAATTAAGTTTTTTTCTCGTACTTCAAGTCAAACAAACCAACAGAGGAATATTTTTTCATCAAGAGAAATACGTTTCCGAACTTCTGAAAAAAGTATTCAATGGACACATGTGCCTCTATAAAGGTTCCAATGGGTTTCGGACACATCATCTTTTCGGGCCCATCAGGTGTTGTTGCTGATCAGAATAAGTATAGTGGAATGATTGGATCGCTATTATACCTTACTACAAGTCATCCGAACAACATGTTCTCTACATGCCTGTATGCTAGATTTTAGGTAAATCCGAAGATGTATCGTCTTCTGGCTGTCAAGCAAATATTACGATATGTCAAAGGAAAAAAGAACCTCCAAATTTGGTATCCAACAATTGAAAGCTTCCTTCTTCAGGCATATTCCGAAAGTCCTTCCATAGCACCTCGGTCAGATCAACATCGTTGTCTCTTTCGGAATAGATACTATACAAAACGTACAACTAGTCTTTGCTCATGGTGTCAGTACCACCATGCTTTTCGGACAATCCTCAAAGGATTAGGTGCATTAGAACACTCTAAAGTCCAGGAACAACCGACTTCTTGAACTCCTTAGCCTTGAATTCACCATTATACCCAATCTGAAGTGGAAACGTCTGAAACTCTTCAGTCGTGGGTTCTTGAACACAAAAACTCTTGGGATTTTCTGGAATGCCGTTTTCTTTGAGGAGGGTGTTGTTGTGGAGAGGAACGATTTTGTCGTCGGCGATCTTAACTTCCAACACGTCGTTTTCGATCTTGATTCGTTCAAATGCTTTGTGGAGAATGCGAAGAGAAAGTTTTGGGTAGGGGATTTTGGTGAGAGGAACTGCTATAGGATGACGGGAGATGAACTTGATCATGATGCAGATTGATTCATCAAACGTTCTCATGCGAAGAGACTCCCAAGCCTCCCTCCTATGAAGAACATTCATATGACGTAATGTTTGATGATGATAAGACATCTGTTGGTGCTATTCCGATCCTCACATCTTTCAAGACGCTACAAAAGCCTTCCTCCTCCAAACCATCGTATTTCGGTCTTTTCTCCTCCTCAGATGAATCCAAAGAAGATGAAGAAGTTGATGTTGATACCAACACTCAAGGATATCAAGGCAACAAAGATCAATTCAATCCAACTGAGAATTCCAAGCCTTCCAAACCACAAGATGATACAAATGGTGATGACGGTGATAAGAAGTCTGATAGTTCTACCTCGGACACAGGATCTTCAGATGAAAACATTGCAGATCCTTTTGCCTTGTTAGAACTCTAAGACAATCTTGCGATCGCTATTTCCAAAGTTGACTCTCTCGACAAAATTGTTGCTCAACTTGGCTCCAATATCGATCAGAAGGTTACCGGCCTCAACTCCAAGCTTGAACTCATTCTCAAATCTCTCTCTGATATCAAAGATGTTGCCCCCTACGAACTCGATCGAGCAAATCAACTCGATCAACTCATTTCCCTCTGGTTCAAGCACACTCTGGAAGAAGTTGAACAAAAATACAATGACAACCTTGATCATCACATCTCCACCACCATCACCACCACTATGGTCAAGATTCATGATGACATGATCAGTGCTACTAACAAACTCATCAATCAGACTCATGTTCGTCACGAGAAACAAATCAAAGGTTGGAAAAGGAGATTCAGAAAAATGATGAGATGAATATGATTATGCAATAGATTCTCATCAAGCTGATCCAAGCCACCTAGAATATCGTTGATGTTCTGAATTATAAATTCGATGATATGCTTATCATTATTGATGAAACTTTTCCCCATCTTAAAGCCGAAGCTCCCACCGCCGAAGCTTACGCCTCTCTCTCCAAAAAAAATCAATATGAGCTTTCAGAGAGTGCTCAAACAATTGAGTGAACTTCAAAGCAATGCCAGACTTACATTGGATGCAGGGCATTCCAATGCAATAGGGGGAGAAGAAGCTAGTCAAAGAGAAAAAAGGATTCAGTACAAACATGTCTCGGAATTTATACTCCGAGATGAGTCGTCCGAAGAAGATATACTTAAGGTTGAAACTCTTGAACCTCTTGAGTTTGGTGAAGAAGAAGAAGAAGACCTACTTGAAAATGGTTCTTTAGGACTTCAAGCTATCAGGGAAAAATCTATAAAGGTCCTTTCGGATGCAGATAAGCTCAAATGGTCCTCGGTTACGTGGCCATCATCATTAGCAGAAGCGTTTAGAAGAAGCCGATATATGCAAAATATCTAAACAAATCTAACCATTTATGCATTACGAGCTATACAATCTTTGCTTCCACAAATCCCTACTCCGAGGATCGTTCAGATTGATGACGGTTCTCCAGCCTGGAAACCTAATGATCCCCCTGAAGAGCCTCTTGTTCCTCCTCCACCAGAATTCATCATCACCGAATACGGCCAACAAATCATCTCTGGCTTAAATTAACCTCCACAAGACAAAGGAAAGAAGATTTCTACTGAATCGGACAACCCCGTGAAGACGTCGAAAAAGTCTGAGGGCTGGTCTCAAGAACAAATAGATCAAGCTTTGGAAGAAAACATCATGATTCAAGCATTGAAAGACAATCCGAATCTAATACTGGGCATGTCTCCTCTTTTCTGAGACGAAGTTATTCACGATATTCACTTTGTGCCCTTCATGTATTATGATCTTCCAACACAGGATGCCGATCAACTTGATCTACCAATCTGTCCTTACGGTCAATTCTACATCAAGTATACTCTTCTTCACCCGAATGATGATCCTCAAATAATCATCAAGATAGAGAGTGAGAGATTGAGAACCTTCTACTCCGTTAACATACGTCCAAAAAAGAAGTTTGGTCTCAGAAACGAATTACCAAGATCGTTGGTTTCGGTAACAAGGTTCAGAGCAAGTTCGATCTCAATTGTATGTTGTACAAATATTATGTCTCTCGGAACACTGAATTTGTCGATAAATTATGTAACACCCTATTTCGAATCGATTTGCAATTCGGGACCGTGACCTGAAGATCAATTATCATAAGGCTATGTGTCTTGGGGAAGAAAACATTTAGACCCCTTGGATGTGACAACGTATAATAGGTGATCCGAGATTTCGATGTGTTTTGGAGCCCAAGGGTGTAACCATAAGTGATAGTTCGGGCCTTTTATAAATTTTGGATTTAAGCTCGGGAAGTTTTAAGGCAAAGGAGAGTTGATTGAGTTGTAGAGCTTCTCATTACCTTTCTGTGGGTATAAAGAACGCCGAAATCGGACTTAGAACGAAGAAGTTATAGCATTCGGAAGATCGGTGGTTTTAGTCCCTAGCCGAGTACATTGGGAATACTCTAGGAGTACACCAGGTGTACTGGTTCGATAATCGGATCAAAGAGGCACCCACGTACACGTGGCGTACGTGTAGGTACAAGGGACGAACGACCAGCAGGGGAAAACCCTAAATTTTAGGGTTTGTGCCTTATTTAAACACCTTGAGTTGATTTGGGAGTTTCTTATAACCAACCTCCACCTCTCCAAACCCTAAGAACCAAATCCTAATTGCCTTGTGAGTGTTTTGAGCCTGGAAGTGAGATTTGAAGGTGTTTTTGATGATTTTGTAGTAAGAGGAACTTGTGGAAATTGCATTGGTGTGGCTAGAGCTTGTGGATCCAGAATTATCATTAACTTCGAAAGCGCTTTGAGGTATAAATCTATTAACTTGATGGATCATTTTTTTTAGGTCTACTTAGGGCTTTTTTTTGCTTTTTGTGGTCCCTTGTTCATAAAAATACAGTCTTGATGAGTTATATTGGACCATGCATGAATAGGGGTTCTTATTATGGATTTGATTGAGTAGTGGGTCCCATTAAGACATGCAAAGGAGTAAAGTTGCCAACTTTACATGTTACGACATCTTTTAGGAACATATCTGAGAAATTGACATAGTGGCTTAACCAATTAAGCACTTAATGGCAAGTTGGTCTTGTTGTGGAGTACGCCGGGGATACTCAACTCGTAAGCCACACGTACTGGCCAAAAATGGTGTATACTAGGTGTAAGTTTGAGTACGTCGGGCATACTCAACAGCCATGACTTTTGTTGACTTTTGCATTTTCGGCCATATTTGGACTATTACGCTTTTGGGTATTGTTGGGCCAATTGTCTTTCTGACTTTGGGCCATTGATAGGCCTTGAGCCTTTTTGGATTGGGGCCCATAATGGGCTTTGGGCACCATTTACGAAATTGGGCAATTTTAGGCTTTGCGGTGTCTTTAGGCAGCGCTCGGTTATCGTTTATAACCTGATTATTAATTAGGATATTATTTCATTATATTTAATGCGGAGGTTTCCTGGGTCAGCAGTCTGAGCATTTATATGATTGTTTTAGTAGTTTGAGGTGAGTCTCCTCCTTGTGCTTGTGAGTCGAAGGGACCAATGTCGATTCAATAAATTGTATATATAGGATGCTAGTTGTCTTTGTGACTCTTGCATGTTTTTATGAGTCTATGTGGTTATATATATATATATATATATATATATATATATATATATATATATATATATATATACATATATATATATATGTATATATATATATGTGTGTGTGTGTATGTGTGTTTGTTGACCAGCTGGGTCTTGCTTGTTGTTACTGTGATTTGTGTTACTATGTATTGGGACTGCTAATAGTCCTCATGGTTGCTAATAACCCATCCGATGTGTTGTTTGCCCACTGAGACTTCGGGTAGTCTCGAGGGTTGCTGATAACCTACCGGGCGTGCTGTTTTCCCACTAGGACTGTTGATAGTCCCCAGGTTTGCTAATAACTCATTTTTGTTTTTTTGTGTTCTGTTGTGTGTGAGGTTTTGGGGAACTCACTAAGCTTTGTGCTTACGATTTGTGGTTCACATGTTTCAGGTTTTCTTATATTAAAGGAGGGGCACCGCTCGATTGCATCGCATCAATAGGGGACTTGTGCACATGATAACTTTTAAATGATACTCTGATAAATGTTTTGAGATATTCTAGTTGTGATTTAATAAACACTTAATGTTTTAAATAAAACACTTGGGTTGCACTTTGGGGCATTACAAGTTGGTATCATAGCCTTGGTTTGAGGGATTCAGGCATACTCTCGGGTGTGCCTGAACTCAAACTGAGGAATTGGTAAATTTTTCCAAAAGAAAATGATTTTCGAAAAAGGGTTATAAAATAAAAGGGGTATGATGCGTGCAATCATCCGAGCTCAAGTAAGTAATTCCCAAAATACCCATACGTGTGAGTTGCTCAGTGTTGCATAGTAGGATGCCAGATTAGGAGAGATGCCTTTATGCCTGTTGTATGAGCTGGTAGTGATGCATGCTAGTGACTAGAGAAGTTCATGAGCTTCTGAGGTAGGACTATTTGTTTATGTGATGCTTTTAGTTCTAGATGCTTGAATGTTGCTTGCTTTGTGATTTGTAGGACTGGTATTGATGTAAGTTAGCTATCACATGAATATGTTAAGTTACATGCAGTGAAGGTTAAATAATCTTAGAGTGGTTGACTTAGACTTATTGCACATCCCTCGTTTGAGTCTAACTATTATAGGGTTAGGTATTTTAGTCGAAGGATTATCTAAGCTTTGGTGTATGTAATTGTATTCGTGAAGTAGTTAACTGACATTAGTAGATGTCCTTCAGTAGCTGATGGAAGGGTGAGGTGGTAATCGTAGGAGAGCCTAGGAAGCGCTTTAGTGTGAGTGGTGCGTTGTTTTGCAGATTTTGGATGGTATCATTATAAGGGAGTGAATTAGAGGATGCAGGATAATTCTGAGGAAAGTATGGATAGGTGCGGAAGGTAGTATTGGGCGCATACTACTGGAAGCAAATGATTCGTACTCGAATCAAGGAAAGTCCCAGAAATTCTAAGGAACTGGTTGAGGGTAGGAACATGACTTGACACCATGAATCTGTTGCGGTATTTGGGGTATAATCAGCTTCTCGGTTATGGGTTTCCGGGAAGAAGACGAGTCGGGTGATTGTTTGGGCCTTAGGGTCCATCTTAGTTGGGGTTGAATGGTGCAGACCTAGATGAGTAGTTAATATCAAGGTATTGGGGGCCTTACCTAAAGGAGTGACAGTCGGAGTCGCGGGACTCAAGAAGGGAACGATTGGAATGAGCGGCTTGAGGATTTCAGCCTTGAGGTTGAGTGGTAGCTCGATGGCTTATGATGTCAATTTCTATGACAAGGATTTTGTGCTTCCAGTTTTCTGTGTTGTGGAAAAGAGAGAGAGCAAGCATATGATTCCAGAGATTTGAGGACGACCCAGTGGGGGAAACCGGAAGGTTACTGTATTTGAGAAAAAAGTGGAAATCCACGATAGGGTTCGTTTGGTTTGATCGCCTCGAAAAAATTTCATTTGTGGAAGGAGAGTCATTTTCGTGGAGACTGTACAAGATGAGGACCAGGGGTATACTTTCCTTGAGTTCGGTTAGAGCGTCTTCTGGCATGTTGTTCCAGCTGATCAGGAGAATTGAATTGGGAACGGGAACTTTCGTTGTCTATGTTATATCTTGACTAAGAGGATGATCCCTCATTTTTTGATGATTGTGTCTCGCAATGGAGTGAAGATTAGAGATTTAGAGGCGAAGGGTGTGGTAGTCCAATTATTCTTCGATGGAAAAATCGGTGCTATGAATGGGTTATCAAAGTTTTTTCTTATGCATTTGCATGGGATTCTTGATAATAGAGGCGGTTATGACTGGGAAGTTTTCAAGGTCTCCATCTGAGATTTGGAATGTCTTCGAGTTGTTGGATCTTTATCTGGGAGATTATCTCGCATTGTGTTATACATTCCAAGAGTCAGGTATGGGTTGTACCTGGCTGAGTCGATTTGGAGAGTGAATTGTCTGTAACGTCATTTGGTGATAGTTGGAACCCAAGTGGGTGAGAACTGGGCATGCAAGTTGAAAGATCATCGATCTGTTGAGTTTACGGTTTCAGAAGGCTGGATTATAGGGATCTACTATTCGGATATGCGAGGCTTTGGCTCAAGATGTGGTCAAGATGAGGTGCAAAGCAAGTTAACATTTTTTGTATGTGCTCAAGAATGCACGAGTTGTATTCGCAGAAGGAGGTTCTTGGTCAGGGAGCTTGTTGTAGCTAATGGTCCCTTTCGAGGATGTTGATGAATTGGTCAAGAGGTGGTTAAGTTGCTTGGGTAGAGTGTCAGTTGTTAAAGAATTATTCAGCTCAGGGTATAGATTGTTACTATTGTTGGTCTGTCAATCAACTTCATAATTTGGTATGTGTAGTTCCGCATGGGTTAGTTCAGTAGAAGATTGGATAGTTAGGTAGTTACCAGTGCATCCTCGATCATTGAATGTTCTCGTTTATCTTTAATGGGAGGGGATGCTTTAAAGGTTTTGAGTTGTATGATTAGAGGTCAATAATTGTGACTACTTATCATCATGTTCTGTTTATGGTAGATCATGGATTCTGGATATGTTGCCCTGAATTGCTGGATTGTGAAATTATGGTTTATAGCAGACACGGGTTTGTTTTGGTAGTAGGTAGAGAATTGAAGTGATTATTCGTCTGTTCCAATTGTGGGTCCTTTGGTTTCCTTTTCGTCAGTTGGTATTGTAGAAGGATGTGGAATTGTATCAAGGGAAGGAACTTTGGATACAACAATCTTTGTCAACATTAGTAAAGTGCTTCATATGGTTTAGGGTGTGAACACTCGATAATGTCTGAACATGGGATATTAGTTCATCAAGCTCAGTATGGTAGTGGTTGCATAAGGAGAGTGTGGGATGGCTTGGTAATCCAATGATCACATGTTTATCAAGAATGTAGATGAATTCAAGTGAGGGATGGTCACTTGGGACCGTCGGGGATAGTTCCAAGTGTAAGATATTTTTAGAATTTGTACCCATGTCAGGGATTTGGATCGTGAGTGTGGAGTAGACTACCATTTGGCCGGCGGGGCCTTGAACGACTAATCGGGTGGTACGGATAAGATATTTTTTGATTAAGGATTAACTGGGAAGTCCAGTCAACATGGTATTATCCTAAGTCAACTAGAGAGCCAGTTCTGGTTGCTAGGGAGTTCAGGGTTAAGTAAGGAATAGTGTTCTTTTGTCAGTGGTGAGTATCGTAGCATATGATTTGGATTCACGGCTAGGATCAGGTCGAGGTTTGTGTTAGGAACTCTCTTCATGTTCTTGTATGATGAAGGCTTTGGGGTCTGAAGCACAACTCAAACACCTGATAGAGTCCAGTAGGCGGGGTTTTGACTCGTAGTGTTTTTGGTTAGTGTGAGGTTGTGGGAGTGATATATGACTGCGGAACAGTTGTAGCATTCACCAGGTTAGCGTGCGGTTGTGGGAGTGTTGTAAGACTGCAGAGAAGTCGTAGCATTCACCAGGTTAGTATGCAGTAGTAGGAGTGATGTAAGACTACGGAGCAACAGTAGCATTATCCAAGTTAGTGTGTGGTTGTGGAAGTTATATAAGACTGTGTAGCACCCATAGCATTCACCAAGTTAATATGCGGTGGTAGGAGTGATTTAAGACTACGGAGCATCCATAGCATTCACTAGGATAGGAGGCGGTTGTGGAAGTGTTATAAGATTGTGGATCGGTCGTAGCATTCACTAGGTTTGTAGGCAGTGATAATAGTGATGGAAGTCTATGACTTGGCTCGTGGCATTCTCTACAATGATTTAGATCATCACAGGGTTGGTTGAAGGATTGTGAGTGGGCCTCAACATCTCTAATACTTGGGAAATCATAGGCTGGGTCGGGGCCAAATGTGATGTGTGTACTAGGTTCAGTTTGTAGCCATCACTGGGGTAAGCGGACTTGGTGATCGTTCGAGCAGTGGTTCGTTGAGTTGTCTTTCATTAGGAGTGAATGATTGATGGATTAATGTTGGT
Source organism: Lactuca virosa (assembly GCF_052849685.1). Classification (NCBI taxonomy): domain Eukaryota; kingdom Viridiplantae; phylum Streptophyta; class Magnoliopsida; order Asterales; family Asteraceae; genus Lactuca; species Lactuca virosa. The sequence goes on from NC_136430.1 coordinate 262,655,483, forward strand.
TGATGGACCAGAACAACCTATACATGTTCAGTTTTGATTCTGCAACTGATTTTGTTTTCGATTAGGATTTTTTTTCCGGTTCCAATAAGTAGTCAGGGCGTATATTTTTCAAGTATCTGTGAATGGACCAGGACGAATAGATTTGTGAGGTTCGGGTTGTGAAGTCAAGTATTTGTGGGAACGATTTGGAATGGTTGTGTCTGTCTGGGAATCAGACATTGATCAGGGTTTTCAGTTTCAGGTACAGCGGTTGGGCACTCGTTCGGGCTTGTGATTTCTTAAATTTGGTTCGAAAGTAGTAAGGGTGAGTGGGCATCCGAGTAGAATGATTTCTCCAATCATATTTGGGATTCATGGAATTCGATCAATATCGTTTGGATTGCAAGAGGAGATATTAAGGAATGATTTTGAGGAGAAAATCTTATTAAAGTGGGGAAGAGTTGTAACACCTTATTTCAAGTCCTTTCACAATTCGGGGCCGTGACCCGAAGATCAAGTATCATAAGGCTATGGGCCTTGGGGAAGGAGATATTTAGACCCCTTGGATGTGGATAAAGTAGATTAGGTGATCCGAGGGTTCGGTTTGTGTTTTGGAGCCCAAGGGTATAACCGTAAGTGATAGTTTGGGCCTTTTATGAGTTTTGGATTTAAGCTCGAGAAGTTTTAAGGAAAAAGAGAGTTGATAGAATTATAGATCTTCTCATTACCTTTCCGTGGATATAATGAATGTCGAAATCGGACTTAAAACGAAAAGTTATGGTTTTCGGAAGATTGTTGATTTTAGTCCCTAGCTGAGTATGATGAGCGTACTCTAGGAGTATGTTGGGCGTACTAGCTCGATAATCAGATCGCGGAGGCACCCACTGTAAGTCCCAAATTTTTCTTGATATATCAATCAGATCCACTCTATGGTGTGGAATCCTAATCAAGTGGATGATGCAAGATCAAATATGGAAGAAGGAGAAGAAGAAGAAGATGAATCTATGATGTATTGATGATAAGATTGATGCTCCAACACAAGATTCACACACACACACACTCTTCTTCTCTCTAACTTTCTCTCTCTAGAACACCTTGATTTACACACACTTAGCCCCCTTTTCCATATGACTCTACTGACACTATATAGATTGGGAACAGTGGATGCAAACACGTTTATAGTCGTAAACGTGTTTACAGCCGCAAACGAGTTTGCAGCCGCAAACACACCCAACCGCAAACACCACATGAACCGTAAACCCAAGGTTGTTTTCGGTTCTAGACCAAAAACTATTAAAGCCTAGAAAAGTAAAGTATAAACCATATTTTTAGACCCAACAATCTCCCCCTTGGTTTATTGCTTTCTTTTCTTTTGAACCAACAAACTCCCCCTAAAAATGTAGTTGGCTTTTCTTATCAATCTTCATTTGGAGCTTGGCTTCAGCTTTAATCTTCAATTTCTTCACAAATTCAAGATGAACAACTGAATATTCTAGCTGAATGACTTCATCTTGAACGGATGGGCATTTCTTCAGAATTTGGCTTTGAACGCACGTTGGGTGAGGAGGCTTCATGTAGAGATTCTTGAAAATTGGCGCTTTCAGCTTGAGAATCTTAAGAGAAAATAGAGAGCGAAACTTCTGGATCACTTTAGCAGATACATAGATAGCAGTAAATTGATTTAGGAGGCTTCAATGCAACTTGTCACATAATCTTCAAGTCAGCTTCACCTTGCTTCTGGGTTGAAAGATTGTATGTTGAAAAATGATCTTCCCTTCTAGTTCCTTCGAATGAATGTTCTTGAATGATCACCGATGCGTCTTGAGAAGTAACCGTGACTTAAAAGTCCATGTGGATCATAGAAAGAATCATAAAGACCCTTCTCACCACAGTTGTTCAAGGATGGATCCTTGGCTCAGAAAGAGACTTCTCGCAGTATCTGTGTGAACTCGGAGGAACGCACTGCGATTTGTTGAGTATCGGAGAACTACTCGTGGCTAGTTTTGATGTTAGCCCATGTATATCCTTGATCATAGATCTCAATACAGTTATCAAGTTAACGAGTTAACTTGGCCCTTGGCGAGACGTTCAGCGATACCTATTTCCCCGTTGGGTGAATCGCCTTGGTGTCGTGACAGTTCTTAGGTAAAGAAAGCTGACAAGACTAATCTGACAATTTTACCGTTTCAGACTTTCAATTCCTTAGATACGACAGTTCTTTATAAAGAAAATGCCTTACTGGCAATTTATACAATGTCACACCAGGTATGAGCCATTATCTGTCAATTCATGGATGAAATCTAGAACATATAAAATGTTCACCGTTAATTCATTAATAAATGGTTTAGGATTTTGGGTTTCACTTAAGTCATGGTGACAACGACATCTAAGATCATAAACACAGTCTTTTTGGCAACCGTCAGCCGATTTGTTTTATACTCGAACCTCAAGGGGTACCGGTACATGGAAATGATTTGATGGAGAAAATTTTAGATATGGGTGAAGAATGGGTGGGTGTTTCACATTGGTCATGGTGAAAATGACCTTTGATCATTAACATTTGATGCGAAGACTCCTATTAAGGCTGGTATATGTCTCAATATGGAAGAGTCTATCACTCGCATGTGAATCATCCGTCAATTCCTTGTGAAAGTAGTGTGAAGTATAATGACCGTCAATTCCTTTCCACTTTCACGTTTCTTCTCATTGCTCAGAATATTTCGATACATACTCCTTGAGTCTCATCTTCTCTTGAATTCACTTTTCAAAACAAATGAAATTTTTTGAGGTAAACATAAAAAATAAAAGTAAACTTCGCACACTAAGAAATAAAAATAAAAGTAAAATACGCTCAAAAAGAATATTTTTGGATTTTTGATTTTTCTGAAAGACAAATAAAAATATTTTTTTTTATATTTTTTAAATTTTCTGATTTTTGTGTGATTTTTTTTTAATTCTCCCCTTAAATTTGTGCATATAAGAAAATATGAACAAATTTAATCAAAAACAAAAGAAAAATACAAAATGCTTTTGGGATCAAAGTTGTCAAGCAATTTAACTTGCCATTTATCAGTAAATCTCATATCATTTCCCAAATAATACCTACCAAGGAAAGACACATATTTTTTTTATTTAAATTTTTTTTTAATTTTGATTTCTCCCCCTTAATTTGAGCATAGGGAAGAAATAAAATAAATGCGCAAAATTAAAAGAAATTTGTTTTTGAAACGAATCATTTTAAGAAAAACTCAGGAGTATCGAAAGAATTCAAACTGAAAGTCAGCAATTGAAGACGCATTCAGCAACGAATTCAGCCTTAACTGTGTTTCAATCTCGAAACAGATCCAATAATTCTTCACATCATTAAGCACAAACCCCATTTATGATCCTCTCCTTTTCTTCCTTTCCCGCAAAGGACACATACTCTTACTTAATGTTCTGAATGTTGTACAGTTGAGAGATGTCCCCTACCATGTGCTTGGAACAGCCACTATCAAGAAACCGGAGTCTGATGATATTCCTCCATAGCCGCTCCAGCACAGTGCGGGATTAGTTGGTCTCTGGAACCCAGTCCATTTTGAAACTGGGTTGACCTTTACCATCTATGCAAGGTACTCTCTCCCACGACATATCTTGTTTATCACACACAGAAGATGAAGAAATGTTAGAATCATTAGGAGATTTGGGAGAGTGAACCTTCGGAACCCATCTATAGTCGGGTTTAACCCATTTCTTGTTTGTTTGGATGAATGCCTTGTAACTTGCTTTTGAATTTGAAGTCGGCTGTCGAGACGACTTTGACCTAACCAGTCTTGATTTCACTGGAGCATCTCTTGAGCTTGGCTTCTTGGCCGACATTCTCTTCTTGTTGTTGGGAGTTGATTTCTTCGTCTTCTTTGCATTCCAGTCACCATTTAGCGATTTTGACCTTGAAGGGCTTCTTTTGGCGGATCTCCCTCTTTGTGCATTTTGCCACCCTTGTGCGTAGTAAGGAACGTATGTGCGATTTGGACAATTTCTGGCAATATGTCCAGGTGTTCCACAGTGAAAACATGTATGTTTCTTCACGTAGGAGTTGTTTCTTCCTGCCTCTGGTGGCATGCCCTTGCCTTGTTTCTTATTGTTACCATAAGCACACTTGCAGCAAGCACTTTGTTTCACTTGTTCTGGTGGCCTGTATTTCACAACAGCAGGTTTAGAAGTAACTGAGTTAGAAGCAATAGATTCAGAGTTCAAGGAGTCATTGGTTTGTTCAATAGTGTTCTCCTTGTTCTCATCTTCCACTACTTTACCTGCACAAGAAGTAGAATCATCAAAAACGTTCACCTTAATATTCTCAGTTGGCCCAGATTGTTCAGTCTTATCTGAAGCTCACACATGGATTTGCCCATACTGATCAAGAATTTCTTCCTCATTGGTCTCAAGGGGTGGATTATAGTTCTCATTAAATGGAGGTGGAACGCTATTATACCCTAGACCCTTACTTTGATTATCTTTGAACTTTAGTTGTTTTTCAATCATGGATGAAACTACCTCACTTGACACATCAAATTTCTTAAACGTGAATTCCGTATCATTATATTTAGCTTTCAATGCATCAAGTTCGGCAGTTAATTCGGTAAGTTGTCTCTTAACATAGTCAGAGTTTTCACATTTGTTGCTATATTCCTCTTGGAGCTTTCGAAAATCCTTAGTTTTGGCCTCTAGTTGTGTTTTTAAGGGGTTTTGGGCCTTCCTAAGTGTATATCCTTCATATTTAAGGTCCTCATTTTCCCTTTTTAGTAAATCATTTTGTTCACGAAGAAATTTAATTGTAGCTTCACAAGATTTAGAACATGAAACTTCATTGACCGGGATGTTTGAGGAACTCATTGTTTAAAAAAAATTGCCCTTTGACTTAAAACCTCAAAAGTCAAGCTTATAAAGTCAAAAATTAAAAGTCAAACTTGAAAAGTCAAATTTAGAAGTCAAACTAAAAAGCTAAAAGTAAAAATTTGAAGGTTAACCGAGAAAGTCAAAGGTCAAACTTGAAAGTTAAAGTCAAAATTTTAAGGTCAAAAGTCAAAAATGATAGTCAAAAATTAAAAACCAAAATTTTGGGTAGAAAATGGAATTTTAAAATTCAAAAAATTGTTTTTTGGGCTAAGATTGTTAAAAATCCGAAAATAGGAGCGAAATTTAAAAGCTATTTGAATTAATCAGGGAAGATATTTAACATCTGGCTTGCTAGATCAATTGGTAAGGCGTGGGTTGTGTGTGGGAGAGACCCGGGTTCAAATCTTGCTCCCACCAAGATTTTGAATATTTGCTGCTGACTGAACTAGACCACGCGCGCGAGCTGTTGACTACACACGTGGGCTAGACACCTGCTGGGCCGATAATTCGAGGACCGCAAACGATTTGGGCCAAAAACTCTTCGGACGCCGAAAACGCCAAGGAACCCTAATCCGAGATTTCGTCCGCCGCCGTGAAGACCGAGGTACGACCGAAAACGTGAAACCCTAGCCGTAAACAAGCGTGAAACCCTAGACGTAAACGAGTTTACAGCCCAAGGGTTTATAGCCGAAAACGGAGGTTTACAGTCGAAAAGAGTTTACAGTCGTAAACACAAGGAGTTTACAGTCGAGAACACATTTACAACCGAAAACTGATGAGCAGTTTACAGCCGAAAACGTCCAGTTTTTGCCAAAAACACAATTTTTCACCTTTTTAGCTCCAAAACTCGATCAAAAAGTCGTTTTTATGAAAAACACAAAAAACAAACCCCCAATATTTTTTCAAAAACTATCCAAAAACGTAAAATCCTTCAAGAAAAAATTCAAAAACGCTCCAGATCTTGCCAAAATGATTGATACAATCCAAGCTCTGATACCAACTATAAGTCCCAAATTTTGCTTGATGTATCAATCAGATCCACTTGATGGTGCGGAATCCCAATCAAGTGGATGATGCAAGATCAAATATGGAAGAAGGAGAAGAAGAAGAAGAAGATGAATCTATGATGTATTGATGATAAGATTGATGCTCCAACACAAGATTCACACACACACACACACACTCTTCTTCTCTCTAACATTCTCTCTCTAGAACACCTTGATTTACACACACTTAGCCCCCTTTTCCTTAAGACTCTACTGACACTATATATATATATATATATATATATATATATATATATATATATATATATATATGGAACAGTGGCTGCAAACACGTTTACAGCCGCAAACGAGTTTGCTGCCGCAAACACACCCAACCGCAAATACCACATGAACCGTAAACCCAAGGCTGTTTTCGGTTCTAGACCAAAAACTATTAAAGCCTACAAAAGTAAAGTATAAACCATATTTTTAGATCCAACACCCATATACGTGGGGCATACGTGTAGGTATGCGGGGCATACGACCGGCAAGGGAAAGCCATAATTTTTAGGGTTTGTGTCCTATTTAAACACCTTAAGTTGCTTCGGGAGTTTCTTATGACCAGCCTCCACATCTCTAAACCCTAAGAATGGAATACTAATTGCCTTGTGTGTGTTTTGAGCCTGGAAGTGAGCTTTGAAGGTGTTTTTGGTGATTCTGAAGGAAGATGAACTTGTAGAAATTGTATTGGTGTGGCTAGAGCTTGTGGATCGAGAATCATCATCAACTTGGAAATCTCTTTGAGGTATAAAGCTCTTAACTTAATGGTTCATTTTGTTAGATCTAGTTAGGGCTTGTTTTTATGATTTTTATGGTCCTTCAAGACATGCATGAGAGTATGAGTTACTCCAGAAGATAAGGATGATAGATCTTAGCATTTTTTAGGTCCCTTGTTCATAAAAATGCAATCTTGATGAGTGATATTGGACCATGCATGAGTTTGGGTGCTTATTATGGATTTTATTGAGTATTGGGTCCCATTAAGACATGCATAGGACTAAAATTGCCAACTTTACATGTTAAGACATCATTTAGGAACCGATCTGAGAATTGGACATGGTGGTTAACCAATTAAGCACTTAATGGCAAGTTGGTCTTACTACAGAGTACGCTGGTCATACCCAGGTTGTACTTCATGCGGACTGGCCAAAAATGGCGTACGTTGGGCGTAAGTCGGAGTACGTCGGCGCACTCAGCAGCCTTGACGTTTGTTGACTTTTGCATTTTAGGCTATATTTGGACTATTAGGGTTTTGGGCCTTGTTGGGACAATAGTTTTTCTGACTTTGGGCCATTGATAGGCCTTGGGCCTTCTTAGATGTAGGCCCATATAGGGCTTTGGGTACCATTTAGGAATTTGGGCTATTTTAGGCTTTTAGGTGTGGGTTCCTTTCGGCAGGGCCCGGTTATGGTTTATGACCAGATTATTAATTAGGATATTATTTGATGATATTTAGTGTGGAGGTTTTCCGTGTCAGCAGTCTGAGCATTTATCTGGTTTTTTCAGCAGTTTGAGGTGAGTCTTCTCCCTATACTTATGAGTCGGAGGCACCAATGCCGGCTCACTAAATTGTATATCTAGGATGCTAGTTGTCTTTGTGACTCTTGAATGTTTGTATGAGGCTTTGTGGTAATATATATATATATATATATATATATATATATATATATATATATATATATATATATATATATATATATATATACGTGCTGACCAGCTGGGTCTTGCGTGTTGTTACTGTGATTTGTTTGACAGTGTATGGGACTGCTATTAATCCCCAGAGTTGCTGATAACCCATCGGACATGCTATTTGCCCATTGATACTTCCGGTAGTCTCCAGAGATGTTGATAACCCACCGGGCGTGCTGTTTGCCCACTAGGACTGTTGATAGTCCCCAGGGTTCCTGATAACACATAGTTGTTTAAATGTGTTGTGATGTGTGTGGTTTTTTTGGGGACCTCACTAAGCTTTGTGCTTACGATTTGTGGTTCACATGTTCAGTTTTTCTTATATTGAAGAAGGGGCATGGCTCGATTGCATTGCATCAATGGGGGACTTGTGCACATGATAACTTTTAAATGATACTTTGATAAATGTTTTAAGATCTTGTAGTTGTGATTTGAATAAGAACTTAATGTTTTAAATAAAAAAATTTAGGTTACAATTTGGGGCGTTACAAATTAATTCATTTAACTTTGACTATTCAAGATGATGGATACCCGCAGTAGAGGTGGATCAGGTGGAATAGGTTGTGCTCAAGGCGGACACTAGAGGTTGTAAAGCTTGGTGTGTCATATTATAAATGAGATTCCACCTAAACAACCACCAAACCTCATGGAGACAATTACAGAAGAGATGGAAAAAGCTCTTCGTGATGCTTTGCCTACCCTCTTGGATGCACCGTAAGAGGCAACTAGGAGGAGAAATAATTAGCCACCCATTATTGAAAAGTAAAAAGAAGGCCAAGGAGAAAGTGAGAGTAGTCTGCATAAGGACAGAACAACGAAGGAAACTAGTTGTACTTTTAAGGTATTCATCGACTGTAAGTCTACTGGATATTTAGGAAAGGATGACGTGATAGCTGAAATGACTTGTATTACCCAGATTGAGAAAAAGTTATGTACCCACAAATGTTCTGAGAATGATAAAGTGGTGCATGCCATATATTTTTTGATATGAGCGACTCACTACGGGTGGGAGATGATTAATAGTACTCTTGGGGATAAATTGGTGAGTATGTTATCAATGGAGCAGTTCATGGTGAAGTTATGTGAAGAATACTATCTTCAAACTACGGTTAGACAACTTAATCATGATTTTATGCATTTAACTCAAGGCTCCAAATCTGGGCAAGATTATAGTGTGGAGCTCAACGAGAAACCTCGATTTATTAAGTATCAAGTTAATAATTGAAGAAAGGAAGATTAATAAGTATATGTGGGGACTGAAGACTAACATATGTAAATTCCTCCAAGCCTCAAAGGATACCACTTTCTGTCAAGTGGTTGAAGTGGCGAATGACAGAGAGATGGAGCTCAAGAGGCAAGAACGGGAAAATAAAGAGGAAAGTGAAGTAGGGAGAGAAATATTGAAGGGTCGTCAAAAAGGCGGGAAATGTCAGGAGAATCAATTCGAACATATCAAAAGATGGGTGAAGAGAAATGGTGTGATAAGTGTAGTAAGAATCATTAGTAAGTTGTAATACTACTCTACCTCATTTTCATCGTTGTGGAGGGACTAGAAACCTGCAAAAGAATTGTATTGCTAGTAGCCCAATGTCATTCAATTGTGGAAAACATTGTCACATTTGTACTAATTCTCTAAAGGAAAAATATGAAGTGCAAGTAATGCAGGGAAAACTGACCGAGGAAGATCATGACATGCTAAAAGGAATGATGGTGGAAACATGAAAGGTCGAATCTTCCAGATGGTGATAAAGGAAGCAAGAGGCTAGCCTGATGTTGTCTTAGGTACTTATATTCTAACCTCACTTCTAGTTTGAGTTTTATTCGACTCGGATACATCTTATTCTTTTGTTTCAGATCAATTAACTCTATGGTTGAATGTTCTACTAACCCCATAATTGATTATATCATATTGAATTAGTTGATGAAAGATAAGTTTTCGTTACGGAACCTTATAAATATTTTCGGTTTGAAATTAACGGCACCCTTTTCCCTATCAATTTGAAACCGATATCTACCAACGAGTTCTATGGAATATTGTAGTGGTTTGGTTGTCAACAAATAATGCACAAATATTTGTAACTAGGAGATTGTTGTAATAGAAGCTTCGAATAAGTCTAAACTCATTGTACGATGAGAGCGACGTTTTGGAAAGGTTATGATAATCTCAATGGAAAATGTTGAGAATGTTGTTCAAAAAGGAGGAATAGTATATATTGTTTATGTGTTGCAACTAAAGTCGAAAGGACTAAGTATGGGTGATGTCGAAATGGTGAAGGAATACTCAGATGTGTTTCCGTATGTGTTACCAAAACTGCGACCGGATCACAAAATAAATTTTGTAATGATGTTGTATTAGTATCAAATCCTATAACACGTACACCTTATCGATGAGCCCTATCAAAAATGGAGGAACTAAGAAACCAGTTGCATGAACTGATTGATCGTGGTTTTATTCGTCTTTATTCGTCACCGCGGGGTGCACCTATTCTGTTTGTGAAGAAAAAGAATGACACAATGTGCATGTGCATTGACTATGGTGAATTAAAAAAATCACGATAAAGAATCGGTATATTTTACCAAGGATTGAATTAATGTTGGGTTATCATCAGTTGCAGATGCAAGAGGTTGACATTCCAAAGATATGCCTTTCGTAGATGGTACAGTCATTAAAAAATTTTAGTGTTTCCATTTGGATTGACAAATTCGACTGCGGCTTTTATGGACCTAATAAACATGATTTATCATCCGTTTCTAGATAAATCTGTGATTGTGTTTATTGACGACACACTGATATACTCAAGGAGACAGGACAAACATCGAGAGCATTTGAAAAAGATTTTAGATGTTCTTCTCAAGGAGAAATTTTATTTGAAGTTCACCAAATGTGAATTTTGGCTGAGAGATGTTTAGTTTCTCGGTTCCAAAGTTGGTGAAGGCGGTGTGAAAGTAGATCCTCTTAAGATTGTTGTAGTAAGGAAGAGGGAACCGCCGAAAAATCCCATAGATGTTCGTATTTTCTTAGGAGTGGCTAGTTATTATAGACGTTTAATAGAGGGGTTTTCAAGCATTGTGGCGCCATTGAAAAACTTGACAACGAATACATAATAGTTTGTTTGGACGAAAACGCAATTAGTATCATTTCACCAACTCAAGGAGACCTTATACAAGGCACTAGTGTTGGGCCTACCGTAAAGTGAGAATCATTTTGTTATGTACACCAATGCTTTGCAAATTGGTATGCAAGGAGTTTTGATGAAACGAGGATAGGTTATAGAATATGCATCAGGACAGTTAAAATCGACAAAAAAAATCATACATGATCCTTGATTTAGAATTTGCGTCAATATTGTTCGCTTTAAAAGTCTACTGTGATTACTGATATGGGGATGGAATTTCATATTTTTAATGATCATAAAAGTTTAAAGTGCTTTTTTTATCAAAACAAATTAAATATACGCCAGCAAAGGTCGATGGAGTTGTTAAAGGATTATGATTTTGAAATCTTGTACCATCCTAGTAAAGCTAATGTAGTGGTCGATGCGCTAAGTCGAAATAAGAATCCATTCAAATAATGTATACTCGAAAGGTTATTGTTAGCCACATGCCCGATTTGATTAGAAAGGATCAAAAGGAGATTGAAAAGCCAAATAATCAAAAGTGTGAAAGAATTGTTAATTATAGTAAACAATTGGAACAGTTCTCAATGTGTAAAGACGTTCATGCGTAGAATATGGGTTCCAAGATTCGGTCAATCACGGAAGCTACTACTCGGCAATGAACATTCTACAAGATACTTGGTGTATCCATATAGTACGAAAATGAACCAGAGCCTGAAATCTTTGTATTGGTGGCTAGGGAAGAAAAAAATGAGGTAAGTATTTAGAGAATTTCTTGACGTGTTTGCAAGTGAAATCAAACCACCAGAAGCCTTGTGTGGAATTATAGCCGCTACCCATCCCTGTGAAGAAATGGGACGAGACAATTAAGGATTTTTTCACGAAGCTACCACTTACTACACGTGGTATGATTCTGTTTGTGTACTGGTCAATCGGTTAACTAAGTCTGCTCGGTTTGTACCGATAAAAGAAAGTTTTTCGATAGATCGACTAGTTGGTGTGTATGTTAAGGAGGTAATGAGGTATGTGATAGGTTTTAAGAGGCTAAAAACGATCTTTTTTATAAAACAATTTTAAGCGGTAATGGAAGCAATTTTAAAATAACATTTATTTTAAGACCATTTTAACAAAACCACCAAGGATCCATTTACATGAACTAGAAAGATTATAAACAACATATAGGTGATGGGTTTTATGCATAAGAAACAATCCTATGTGCTCATACAAACCCTAATGCTTGGATCTAGGTTTCTCTATTGTACATGCTTTGAATCCAAGACTTATAAACCCTAGATCTATCAAATAAGAACTGAAATAAGGGTTTAGTAATTACCTTTGATTGTTATATAGCAATAACAATCAATCTTTGCTTTGATTTTCTTCAGAAAGCTTAGTGCCTCAAGTGTTGCACCTCTAATGAAGTCACAAACACCACTAAGCAACTTGGATGAAGAGGGAGGAGAGAGGAGGCAGCCAAAACGTCTAGAAACCCTAATCTCAGAGTTGTATTCGTTTTTAGGCATAAGGGGCTCTTTATATAGGTGGCCAATTAGGGTTATCTAACAAGGAAACCCTAATTTGACTGCTTAAGCCCTAAGCAGCCCATGGACCCCTTCTGGAACATGCCTTGGACGATTTCTAATGGGCTTCCCCATAGAATTCGTCCAACCTATTATTCCAAGGTGATCCATAGCCCAATTGCAATTATCTTATAATAACAATTCCAGTCCCCTTAGTTTAATTAATCTCTTTTAGCCACAAAATTAATTCTTAATTAATTCTTGACTAATATTAATTAAACAATATGATTTCTCCTTTAATATATTATTCTCATAATATATTAATAAATCATAATTAAATCTTTCTCTCCTTAATTCATCCTACATATTGCTATGGTGAAGGCAACCCAAAAGGACCATGCTCATAATCGGGTCAAGTACATATCAAAATAGTTATGGACTTAGACACTAATCCAACAGTCTCCCACTTGGATAAGTCTAATAACTATTCTGCGTATGACTTCAGAACCTGATCAGCAATCGTAGCTTTCGAAAGCCGCTGTCAACTCTGATCTTATCAGATACGCGTGTCCTTTAGATAAGGGATTATATATTCATCCATTCTACAAGATATCGTATAGACATGAGACATGGATTGAAATCATTCTCTCAGTCTATGTGTCGTTTCCCGATTTTCGATTTGTGACGACTGACTAATTGAACAAATCAAATCAGTCCTGGCCCGGCCGAGCACTTTCCTTTGTCATCACTAAATCATCGAGGGGCCCACAGATATCGCTTTTATCCCACTTTGGGTAAAAGGAATGGATAAACTTCGACTCAAATGCTTGCTTGCACCTACTAATCGAATCACACACAACAATAAGTTTTATAACACCAAGTTACTGGTGCGTTTACTTATCATCAATATGCAACCGACCAGCAAATAACAACTTACACGTCTCGGTTTCAAGAATATATAATGTTATCGTCTCACCAATCACTCGTGATAAAACCATGAAGTGATTCAAGTGAGCGTGGGTTTAATCCAATACTTTAATCTTATCAAAGCACTCATGAACTCTGCAGCAAACTTGTGTTATGTCTAAACACTTTAGACAATCTACAGACAGATTCATGACAGTCTTCCTTCATACTTACTTCCAACGTATGACCGACTGTGGAGGTTCGAATAACCTAGTTATTCTGGAAGTCAAAACATGCAAAATGAAACGCAATAATAATATTAATCCTATATGGTCCCAAAACTTTTGAGCGTAAATGAAAACCCTTTTATTTAAACACCATATTGATTACTCATTATTCATTGCTTACTGTTTCAGAAAATCAACTTATTACTCGAATTATAACCACAATTGTCCCATGCTCCAAGCATGCACACTTTGGTTTCCTATGGTCCATTCTTTATGAAATAGATCACTTGGAAAACTTTTCCAATGAAACTCATTTCATAATCCCCAATATGTCAGATTCTAACATTTTATGCAACGATCCTTTCGTAAAGTCATAGCACAAAAGACATCAAGACTTGGCCAATGAAATCACAAAGTACTCTATATGAAATTGTTACAAAACAATTATATAGATGTGATCTCTCTCACTCAAAGTACATTCCTTTGAACATCCTTTTTGCATAAGGGTTTCTAATCTAGACATATTTCTTAATATCCAACTCCCATTAATGGAAACATTTCCATATTTGCCATATGACAACTCATTCCTAATAGAATCTTATCTATTCACAATAATGTCAATATAGTCCATCCAATACTATACTTCCAACTACTCACACGCGACAAATCCTCAGTGAACCTCAGATCGTCCTTTGATAGTTGTTTAATTATTTTAGTCAGAACCAGTTCTAGTCCCTTTTCCCTCTTAATGCCCTAGGCATTTGGAAAATTTTATAATGGTCAAATATTATAGCATATGCAATCGATCCTATACCCGAAGCGTATTGGACACGATGCATAATGTCTTACATAAAGACATGATACTTCATCATCCTTCAGCCATAATATTTTATGTGCCATGTTCCCACAATTCGAACTATGAAGAGGGATGCCGTAATCATAATCGAAGTTTGAGAATGCACTATGTATCCTTGACTAAATTTATTAACATTTCTTGATCTAAGCTTTAGAATTTTGAAACGAAGTATAATATTCTCTCCCTTAATTATAGCAAAATAACTTTTCAACCCTTACAACTTTGCAAAATGAATCTTTGTTTTCTATAATTAATATTGCTAACTTGCAATACTTATCATAATAATCATGCTCCCACTAATATGATGATTATTTTCTTACCAGCATAACACTTATGCTCCCACTAGCTTTGACATGTATTCAGAAAACAATTGAACTTCTAGAAAACAATGCTTATTGAATTCCTTAGGTTCATATTTCTAACACCTAATGCTTTGATAAGCCTTTATCTAAGCTTTTTAAGCTCATACACCTTTGCCTTAGATAGCTCACATGTGTGTCTAAACAATTCAGAATTTATGTTACTAAGTCCCAAATGTTCAGACCAATTGCCAAATATCACAATTCGAATTATGAAAAGGGATGCCGTAATCATAATCGAATTTGAGAACACAATTTTCACAATTGCTATCTTCTTAAAATCTCTCTTAGTGAAAGCATTTCCTCACAATCATTTTCATGAAGGAGGAAAACCTTATGACACTTAGATTTTATGATGTATGCATTCCTATCCATGTGAATTTGTCAAAACGAAAGTTTGCGACAAATCCAAAACCATATGGACTGAACTTGTTCAATCTTGATTTCTTGCCTCATGGTAACATGAATGCCCACCATGTCTTCCAAGCAACTCACCCTTTCATATCAATGTACTTTCCATTGATCAAGGTGCTTTGTCTTTATGCATTCAAATGAGAACTCATAGAACTCACACGCATAATTAACTCCATTGGAATGGCACAGAAAAAGAGTATGTCATCCACGATAGGCTTTAAACCTCAAGTCGTGTGCTAGTGATGATCAACTAGGTTTACTTTTGATTTGTTCTTGAAACTTTTCAAGACCATTAAGACTCCCACTGACTCCTTGACATATAAGATTCTCTTGTCAAGAAACATTTCTTGACAAACAAATATTCAAGAGTTAGTGTAGCCTTTTGTCAAGTTTAACACTACACACAATTGGTCCTGGTTGGTCTTTGTCTTATCCAAGACATCACAACTTACTAATTTCAAATGTGCAAGAATAAGAAATTTTTTTTCAAATTCCACATCTAACGAGTGTTATAAACCTACTTAAGACTTGCCACTCATGTCAGAATCTTGACTCTAAGACTTGATATTGGAAACGAAGTATGATTGACTTCTTGATTTAACCATTTCTACAATTCTCGATTCCTCAATTGCACTAAGACTCACTTAGAGGATCAATTGAGATATGGTTCTTAATCATTAAGACTTATCATAAAACACAATAAAAGGTACTCTCCCTTCTTCGTAGAATGGAGAAACTTTTATCTTTCTGCCTACTTGATTCTTCTTATTCGTTCTGCTATTGATTAAAACTCTTTCAATCAACTCAGAATTATACTTAATCTTATAAGTATAACCATATTTACTAAACTTTAGTAAATCATGACGAATATCTTTATCACTCTTGTGGTGGACTTGATCAACACACAACCTAGTGTACTCGATCTCCTAGTCCTTCTCTTGACACTTTGTCAAAGAATTAGTCTAATTTCCAAATATGAAGTTTCTCATTCATCACGCAACCAAGTTCCATGATTCCAAGTTTCTGTCTAACTGAAACTTGGGCGATGAGAATCTTCCCTTATTTGGCAAATTTTCGACATTTCCACAAATAACATAATTGAGAATCAAATCCATTATAGAAACAATTAAACATCAATTTTTCATATACACCATTGCAAGGATAAATAAATAAGACAAAATCAAAATTTATTTTATTGCGGAAAAACTTGTCCTTACAATGTAATTCAACTGAAAAACTATGCTATTACATATTTCTTATCATTCTATCCTAACTCTAGAGTAGCAGCTCAAAAATCTGATCCTCGAGTCCATGCGATCGAAATCCATTTCTTCATGATCAGATTCAGCACGCTTCTTCCTTAAGCTTCCTCTCTTTTCTTTGATCCTGCAAAAACATCAAAATGTAATCTTATCACATCATGTATTAAGAATCAAAGAATAGGAACTTATAGAGTTAGTTAATAGATTTTACCTGAAGTAGAGCCATACGTCTTGACTCTCCCATCTCTTAGATCTCTCAGGTAAACAAGGCAGCTTCGTCTCCAATGCCCCTTCTCTTGGCAGTAGAAGCAGATGGACTCTTTTGGAATGGCACAAGGAACTATCTCAGAATTTACCTTTTCTGGATTTCCAATGTCACCATTTTCAATGTCCATTGAAGTTTGGGAGTTTGATTTGCCAGACAAATTTGCTTGATTAACATGCCAAATCATTTCTGATTCAGCAGCTATAATCAAATAGGTCAAATCAATGAGGGTCACGTCATGGTCCATCATATAGTACTCTCTAACGAACTCACTATATGATTCAGGAAGTGACTGAAGAACCCAGTCAACAGCCAATATTTCTGAGATATCGACACCCATCATCCTTAACCTATCAATGTGTGACTTCATCTCTAAGATGTGTGCACACACAGGTTTCCCATTTTCGTGTTTACTTGCCAAAAGGGCTTGAGTGAGCTTGAACTTTTCAAGCCTTTGAACTTGTGGGTTAGGGAGAATAATTGGAGGAGGTGGAGGAAGTGAAGCATGACTCTCATTTCCTTGATCGTATCGTGGAACGTCATCTTCATTTGGAAAGCTTGTTCCAAGGGACTTGGGAAGACCATTGTAAGATTTAGACATCTACAAAACGGGAGAAAATTCAAGTTATTTGATAAGAATCCTTGATGTAACACCCAAATGAAACATCAAGGCTAGGATCCAACACAACATTCTACAACCTAGAAGAGGGATGTCGTAATCCAGTTGCTGAATATTTGAAGGTAGGTAAATGACGATTTACCAATTCCCACCATGAAAAACGGAAAAAGAAATTTAAGTTTTAAACGAATTGAAACTCCTAGATCTTTTGAGATTCATTGAACTTTTCAATGGCATGTTAAATCTCGATTATGCCCTTCTATTTGTGACTGGGATGTCGAGGATCACAAATAAGGTGTGAATAACCATGCGAATGTACTTGGTGCACTCAATGTCATGCTCACCTAATCAATGTGTCGGTTAACCACACACGCTCCATTGATCTATGACAAACATCGAATCACCCTTCGTCACCAATGCCAAACCCAAATTAGTGTGCCGGTTAACCACACACGCTCCACTAACGTTTCGACAAACGTACAAAGTGTAATTCCGTGGATTAGCATACAATTCCACATTTTTCCTAAAGTAACTATGATTTGGGAATTTATAAAAGCATTTAGTTACTTTGTACTTCATTATACTTATAATGGAAGGTTTCGTCCTATCCTACCCGTTCGGCTAACGACCCTCCACTAGTCAAGAAGAGTGCGGTGGGTAAGAGTGGATACCCATTCAATCGCCATTTTATAGGCAATTTCCTTAAACACCCCTTATAGACCAGCTTCGTGAATGAGGCCTACTAACGGTAAGACTGACTCTTTACTCATATATATAATATTAGACTTTTAATGTTACATATATATAGTATAGGGTGTATTTTACACTTTTAAAATACTAGGTGGTTTTATTAACTTTCTCTTTTAATTAAACTTTTAATTAACTTAACAAAACCATGAGGGTGTAATTTGAACTTTTCAAAATACTTGAGTTTTAGAATTTAAATATTACATAATTAAACTATTAATCAAAATTTTAAATTCCAAAACTTGAGGGCAAGTTTTGAAACATTTCAAAACATTAGGGTTTAACTATTTAAATTTCAAAAACAAACTTTTAGGTTCAAATTTAAACTATAAAACCTAAAGGGAGTAATTTGAAACTATTCAAACTTACTAGGGATCAAATAACAAATAATATAAATCAAACAATTAATTTAGTGATTATCTATATTTGACCTAATTCAATTTCTTGCAAGATAAGTTACCCAATTAATACAAATAATCAATTTTAATCATATAAGGAATTTATTATCTAATCAATTGGTAATTATCTTGTGTTTTGGCAAGGATAATCATTTAATTAAGATAAAATTCGGATTTTAACTTCAAAAAAACGATTTAGGCATCAAATCCAAGTCAAAATAGCAACAAAATCTCGAAATATCCTCTGCCTGACGCACAAACTCGCCGAGTCAGCTCTGAACTCGCCGAGTAGGGCCAACTCGCCGAGTCCAGATACTGACTCGCCGAGTTGAGTCGGGCAGAGGCAAAAAAACTCGATTTTCAGCAAGCAAAACAGTTAAGCATCACATACAATTGAAACCAATCAAGGCTCTGATACCACTGATGGGTTTTATGCATAAGAAACAATCCTATGTGCTCATACAAACCCTAATGCTTGGATCTAGGTTTCTCTATTGTACATGCTTTGAATCCAAGACTTATAAACCCTAGATCTATCAAATAAGAATTGAAATAAGGGTTTAGTAATTACCTTTGATTGTTATATAGCAATAACAATCAATCCTTGCTTTGATTTGCTTCAGAAAGCTTAGTGCCTCAAGTGTTGCACCTCTAATGAAGTCACAAACACCACTAAGCAACTTGGATGAAGAGGGAGGAGAGAGGAGGCAGCCAAAACGTCCAGAAACCCTAATCTCAGAGTTGTATTCGTTTTTGGGCATAAGGGGCTCTTTATATAGGTGGCCAATTAGGGTTATCTAACAAGGAAACCCTAATTTGACTGCTTAAGCCCTAAGCAGCCCATGGACCCCTTCTGGAACATGCCTTGGACGATTTCTAATGGGCTTCCCCATAGAATTCGTCCAACCTATTATTCCAAGGTGATCCATAGCCCAATTGCAATTATCTTATAATAACAATTCCAATCCCCTTAGTTTAATTAATCTCTTTTAGCCACAAAATTAATTCTTAATTAATTCTTGACTAATATTAATTAAACAATATGATTTCTCCTTTAATATATTATTCTCATAATATATTAATAAATCATAATTAAATCTTTCTCTCCTTAATTCATCATACATATTGCTATGGTGAAGGCAACCCAAAAGGACCATGCTCATAATCGGGTCAAGTACATATCAAAATAGTTATGGACTTAGACACTAATCCAACAATAGGATGTTGAGAAGACAACATTTGGAGACTTTGATCACACTTGTACTTGGGGAGTTAGAGTAGATGGCATGAACAAGGAGTTTGATATTCTCTAAAAGTATCCACCAACAAGAGTAAGGCACAATGGAATGCTAGTTACCTTTTATATTTGTAACTTCTTAATCCTTTATGTATTTAATTCTACAATTAAGTACTTAAGGAGAAGAACTTCTACACCACCAACACTTGCAACTAGTCTTTAAAATATAGCAAGGGAGAGGTAGAGAGGAGGCTAATGTTTTAGAGAGTAAAACCCAGGAAGTGTAATGGACAATTGGAGGCATGGTGTATGAAGTGTGAATCATTACAAGCAACAACCCATCCTTATGGGATGGGTTCGGCCGAACTCAACAAAGAGGAGGGCCAAAGGGTGTGTAACACTCTACCTTGTATAAATTTTATACATGTTATGTCTAGTGATATCCAGTATGTCCTAAAACATATAGATGGCATATTATACCATACAATTGTTGGATTAGTGTCTAAGTCCATAACTATAATTGGTATGTACTTGACCCGACTCGGCATGGTCCATTTGGGTTGCATGGCATCGGAACATTTGGATAGACCGTTTATGAGGAAAAGACATTTTGTGACATATTAATATATTATAAGTTCTAATATATTAATATGAAATCATGTTATTTAATTAGTATTGATCAAGAATTAATTTGGACTTAATTTAGTAATCAAAAAGAGACTAATTAAATATATGGGGATTGACTGTGTAAATCATTCATTCTTATATATGTGGGCTTATGATCCAAGATTCCTTTATGTTGGGTTTAACCCATGTGGTGATCCATGGATACTCCATGGAGGTTAAAACCCATGGAGCATAAGGAATGGGAAAAGTCATGAGTTACATGGTGTAACCCTAATAGCC
Source organism: Lactuca virosa (assembly GCF_052849685.1). Lineage (NCBI taxonomy): Eukaryota > Viridiplantae > Streptophyta > Magnoliopsida > Asterales > Asteraceae > Lactuca > Lactuca virosa. The sequence goes on from NC_136430.1 coordinate 262,675,904, forward strand.
ACACTATATAAGAACCCCTTTAGTTCAAGAAATGGGCACTAGTGATACATATTTTGAGGGCTAGCCGATTTGAACATGTATGTCTTCTTCTCATGGTTATTCCAAGAGTTCATGATGTTGTGTGAACCATTTGAGGTGTCACACTTGGGGCACTAGGCTCTCAAGCTTCATGGAGTCAAGCAACAACAACAAGGTATGTATTCTATCTATTTTAGTATCCTAGTATCAATGTTTTGGTATGCTAGTTAGGATAATACCTTGGATAATCATATTTTCATGTATAATAGAGAAAACATAGATCCAAGGTATTTAGGGTTGCATGTACACTTAGGAGTGTTAGAATGCTCAAAACCCATAAGTGGTATCAGAGCCTAGGCTTGTTTTCAATTATACTTGATGCAAATTGCTGAAAAATGCTGAAAAAGTCGAATTTCGGGCATTCTGGGCACTGGACTCGCCGAGTCCACTGATGAACTCGCCGGGTCCATGAAGAAAATCATCCTACTCGACGAGTAGGTTGATACACTCGACGAGTAGGAGCCCCTGACAGCATATCTTTGAGTTTTTTGGCTAGAAATGGACTAGGAACATTACCATAAGCTGTTTTTGAACCTATAATCCTGTTTTTGATGTGGTAATGTTCATACTAATCCAATTTCAAAGATAATTGTCAATAGATTCATGTTTTGTATTAGTTTAGTGATTAGGCTAATTACATGAAAAAGTTTGATTAAATTATCTTGTTCTTATGAGTTACTTAGATTAATAGAAAAGTTAATTGATTATGTGTTTTCAATCCATTTTAATCTAAGAGTTGATTCTAAAATGTGTTTTTGTAACTTGTCCTCAAGTTATATGAAAAGTCACATTTAAGTTTCATAAAACTCATAAAAGTTGGTAATGGTTACAAAAATGAAGAGTCTTGTCCTCAAGTTATGGAGGTTCAAGAGTCACTTCATTAAGTAATAAAATGTGTAACCTTAATTAATTCCATAAATTACAAAATAAAGAAAAGTTACATTCTTTTATTAGTTTAAAGTCTTCCATAACTTGTCCTCAAGTTATGGAACTTGAAGAGTTTTTTTTTAATTAAAACTACTTTAAACACATAAGTTATGGAATTAATTAGTTTTGAATAGTTTCAAAACTTGCCCTCAAGTTTTGGAATTTGAAAAGTTTTCTCTTATGAATACTTTAATTCCAAGTTAGCCCTTAGAATTTTAAAAGTTAAAATTCAAACCCTTATACTATTATTATAATTTTAATTATATAGATATGTATAAGATAAAGTCAATCTTACCGTTAGTAGGCCTCATTCACGAAGCCGGTCTATAAGGGGGGTATAAGGTTACTGCCTATAAAATGGCAGTTTAATGGGTGTCCACTCTCACCCACCGCTTCCTTGACTGGTGGATGGTCGTTAGCCGAACGGGTAGGAAAGGACTATAATTCTCCCTTCATTAAAAGTATTAATGATAAATACTAAGTAACTAAACACTTGTACATTCCCAATCTTAGTTACTTAGGAAAATGTGAAAAGGTGCTAACCCATGAAATTACACTTTGTACCTTACCAAGTCATTAGTGGAGCGTGTGTGGTTAACCGGCACACTAATAAGGACTAGTAAGAGTGGCAAAGGGTAACTTGACTCTATTATAGATCGGTGGAGCGTGTGTGGTTAACCGGCACATCGATTAGGTGATAAAGTTAAGGGTACCAAGTCAATTTGTATGGTTATTCACACCTTGTTTGTGATCCTCGGCATCCCAGTCACAAACTTGAGAGGGCACAATCCAGATTCAAACATGCCATTGAAAGTTCAATGTATCTCAAAAGATCTAGGAGTTTCAAATCCAATTAAAACTTAATTATATTTCGTTTTTCATGGTGGAAATTGGTAAATCGTCATTTACCTACCTTCAACTATTTTATAACTTGGATTACGGCATCCCTCTTCCAGTTATAAATAGGTTGTTGGGTCCTAGCCTTAATATTTCATATTGGGTGTTATATTAAGGACTTTAAATCAACTCTCTTGAATATCTCCCAAAAGATGATCTTCCCAAATCTCTTGAAACAAGCTTTCCTAAATGAAGATGATGTCCCATGGAAATCATACTTCTTTCACCTCCTCCAATTATTCTCCCTAACCCACAAGTTCCTGAAAAGTTTAAGGTCACTCAAGCAAAGGTCTATATGTGATCACATCTTGGAGATGTAGTCAGATATTGACAAGCCGGGAGAGTTGGGTGTCAAAGTCTTGAGAAAGTTGGTGACTCAACTATTTTCTAAGTCACATAGTGAGTTCCTTTGGGACTCCTATGAAACAGACTATGACAAGACCCTTAATGATCTTATCTATTTGCTAAGATCAACTTCCTAAACTTTATGGACATTGACAATGATGACATTGGATATCCAGTAAAGCTCTCTCTTCCCAATGGAAAGGGATCGGCCATAGTCAACTCGGTTGACCAAATGGTAAAGAGAACGACTAAGTCTGAGATAGTCCCATTATCAAGGGTCTATTGCCAAAGAAAGGGGCATTGGTTGCGAAGCTGCCAAATTTACCTAAGGATATTAAAGTCAATAAGTTTGACTCTACTTCGGGTAAAGTCCACTATCTAACTCTGCTAAGTTTCTATTCTGAGATTCTTGATACATGATGTGACTGGGTCACATGTTGATGTTTTAAGAATCAAAGAAAAAGTGAAGAAACTTAAAGAAAGAATATGCTGAATCTGATGGCATAGATGGATTTCTATCGCATAGTTTGAAGATCGGATTCTTGAGCTACTTCTTAAGAGTTATGATATATTGCTTAGGACTAAATAACAACAAAGTTTTCATGTGCTTTTGCATTGTAAGGATAGTTTTTCCGCAAAGTTTTAAAATAAAAGAATTTTTTTTTTTGATTTTATTTATTTTAAAATATCCTTACAATGGCATTTGTGAAAACTTTTGTTGCTTATAAGATTCCATTAAGAGCAAGAGTGGAAATATGAATTTGATTCTTTCATTTGTGGTAGTGTCTAAATTTATCAAATAAGGAAAGATTCTCATCACCTAAGTTTCAGTTGGATAGAAACTTGGAATCATGCAAGTTGTATAGCATGATGAATAAGAACTTTCAAGCATTGGAAAAATTAAGACTAAGTACTTGTTCACATGGATGTGTGAGTCAAGTAAAGGATCGAGTACACATTCTTGTGCACTGATCAAGCCCACCACAAATAATCGTTAAGACTATTCGTCATTATTTACTAAAATTCAGTAAATATGGTTATACTTACAAGCTTAAGTGTAATTCTGAGACATTGGAAAAGGTTTCAATGTATGGCAGAGCGAATAAGAAGAATCAACCTAGGCAGAAAGATAAAAGTTTCTCAAATCTGAAAAGATGGGAGAGTACTTTAGTATCATGTTATATAATCATCTTAATGATTAAGAGACCTTATCACAATTCATCCTCTAAGTGCATTCTGGTAGCTAAGAAGAGGAGCTATGAATTGTTGAAGTGGTTAAATCAAGAAGATGATTTATACTTCGTTCCAAAAACAATTCTTAGAGTTATACTCTAAGATTGTAACTTGAGTGACATGTCTTAAAGAAGGTTTAAAACACTTGTCAAATGTAAGAGTAAAAGTTTTCTACTCTTGTACATTTGAAATTGGTAAGTTGTGATGTTTTGGATAAAACAAAGACCAACTAAGGCCAATTATGTGAAGTGTTTGTCTTGATTAGAATCCACACTATCTCTTGAATATCTGACAAGAAAGTCTTATATGTCAAGAGGACAATGGGAGTCTTAAAGGTCTTGAAAGTCTCAAGAACTAATCAAGAATAAAACCTGAAGTTCTTTACTAGCACACGACTTGAGGTTTATAACCTATCGTGTCGACATGTCTGTGCCTATTCAAGTTGGCTTTGCATAGGAGTTCTGAGAGTTCTCAATCGGTTGCACAGCTACTTAGAAGCAATGGCAGGCCCTTGAGCTGCCAAATGGCAAGAATTTAAGATTGCACAAGTTTAATCCATATAAGTGTGGATTTGTCAGTAACCTTGTCTTGTGATTATGGTTTTGACAAAATTCATATGGATAGGAACTCATACACCATAAAATCTAAGTGTCATAAGGTTTCTCTCCGATTCATGAAAATGATGGTGAGGAAACACTTTCACTAAGTAGATTTTAGCTAGATAGCAATTGTGATATTTGCATTCTCAAAGTCGTTAGTGGAGCGTGTGTGGTTAACCAGCACACTAACATGGACTTGTGAGAAGTGGTAAAGGTCTAAACAATCGAGACTATGATTACGGCATCCCTTTTCATAGTTCTTAAAATTGTTTAGACACACCTGTGAGCTATCTAAGATGAGGTGTATGATATTGATAAAGTTTTATCAAAGCAATCTAGTATCAGAAATCTAAACTTTGGTAAGAAAGTCAATAAAGTATTGATTTCTAGAAGTCCAGCTGATTTCTGATTACATGTCAAAGCTAGTGGGAGCATAAGTGTTATGCTAATAATCATCATGTTAGTGGGAGCATGATAATTATGATAAAGGTTGCAAGTTAGCAATGTTAATTATAGAAAACAAAAGTTTCAATTCGTGAGGCTGCAGGGGTTGAAAAAGTTGTTTTGCTATAATTAAGGGAGAGAAAATTATACTTCATTTCAATTCTAAAAGCTTAGATTGAGATTTTAATCGTATTTAGTCAAGGATATATATATGAATTTCATGTTGGAATGGCTCAACATAAGGAAATTCTATATATGGGTCCATTATTTGCGTTCTAAAATTCGATTATGATTACGGCATCCCTTTTCATAATCTGAATTATGAGAACTTGGCAAATAGAAATGGAAATGTTATAGCAAAAGACTGGTTTAGTCTTTATGTGAGACATCATGACTCGTGTCCCATATGCTTCGGATATAGGATCGATTTCATGTGCTATATTCATCCTTTCTAAAATTTTCCAAATGCCTGGGGCACTAAGAAGGGAAAAGGTCTAGAACTGGATATGACTAAAAGGATTAAGCAATTGTCGAGGACAATCTAAGGTTTACCAAAGATTGGTTGCTCAAGGACAGTTGGAAGTATAATGTTAATTCTGGAAGGACCATATTGACATAATATGTAAGGAGGCAACTCTTGTTCAGAAGTGATAGTCAAAATGGAATATGGAAATGTTTCAAAGTTGGAAATTATTCAATCTGTGTAAGATTAGGAAACTTAATGCAAGAAGGATGTTTCCAAGGAGTTGATCTCCTTGGAATGCTCTGTAATGGTTGTTGTCAAGTCTTTCTGACTCTGTGCATAATCATTACAGGAGGATCAATGCATATAAGTTTAGAATCTAACAGATTTCAGTAAATGGCATGAATTTGGAATTCTTGCATTTGCAGTAAGGATTTGGGACTGTGAAAGAGGATCATTGGAGTTATGTTCAATTGATCTAATTCACAAAGTGAAGATCATAGACAAATATAGTATGCATACTTGGTGTATGGCATGACTAGTGTTTAGAAAACATAGTGTACATGCTTGGAGCATGGGACAACTATTGTTTTAAATTCAAGAATAAAGTTGATAGCTGAAACAGTATACAATGAATAATGTGTAATCATATGGTGATAAATAAAAGGTGTTTTATTTATGTTCATAGGTTTTGATACCATATTAGATTCTATTATTATTGTGTTTCATTTTGCATGTTTTGACTTCCAGAATAACTAGGTCGTTCTTCCTGATTGACTAAGTTATTCAAACTATCCACAGTCGGTCATATGTTGGAAGTAGATATGAATCAAGACTGTCATGGGTTGGCTTGTAGAGGTCTAAGATGTTGGACAAGGGGCTACAACACTCATGAGTGCTCATAAGTTCTGAGTATTGGATTCAACCCGCGCTCATTGGAATCACTTCATGGATTTTATCACGAGTGATCATGAGACGATAATATCTTATATTCTTCAAACCTAGAGATATGAGTTGTTACTATGAGTTGGTTGTACATTGATTGCACGAAAACGCATTCGGTAACTCGGTGTTATAAAACGTGCCTTTGTGTATGATTCAACAAGTAGTAGAACAAGCCATATGAGTCGAAGTTTATCCATTCCTTTTACCTTCGGGATAAAAGCGATATCTGTGGGCCCCTCGATGATTTGATGATGACAAATGGAAGTGCTCGGCCGAGCCAGGACTGATTTGATTTGTTCAATTAGTCAGTCGTCATAAATCGGAAATCGGGAAACAACAAATGGACAGAGAGAATGATTATAATCCATGTCTCAGTCCATATAATATCTAGAATGGAGGAATATATGATCCCTTATCTAATGGACAAGTCATTGACAAAGGTCAGAGTTCATCTACAAGGTCAGAGTTCGACAACGGCTTTTGAGAGCTACGATTGCCAGTTGGTTCCTGAAGTCATACGCAATAATAGTTTTAGACTTATCCAAGTGGGAGACTGTTGGATTAGTGTCTAAGTCCATAACTATAATTGGTATGTACTTGACCCGACTCGGCATGGTCCATTTGGGTTGCATGACATCGGAACATTTGGATAGACCGTTTATGAGGAAAAGACATTTTGTGACATATTAATATATTATAAGTTCTAATATATTAATATTAAATCATGTTATTTAATTAGTATTGATCAAGAATTAATTTGGACTTAATTTAGTGATCAAAAAGAGACTAATTAAATATATGGGGATTGACTGTGTAAATCATTCATTCTTATATATGTGGGCTTATGATCCAAGATTCCTTTATGTTGGGTTTAACCCATGTGGTGATCCATGGATACTCCATGGAGGTTAAAACCCATGGAGCATAAGGAATGGAAAAAGTCATGAGTTACATGGTGTAACCCTAATAGCCACACTATATAAGAACCCCTTTAGTTCAAGAAATGGGCACTAGTGATACATATTTTGAGGGCTAGCCGATTTGAACATGTATGTCTTCTTCTCATGGTTATTCCAAGAGTTCATGATGTTGTGTGAACCATTTGAGGTGTCACACTTGGGGCACTAGGCTCTCAAGCTTCATGGAGTCAAGCAACAACAACAAGGTATGTATTCTATCTATTTTAGTATCCTAGTATCAATGTTTTGGTATGCTAGTTAGGATAATACCTTGGATAATCATATTTGCATGTATAATAGAGAAAACATAGATCCAAGGTATTTAGGGTTGCATGTACACTTAGGAGTGTTAGAATGCTCAAAACCCATCAACAATATGATATAGTAACTAGTTATAACCTCTAGAAACACAATTTTCAAAAACTAATAAATTTTTCGTAATTAAATAAGAGAGTTGATTCTATTTGTTAATAATCATATTAATATTAAATATTCAGTATGTGTAAATTTGCTAAAGGAGTGACCTTATAGGATGACATGTTATTGACAAACATCATTCTAAAATGATTCTGGATCATATAGCTCCAACAATCTCCTACTTCCACAGATTCATTGTAGATTGACTTAAACATTGGTTGATGTCTAGCAACAGACTAATTCCCCCCCCCCCCCCCCCCAACAACACACGAAGTAGTGCCATCTAGAAACTACCAATTTCCAAGAGCTCAAAGCTAAAACTAGTTATAATGTTTGGTATCAATTATTCCTTTGTCACATAACATCATGTTGAACGATGAGACATGAATCACAATCAATATCATTTTCGTGTTGAACTTTAAGCAAGGCCTTAGATGTTTAACTCTCAACAAATAAGAGGAACAAATCTCATATTGACTACGTGCAACTATCATGTAGTTCATGTTTTGCCCAATGATGGCCTTATATTTGTCTTTTAACTGGAACATCTTTAAACCATGTAAAAGCACAACAATTCCTACAGTCAAGTCCCAAATATGTATCTCAGGTCGAAGAATACAAAGACACTACATTTATCAAACATCACTCATTACTATGATCCATGAAGTGATCTTGATACGGGTCATGTCCAATACTTATTATCCTATCAAGTACCTTTGGATTTAGTCACATCCCTTTGCTATTTTCATATCCACCAAAATCAACCATTACGTTCATATTAGTCTTATTTCATAGACGCTCCCACGACTATGAAAGACTATGGACATCTAGAATAATGAGGTTATTCAACGATTAACCATGCTAATATAGAAGACAACGATTATTAATTGAAAAGATCATATCCAATATATCAAGTAATTCAAATATATGTTGCTTATATTGTTCCAATATTCAAATACTAAATTGGAATCACATCTAATCACTTAGAAGAACAAGGTTCTATAGCGCCAGTGTGACTTTAAGGCTTTAGTTAATGAAAGAACTTAGTTAATACGTCAACTTTGAATTGTATAATCTTTGCAAATAGTAACATTTTATGTTTCATATATATATATATATATATATATATATATATATATATATATATATATCCCTTAATAAGTATGGTTGTCATTGTTCTTTGGAAACAATTTTTTCAGAATGTTTTAAAGTCGCAAAGTAATAAATTTTGTGTTTTAAAATAGTAACCAACTCATGTTCTATATATGGTTACATGCTATCTCATGTTGAATAAGTCATCCCTCTTTTAAATTTTACATTTTGGCCCAAATATTAAATTTTACTAGAAATTTGGTTTGAATTTAAAATTTTGTTATGAATTAGCTTCAAATTTAGATTCGTTTTTATAAATTCGTTTTTCTATGACTTTTTAATATTTTTATAACGGTATATAAGATTTTATTCTTAACTTATTTTCCAATTAAAAAAATCTTTGACATTATAATTTTTTTTTCATCTTTTTTATTCCCTGGTATACATTAGCAAACCAATATTTATTACTGATTTTGCATTAGTTGGATTTGATGAAATAACAAATATCAATTAAAATATTTTATGTTTAATTGTTATTTTATTATTTCCTCATATGTTATATCATATTTGTTATTCATCAATATAAGTGTCGCACAATCAATATTTAAAATTCGTTTGCTAATATACATAAGGCAATACAAAAATTAGAAAAAGTTAATAAAATATTGTAAAAGCAATTATTAAAAAATTGGAAAAAAGTTTAAAAGAATCTTAAAAACCATTTCAAAAATATCTTTAAAAATTATAGAAAAATATATCTGTAAAAAGGTTAAATTTGGGATGAATACGTAAGAAAAAAAATTTCAGACTGAATTTATAATAAAATTTAAAATTTGCGTTAAAAATCTAAAATTAAAAAAATGACATATTCAACCTGAGATAGGATATAATTACATAAAAAACATAAGTTAGTTAGCCTTTTAAAACAAAAAATTAATTAACTAAAAACTTTAAAACATTTTAAAAAATTGATTTTAAAAAACATTCATAATTATAATGCATAATATATATATATATATATATATATATATATATATATATATATATATATATATATATATATATATAGGGAAATGATCAAATGAGAACACCTAAAAGATTGAGAACGCAAGAACACTTCTGGACCAATCATATTATAATGTTATATTAGTAATTGTTTATTTGTTTTAAATTAAATCAAATTAAATTCAAATCTTAATTTCCTAAAATTTAGTGATAATGATTATCTACCTAAAATAAAATATGAACCGATTTTTTTTATTTCTTTTATTAATGGATGATAAAGAATGTTTATATTATTTTTTTTTGTCAAATAAAAATTCCTTTTTTTCTAATTTATTATTCATCAAAATAATTTCAATCATATTTGAATAACACATTTGTAATTATAAAAATATATGTTTGTAATGCTAATTAATAAAACATAATTTAGAGATAACATTTATAAATGAATAAAAATAAAGTACTAATCATACATGAATATGCTAGCAAATAAAAAAAATCAACACATTAAAAATTATATTCATAAAATAAAATTTTCAAAGATTGAGTTTATGCATTTATATATTTATATTCATAAAAGAATGTCCCAAGACTAGTTTGATACATTTATACATAATTATATTCAACAGTGATTAAACCACTTCAAATGAAAAAAAAATTGCAAAATTCATCCCTATATCAGCCATTTTCTTGAATTTGTCACAACCCCTTCCTTCTCTTTGAATCAAATGGCTCGCGAGCTTGTGTAACGAGCAGGAGCAGGCACAATATCTAAAATGAATGATTAGTAGAAAAACAAATGTTGTTATAATCATAAATGATTATTATCAGCGTCTTTTAATCATATGTACAACCATTTTTATAATCATAAGTGATTATAACGAACACAACTGACTATGTTGATTGAATTTATTCACCACTGTAGTGAAGGATATCCGATTGCTAGAATTTGACCTACGAACACAATAGAAGGAAGAATCAAAACTTACCAATTGTTGATTTATAGCTTCAATTTCATACGAAATCCTGTCAAAATTTCCCCCTCTTCTTGCATCGCCAATCACGCACCCCCCTTCATGATCCTTTTTTCCTTCCTTGTCGATCGAATACAGCGACATCAAGAGTGAATCGGTACTGTTGAGTTCATCGTAGCCCAAGGTGGAATGAAGGCTTCCTTCCCGTCACTCCCTTTCTCTCGCTCGTCTCTATTCCCTTCCTCGCATCGCAGGTGTGCTGTCCGATATTCAGGATGTTGTGTCCAATTGCGATCGTCTCCGGGGTTCGAAGAGGTTGAAGAGACAGAGGGAAGAGGGGAAGGAAGGGCGTCGATTCTCTGGCGACCCTTGTGGCATAATCGTCGTCATCAGCAGCGCACAAATGGGGGAAGGAGCAAACAACAAAAAATCGACATTTGGGGTGAAATCAGGAACCATCATTGTTCGATGTGGATGGTTCATCTGTCGAGCAAGGGAAAAGGAAAACGGAAGTAGTTGGGATCGGCTGTGTGATTCGGCTGTGTGATGAAGGTGTCGATTGTATGCTGTATGAAATTAGGTCAACGGAATAGAGAGGCAGAGAGTAATTATAGGAGTTTACAAAATTAGGGTAATGTTTATTTACCTGAATACCCTAATTTTCTTTAATTTGAAATTTAAATTTTAAATGTATTAATAATTAGAAAAATAACAATTAATTATAGCCACACAGCTTAAAAATTAGATGATTCAGATCTGTTCTCGCGTTCTCAACCTTTTAGGTGTTCTCATTTAATACTATTCATATATATATATATATATATATATATATATATATATATATATATATATATATATATATATATATATATATATAAGCATCTTCAAATAAACTTAATAATTAGAAAATAAATATGATATACAGTATAAAGATATATAAAAATGTCACAGCAAAATAATATATATTTTTAAATAACTTCGAATGTATTTGTTCATGAGAAAATAAATATGATATAAACTGTAAAAAACATGAAAATCTCACAGCAAGGTCAATGATTGCTATCGAGGTGAGTTGTACGGTTAAGAAGGAATCTTGGATGCTTATCCATACAATCAAAACTATCTTTTTTAAATTATCATAATATATACATCTTCCATTATCTATTCCATTAAAATAAATATCTTTTGTTATCAAAACAATTTTCTTAAATTATCAAAATATATATATCTTTCATTATCTATTGCATCAAAAGAAATATCTCTTGGTAAAATGTTCGAAACTATTAAGCAAATCATGTTTGAAACTTTACTTTTAGGAAAATTAATTAAGAAAAATTAAATCTCTCATCTCATATGAAATAAAACATGTAAAACTCATTAATTATACCTCTTAATTATTATTATTATCTTTTCATTTTGATATTTGTTTTAATCTTGTGAGTACGAAGATATTTAGGAACAAAAACTAGACGAATATTTGATTTCTCATTAATTAAATTAACCATTATGTATGAAGTATTTGAAAAACTTGACCATTTTTAAAAAAAATTAAAAGTAACAGACTTCGGAATAACGCGTTTTGAAATATTTATGTTCATTCCGAAATATGTCTCCTAACACGGTACAATTGTTTGATGTTAATTATATTATGTAAAGTGATATTAATCGATTTCTAAGGGGCCTGTAAAAAAGGATGATTTTAGGTATAAAAGTAAAGTTTTTGTGGACACTGGTCTAACATTTGATGTTGATGAATCTGTAAATGATTAGAAAAACTAATGTTGTTATTTGTTGATGGTAATATAATTCTACATGAAGACCAAGTGTGTGACAACCGTAAGAATTATGTCAACGATCGTCAACCACAAACATTTTGAACACCAATGTAACAGACATAATATGTAATATTCCACCCATTTTTTATGCAAATATAGTATTAGACTTTAAATACATCTGGAATATCATTTAAATCATTTGTTTGTGTAAAACATGGATGAATAAACATTTTTCACCATACATAAGTAATGATTTGATAAATATGATTGAAATAGATTTATGTATTAAGTATTATTATGCATAGATTATACATTATATAGAAAGTACACGTAAATATGAATCCATAGATATTTAAAATGTCGAAAACGGAGTTTGTATGCAAAAGTTTCGCCCGCTCGAAGAAAACGGACAGTTGAACGACAACCTGCACCCTGTTATCGTAAAAATAAAACTTTAAATGCTTCGTTTGACATGTTAAACAATGAATTTGGAGTTTTAAACAATTTTCCCTTAATCATCATTCAATCTAGTATTTGATTCTAGAACTAACTCATTTTGCCCGAAAAACCCTGACACTGCTGTAGATAAGATCGAGGCAGTGCAATACCAAATTTATCGTCAACAAACTTACAAGCAATTCATTCGCACAACTATAGGACTCAGTAGAAAGAGTTATAAATATTTTATTAATCAGGAAAAGGTCTAGTATTTGATTTGATTGCTAACTTTTCCGTTTCACGAAAAACTAACACTTTCACGAATATAGTCGAATCTCAGCGAACATGAATCCACCATTATCGTACTTTCAGACGACTCGTTCACTTTGTTCCGAAATTTGTCAGTTGAATATTTTTATGCTTTACGGATGGTAGAATCGAATAGCTCAATCCTGTAAACTCGGAAAATTCGCGAAAATTTGGAATCGGGAGTCAGGACACCCGACACGAGAACGCACCACACAGCGTGTCCTTGTTCGCATACATCACCCAAGAAATGATATAAATAGAACGCATGGGTAGCTCCATTTTCATTAGCTCACCTCTCCTTCCCTCTAAAAATCACCCTCTCCACCTCTTTGGTTTTCCGGTCGACGAACTACGAACCACCGTCGCTGCTAACCATCGTACACCGCCGCTGCTATTGTCGATCTACTCGAGCATCGACCCCCTACCACCTACCGATCTCCAGCCACTCTCCAGGCTCTAGAAGAAGCTTCAGTGGCAGCCTTTTTCCAACGCCGATCATGCCAGCGACGAATTTTTGGCGACTTTCCAACAACGAAGGACCTTTTCCGGCAGAAACATTCCAGCAACCACCCACTTTTGATCCAACCACTTTTCGACCAAAAGAAGATGAAGTGTTGCCCGTTTGATTTCTGACGCAATCCAATGTTTTTTAAAAAAATGCATTGTTTTAAAAGCACGTTTGAAAAGTGAGTTCATGGCCCAATTTTAAAAACCTTTTGCGGTTTTCGGGGGAGAATACATGCTTAAAGTGCTATTTATCCTATATCAATATATATATATTTATATATATATATATATATATATATATATATATATATATATATATATATATATATATATATATATATATATATAAAACTATCGTTAAAATATCGCTTCTATATAAACTAATAAATTACTCTGTCGTCACTCTGCTCACATAACATGGATATTGGTTATGCACTATTGTTACTTTATTCACATAATTAGGGATAAGAATTATGAACTGTTGTTACTCTATCCACATTACTTATGAAGTTGTTGTTTTTATTATTATTATTATTATTATTATTATTTTTATATATAAATAAATATATATATATATATATATATATATATATATATATATATATATATATATATATATATATATATATATATATATAATACTTATACATGTCACACCCCCCGATCGGCAGCGAAAATCTCCGGACGACACGATGTTAGAATTTAATCATTGAAAATACACTAAAAAGTACAAAACAATATGTGACATAAATATCACTTCCATTTTAAAGTATATAAATTACATGGTAAAATGTTTATGAAAGTACTAAACTTCTAACATAATTGTATATCTTGATAGGTAGGGGTCACAATAGGCTTCAAGTAGTTCCATCAGTGAACCGCTAGTGTAGGGAATGAAATATTTTATCTCTTTCTGCTTTCTAGGAATACATGTAGGTTTTAAAATGTCAACATAATGTTGGTGAGTTCACATATTTTTGATAATTTTAAAATACTTGGTGTCTTTTGAGTAGCATCTTTGTTTATGAATATGAGATTATATCTCCTTAATCCTGTATTTCTCCTCCTTTTGGATTTGTTTATAATATCTTATTATGTCTTATGGGTATTCGTATGGATAACTGGAACTTGGTTGCTACAGTCATTAGGGATATATCTTCCTAGCTTTCATTTGTTGTTTATGTACGTGTGTCTCCTACTTCTTTATAGTATTTATAGTTTTATGAATACTATCGATATCTTGGACTCACATAGGTGAGTATGTGTATGTTATTACTACTTCTTCGAGGTGTCCCTTCAGAAGTAGTTTCTTTAGTTAAGGATAAACAATGTTACAATTACTTCCTATAATTGAGCTATGACGTTGCTTTTCCCCAAATCGACGCTTCATCAGACGTCGCCAAAGTTTAGAATTTATGACTGCCATGACTCGACCGTTAAGGTTGTAGCCATCCAGAGCTTGACACGTGACACTTTTTTGTGGGCCATGTCATCCAAATTATTTAAGAATTGGGTTTCAAGACGTGTGTCGCACGTGGCGCATGGTTGTGCGCACGTGACGTAAATTAGCTTTATAAATTCCGTAACTTCTGTATACGAGCTCTGTTTTTAGTGTTTCTTATATTCACGCGTAGGTATTGACATGTACTACAACTTTCCTTTTGGTCATTTTGCCTACTCATAACTTTCTTTTTAGTTTACATTTTATGACCGTGATGATTTTGCAAAAATAATAACTCTCTCGTACAAGTTCTATTTTTGGCATTTCTTGTCTCAAAATTCCTATTGTTAAAAGTACTACGATTATCTTTTTGCTGACTTCAGCAAAAGTCAATCATTCTATTCGTAGATTTTGACTTTGTAACTTTTTATGTGCGGTTGATCTTTATGTATTATAAAACTCATATTTCCTCCATATTAGGCCGGGTATTTACAAAGTTTCCATTTTTGAAATCATGCTAATACGGACATTCTGAATGCATTAACCTGCTTTCATGATGACGCAACTTTTCGTGCACTTATTTTTGAGCATATTAGTCGAAATAATCTTATTTCGTAAGGATGGAATCAAAAATATTGGTTAATATAATATAGTACTACATCCTTGTATTATTATATTCACTATTCTATGTTAATTCCTAACAACGGTTGGTGGCTCTTTTCCCTCAGGTGTTACATTACATGAGACATGTCATCACACTAAGTGTAATACTTAGCAGACCCTGACATATAACTGTTAAATCTTATGTGGGCGGGAGAGTTGTGTATAAATCTATACGGATTGACACACCCACCTGTAGTTGCTAGCTACAACCTCGACGGTCAAATCACAGGTGATAACTGTCTATAAATTTACGATGTCCGATGAAGCATCCGGATGGGTAACAACTAGTCGACAGTTCAGTTATAGAAACTGGTTGTAGCGTTGAGAGCAGTCAAAATACATTTAAAATATAAGTTGAAACAATATATATATATATATATATATATATATATATATATATATATATATATATATATACTTTCTAAACTAAAAAGTATGTGTTTTACAGTATATAAGTGCAAACTTATATATATATATATATATATATATATATATATATATATATATATATGTAAGTTTGGAAGCACTTATATATTGTAAAGCACATACTTTTTAGTTTAAAAAGTACATGTGATTCAAATATTACAAACTTGTGAACTCACTAACTTTATGTTGATACTCTTTCAAATCACATGTATTCATAGAGAATTAAAATTCAGACGGGTACAATCTTTTGGGAACAATGTTGGAAAGACAATGTCACATCCCGAAATTTAGGTTTTAAGTTGTAGACAGTCAATTCACCGCGAACATATTTGTAACCTGACCTATAGAGATTAAATGCATATTTTGAGAAATAAATAGTATCATTACAATTAAAATAAGATATGAGATGGCATCTTACTTCCAATTGTGGAAAATCTCAAACGAATCATACAACACAAACTGTAACCCTGGTTAATACGTATGGAAAACTAGAATTACTTAATAAGTAGTTGTGAGCGAAGTAAACACTCTAGTATCGTAGTACATATTCAACTGAGTCTGGAAATATAAAGAACGTCCAAAATAAAGCTCGTATGCAAAAGATACAACCGTTATAAGAAAACAACCCAGTATAATACGAATTTTCTCTAAACTGCTTAAACCGTTTTGATCTGTTGAGGCACTTGCACACCTCAGATGGAAATTTTGAGAATGTTTTTGGACTCAAGTTATGATCTATTATTTTATTCCATACTCAAAATATTTTTAGTAAAAATATTTGTAAAAGTCGAAAAATCGGACATTTCAGCTCAATTAAACGTGAATCTTTAAATACGATTTCCCAGAGTTCTACAACTGGAAAAAATAATCTGTTCGGGTTTCTGGAATCAGTGAACTCAGATTTATTATTCCCCACCTTAAAAAATATTAGACTTCGAGATTTGGGCACAAAAACCTAGAAGTGTTTTAGGGACTTTGTAGGATTGACAACATCATCAAGCACTCCCATGCATGCATTGAAGATTAAAAAATCAGCCAACCCTTTTCTACTTGGCCCATACGCACATCCAAACCCCATACATTGTTGAGTGCAATGTTCTTATAAGTACCAAACATGGTGGTGTTGGTGTATTTGACTAATCAAAGAGACTTGGGGCTTGCAGGGTCTTGTGAGGCTTGTTTGGACTATAAATAGAGATAATGGCTTCCCTATTTCCTCTCCAATTCACTAGCCAACTTCCTCACTCACTCCATCTCCCTTTTTTCTCTTCATATCGCCAGAAAAACCACCTCCAGTGGTGGTTTGGATCGTCGACCGTGAAGCCACCAAAAACCACTGAAACCACCACCACCTCCACCTTTCCCCTATTTTTGATGACCAACAGCTTCCCTCCGACCACCACCGTTCGTTTCTGCCTTTCCCCCATTTGCAATTGCTGCCAGCAATGAGGGAAAAAGTCAAGAGGCTGCCGGAGCAGCCTCCTGCCGCCGTGCTGCTACCTGCTACCACCTTTCCGCCACCACCACTTGGTTTCCACCTCTTGCTCCCATTTTTTTGTGGTAATTCCAAGTCTAAGTCTCAAGTCTTCATCCTTGTTTTGTGGGAGTTATTTTGAGCCCAAACCCAGGATAAAAGTTTGTTTCTAGTTGGTGCTATCTCGCGGTGCTTCCCGAACACAACCATATCACTGAGTCTAGACCAAATTAATGCATCAAGGGTAAGTGCTTATGACCCCATTTTATAGCTTTTATGATAATCACTTACAAACTCACATCTCGTTTATAAATGTTATTTTGCCAAGTAACGGGTCACTAATCTTCTTTTGAGTGTCACATGTCTTTAAATTTCACATTCTTTCATTATTTTCACTTCGAATTTCCTCGGGTATGACCTCATTGTTAATATATCCCAGACGTGCACATAACAACAGCAAAAACCCTTCCAACAAGTGGCATGTTATTAAAATAAAAAAAATATAAAAAAACATGAAAAACTTAATAAGTAATCAAATAAACTAAATAAATTGAAAATCGTTCTCGGGAAACGGCACCAAAAACTTGATATGCACAATTTAGTCCAAAAACCTGATGTGTAAATCTTGTTTTAAATTTATAAAACCAATTTTACTTTAGCTAAGTACTGCAATACAACTGGGTTGTAACATCCCAAAGATCAAGGTAAAATGTCCATTTTTCAAAACCAAACCACATACCTTAAATATTTACAAAACTTAGTTTCCAAAAGTTGAAATCATAAATCAGAGTATCTCAAAATCAAATCTCATAAAAACTAAAGGATGTGCATGATTAAGCCTTTGCCTTACCCCGATCATCTGAAGTACCTGAAACATAAAACTTATACTATAAGCCAAAACTTAGTGAGTTCCCAAAATACCACCACACAAACATATAACAACATGCATACTGGGTTCTCAGCCATCAGGTTGGATTAGCCCTGAGCCCACAACATGATTCTGTCTTGCCTTTTTGGCCAACAGCTCATGTATGGATTGCTCCTGAGCCTACAACATAAGTCTAACTTGCCTATTCTGGTCCACACCTTATGTCAACTTGCTCCCGGGTTTTTTGGCTTCCGTACAGAGCAATATTGCCTCAACCCAACGACACTATTTTGACATATGGAACAGATATATATATATATATATATATATATATATATATATATATATATATATATATATATATATATATATATATATATATATATATATATATATATATATATAACCAACAAACAGATAATCATACAACTCTAATAGATCACTACATCATAGCAACATCCTATATACTAGGATACATAACCGAATGGGCCAGAATTAGTGCCTTCGACCCATAAGTACAGTAAGAAAACTCACCTCATACTCTGAAAAGATGCCGAAAAAGAACGTTGCTCCAAATGCCAACTCTACATGTCACTTATACAACAAACAGTGAACTAAACTCAACCTACAACTCAAAATAACCAAAATACCCCTAAGTCAAACTTGGTCAAACCCTGGGTCAAAGGTCAATGTTAGAAAGTCAAAAAGTCAAGGAAAGTCAAGCTGACAAACTACGCCCTGCATACTCAGTCACAATGTTGGGCGTAGTCGTGATTAATCCAAACCACGGGTTTCAAACCGAATACATGTAGTTTACCCTTGGTATGCCCACCGTACTTCTGCTGGGTCCTAATCTTCTCATTAAGTGCTTATTTCTTATAGACCTTTCATCCAAACTCAGATCTAGACAGAAAACATCATTCTATGTCATAAAGTTTCCACCTTTATAACTTTCCATGGCTAGAAAAGGTCTAAAAGCTAAAACCCTAACTTAATAATCCATTAGGACACCATAACTCTTGCATGGAAGGAATAGAAGGACCAAGATCACATTTTTATGGTTCCTAACAGCTAAAAACGTCTGAAAGGACAGCTCTTCTAGTTAGAGTAATCCATAATTATGAACACCAAGCTTATGGGACCAAAAATGAACACAAACTCAAGGTTAACAAGATCTAAGAAAATAACTCATCACGCTACATACTTTATGCCTCCAAATGATGATTAAGGGTGAAACACTTCTGGATCCAAGGTGCCTTGGGCTTCAAAGATGATTTCCCTTCCTTCTTCTTCCTTCAAGAACACCAAAAATGAACTCTCAAGCTCAAAAAGACTCACACAAAGGATTAGGGTTTATTAGGAACGAATTGAGAGATGGAGGCTGATGAGGGATAAGGTCTTGAGAAGTTAATGATGCTTAAATTATGCTCAGACCCAAAAAAATTAGGGTTTGCACTTTTTCCACGTACTCCCTGCGTACCAAAGAATATGCCTAGCATACGCACAAAAGTCATACGATTTCACTACGTGGACAATGGGACAAATTTTGCAACAAATCAAATACTCAGGGGTAGAAATGGAAAATACATGGATCAAGGTGTTACAATTCTCCCCCACTTGAATTAGACTTCATCCTCAAAGTCTGATGATGTGAGTAACTCAGGGTAGTGCTCTCATATCAATGCCTCGGGTTCCTAAGTCCATTAAGAACCCTTCCGATGCTGCTATTGAACCTTGACCAATGATACCACCTTGTTGCGCTAGGCCTTCGACTTCATATCTAGAACTCACACTGTCTCTTAACATAATCCAGGCGAGAATCAACCTGAATATCATCGAAAGGAACAATTGTTGAATCATTAACCATAACTTCCGAAGCTGGGAGACATGGAAGGTGTTGTGAAACAGACTGAGTTCCTCAAGAAAATCTAACTGATAGGCTACCCTTCCTACCTTGGCTAATACTCGAAACGTTCCAATATATCAGATCCCCAACTTTCCCCTCTTCCTGAAGCGTATTACACCCTTACAGGGTGATACCTTCAGTAAAACCATATCACCGACATGGAACTCCAACTCAGATTGACGTCTGTCAGCATAACTCTTCTGCCAACTCTAAGTTGTCTGCAACCTCTCCTTGATCTGTTGGATTAGCTCCATCGTATTGATAACTACATTGGTCCTTCCTATGACACTGTGACTGACATTGTTATGATCTAATGAGTCAAACACTTTATAAGTTGACCACCAATACCAACGCCAACATCAACATCAATGCTAGTGCCTCAAGGACTTATCAACATCAGTGTCTAGTTAATGATCTTCTGTAATCTTTGTATATTATGAAATTATACGGATATATATATATATATATATATATATATATATATATATATATATATAATAGATTAGATATAATCCCTTCATTGAAGGGATATACTTGTACCTTTTACTATATATTCAACATTAGGGCGAAACCATAATGTAATGTATTTGTGACCATCTTTGTGACCATATTTGTGTCCGTCTTTGTGACCTTCGTTCTCTTTGTGAGAACAAACCCTTTCTTGGGGAAAGACATCTATGTGAAAACACTGGTGTTCTTTACTTTTTTTGTTCTTTATTTGTTTTAGTTAGTTTGTTCTCTATTAAATAGCTTGAAGTGTATCCGATCGATAGAAACCTTCAATTGGTATCAAATCAGGTTTTTGATACACTAACATAATTATGTCAACCTCTTACAATACTAAATAGACTGCATGCAAAAAGATCCCTTCTTTTGATGAACTCAACTTCACTGCTTGGAAATCAAAGGCCATGGACGCTCTCAAGATCATGGACTATGACATGCTCGACATCATCAGCAAGGGTCCCATCGCGGTTATGCATCAATCATCCAATGATGATGCATATAATAGTGATCCAAAGAAGATCTATGCTAGGATACAACAAGGAAGAAAAAGGGTGTTAAATCTTGATGTAAAGGCGAGAGTTGCTATTGGAAACTCACTCCCATATCATTTTTATCATTTGGTTCAAAACTGCTCAGATACAGAAGAGATGATGATCACACTATCATCCGCTTTTGAAGATCTCTCAGATGACAAAGTTTCAAAAGGTAAGTGTCGCATGGCTCAGATCGTTGAATATCTCGCTGATACATCGAACGACAACGTCGGTACTCTTCACACTGATCTTTCTGAAGCTGCTACAGACCTTAAGTCTGACTGGGACTCAACCTCAGCGTATCAGGTAAAAAAATCTTGTTAACTATACGACCATCAAAAACATCGAAAAAGCTAACACGGTTGATCACTTATGTTTCGATTTATCTGTTTCAAACGAAGAAATATCTTCTCTAAAAAATGAGTTAAAAAATCTCAAAGAAAAACTCTCCTTTTTCGAAAAATCTCTTTCTCTTTTAAAAAAGGAAAACAC
This sequence comes from Lactuca virosa, assembly GCF_052849685.1. Taxonomy (NCBI): domain Eukaryota; kingdom Viridiplantae; phylum Streptophyta; class Magnoliopsida; order Asterales; family Asteraceae; genus Lactuca; species Lactuca virosa. The sequence continues at coordinate 262,697,618 of NC_136430.1, forward strand.
TTGTATCTCTCTGACTAACAATTTTCCTCATTTTGAAAAAGAAAAAGTTGTTAATCATGCTAGATGCATTCAAATTATTTTAAAAAACTGGGCTTCTTCTCACTATAATGTCACGAGAATTATTAATGATCAGATTCCTGATATGTGTGAGAAAATTCTTGGAGGAGATATAGAAGGTGTTGTCTCGTTAATTAATAAGGTTGAGAATAAACAAACCTTTTATAACATAGATTGTCTAGAGAAGGACTTTAAAAGTAGATTTGTAAGTACTCATTTTATAATTCAAACTTTAATTAATACTCATTGCAGTAGTGACTCTAATGGTAACACCAAATGTGTGTCTCATTTATCTGCTATTGGTTCATCCCGCCAACCTCCTTATCGTGAGTATGTTCTGCCCTCCACTCAGATTTTGCTGAAATTTATTATATTTAATGGTGAAGTTCATTCGCTACACGAAATACTTATCATTTTTCCTTAGTGCTTCATTAGAAACTCTGAAACTGGAGATCAATCAAAGTCTTCTATTCTAGATGAACCTTCAATATCTCCCGAGCCTCTTCAGAAAGCGTCATCTGAGCATACCATCGATGACATTGCTTGGTCCACAACTAAAGAAATAAAATTTGAATCAAATGATCAAAGTTCTTTGGATTCAGTAGTGAAAAAGAAACCAAAATCTAATGTTAAAGGAAAGAATCCTAGAACCAAAGTCTGTTATCGATATGATGATGCTTCTTACAAAGTCAGCGAGTGCACTTTTGAGAAGAGCTACGTTCGTGCTAAAAACATCATGACTCGAAATGATATGTGGATCCAAAAGGGAAACTCTTTAAATTGTCTCATTGATGCTTGTTATCATATTTTTTCTCAAGTGACCCATTGCAATATGGGTCAACGTATATTAATTGTATATTTTAGTTTAAGGGTAAAGAACATATTTGGTATTTAGATAGCGGTTGGTCAAGACATATGAACGGATTCAAGTCTCTTCTAGAAGATTTCATAAAGAAGGATGGCCCTACTGTTACATATGAAGATAATGGCAAGGGAGCTACAAAGGGATATGGAACCATCAAGTGCAATCCTATTATATCCAAGAATGTCTCTTAAATTAAAGGTCTTCAGTATAATCCCATTTCAATTAATCAACTATGTGACGTTGGCTATAAAGTTCACTTTAACAAGAGAGCAGGAAAGGTAGTTGATCAAAAGAATGTCACTGTTCTGACTACAAATCGACAAAATGACATTTATGTTTTAGACATGTTCTCTCTCGAAAATTCTCTTCGTCGCCGATTCTTCTCTCATCTTAATTAGCTATGGCACGAGAGATTATCTCACTTAAACTTCAAGAACGTACCAAATATTTATGGGTATTAAAGACATTGCTCTCATTGATCTCATTGATCTTGCACAAAGTTGAATAGATCAAAATTAGGGTGTTTAAAGAAACTAAACCCTAAGGAGACAATTTTTGAAAATCCCTAGGGTTATAGAAACCTAGCCTCCACCCTAATATTTTCGAAATTTGCAAGGGTTTTAGAAACCCTAGCCTCCTTTGCCTAATTTTTGAAAAATGAGGAACCCTTTTAGGGTTTACCTTGTTTCCTTATTTGTTATTTAAAAAGCTTTGAAATTTGAACAATTAAAACATGATAAATCCTATCCTATTTTTCGAATACTAGAAGACTTAGGATTAGGATTAAATTGATTTATTTTATTAATTGTTTAATTGTAAATAATTATTTAATCCACAATGATTTAATTAATTTAATTAATTGTTTAATTAAAAAAATAAAGACTAAATCAAAATTGTTTTTTTACATAAAATTAACTTTTTAATTTCGAAAATTTAAATCTAAACCTAGTATTTTAGAAAAGTTTTAAAATACACCTTGTACTATATATAATTACAAGATTAATATATTATATGCATAAGACAAGTTAGTCAAATCACTAGTACGCCTCTTTCACGAAGCCATACTATAAAGGGAGTTTAAGGAAGCGGCCTATAAAATGACTGTCATTGGATATCCATTCTTACCCATCGCTCTCTTGTATGGTGGATGGTCGTTAGCCGAACGAATTTGATAGGACATAATCTCATTAATACATATAATTATATAAGGTAACTAAACCATTTTTATAAATTCCCACTCTTAGTTACTTTAGGAAAAATGTGAAAAGTATGCTAATCCATAAAATAGCACATTATGCTTTATATGTAGTTAGTGGAGCGCGTGTGGTTAACTGGCATGCTAATAGTGACTATAAATAGAAATAATGGGCATATTAAAAATTATAATTGGTAATGGAGTGTATGTGGTTAACCGGCACATTAAATAGAGATGATATATGACATCGAGAGTCCCAAACATATTTGTATGGTTATTCACATATTGTTTGTGATCCTTGCTACCACAGTCGTGAATAGAAGAGCATAATCTGATATTAAACATACCATTGATAGATTCAATGAATCTCAAAAGATCTAAGAGTCTCATAGTTCGAAATTGGTAAATTGATTTTACCTACCTTCATAAATTTGCAATAAAATTATGGAATCCCTCTTCTTAGGTGAGAATTATTATTTTGGATCCTAGCCTTAAATATTAATTATGGGTTAAGATATTAAAAGATTATTGTCATCTAAATATAACTATTTTATCTCTATACATGTCTACTTCTGGTGATGCTTCTGCTACTCAAAACTCTTCCTACAACTTTTCACTCCTCTCGATCGTATCGATGGTGACGTTGGATGACACCAACTACAATGATTGGATGCACAACGTCAAGATGGATCTTCGATACGAGGGAAAAGAGTATGTCCTTGAGAAAGAAATAATCAAGATCAATGAAGCTACTACTACTCCTAAAGAAATAGCCTCCTATAAGAAACACTATGATGATGCGACTAAGATTGCTTGCATCATGCCTGCCACCATGATACATGAGTTGAAAAAGTTCTATGAGGTCTACTATCCATACGAGATGAACTTGGATCTTATAAAAAAGTTTCATAAAAGATCTCGTCAAGAAAAGTATGAAGTCGTCAAAGCTCTTATGTCTTGTAAATTGAAGGAAGGAGAGTATGTCCCCAACCATGTGCAAAGAATGCAAATATATGTGGAGCGCCATGAAAGGCTTAATGTGAATTTTGATAAGAAGTTGCCCATTGGCATGGTCCTTAAATCCTTGCATCATTGTTATGATTAGTTCATTTTCGCTTATCATTTGAACAACACAGAGACCACATTTTCCCAATCCCACAACCTATTGCGAACAACGGAGTCATGATTAAAGAAGAATCAAGCTCCTAACTCCACTAATGCTCCTGTTTTGCCATTGGACAAAACAAAGGAAAGACAAAGAAAGGTGCTTCTATGAAAAACAGGAAGGGCAAGGCCCATGTTGGGTCGTCTAGCAATGACCCAAAATCAAAGCCCGGTACTGACATTCCTTCTCTTAGTGATCCCAAAGAGGCCATTTGCTTCTATTGCAATGGTAAGGGTCATTGTAAACGAAGCTGCCCCAAGTAGTTGTGGGACATCAAGGATGGAAAATTGAAGCCATCGTTGGCATGTATTTACACTATTCAAACTAATAACTCACAACCTACTCATTCTTGGCTCCATGATACATGATTTGGTTTTCTCATTTCTTTTGATTTGCAGGGACTAAGAGAAAGTGAAGAGGTGGAGTGTAACGCCCGCAGATTCGGGCTAGTCAATTTAGAGACAATGAACGTCAAAAGTGACTTTTTGATAGAAGATTATTTAGAATAAAGAATATTAACCAAGTTATAGTATGTGTCACAAAGGTTCCGTACATATAAAGAACACCGAAATCCGAGTTATAACGAAGAAGTTATGACATGGAACATTACGCCCACGCTAAGCGTAACCCTTAAAAACCCATTACGCTCAGTGTAATTCTTGAGTACGCTCAGCGTACTCAGCGCTGGCAGCCTATAAATAGAGGCGCAAATATCCCATTTTATTCACACCTTTCTCATATTTCCCTCTCTAATTCTCCCAAACCTTCAAGGTTTTTCCCTAGCACTTCCCTAGTGTTAGAAGAAATCCCCGAAGCACCCGAAGGCTCCGAGAAAAAGAGCTTTTCGGCTCAGGAGCTCTGCTTCAGCGAAGCCCGGTTTTTAATAAAACCCGTTGTAAGTGAGCTACGCCTACACTACTTTAAATATAGCTTATGTTTAAATATAATATCGTTATTATGAACCTATAAATAAGATTGATCAATGATTCAAAGTCGTTATACTTATTTATCTACTTACGGGGATGATGCCTAGGTTGTGATTTAGTGAGGTGTTTAAAGTGAGATTTCCAAACAGTATACTTCGTATACCAAACGGACCCTACCTCCGATATGATCCTACCTGTTTGTTACTTACTTGATAGATCATGAAAGTAGACTTTGAGTTAATGATGAATCTAGTCTAATAATTAGTCGCAATAAAGATTAGACTAAATCTTAGCGATAATAATGCTAGGTTTCGTCGAAGGAAAATTGAATCGTTAGAAGCGAAGCGTTGCCCGAGTTTGGAATCATCACTTTGACAAGTGAGCGCATAGTTACTTTCATCTTACACATAGATATGATGTATTTTAGTGCCTGTCGGATAAATCGTGGCGACGATGGACTTCATGCCGATTCCTTAGGATAATCCTTAGGAAAGAATGAACGAGGAATAGTTGATTCTTAGGGTAAATCCTTAAGAGTAAAGAAGATAATGGGGATGGGTAATTGGGTTAATTGTTTGATAATTAAATATAATGATTATATTATTGTGGGTTGAAAACCCTATGTACTCACCAGGTTTCCCAACCTGACCCACTCAGTTTATTTTGTATCACAGGTGTCGATATGAGGTTACATTATACTGAGGGATTAAGGAGATATAAATCACTAGTGATAATGAATGTAAGTTTTGTTTATGCTTATGTTTCTGTATTGATGATGACATCCCAATCTTTTAAAATGAATAAAAACACATTTCTTTTGAAATGCCTTGATAACGTATTTATCATGTTTTTCTGGGAACAAATTCCGCAACACTTTTCTTCAACAGGATACTCTGATTTTTAAATAAAGCATAAACAAATCGGTCTTTTCTGGCCGTGAAAATGGGGATGTCACAGTTGGTATCAGAGCATTAGTTTAAGCGAACTTGGAATAAGGATTTATTTCTAGTCTTAAACTTAGAATGCTAAGCGATGATTGTGAGTTGAGTGTGTCTAATATAATTTCGGTAGTACACCTGAATAGACACAAGCACTAGCTTATTTAAGGAAGATGCCTAAACTGTTTTTATGTGCTAAATGATTTGTGATGCCTTATGATTCTATCGTTTAATCAGATCGATGGTCTGTTGCCGACTAGATCTGGAAACTTTATGTGTTCAGATTTCTAAACGTTTAATTACGGTATTAGAACTGGCATGTAACTTTTCGTAAAAATAAGAAGATTTATACGTCTATCATAAATAAAGCTTTCCTATCTCAATTCTCGTCACTGCACACCGAACGTCTGATTTGGTGTATAGATCGAGATGGCGAGAACCCAAAGCGGAATCAGAAATGCTAATGCTAATGGCAATCGACATCCTCAACCCCAAGTGATTGAGCAAGTACCGATAGTAGAAGCTGCACCTGAGCCAATCACGAAGGCCGGAGTACAAGCGATGATCCAGATGATGTTGGATCGTCAAATGGAAGAGACAAGACGATTAATGCTACAAAATAGGGACGAACCTACGATGCTTGTTGAACAGCCCGAGCTGAATAATGGACAGTCGGAGGAAGGAGACTACAGTAGGACTATTGGTCAAGCTGAACAACAAATGGTTAGAAGGAATATCCAAGACGAAGGAAACGGCGGACGGGGATGCAAGTACAAGGATTTCATGGCATCCAAACCACCGAGTCTTTCTGGAAGCCTAACACCGGTGGAAGTTATGGATTGGATCTCCGAGATGGAGACAATGTTCGAGAGTTGCGAATGTAGCAACAGACAGAAGACCATTCTCGCCGTTCCCCTGTTAAAGTCTGGAGTACTGAGCTGGTTGAAGCTACTAGCTAATACGATGCCTAAGGGAGAAACTAGCAAGATGTCTTGGGAAGACTTTTTGGTGCAACTAAAGATGCAGTACTGCTCTGAGCATGATCTACTGGAGATCAACAACGAGTTTCAGAACCTAAAGAAAGGAAGAATGAGCATTACCGAGTATGCTGCAAGTTTTACGGAGAAGATGAAGCTTGTTCCTTACCTAGTTCCAACGGAACTCTCCAAGGTCAACAAGTTTGCCCATGGATTACCAGTGGACTTTAGTCCAATGGTCAAGCAAGAAACCACTTTGAAAGCCGCCATCTGGGCAGCCAGGAATGTTGAGACCCATATTAGGGAAAAGGGTCTGGAGAGAGCTGAAGTTGGTGAGAAAAGGAAGTATGAAGGATCTTCAAAGTCCAACAAAGAAAGAAAATTATCAAAGTATGAAGAAGGAGGAGGAGGTGAAGCTAAGTGGTGCGAAAAGTGTAAAAAGAAACACTTTGGGAAATGTAGCGAGGAGGTGACTTGCTACAAATGTGGAAAGACATGGCATTACGCCAGCAACTGCGCGTCCAAGAAGAAGGTGTGCTACGGATGTAACAAAGAAGGTCATATTTCTAGAGACTCCCCAAAGAAAAACGAGGCAGCAAGGCCAAACACACCACCAAGGCCAAGGGCATTCCACATGATCCTCGACAAAGCAGAAAAAAACGCGAGGAATCGAGGATGAGGACTTCATATCCAAAGATCGAGTTATGCAGTAGCCGTGTGGATAGTATCGTATGGTGTAGCCAATAAAGAGGCATATTCTAGGGTGAACTTGAACACCTATGTAATCGTTTCAAGGAATAATTTAAAACCTTCATTTTGTTATCTGGTGTGTTAAGCTGTTATGTGATTTTCTTGTATGGTGACTTGGAAAAATGCGAGACAATACTTGGGACAAGTATGAGTAGGTGTGAATGGTAGTAGAGGCCTATACTACCGGAAGCACATGACTCACACTTGGATCAGGGAAAGTCACAAAGTTACCAAGAAGCTAGTAATTGATTCCGTTTTGTTTATGTATGTCATTACCATTGTTTCGGTAATAGTTAAGAAGATGATTGTTATTTCGACCCTAGTGGTCATATCAAATCGAGTCCAACTAAGATGAGTATCACGATAGTTGTTTCGGTAATGGTTAAGAAGATGATTGTTATTTCGGTAATGGTTAAGAAGATGATTGTTATCCGACTTAAGCCAGAAGATTGAAATGAAAGATAATCAAAGCGAGCAATAGAAGTATCACGATCGTTGTTAGAGCTTGTATCTAGAAGTGCTACATGTTAGAATGTGATTATATCACATTAGAGCATGAAGGAACTTGTCTTCAAGTCTGGAATTTGACTCTAAAAGACATAAGTCTAAGCGTTGCATCATACGATGAGAGACCATTAGAACATGACTCATCGGTCTTTTATGGTAATCGAAGGAAAGAACTTATCTTAAGTTTGTTAAGAAGAAGAAGGAGTCTGCAATAAGGATCGAGATTGTGACTTACAGGTCACGATTGAAAGTCCAACATGAGATAGAGAGCGGGTGCAAGACCGAGCACCATATGTAATAAGAAGTCCAAGAGATAGATATTCATTCGAAGGAACATATAAGTTACAATTATTACCTAGGATGAAGAGATAATGTATGGAGTCATTATACAAGCCCTATTTTGTTGATGATTCCGGGACGTAATCATCCTAAGGGGGAGATAATTGTAACGCCCGCAGATTCGGGCTAGTCACTTTAGAGACAATGAGCGTCAAAATTGACTTTTTTATAGAAGATTATTTAGAATAAATAATCTTAACCAAGTTATAGTATGTTTCTCAAAGTTTCCGTACATATAAAGAACGCCGAAATCCGAGTTATAACGAAGAAGTTATGAACTGTTGAAGTTTTACGGCAAAACCGGCACGGCACCGGAAATCGTAAATAGTGAATTTTTGATAAATAATTTTTAGCCTTAGATATCTAAATGAAAGTTTTAGTATATGTTAAACCGAGAACATTCATAAAAAGAACGTCAAAATCTGACTTCGTATGAGGAAGTAATGATTTTTCTAAGATTTCGCATAGCAGTATACAACCCATAATTCGAATATTAGATCGACCGATTTTTTAGCCGAAATAACCTAAACGAGAATCGAATATCTCGTTAATAGTAGCTCAATGGTAAAAGGACAGACGAAAACGGACGTCGGATGAAGAAGTTATGAAATTTTAACAGACTTTTCCTGTCCCGGCCTGTTAAAAATATAACTTTAAAAATAAAGTCAAAATTAGCCAACGAGGTCTAAACAAAAGTTGTAGAGTACGGTCCCACCTAGGCGTGGATATAAAGAACGTCGAAAACGGAGCTCGTATGCAAAAGTTACAGATTTTAGAAGACAATTAGTTTTTAGAGTAACCAGCGAGTGACACGTGGCACAATCTGAGCCGCACCTTCTTCCCCACGGCTTTGCATGAGATCGCGACACGTGACACATTACGCCCAACGTAATTTTGAGTATGCTTAGCGTAACCCTTAAAAACCCATTACGCTCAGCGTACTCGACGCTTGCAACCTATAAATAGAGGCGCAAATCTCCCATTTTCTTCACACATTTCTCATATTTCCCTCTCTAATTCTCCGAAACCTTCAAGGTTTTTCCCTAGCACTTCCCTAGTGTTAGAAAAATGCCCCGGAGCACTCGAAGGCTCCGAGAAAAAATGATTTTCGGCTTAGAAGCTCTGCTTCAGCGAAGCCCGATTTTTAATAAAACCCGCTGTAAGTGAGCTACGCCTACACTACTTTAAATATAGCTTATGTTTAAATATAATATCGTTATTATGAACCTATAAATAAGATTTATCAATGATTCAAAGTCGTTATACTGATTGATCTACTTACGGGGATGATGTCTAGGCTGTGATTTAGTGAGGTGTTTAAAGTGGGATTTCCAAACAATATACTTCGTATACCAAACGGACCCCACCTCCGATATGATCCTACCTGGTTGTTCCTTACTTGATAGATCATGAAAGTAGACTTTGAGTTAATGATGAATCTAGATTAATAATTATACGCAATAAAGATTAGACTAAAACTTAGCGATAATTCTAGGTTTCGTCGAAGGAAAATAGAATCGTTAGAAGCAAAGCACTGCCCGAGTTTGGAATCATCACTTTGACAAGTGAGTGCATAGTTACTTTCATCTTACACATAGATATGAAGAATTTTATATAAATTACGTGCTATGTGTGCATATTGTATGAATACTTGTTGTCTATGCTGGATGAACGATTTTATACATGTTTTGAATGATTTAAACTGTATATGTATTTTATATCTACAAAATGTTTTGGGTAAAACATGGGTAGATGAGATATGAGTTGGATGATGAGATGAGAGGTGATATATACCATGAGATAAGGGTGAGAGGTGAACAATGAGAGAAGCCTTTTGCCCAAGCGTTGGCCCCGTCATCAAGCAGAGTATGGATGACAACCACGGACTATTCTAGACAGCCCAGTGGAACACTAGCAGGCTCACAACCTGTAAGTGTTGTGAACGATGTGTATACCCGGTGTACTCTAAAAACCCATTAACATGTATTGCGAGTGGACTCTCGAAAATAATACTGTCAGTAAACAAGATAAACCCTGGAGACTATGGACTTAGTGCTTGAACCCTGGCGACTATGGACTTAGTGCCTGTTGTATAAACCCTGGCGACTTTGCAGACTTAGTGCCTAAGCCCTGGTGACTATAGACTTAGTGCATGTTGGATAAACCATGGCGACGATGGACTTCGTGCCGATTCCTTAGGATGATCGTTAGGAAAGAATGAACGAGAAATAGTTGATTCTTAGGGTAAATCCTTAAGAGTAAAGAAGATAATGGGGATGGGTAATTGGGTTAATTGTTTGATGATTAAACATAATAATTATATTATTGTGGGTTGAAAACCATATGTACTCACCAGGTTTCCCAACCTGACCCACTCAGTTTATTTGTATCACAGGTGTCGATATGAGGTTACATTATACTGAGGGATTAAGTAGATATAAATCACTAGTGATAATGAATGTAAGTTCTGTTTATGCTTACGTTTCTGTATTCATGATGACTGTTGAATCATGAAAAGTGACCCTCTTAAACTTCAGCTACCGCAGTCAAGCTCCCTCTTCAGCATCCGCATCCCAAGTCATCAAAGCCAACCGCAGTCACTCTTACTTTACTTAGTTTATTTGTCTTTCTGTAATACTCTCTATTGTCCAATATGCCTTGCATGGCTACTCTTAGAGAGTGAATCTAATGTAACTCCTTGAGTCTCTATAAATAGAGCTCATTCTCTTTGTTCAATATAAATCTATCATTCTGAATACACATCTCTGAAGTTATCTTTTCTATCTCTCTATCTAATTACTCATCTCTTCTTACTCTCAAATCTTACTAGAATATAATTGATTACAATCTCTCTTCGGAGCAAGTCTCTTGTGACTTAATCACTAAGTTTGATCTCACTTATTAACTTGGCTTGAATGCATTCCTCGTTATGAATCAACTTATGTGTATACTTGATATAACAATTGTTGTCATTTCCATTTCTTTACTTTTCCTCAACTAACTCTCTAACTATCTAACTTTAACTTATATTATTGTTGAGCTTTTAGATCCTTTGAGATTAACTATTCCGCAATATACTTGTTCTAACGTTTGTTCAAGTGTGTCTCAAAGTTTTTCTCTCAACAATTGGTATCAGAGCCATAGTGGTTTCTTTTTGAAAACGGAACTCTGATTTTCTAAGGGCCTTCTATACCACTGAAGCTCATTTCTTAAAAAAAACCTCAAAAACAAATATGGCACAATCGTTATCTCTGAATGTTTCCAATAGTGTTGGTGTTTCTAATCGAGCCCCAATACTGGTAGCAAATGAATATCATCACTGGTCCCAAAGAATGGAAAGATACTTAAGGAGACTTGGTAGAGATGTATCGCGATCCGTAGAAGAAGGACCAGATGTCCCAGTCCTTACACCAGTCCAAACTGACGGTGCTACAACCAGACTAAGAGGAGGTCAACTAGTCATGAACCGTCCCACCAAGGATGATCTCGATAAAATGGAAAATGATGCTGTTGCTTTTTATGAAATCTCTTGTAGAGTTGCTCCTGACAACTTCGATATTATCATAAATTGCAAATCAGCAAAAGAGATCTGGGAAGTTCTCAAGAATTTATACGAATGCTCAGAACAAACACAAGACAAGAAGCCTACTACCGCACTCAATGAGTTCAACAACTTCAAAGCTCATACTGGCGAAAGCTTGGAAGACTCCTTCAAAAGGTTCAACCTGATAGTCACCAAGTTATCCAATGCGGGCACCATCCGCAGTAACCATGAAACAAATCTTCAGTTTCTTAATGGTTTGGGAAGACATTGGACTACGGCTAAAGATGATAGTCCAAGGCGATAGAAAGATTCATTCTTTGTCACTCTACAAGCTCTATGGAGAACTGCAAGCACAAGAATCCACCGTACTCAAAGACTGTGCTGACTTCGGAGGACCACTTGCTCTCATAGCACAAGCTCCACATAATCAATCTTACTCTCCCTCGTATGACACTCCACCGCAGTCATACGAAGCTGATTCAGAGTATGATGATGAAGAAGAATTTCAGAAGGCTATTGCTCTGGTTAGCCAACAGTTCAACCGTCTACCACCTCCTTCCTTCCGCAAGAATCAACAGTTTAACAAACCTCCATTCAACCGTAACTTCAGTCCCCAGAATAACCATCCTCGATATCCCAAAAGTTCTCATCCACCACCACAATCTCAAAATACTCAACCAAAGGAGGCACCGCAGTCTACTCAAACCACTGACTCTGGTACTCCCTCAGAAGACAAGACTGATGTTGTAATTTGCCACAAATGCAACAAAGAGAATCATTTTGCAAGAGATTGTAAGGCCAATGTAGTAAAAGACAGAGCATTCTACCTTAGAATGGCTAAAGAGTTGGAAGATAAGGAAAAGGCAAGGGCATACGTAGCCCATGTCAAAAGAGACTATCAAGTTTGGTCATCCGGAGACGAAGATGAAGCCATCAGCAGTGTCAAAGGAAAAGGGAAAATCTGCATGCTGGCAACTGCGGATGATGATGGGTCTACAAAGCCGGACAAGAACTACTGCTACATGGAAAAGGATGGAACTCTAAGCATCGTCGAACAGGTAAAACTCATGATCCAAACTCTAAACTATAGCATGCATGACTGTCAACCTTACATAGATGATCTTAATAACACATGTGCTACCGTCCTTACAGACTATAACAAAGCCTTAGATGAGAAGAACATTGTGTCCCAAGAGATGTTCCATGTGAGAGGACGACTGGATAACAAAAGACTCAAAATGGCTATGTTAGAAAAGGACTTAGAGTTAGAAAAAGATGCACGAATGTTGAGTGAAACACAATTAGAGATAGCTTTGAACCAGAGAGATTTAGCTCAGAGTGAAATTGTACGCTTACATCTCTTAATCGAAAAATTGTTCAATGAAAGTGAAGCTATTGAAAATTGGTAAATAATGGAACCATGGACAATACATACAATTGGGGTTGGTCAAATGGATATCCTACCACAATGGATTCCTCACCCCGGTTCAACAAAGACAGACTGTATGTCCCTCCAGACCGAGAATTTCATTTCCCAGTCAATGACAAGACCTTTCCCGAAGACATCAAAACTCACTTTGGTAGACTGCATAATCTAAGCAATAATTGTGTCATTGAGGAGATTGTGCCTGAGGTCTCGGGTCACACAAGTGATCAAATTCCTATATGTGGAACTATTTACCCAAATTCTCAAACCTCATCTATAGTTGATGAAGAAATTGTCATAGAGGGCCCCGAAGTCTCGAAAGACTTTCCATCGTTGCCCTCAGACCGCAGTGCCTCACACTGTAATCAAAAGTCCCACAAAAGTCACACTGAAGTCCCAACTCAGACTTACTCTGCAGTAGTCAAATCATCACCACCGCAGTCATCAGTAAAAGGAACTGTGACTCTTCAGCCAATTCATCATAAATTACCCATAGAAAACTTTGAAGTAGGTAAATGCTCTCAAACCCTTGAATCTTCAAGTTCGGATGACTCAAGCCCACGTTTTCAAAATTTTTCTAAGAATTCCAGGAAACCGCAGTTGAACATAAAAGACTGCGGTTCTCCAAAAACTTTAGCAAAAAAGGCTTTCAAAGAGGAAATTCGCTCCCGAGGCACAAATAGACAATTGTTTTCGAAAAACAAGAAGCATGTCAGATTTCCAAAGTCCAAAAGTCCAGAAAAATTTGTTTTCTCACACTATTTTTTGAAAAACTCTCCCATCAAGAAAACATACAAAAAGGAATGTACAGTTTCAACAGTCATTCCTCATTCATATGACACAACCCTAAAAGGTGTAAAGTCTTTTCGAAACAATGGTTTTCAAATCTATTCCTCAGATGATCCGAAATGGAAAGGTATCTTACGCACACCAACACTTTTAAGTCACATCAAAACTTTAACAAGTGGAAGGGTATTCTACCAAATCCAACAAAAAGGACACAAAGATCTACACGTGCTAAACCTTTTTCAAAACAAACTTTTTAGAAACCAAACAACACTCATGTCAGATCTTTTCAACCTCGGACCGGTCACAAGCCCAACTCATCCTTTAGACCGCTGACCAAACGTGGTGTCAGAACAAAAGAAAAAATTTCAACCTGTGAATGTCAGTGTAGTTGCCAAAAAGATTCATTCTATGTCAAATCTAGTTGGAGTCAGAAACCTCGTAATTTTTCAAAAACACACAACACTCCAAAACTGCACAAACACCCAGGACTAGGATTAAAAATTGACACGAAACCAGTCCCTACAACCTCGGTCCCTGCATCTTTCAGAAACTCATCTGTTGTCCCAGGCTCCAAACTAGTTTGGATGCCTAAACTAACCGTGTAATTCTCAGGATCTGTGCAAGGAGGAACAAGAAGAAGAATGGTTAATCGACAGTGCCTGCTCCTTGCACATGACCGGAAGGTTAGAATACCTTCGGGATTTCAGGCCAATTTGCAACAGTGGAAATGTTACATTCGACAACAATGCGAATGGGATCATCCGAGGTTATGGTGTTCTCACTACGGGGAACTTTTCTATTCAAAATGTTGCTTATGTAGAAAGCCTTAAACACAATCTCATCAGTGTTGGCCAACTATGTAAGGCAGGCCATCGAGTTGAATTTGATGATCAATTTTGCTATGTAATGACAAGTGATAGGAACACATGTTTGATCAAATCTCGATCCGAAGGTACTATGTATCCTCTGGATGTCTCTCTGATCATAGGCAAACCGCAGTTATGTTTCCTATCCAAAGCAGTATCCGAAGTCAGCTGGCTATGGCACCGCAAACTAGCTCATCTCAACTTCAGATACATCAACAATTTGGTCACTGGAGAACTAGTCAGAGGACTCCCTATTCTCAAGTTCAGCAATGATACTCTCTGCCCTGCATGTGAATGTGGAAAGCAATCCAAAGCAAGTCACCCCATGGTGATTGACTCTTCAATTTCTGAACCACTAGAGCTCCTGCACATTGATCTATGCGGTCCATCAACCGTAGCCAGTCTCCATCACAAGAAGTACATACTGGTTATAGTAGATGACTTCACACGCTTCACATGGGTTTTCTTCCTCAGACTCAAGTCAGAAACACCGTAGATTCTCATCAATTTCATCAAGGAAATAGAACTTCAGATAAAGCTACCAGTCCGACGAATCCGCAGTGATAATGGAACCGAGTTTACTAATCATCTCCTCAACATTTTCTTGGTGTCCAAGGGCATCACTCACAACTTCTCAGCTCCCTACACACCGCAACAAAATAGAGTAGTAGAGAGAAGGAACCGCACCCTAGTAGAAGCAGCCAGATCCATGCTCAACTTCGCACACCTTCCTCTCTACTTCTGGGCTGAAGCTGTAGCAACCACATGCTTTGTACAAAACCGAAGCATTGTGTGCAAACGCCTCAATAAAACACCGTATGAGGGCCTTAACAACCGCAAGCCAAATGTTCGCTTCTTTCATATCTTTGGGTGTAGATGTTTTGTGATCAACAACAGAGATCAGCTTATCAAGTTTGCACCGAAGTCTGATGAAGGCATCTTCCTTGGCTATTCCACTAACAAGGTTGCTTATCGAGTTCTCATTAGACGCACAAGGTTGATCATTGAAAGCTTCGATGTGAAATTTGATGACTATCACATCCGCAACACCCCTCCATCCACTGAAACCACCGCAATCCTGGAAAGTGTTATTCCTGCCTCTTCGGGTCCATTAAATCTTGTAGAAGTCAATTATGACGATCTCTTCGACCCTGTAGAAACAGCCAAGTTATCCGAAGTTCTTGTGTCTCAAGAAGCTCAACAGCAGCACGCAGATGTATCTGGTCCTTCGCTATCCGAAGTAGCATCTCTCAATACTTCCACCTCGCCGGTTGAGGGGGAAAGCTCCACTCCGGATCAAGCAACAACCATCGAGGTTCCAGTACTTGATACAGCTCAAATTCCCATCCGTAGAGAATCATTACCATCCAATGTTTCTTCCGACTTGGATGATGAAAACATAGAAAACATCGACACAAGAACAGAGTCTAGGATTATCACTCTTCCATCTGCAGTCCAGGGGGAACCTTCTCAGGTTCCAGAGGAACTCCCATCAGCAATCCAGGGGGAACCTCTTCTAACTGCTCAACAAAATTCCATTCTCGCCCCAACAATCCAAGATGATTCCGCAGGATGTTCTCAAGTCCAGGGGGAACTGACATCTCCAACCGCAGAATCTTCTGATATCGAAGACATTCCCTCTACCACAGCTGCTGATCATCTACAACCCCTTCTACACATATGGACGAAGGACCACCCACTAGGTCAAATCATTGGCAACCCATCCGCAGGTATCCAGACTCGATCTTCCAAGGACTTGTCTGATCATTGTCACTACGCAGCCTTTATGTCCTCGGTCGAGCCCCGAACGATCAAAGAAGCATTACTAGAACCTGATTGGATATCCGCAATGCAAGAAGAGCTAGAAGAATTCAAAAGAAACAAAGTATGGAAGCTCATCCCGAAGCCACATGGTCACACCATTGTTGGTACTAGATGGGTATTCAAAAACAAGCTGGATGAATCTGGTGCGATAGTCAGAAAGAAAGCAAGGTTAGTTACAAAGGGCTACAGTCAACTTGAAGGTGCTGACTATGATGAAACGTATGCTCCAGTGGCACGAATGGAAGCCATCCGAATCTTCTTAGCATACGCAGCCCACAAAAACATCAAGGTACACCAAATGGACGTAAAGAGTGCATTTCTTAATCGGGAATTAAAAGAAGAGGTTTATCTTCAGCAACCTCCAGGCTTTGAAAGTATTGAATTCCCAGACCACTGCTACAAACTTGAAAAAGCAGTCTACGGTCTGAAGCAAGCCCTAAGAGCGTGGTACGGGACTCTCTTTGAATTTCTTGTCTCGTACGGATACAAAAGAGGAGTGATTGATCCCACTTTATTTAAAACAGCAAATGGTGACCACCTTATGCTTGTACAAATATATGTGGATGATATCATATTCAGATCGACTGATCAAGGAATGGTGGATGAATTTGCTAAGCTCATGACCAACAAGTTCAAAATGAGCATGAATAGAAGATTAACTTCTTTCTAGGACTTCAAGTGAAACAAGTTCCGCAAGGGATATTCATTCATCAGGAGAAATACACCACTGAACTATTAAAGACATATTCTATTGACAACTGTTCTTCGGCTAAGGTCCCCATGGCCTTCGGATATAAGATCTCTGCTGATCCCTCAGGCGAATATGTGGATCACAAGACTTATAGAGGTATCATAGGCTCTTTGATGTACCTCACCGCAAGCAGGCCAGATATTGTCTTTGCAATAGCTGTATGCACAAGGTATCAGGCTGACCCAAAAGTGTCAGATATGACCGCAGCCAAACAAATACTACGGTACCTTAAAGGAAGCAAGTCTCTTGGATTATGGTACCCCGCAGGCAATGATTTCAGCCTTCAAGCATTCACAGATGCGGATCACGCCGGATGCAGACTAGATCGAAAAATCACCTCAGGTGGATGTCAATTTCTGGGTGGAAGACTCGTCAGCTGGTCATCAAGGAAACAAAGTTGTGTATCTCTGTCTACCGCAGAAGCTGAATATGTGGCTGCAGCCAGCTGTTGTTCACAAGTTCTATGGATGAAGACACAACTTATGGACTACGGATATAGAATGCTGCGGATACCAATTTACTGTGACTCTGAAAGTGTCATAGCAATTTCTCACAATCCTATTCAGCACTCCAAGACCAAGCATATTGAACTACGGTATCACTTCATCAAAGACCACATCCTGAAAGGTAACATTGAACTCATATTTGTCCATACTCATGAAGAGATTGCTGATGTATTCACAAAGGCACTTGACTCTACAAAGCTCAACACTTTCTTACAAATGTTAGGAATGATGAATCCGGACCCACAATTCTTCTTGAATTGATAGGCACCGCAGACCATCCTTGGTCTCTGTTGCGGTCCTAACTGAAGTTAGTTATGCTAGATGGTTTTGGTATATACTGTGTACCGCAGTCAATGTACCGCAACCATATATCATACTTATCTTTCACTGGTCCTTATTGTTTGCTGTTACTAACTTCTTGTACAAGTGCTCTCCTCAGTTTCTCTACTGTAATCATACATCTGTCCATCCGCAATGACAAAGGATCCATCCGCAATGAAGTTTCCATCCGCAATCACATTGATAATTTCTCAACTGTTTCATTAATCTTTGAATCATAGTGTGCTATTTAATGATCCTTCATTACATAAAACATTAAATAAAAACATTCCTTGAGAAACTGTCTCATTCTCTTTTTGAATAAACCTTGTGTTAGACCTATTTTAGGTATGATGACAAAAAGAACGTTTTTCCATAAACAAATCCTTAATCTGTCTTTTCCTCTTACCCAACACGTCCCATCCGTTACAACTTCTTTTTGCACAACGGATCAAACAAACCCTCACCACACGATCACCAGACATGATGATGTACGTCTGACTTTTCATTAAATGCAAACCCCTTTTTGGTAAAATTTCTAAAAAATAATAAACCGTTTCATATCTTGTGGCTAAGATTTCACCTCCCAAAATCAATAGAACCCCCAAACCTTTACTTTTACCTTATCCTCTTTCACCGAGGGTAAAATTGTTTACCGTTCAACTCCATCACTATAAAAACCTTTCTTCTTCCTCAAGAACAGTTTACGATCTCTGAACATTGAATTCTTTCTCCATTATCGTACTCTGTTTTCTACACTTTCTCTCAAACTGCTCCAATGGTGAAATCCGGTGTATCCAAGAAACAATCCAAAGCTTCTGGATCAGTGAACCCTACTGGTTCAGACTCTGCTTCAAGAAATCCCACTCCTATGATTGCATCAAGCAATTTCAGAGCTATGTTTGAAGACCATTCATCTTACAATGCTCCGATCAAGCTGATGATCAAGTTCTTGAACAATCACCCCCTGTTTGGCACTTTCGATTCCTTCACAGACGTTGTCCCGCTTTCAACCCTATTCAAATGTGCCTTTTCAGCCTATCGACCACTCGAGAACCCACAAGAAGTGCATCTACACCTAGTTAACGATTCTTTGGTCATTCTGTCCAAAGAAAAGTTTCTCTCTGACATTAACCTTCTTGTTCATCCTTCCATCAAAATTTTTACTCCATCCATGGCGGACATCACTTCTGCACTTTACCAAATGGGTTATCAGAAGAAACTCAAAGGCATTGGAGAATTCAAGAAGAACCAACTGCCTGCGGTCTAGCAATTCGTTTGTCATTTTGTCATCCGCAGTCTATCCGACAGAACCGAAGGCACAGATAATATGGGACTCAAGCTCCTAAAGTTAGTATGGAGCATCTTCACTGGCCATGACGTAAACTACGGTCAGATTCTATGGGATGATTTTCTACAATACATTCCCAAGGAGAGCCCAAGGGAGAACCCTACCGAGCTTACGTTTGCAAGATTCTGGTCTCTCTGCATTTCAGACCTCCATGCGGATGCAGGAATCAGCATGGGCAAAGACAACAACTTCTTTGTCACCAAGGATCTTAAAAGGTACAATCCCTCATCTGATCAATCTGTTTTTGGACCTATTAGAAGACTTCCAACCAATATTCTCAACACTCTTGGTCTTGAGACTGCTGATGTCTCAGATCATATTGAGGCTACGGAAGGTATTACCCCATACCTTCCTACCCCGCCTCCTCAAACCCCATCTGCAATCATTACCCCTGGAAGTACCGCAGTCCCTTCCTCCACTACTCTCTCCAATCTTTCTCAAAGAAGAAAGAAACTGGCCTCAACCCGTCAAGGCCCCCGCAATGTCTCCAAGAAACAAAGAACCCCAAAGAAAGATGTTACCAAACCATCCGCACCCTCAAAGAAACGCAAAACCAAATCAATCGCACCGACACATGACAGTGACTCTGATGAGGATGCGCAACCAATTGCCATCCATAAGAAAAGAAAAACCAGTCCCACTGGCCATATGCGTGACCGGACTGATACCTCAGCCTCTCAAAAGGCTCCGGTAGTCCTTGGGGTGGCCGCAGACCCATTCAACACCACAATCGAATACCACTCGGGCTCATAAAGTGAGTCTGTTTCATCACCTCATGGAGACTCCCCCCCAGTTCATTCCCAAGAGGATAACACTGGTTATCGCCCTAAGGTCTCCAGGGCTTCCCGACTGCATTTCTTTTCCCCTGAGGAGTTGAACTCCATCCTCTTGAATGTCACCCATACACTTCAAACACCTTCCCAACCGCAGGGCACTTCTTCCGCCCTTGCCGGAACTGAGCCGAGGCCAAACTTGACTACGGGTCAAGGAGACCGAGGAAGCTCAGGAAATCCTACTCTGCTTACATCTGTAACAGGTGGTTTAGGCATGGTGAGCACAAATATGCAAGGATCCGTGGACCCGAAGGACACTTCGGTGCGATACCAAGGATTTGACGGTGACAACTCTAATGACTCATGGTTGAACTACACTCCGGTATGTGAAGCCGACATCCAAAAGTATGCCGCCTTCCGTAGGGCATTCCAAGCACGAAAAGATCAACAAATCAAGCAACGACAGTAAAAAGAAGAAGAAATCCAAGCTGTGGTTAAGTATTGGGCAGATGCAATTAACAATGCCAATACCGTAGCCACCATATTGAAAGTTCAAGACTGGATGTCTGAGATGGCAGAAACTCTCCGCAAATCTCAAGAAGCAACCGCTGATCAAAATGCTTCCAAAGTCCCTCCAACTCCCACTGTCCAAGAATCACAAGACGAAGGAACCGCAATAGAAGTCAGCTCTGCTCCCACCTTCGGTTTTGATGATGTTGATCTACAGGAGGTAAATAAACCCTCTCCCTTTGATGATGATCTTATGATGTTTGATGAAGAAGAAGAATCCAGTGGCTCTCACCATTCAACTTCCAAGCCCAAAGAGAAGAAGAAAAAGAAGAAGAATGTTTTCACAAGAAAGGAATTCTTGAGCTTGCAAGCAAAGGTCGATCAAATTCTTGCTGCGGTCAAACCAACTCAACCGCAACCAGAAGACACACCCGGACCGCAGTCATTGATCGAAAGAATCGAACCCTTGGAAACCCGTGAGAGATTGGCTGTTGAACAAATTTCTCTCAAGGTCGAAATGAGAATTCGATCCCTGGATAACAATCGTCAAGCAGATCACAAGGACTTCATGGCTGCTGCGGAACGCCTCATCTCTGAGGTGACCGCAATCAAGAAAGATCTCCAAGCAGCCATTGCGGATCAAGCCACCCAATCTCAAAAGATGATAGCTGAGACTCACACTGCCTATGAGTCCACTATCTCAGTCCTTCAAGCTACAATCAACCGCCTGCAACGCTCCTTGTCAACCAACTTCCATGGTCCTGAAATCCTTCAACTCACCAAGGATATTCACAGGCTGCTCTTCAACTCCACCATCCCCAACAATCAACAACTGGCAGATGCCCTCAAAGCTCAATTTCAAGAAGTCTATGCCAAAGTTGATGGCCTTAGACAATGTCTTGAGGAAGCTCCTGCGTTGCATTCCTCAAGAGGGGGAAGTGAAGAAGAAGAAGACCATCACTCCACTCACTCCAAAAGCCTCTCCCAACATCAAAGCCCCCCCATCATTACAGAAAAAATTCCTACATCGCAACCCTCACCGCAACCATCTCATCATACTCCACCTCATCATACTCCACCTCAAAAGGAGATCACTCCTAAGAAACCAGAGACCCCTCCTCACTTCAAAAATCTGGTGGATCACATGTCCTCTCCAAGCACAAACGACTCCCCTACCACTACCCAAAGAAAAAAAGATTGGAAAGCAGCTAAACTTGCTGAGCTTATATGGAGAGAATACGGTTTTGACACTATCATGGATGAATCCTTGATAAACTCCTGGATCAATCCTCACCGTAGACTGCTGGATGATGACTACAAGCCATACCTCACATATGCTGAACCCCCTTCGGATGGCTACTGGGATGTTCCAATCTCCCCAAATGCCAAATACTTCACAGTATTTGAGCAGTTTGACCGCAGCCTTCCAGACCACAAAAGACTGCCAATGGAATTCGAGAGACTTAGCCGATTTTATGCTAAGCATTCCTCTCCCATTGAGAAAATCTGGTCTAACGATAGACCATCGGAGGTCAAAAACTATAAGCCCCGGAAGTTCATGAAGGCTGACTTCATCCAATACACTCTCACTAGAAGGGAACACGACTATGTCCACACCCAAGCTGACTTCCCCTGCATGAATCCTGAAGAAGTCTTTCTCATAGCTAAGGTGTTTCAGAACAAGTCGGAGAAGCACCCGAAGATGAAGATAGCTCTTGAAAGGGCTAGTACGTTTTTGAAGGAGACTGTCTGTGATTTTGCTAAAATCGACACAGACATTTACCCCACCATTGCCAATAAGTTTGATCTACCACCGCTCGATCCTGCACTGATGCCTACCGAAGGCTATCAAGAAAGATCCTTAGGTGCAGCCAACTTCCCTGAACTCGGAGTCATTTTCAAAAGGAAGACCGATAAAGTCAAATACTTTATTCCTATGACTGCCATGAATCGCCTCACTAGGAAGCAACTTGAAATATGCCGAACCGCAGTCGAAAGATCAAAGCATACAACTGCCGAAGTCAAGTTCGATATTTTAAGGAGGATCACTTGGTTGGAAAACATCAGGAAGTTTTGGTGGATCCTGATCAAGTTTCTTAAACTTGATAGCTGAACAAAAAGTTAAAGAGGTCACTTGGGGGGAAATTGTTGAATCATGAAAAGTGACCCTCTTATACTTCAGCTACCGCAGCTAACAAGCTACCTCTTCAGCATCCGCATCCGAAGTCATCAAAGCCAACCGCAGTCACTCTTACTTTACTTCGTTTATTTGTCTTTCTGTAATACTCTCTATTGTCCAGTATGCCTTGCAAGGCTACTCTTAGAGAGTGAATCTAATGTAACTCCTTGAGTCTCTATAAATAGAGCTCATTCTCTTTGTTCAATAAATCTATCATTCTGAATACACATCTCTGAAGTTATCTTTTCTATCTCTCTATCTAATTACTCATCTCTTCTTACTCTCAAATCTTACTAGAATTTAACTGATTACAATCTCTCTTCGGAGCAAGTCTCTTGTGACTTAATCACTAAGTTTGATCTCACTTATTAACTTGGCTTGAATGCATTCCTCGTTATGAATCAACTTATGTGTATACTTGATATAACAATTGTTGTCATTTCCATTTCTTTACTTTTCCTCAACTAACTCTCTAACTATCTAACTTTAACTTATATTATTGTTGAGCTTTTAGATCCTTCGAGATTAACTATTCCGCAATATACTTGTTCTAACGTTTGTTCAAGTGTGTTTCAAAGTTTTTCTCTGAACAATGACATCCCAATGTTTTAAAATGAATAAAAATACATTTCTTCGGAAATGCCTTGATAACGTATTTATCATGTTTTTCTTGGAACAAATTCCGCAACAATTTTCTTCAAAAGGATACTCTGATTTTTAAATAAAGCATAAACAAATCGGTCTTTTCTGGCCGTGAAAATGGGGATGTCACATGGAGCATGCAAGGATTAATATATTCATGGGTAATAGGCGATATTCTCATGTTATCAAGATTGGAACTTATAGTCTTATGCTTAGAGGTGATGTTATTAGATTTAGTTAGTTGTTGATATTCATAAGAAATGATGTGAAACATTATTTCTTTTCATGCTTTTTAGACAAGGTTTTCGATATTTGTTTAATGACATGAATGGAACGATTTTGGTTTAAGCAAGTGGAATTATTATGTTTGAAGCTTTACCTTGTAATGGAGTGTATGAAACTGTTATTTGTCTTGATAGCTTAGGTAATAGTGTTTTCCATATTGATTCGTCTAATTGTTTGGACATGGAATGTTTGTGGCATTGTCGTCTTGTGCACATTAACAAGAAACACATCACCCAAGTACAAAAGAATGGAGTGGCAGAATCATTTGACTTAAGGCTAGATGATGAATTTGAATATTGTCTATTGGGGAAGATAACAAAAATCACCTTTCACTGGATCTTGTGAAAAAGGTGAGGGTTTGTTGGATCTCATACACACAGATGTGTTTGGACCCTTTAGATCCACCACAAGGGATGCTAATCAATTTTATGTGACATTTATAGATGATTATAGTAGATATGGTTATATCTACTTAACCAAGCATAAATCAGAAACCTTTGAAAAGTTCAAAGAGTTTAAACTTGAAGTCGACAATCAATTAGGCAGGAAGATAAAGATGCTCCGATCTGATAGAGGCCGAGAGTATCTTAGTATCGAGTTCCATGAATATCTCAACGAGTGTGCAATTGTTTCACAATTGAATCCTCCTAAGACACCACAACTTAATGGTTTGGCTGAGAGGCATAATCGGACCTTGTTAGACATGGTTCGTTCCATGATGAGTTGATCTTCTCTTCCCATTTCTTTTTGGGGTATGCCGTAGAGACAACCTCCCATATCCTCAATCTTGTCCCTACCAAAACGGTTGCCAAAACACCTCACGAGATATGGACAGGGAAATATTCCCTTGTTATCACATATCAAGGTTTGGGGTTGTGAAGCTTTCTTTATACGAGAGACTCATGATAAGCTGGAACCTAGGAGCAAGAGAGATCTCATATGCAAAGAAGACAGTGGGAGTACCATTGAACTTGAAGAGATTCAAGAGTCAACCAATTAAGGAACCTTAGAAGATACTAGCCCTCAACCAGAGGATGAGACTCGTATTGAAACCATTGAAAAATCATTACCTCTTCGTTGATCTAGTATAGTTAGAATGCCACCTGAGTTCTATGGATTTCATATAACTATAGAGGGTGACATATTTTTAGTGATCGTACACTGGAAAATTTAGATGAGCCAACTAAGTGGAAGGAAGCGATGGCAGGCCCTGAAGCTTCCAAGTGGAAAGAAGCAATGGATAGCGAGATCAATTTCATGTATGATAACCAAGTTTGGAATTTGGTAGATCAAGAACCTGGTCGAAAGACAGTTGCTTGCAAATGGATCTTCAAGAAGAAGAATGACATGTATGGAAAGGTACACACCTTCAAGGCACGACTAGTTGCAAAGGGATTTAATCAAACCCCATGGATTGACTATGATGAGACCTTATCACCAGTGCCCAAGATAAAGTCTTTTAGGATAATGCTTGCCATAGTTGCCTTTCATTATTATGAAATATGGAAGATGGATGTCAAAACCGCTTTACTTAATGGGAAGTTGGTTGAAGATGTTTATGTGAGTCAACCAGAGGTGTTTGTAGATACAATGCTTCCTAATAGAGTGTGTAAGCTTGATAAATCTATTTATGGATTAAAACAAGCGTCTCGTGCTTGGAATCTTTCCTTCCATGGGAAAGTCATAGAATTTGGTTTCTCTAGGAGTGAAGATGAGTCCTGTATGTATGTTAAGGCTAGTGGAAGTATAGTAGCCTTTCTAGTATTGTATGTTTATGACATACTCCATATAGGAAATGACATTCCAACTTTGAAAGAGGTAAAGTCTTGGCTTGGAAAGTGTTTTTATATGAAGGATCTAGGAGAGGCATCCTATATTCTTAGGATAAGAATCTTAAGGGATAGAAAGAAAAGACTAATTGGTCTTATCCAAAGTACATGCTTGCATAAAGTACTAAAACGTTTTAGTATGGAAAATTCCATGAAAGGATAGCGACCTATTCAGAGAAATGCCAAGTTGAGTAAGACTCAAAGCCCTAGTAAAGATGAAGAGATAGCGGAAGTGAGTCGGGTCCCGTATGCTTCGACTGTAGGATCGATCATGTACACTATGACATGTACTCGCCCTGATGTGTCATTTGTTTTAAGCATGGTCAGTCACTTTCAGGGAATCCTTGCAGAGCTCATTGGACAGCAGTAAAAAATATTCTCAAGCGTATGCGAAGGACAAAGGATCTGATTCTAGTACTTGGTGGCGGTGATACATTAAGAGTAAGTGGATATAGTGATGTCGACTTTCAAAAAGATAGAGACAATATTCATTCTACATTCCGGCTAGGTGTTCCTATTAAATAGTAGAGCAGTCACTTGGAAAACTTCCAAGCATGACACAGTACCTGATTCTACTTGTGAATCAGAGAACATAACAGCGAGTGAAGCATCAAAGGAAGCAGATTGGCTGAAGAATTTCATCGATGATCTCGGAGTAGTTCCGACCATTCAAGAGCCAATGTAACTTTTATGTGATAATAAAGGAGCAGTTGCTTTAACCAAAGAACCGAGAGATCATTGTAAATCAAGACATATCGACAGAAAGAACCATTATATCAGACATATAGTTGAACAAGGTCATCTCATAGTGAATAGAGTTTCATCAGAAGACAATCCCGTAGATCCTCTCACAAAGGCTCTAAGTGTGGTTAAATGTAGTCAACATACTGGGAGCATTGGTTTGAGATATGACATTAGTTTTAGTAGTTAGATGATTAGTTTGAAACTTTTAACAGAACAAATGTAATTGATTTTGGTGAGTGAATAATAGAGATTACTTATGAGTTTGTTTACTGCCTTTGTAAATTATTTACTATTGTGTTTTGTTTTGCATGTTTTACTTCCTGAATAATTTGATTATTCAAAATTCCAAAGTCGCTCATACTTTAGGAAGTAAGTAATGAATGAAGACTATCATGAATTGGATTGTAGATTGTCTGAGTAGTTTATACATAGAAATTGTGTTGCTACAACGTTCATGAGTAATTAGAAAATGAAGATTTTAGTATTGGATAAATCCACACTCAGAGAATTACCTCGTGGATTATATCACGAGTAATTTTGAGATGATAATATCTTATATTCTTAAAGTGGAGATATTTGAGTTGTAATTTACATGTTGGTTGTACATTGGTATTGTGTAAACCCATCAGTAACTTAATGTTATAAAACGTAGTGTCATGTATAATTTGTTGAGTAAATGATACAAGCATGTGAGTCAAAGTTTATTCGTTCCTTTTGCCATGATATGAAAAAGGACATCTTTGGGACCCTCGATGATTTGGTGTTGACTTATAGTGCTGGGCCCATCCAGGACTAAATTGATGTGTTCAATTAGAAGTATTATGACATCATCACAAATCAGGAAACAATCGTTGGACAATGTGATTGATTCTAATCCATGTCTCATGTCCATACGATAACTAGAAGAACATAGGAATATTTGATCACTTATCTAAGGACAAGTATCTGATCAGCTCAGAGTTCGGCAGATGCTTTGGAAAGCACCCATTGCAATTGAATTTAAAAGTTATATCAGTAATTTAGTTTTAGACTTACCCAAGTGGGAGACTGTTGGATTAGGTGTGAGCCAATAGAAGCACGAGACTTCTGGTGCTTGCTTTCTGAAGACCAACAAGGAAGGATTACTAGTTTATTTGATCTAATAAACTTAGGTATGAATTTTCTAATAACCCGTTATTTATTTCAAAAATAGCAACATACTTTCAGGGTTCTTGATATTCAATAGTTGTTTGCAAATCATAGTGAGAACATAGATCCTTCAGGGTGCATGTGAACTTAGGATTTATGTTTTTCGAAAAAATAAAATTTTGTATCTTATAAAACCCATCAAAAACACGCTGATGAAATCTCGTAATACTATGTCAGTGAATGGTAGGTTAAACCTATACTGACAGGAGACATCACAAACTCATTGTATTACTATCTACAACTCTGATACATTGATCGTTTCCTCCATATATGTTGTTGATGTCAAAAAGGTTGAGAGAGTAGTTACATGGGGTAATCATATTGAATCTGACTGCTAGGCGATTAGTTGTGACTGCTCAGGCATGATGTTGGTTATGGCGTTTGTTTTGAGCCCCAATGGTGTTATCAATTTGGGTTGTTGGTGCAAACCTAGTGAGCTTATTGGTTTTAGGCCTCGAAGGTTTTGCTCGCGGCCGGATATTCGATTTGCGGGACTCATGAAGGAAACGATGAATATTATCGACTTACGACCTGCAGCTAGAAGTGAAATGGCTGATTGTTAGATTACGATGTTGTTATCTGTGGCAAGGGTCATGCCCCTTTCAGTTTTACCAAGTTCGGAGAAAGAGTGAGCAGGCTCGTAACTTCCAAAGTTAGGAAGGGTAGTACATGCTTATGCTGGTTGAGTTATGATTTGGTGTCAGCACCAGTGGGTGGTAGTTCGAGCCCTAAGTGGGGGAGAACTGGGATTCTCGGGTTGAGTATTTTAGCCGTTGGGGAATTGCAAGTCCATTGTTTGGATTATTGTTTCATATTAGTTGGGCATATGTTGATCGGTGGATCTTTTCTAGAAGTGGGTAAGTTAAGTTCCATGTGAGTCTTGATTTTTTTATTAAGTGTCAATGTATCTTTGACCATTGGCCGTTGGGTTCATCGTTCAGTGGAGGTTCTCTCAAAAGTTTAATTGTGTCAGCCGAAATTCAACAGTCAGGCCAATCTGTCATCAAGTTTAGTATGTCCTATGTTCCTTTGGTCATCAGATCTGTTTACCCTCAATGGTGGAGTGGGAATTTGGTTGATAGCATACTCAGGTTTTTCTAACCTTCGGGATCATCTTGGACGTCTTCTCGAGCTAGATGCGTAGTGGTGGAATCCATTTAATCTCAATCAAGTATAGGATCTTATTTCGACTGATCATGGGGATGTTTATTGTTATTGATTAAGCTATTATTTCGATTATCTCTGGTAATTCTTCTCTCTTTGAATTAGATTATGGGTTCCCTAAGGATGTGCAGGGTGGTTTTTCATGTGAACTGGGCAAGATAGCATTGTAGCCCTTGGTTCGAATTATGATCATGGTTCTTTTGAGTTATAGCCTTCGAATTGGACTAAGAGTGCAGTCGTGATCCTATTCTCGGGTCGCGTGCGACCATGTTTTTGTAAGGTTTTGCTTGGTAGCATTTTTTTGGTGCTTAGTGGCATTGTAAGGGAGTTTATTAGGTCTCTTCAGTGTAATGGAAGGAGGTGGGTATTTTCAGGCCCGGAGTGCTAAGCGAGTGTTGCGATGACGACAAGGTCGGTGTGTTATCGGGAGCATTCCAGGCATGGGTTGTGAGCCTAGTAATTGTGATGGTTCATTTGTTTTGCTTATAGTGCTTTTAGTGTTGACGCGTTGTTGGGAGTCTAACGAGTCACAAATCTTTTGGTTAGATAAGGGAATCAGTAAGGGTTGTGGGGAGTATCAGTCAGGTATCAGAAAGTCTTTGTGGGACGTATGCATTATAATTCCAGTTGACCACGAGCTGCTTTAGGATTGTGATGTTCAAACTAGGAATTGATTATCGAGTCGCAAGTCATAAGCTCTTTATAAGGTCTTGAGTGGTTGTTCAGGTGGGGTACACCTGAGCCGATCGGAGTGGGTTGTATCGTGGAAATTTTTGGTTTGATCTTCTCTGATCATCAAAGCAGTGGTTGGTGATGGCATAACAAAGGGTCAAGGATTATTAAGGTGATACGTCATATGGTTTTTTTGGGTAACGTTTGCAGTCGGTATGTTTTGAGGATCAATTATGCGTGCTTCTGGTAGTGTCTCCAGCCTGGGACTGGGGGTAGATTCATAAATGGATGCTCATCAATTGTAGGGAAGGGCCTTCAAGAAGCATATGAGTGGCCATCTTTGAGTGGGATTTTGGTGGAAACTTGCGTTGGGAATCACGAGTGTATCCTTGCAAAGTCTGTGCTCAGAAATATGTGGATTAAGAAATCTGGATGTCAAAGGCCTCAGCCGGAGGGTTCAGGATTTAGCTTATGTGTATGTGCTCTGGGATGGTTCTATCTGTGTGAAGGTCAGGCAAGTGATGAGGTTTCGACATCTTAGCAGCACCATATCGATCTGACGGTTGAGGAGTTGAAAAGATAGTTTGATGGATAAGTGTCATGTATTTAGCATTGGTTCGGTTTGGGGCGGTCTATCAGGGAGTCATACGAATTCGAGACTTCAAGTTTCAGGCAAAGGAGTTTGGGTTTCTTCATGGGATTGTGGATTCATTTTCTTTGAGTGGGAAATTATGTTAGGTTCAGTTGCCTTGGGAAGGCAATTGGTTTTTCAAGGTTGTGGTTGTGTCCCTCAGGATGTCAGGCACGCGGGGAATGATAAGGAATGATTTCGAGGACAAAATCAAATTTAAGTGGGGGAGAGTTGTAACACCCAATTTCAAATCGCTTCATTATTCGGGGCTGCGACCCGATCATCAGTTATCATAAGGCTTGTGAGCTTAGGAAAGAAAGGTTTTGGCCCTTCCGGATGAGGATGTTAAAGTCTATGTGATCCGAGTGTTTGATGGTGTTTCGGAGCGCAAGGGCATAATGATAATTGGTTATCTCGGACCTTTATGAATTTTTGGGTTGGTTCGGGGAACTTCAATGCTATGATGGGTTGCTAGAAGTGTAGGGCTTCTTTCCACCTTTCCGTGGATATGAAGTTCATCTGAAACGGACTTAGATCGAGGAAGTTATGACCTTCTAAATATCTAGGGTTTTCGGAGGAATCTTAGTACGCGGGGCGTAGGAAGGGAGTACGCATGGCGTACAGCTGCAGAGATTAGTACGCATGGCGTAGGGAGGCATACGTTGGGTTTAATGTGAAGGTTGGTGCGGGGGTGAGAAGCCTCGTACGCTAGGCATACGAGGAGTACATTGGGCGTACGAGGGTAAGTTGGAAAACCATAATTTTTGTGTTCTGCCATATATAAGCTTAATGATAGTCCATTGTGTTCATTTCTAAGACAGTCTCCATGCTCTTAAACCCTAATTCGACCCCCTAGCCCATGTTTTCTGTTGTGCCATATATAAGCTTTATGGAAGGTTTAGTGTAACTAGAAGAAAAAGGGGGGAAATTGAAGACTTGTTGTTTGAAGGAAAGCTTTAAGATCTAGCATTTGCACGTCCTTTTGGTATCTTGGGAGGTATAAATTCACAACCTTGTCTTTTCATTTCATAGATCTTCTTCTTGGTTCATTTTTGGTCATTTTGACCCTTAAGGTGGATGACTGGGAGTCTAAGTCGTTTGTGAAGCTTGAAATTGTAGATCTAGTTATATCATGGGTTCCTTGGCAATAAAGGTGCAAACTTTATGGTGGTTTTGGTTCCATGCACGTATTAAGTCAAGTATTAAGCTCTTTTGAGCTCTAGAGTCCCATTTAGCCATGCACACACATAAAGTTGGCAACTTCATGTGATTAACCACCTTGGGGAAGCCAGATCCAAGTTTGGATCCAAGTCTTAACGGATTAAGTGCTTAATTGGAAATGTTGCTTTGGGCTGGTGAGTACGTTGGGCGTACAAGTCTGTATGCTGCGCGTACAAGCCTCCCAAGCAGTACGCTAAGCGTACAGGCTAAGTACGCCCCGCGTACTCAGTAGACATGGGCCTTTTCGCGTTTTCGACATTGGTTTGGCTGGGTTGTGTTGGGCCATGTTGGGCCATCGGGATTTTATTGTTGGGCTGTTGTATTTTGTTGGGCCTTCTAGGACAAAGGCCCACGAATGGAATTAGGCCCAATTTGGAAGGTTGGTCGATATTTGGGCTTTAGATATTATTTTTGGATTTTGGGCATTTGGTCATCTAGTTGGTCCTTGGCTTTCGGCCAAGCTTGAGGAAGGGTAAAAAAGTCTTTTACCCTAATTTGGACTCATAGTGTGCGTCAGAGGCTAGATTTTGATGGGTTGTCATTTTGGTACTTGATAGAGCATGGATTATAGCTGATCTACAACCAAATATTATTCGTGGAATCAGTTTTTGACTGGGTGTTGTCTTGAGGTTGACGGTTCTGGGAGCTGTCAACCAACAGCCAAGGATCGTCTGTAGGATTCGGCAATGCGATGTGAGTTGTCCTCACTATACTTGCGGGTCGGAGGCACCAATTCCGGCCCATTGGATTAATATCATGTTATGCATGTTGCTATGATATTTTGATCTGTTAGATCGGTATCTTGGTAGATAGAATGTTGCTACGTTGTTATGATCTGTTAGATCGGTATACCGGTAACTAGGATGATGTTATGCTTAGTGATCTATAGATCTGTTTGACTGGCTGTAGATTGCTATTTGATTGTCTGTTATATGAGTACATGTTTGGTCAGTGGCTGAGGCTTCACTACTTTGTGCGTAAGCCAACTGGCTGGGGCATAACAGCCCGATGGTTTAATGGGCCTGAAGGTATTCCATCCCGAGAATGATTGGACCCATAGTATGTTGGCATTCCAACCTGATGGTTGAGGGGCCTGGAGTATTCCAACCCGATGGTTGACTGGACCCATAGTACGTTGGTATTCTAACCTGATGGTTTTGGGGTCTGGGGTATTCCAACCCGATGGTTGACTAGACCCATAGTATGTTGCCATTCCAACCCGATGGTTGAGCGGCCTGGGGTATTCCAACCCGATGGTTGATTGGATCCATAGTATGTTGTTTGTTGTATATGTTATCTAATGTTTGTTGGTACTTTGGGGGAAACTCACTAAGCTTTGTGCTTACAGTTTTTTGGTTTATGGTTTCAGGTGTTTCAAAGGTTCGTGGCAAGGAGAAGGCGTGACCGTACACATCTATGTCATTGATCTTGGGAGGCACTGATTTTCAAATAATGTTTGGAGAACACTATTTTTCTAAACATTTTATTAGTAAAAGGATCATTTTGAAAAGTTTAAAATTGTTGAAATTTTTTGGATGTTTCAAATCTCAACCCAACCCACACAATATATCGACATATAATAGATACTAACATATACAGATAATCATACAGACAGTATCACAGGTAGTCCTACCAGTCTACCAGACTAGCATATCAAAATTAGCATGCACATCTATTCCATACTCAGCATATCAACCAATATTAGGTTATCAAACCAATAGGTTGGCCTTGGTGCCTTTGACCTGCAAGTACGATGAGGAAAACTCGACTCGCAAACTGAACAGAAGCTGATAAGGTCCCGACTCCGAATCTCAGCTCCAACTGCCTCCTATTCCAACCAAATGATCAAACCAATTAGACTTTCCAAAATACCCAAAATACCCTTAAGGTCAAACTTGGTGAATGTAAACTGGTCAAACCCACTAAGTCAGCCGAGTCAACCCAACCGAGCTGACCCAGTGCGAGTATGCAGGCGAACTCCAACTCTCACAGTTGACCATCATCGGGGTGGTTGACCTCGTACATGGCGTAAGGTCCAAATCCTCAGTAAGAGGTTAATGGATTAAGCTCTTACGTCCCAACTTCAAATCCATGACCAAAACACACTCTAGAGTCATAAAGTTTCCAACTTTATGACTTTACATGCCTAATAAGAGCTTAATTCAAGGTTTTAATCCATTAAGACCTTCTACAAGATGCATGGAGCAATTCTAACCAATAAGACTTCATTTTATGGCTAAGGACCCCTCTTAGGGTCTGAAAGGACAACTCAAAACGTCCAGAACATGTCATGTCCAAGATGAGACCTTTGGGACCAAAAAGAAACACAAAACACCCACAAACAAGATCTAGCAAACTAGCAATCAAGGTATGAACTTTATACCTTGAAATGATGGAAAATGGTGCAAAACTTCCAGATCCAAGATGTTTCTTCCCTCCAAGATGGGGTTGGTTCCTTCCTTCTTCTTATAAGCACACAAACACACACTTTAATTCTTGAAATGGCTTCACAAGGTGGTTCTAGGGCTATAATCACGAAAGAAAGGGTGGAGGTTGTTAAGGTGAAGGAAAATGAGGCCATAAGAATGCATAAATACCAGCCAAACCCTAAAAATTAGGGTTTCCTCATTTAGCAAGTAATCCTCGCGTACATAGATGTACGTTCAGCGTACACACTAGTACGCATGGCATACTCCTACCTGCTAGAATTACAGAAATGCCACTAAGGCCCCAATGCACAATTTTTTGGACTTAGGGACCAAAATACAATATAATAAAATTAAAAGGGTGAAATTACAAGTACCTTAACATCGGGATGTTACAATTCTCCCCCACCTGAACTAGACTTCATCCTAGAAGTCTGTTGTGGCGAATAACTCTGGGTAATGCTCCCGCATCTCAGCCTCCGACTCCTAGGTCTACTCGGAGTCCCTCCGATGTTGGAACCGCACCTTTACCAAAGGTATTTCCTTGTTGCGCAAGACCTTCATATTTTTTCCAAATTAGCCATTGGCCTCTCCACATAGTTCAAGCGCTTATCGACCTGAATATCGCCCAAAGAAACCACTACATCCTCATCTAATACGCACTTTCGCAGCTGCAAAACATGGAAAGTGCTATGAATCTGACTGAGATCCTCAGGTAGATCCAACCTGTAAGCAACCTTTCCGGCCCTAGCAACCACCCGAAAAGGCCCAATATACTGGGGACCCAACTTCCCTCTCTTCCTGAAGCGTATCACACCTTTCCAAGGTGAGACCTTCAGTAATACCATATCGCCGACCTGAAACTCCAACTCGGATCGGAACCGGTCGGCATAACTCTTTGCCGACTCTAAGCGGTCTGCAGTCTCTGTCTGCTCTTCTGAATCAGCTCCATGGTATGAAGGACCACTTCGGTCCTCCCCATAATCTTATGACCAACCTCGCCCCAAAAAACCGGGGTACGACATCTCCGCCCATACAAGAGCTCAAAAGGCTGAGTACCATTGCTGAAGTGCTAACTGTTTTGTAGGAGAACTCTGCAAGAGTTAGGTAGGAATCCCGACTCCCACGAAAATCGATAACATAGGCCCGCAACATATCCTCAAGGGCTTGTATCGCCTGCTCACTCTAGCCGTCGGTCTACGGATGATAAGTCGTGCTGAAACGCAGCCTCATACCCAGTTCCTTGTGGAACATCTTCCAGAAACGAAAAGTGAACCGAACATCACGGTCTGAAACAATAGAGATCAGAACTCCATGATGAGCGATAATCTCGCGAACATACACATCGGCTAACTTCTCGGCTGAAGAACTCTCCCGAATCGCCAGAAAGTGGGCACTCTTGGTCAATCTATCCACGATGACCCATATAACATCATAACCCTTCGCCGTCTTCGGCAACTTGGTGATAAAGTCCATCAAAATCTGCTCCCATTTCCACATGGGGACCTCCAGAAGTCTTGACCATCCTGCAGGTCATGCATTTATCAACATACCAAGCCATCTCCCTCTTCATACACGTCTACCAATAGCTCAATCTCAAATCCTGATACATCTTGGTGGCCCCCAGATGAATAGAAAAACAATACTTATGAGCCTCCTCTAACCCAGACCCGACCACATCGGGTCAATAACCCTCGACTATCCGAGACAAATCTGACAATCTCACCTCTGATCCTCTCCTGCTTCCAGTTCTCCTTCCGAACTCCCTCGGTCTGAGCCTCCCTGATCAATGCCAAAAGTGGGGAATCAACTTATATCCTCATACACATCTCCCTATCCGAAGATCCAGTCGACTTGCGGCTCAAAGCATCCGCCACCACATTCGCTTTATCCGGATGGTAAAGGATCTCGCAGTCATAATCCTTGACAACGTACAGCCACCTGCGCTGCATCATGTTCAGGTTCGGATGGTCCATGACATGCCTCAAACTCTTGTGATTCGTGTAGATAGTACAACGAACCCCATTAGCATGGTGCGTCCAAACCTTGAGGGCAAAAACCGCTGCCACCAACTCCAGGTCATGAGTGGGATGTAGCGTCTGGTGCGGCTTCAGCTATCATGAAGCATAAGCAACCACCTGTCCTCTCTGCATGAAGACTGCCCCCAAACTGGTGATGGATGCATCACAGAATACCACAAAACCCTTAACTCCCTCTGGGAGGGTCAATTCCGGAGCCTCACATAACCTCTGTCGAAGAATATCAAACGCCAACTACTGCTCAAGGCCCCATCAAAAATCCACCCCTTCCCCGTCAGACGAGTGAGGGGTATCACAATCTTGGAGAAATCCTAAATGAATCTTCAATAGTACCCTGTCAAACCAAAGAAAGTCCTGATATCTGAGGGAGATTTCGGAACATCCCACTACATCACGGCCTCGATCTTGGCAGGATCGACCAAAATCCCATCCTAGTTAACGAGGTGCCCCAGGAATTGGACCTCAACTCCTACTTTGAGAACTTGGCATAAAGCTGTTCTCGCCTCAAAACCCCCAGAAGCTCTCGAAGATGCTCCTCATGCTGCTCTCTGGTCTTTGAATACACCAAGATATCATCAATGAACACAATAACTGATCAGTCGAGCATCATCCTGCATACCCGATTCATCAAATCCATAAACACAGCAGGCGCATTGGCGAGCCCAAATGGCATCACCATGAACTTGTAATGCCTATAACGAGTTCAGAATGCGGTCTTTTCCACGTCTGCCTCTCTCACTCTAACCTGATGATATCTAGACCTCTGATCTATCTTGGAAAAACCAAGATACACCTTGCAACTGATCAAAGAGGTCATTAATCTGCGGAAGGGGATAACGGTTCTTCACCGTTAACTTGTTCAACTCCCGATAATCAATGTACATCCGGTGCGAACCATCTTTCTTCTTGACGACCAATATCGGCGCTCCCTATGGAGAATAGCTCGGCCTGATGAACTGCTTGCCTAGCAGCTCCTGCAGCTGACATGACAACTCATGCATCTCAGGCGGTGTCAAGCGGTACGACGCCTTGACAATCGGCGCCGCACCCGGCACAAGGTCAATCCTGAACTCGACCTGCCTCTCAGGAGGCACATCGGGCAACTCCTGTGGGAATACATCAGCAAACTCCCTAACTACTGGAACCTTTGAAACTGAAATCAAATCCCTAGCTCGAGTGTCAACCAAAATAAGACATATATCCTGCACACCCGTGCTGAATATATTGACGAGCCCTCACTGCCGAACAAAACCCTAAATTAACCCGGGTTCCCTCTCCATAAATAACAAGTTCTCCCCACTTGGGGTTCGAACTATCGCTCGCTGGCCCTTATAATCAATCCTGGCACCCAACTAGCTTAGCCACTCCATACCCACAATCACACAAACATCCCCCATGGGAATCGGGATCAAATCCATCGGATAAGGAACCCTGAAGATCTCTAGCACACAACCCTGATATACCACAGATCCAGAAACGACGTGTTCATTGGTGATAGAAACCTGCAACGGACACTCTAACTCCCTAATAGGCATATCAAACTCCCTACTGAAAGATCGAGATATAAAGGCTCGACTCGCACCCGAGTCAAAAAACACAAGAGCAGGCAAAGAGTTCACTAGGAACGTACCTAACAGAGGCACATATATATAAGTATAACACAAAACATAATGTTGTGGGAAGGGGTCACATCCAAACCACCAAAAAAGCGCTGCCACCTCTGCGCCACGTCAGCTTCACCACCAACCCATCACTAACCCACTAAACATTGGAAATGGATACCACTCCTCAAATTCTTTTTTTTAACATTATATTAATAAAAACATAATTTAACACATAAATTAATTTTTTGAAAACATAAAAAAATTGTAACATCCCAAAATTCAAGACCAAGAATTTCATTTTTTATTTAACAATTCATAAAACAGATTATGGAAAACATCATTGAGTTATCTCATTTCATAAAAAAACCATAGATCATATGTCTCAAAAACATGTCATAAGATAATGATAATGTTAGAGTATAAATCCCAAGAACATCATAGTGCGGAAAATCGTGGTATGATGCGCTGCTATCGTGGCGACTCCTTTCCCTTCGCAGATGGACCTGAAGCAAAAAATTAAAATCGTAAGCACAAAGTTGAGTGAGTTCCCCCATCATACCACATACCATACAATAAACATACCGTCTAACATGTCCGGGTACTGGACTACCCCTTCGGTCTCTTTCAACCGGTAACTTCCTAGCATATTAGGGTGATAGCCTACCCCTTCGGTCTTTTTCAACCAGTAACTTGCCTAGCATATCAGGGTCTTGGCCTACCCCTTCGGTCCTTTCGACCGGTACCTCGCCTATCATATCAGAGTGCTGGTCTACCCCTTCGGTCCTTCTGACCGGTACCGGGGACTATTTCACCCCTACTTCTACCATATAACATCCTAGTACATAAACACATAAGTCATATACTGCCTAGCTTATCAGCATGTTGGCCTACCCCTTCGGTCCTTTCGACCGGTACTGGGGCCTATCCTACCCCTCCTACCACTATCACATAATATCATAGCATACTAGCACATAAAGCATAACAGATAGTGGCATACAAGATAATTATCACAAAGACAATCATCTCTACTATAACTCTTACTAGTGGGCCATCATTGGTGCCTTCGACCCACTTCTATTGGAAGGTAACTCACCTCAAATGTCGTGAAGTAACTGAACTATCCTCGGCTCTGGGATAAACTCTTCTCAAACCCCTACAGATAAAAATCTCCTTTAATTACCCTTTCATTCTCATAATCCCTTTGTGACATTCCCATTTTTTCACGGCCAGAAAAGACCGATTTTGTTTATGCTTTATAAAAATCAGAGTACCCTTTTAACAAAAATGTTGCGGAATTTGTTCCCAGAAAAACATGATAAATGTATTATCAAAGCGTTTCCGAAGAAATGCATTTGATTTATTTTAAAACTTTGGGATGTCATCGTCAATAAAGAAACAAAAGCATAAACAGACCTTACATTCTTTTACACTAGTGATCTACATCTCTTTTAAAGCTCTCAGTGTAAAATAGCTTCGTATCGACACGTGTGATAAAATTAAACTTGAGTGGGCCAGGTTGCGAAACCTGGTGAGTACATAGGGATTTCAATCCCACAATGTTATATCATATATATAATTTAGAACTCACAAAATATACAATTTCACCACATATATAAGCAACTCTTACCCCACCCTGTCGATCCTCCCAATGACACTATCCATACTCTTGGACCTTAAATTACCTCTTACTTAATCCATACTCTCGGATCAATGATTGTGCCCATTCCATACTCTCGGACTAGCGACAAATGTCTATGTCTAAATTCATACTCCCGGATTAATGACAACTAACTATGTCCTATCCATACTCCCGGACTAAGGACAACTGACTATGTATTAATACATACTCCTGGATTAATGACAAATAACTATGTCCTAGCCATTCTCACGGACTAAGGACAACTGACTATGTCTTAATCCATACTCCCGGATTAATGACAATTGAGTATGTCCAATCCATACTCTCGGATTAGGGACAATGACTATTTCTAATCCATGCTCCCGGATCAATGACATATTTTAAAGTTCTATTCCCTGTGTATATCCCACTCGTTATCATAAAGCGATACTACCCAATATTCCTCATAATTAATTTAGGTTTACTCTGTATCCTAAATCATCGTATATTATCAGGTATGTTCTTTAACACGTATTTCAGGCAATATCAAATATTTTACACACCAACAAACATTTAATACATTATTCAATACCTGTATTAAAATCATGTTCGTTAAAGGGACTATGCACTCACACATAAACTCTTCAACAAATATTTAACTCTTTAACATATATTTAATACTTTAATTAATACTTGTATTAAAATCATGTTCATGAAAGGGACTATGCACACACACATAAACTCTTCAACAAATATTTAACTCTTTAACATATATTTAATACTTTAATTAATACTTGTATTAAAATCATATTCATGAAATGGACTATGCAATCACTTGTTAAAGTGATGATTCGAAACTCGGGCAGCACTTCGCTTCAAACAATTCTATTTTCCTTCGACGAAACCTAGCATTATTATCGCTAAATTTTATTCTAATATTTATTGCGACTAATTATTAGTCTAGATTCGTCATTAACTCAGAGCCTACTTCATGATCTATCAAGTAAGGATCAGCCAGGCAGGACAGTTGGGAGGCTGGACCATTTCGGCATATAGCTTTTCTTAAATCCAACAACCAAACCCAATGTCACCATTCTAGACACCTCTCCTATAAGTAGATCAATCAGTATAACGACTTTGAATCACTGATAAATCTTATTTATAGGTTCATAATAACGATATTATAAGCTATATTTAAAGTAAGGTAGCATAACTTACTTAGCTAGGAGTCGGGCTCTGCAGGGGCAAAACTTCGTCGCTGAATCTTTCTAAGAAAGATTCTTGCAGCGCTTCAGCGCTCACCTTACTATACTAAAAACTACAGAAAGAGAAGTCGAATCACGAGGGACCGAAATGCTCGTGGAATAAGAAGAGAAAGACTCTTGAATCAAGAGAATGGTGCAAGAAATATGAGAGCCTAGAGACTCTTATTTATAGTAGTTGAATTTTAAAAAACCACCCTCTATATTTACTTAAATGACTAAACACCCCTTTATAATATTATTTTAAATAGATTTAATGATATTTGTATTAAATTAATGTCGAAAGTACTCAACACTAGTCTTATAACGACCGCATTGTCGATACCTTTCTAACGATATATACATATGTATATATATGTATACGGTATATGATTTACACTTTATTTTAATATGTAAATGTGCTATTAAAAATTATAACTCATTCATACGAACTCTATTTTTTACGTTCTTTATATCCACGTGTAGCTATCGACGAGATCTACAACTTTCGTTTAGACTCCGTCGGGTAATTTTGAATTTATATTTTTGTCCATATTTTTATAAAACTAAATAATTTTGCTAAGATCATAACTCTCTCGTACAGACTCCATTTTTGGAATTCTTTTTCTCAAAATTCCTATTTTCAGGAGTACTATGATTTTCATTTTGGTCGCATTAGCTAAAAGTCAACCATTCTCTTCGTAGCTTTTTACGTCATACATTTGTTATGCACGGCTGACTTTTATATCTTATAAAAATCATATCTAATTAATACGGATTCGGATTTCGACGAAATTTATATTTTCGGGATCGGGACGACGTATACTTCCTAAATATATATATATATATATATATATATATATATATATATATATATATATGTTTTGGCGTATTTATTATTACAATTTACGGACGATTCGACTGATTTTTCTTATTTTATTATATTATAATAATCATGAAACATATAATATTCAAATAATTATTCTTTATTACGTCAAATAGGTTATAATTGTTAACCCTAACTATTACTTTTGTTAAGATTATTTATTCTAGATAATCTTCTATAAAAAAATCATTTTAACGCTTATTATATTGTAATTGACTAGCCCGAATCTATGGGTGTTACAATTATCCCCTCCTTAGGATGATTACGTCCCGGAATCATAAAAAAAACAGGGCTTGTATAATGACTCCTTTCGTTTCCATTCCATCCTAAGAGGTAATCGTAACTCTTATGTCCTTTCAAATGAGTATCTAACTCTAGGATTCTGACTGCTGGCGGTGCGCAACCTTGCACCCGCTCTTTATCCTATGTTGGACTTTCAATCTTAACCTTCGAGTTACAAACTCAGTCCTTATTGGAAACTCTTGATCTTTCTTAAACAAACTTAAATTAAGATAAGTTCTTTACTTCGATTACCGTAACAGGCCGATGTGACATGTTCTAATGAGATTTCGTCGTATGATGCAACGCTTAGACTCAGGTCTTTTAGAGTCAAATTCCAGAACATAATATACCTTCCTTCATGTTCTAACGTTATATAATCACATTCTAACATGTAACACATCTAGCTACAAACTTCTTACCTTAACAACGGTTGTGATACTTCTACTGATCGCTTCGATTATCTTTCACTTCAATCTTCTGACTTAAGTTAGATGTTACATCGATCT
The DNA here is from genome assembly GCF_052849685.1 of Lactuca virosa. Taxonomy (NCBI): domain Eukaryota; kingdom Viridiplantae; phylum Streptophyta; class Magnoliopsida; order Asterales; family Asteraceae; genus Lactuca; species Lactuca virosa. The sequence continues at coordinate 262,739,152 of NC_136430.1, forward strand.
TGGTACTTTGAACCACGTAACATACTCATCTTAGTTGGACTCGATTTGATATGACCACTAGGGTCGGATTGACAATCATCTTCTTAGTCATTACCGAAACGATGGTAACGACAGACATGAACAAAACAGAATCAATTACTAGCTTTTTGGTAACCTTGTGACTTTCCCTGATCAAAGTGCGAGTCCTATGCTTCTGGTAGTATAGGCCTCTACTACCTTTCACACCTACTCATACTCGTCCCAAGTATTGTCTCGCAGTTCTCCAAGTTATTATCACAAAAACAATTTTAACACATAAAAATGTGTCCAAACAATCATATAATTTTCTCTAGACTCTACTAGGTCTTCTTCCATGCGTATCTTCGATCATTAATTCTGCTTCAACTCGGTTGGTGATGGAAATGTCAGACGATGGGATAACTTCATTGATTATACCAAAAATCTTTTTTTCTGCTAATCGAAAGTGTACTTCTCCTGTACTAGACGTATTATTTATTAGACGCATTCTAAAGGCAAGATATCACTCTTATGATATCTTCCGATAGGTACCATTCAGTATCGTAAGCCTTCTCATTTCCTCCATTTACTCAATTCACTACGAGTCTGCACCATGATGTTCTGCACACCAAAGCAGTCGTTTGGTGTATCGAGACGAGAATAAAGATAGAGGAAGGTTTAGACGCGTATTCCTCCTTATTACCTTGAAAAATTATATGTCAGTTCTAATATCGTAATTAAACGTTTAGAAATCTGAACACATAAAATTTCTAGATCCGGTCGGCAACAGACCATAGATCCGATCAAACGATAGCATAAAGCATCACAAATTATGAAGCACATAAAAGCATCTTAGGTATCTTCCCTAATTAAGCTAGTGTTTGTGTCTATTCAGGCGTACTTCCTAAAATATGTAGAGACACTCCTCACGATCATCGCTTAACATTCTAAGTTTAAGTCTACAAATAAATCCTTATTCCTAGTTCGCTTAAACTAATACTCTGATACCAACTGTGACATCCCCACTTTTTCACGGCCAGAAAAGACCGATTTTGTTTATGCTTTATAAAAATCAGAGTACCCTTTTAACAAAAATGTTGCGAAATTTGTTCCCAGAAAAACATGGTAAATGTATTATCAAAGCATTTCCGAAGAAATGCATTTTATTTCTTTTAAAACTTTGGGATGTCATCGTCAATACAGAAACAAAAGCATAAATAGACCTTACATTTTAAATCTATCAGTGTAAAGTAGCTTCGTATCGAAACCTGCGATACAAATAAACTTGAGTGAGTCAGGTTGGGAAACCTGGTGAGTACATAGGGATTTCAATCCCACAATGTTATATCATATATATAATTTAGAACTTACAAAATATACAATTTCACCACATATATAAGCAACTCTTACCCCACCCCGTCGATCCTCCCAACGACACTATCCATACTCTCGGACCTTAAATTTTACCTCTTACTTAATCCATACTCTCGGATCTAATCCATGCTCTTGGATCAATTACTGTGCCCATTCCATACTCTCGGACTAGGGACAAATGTCTATGTCTAAATTCATACTCCCGGATTAATGACAAATAACTATGTCCTATCCATACTCCCGGACTAAGGACAACTGACTATGTCTTAATCCATACTCCCGGATTAATGACAAATAACTATGGCATATCCATACTCCCGGATTAATGACAATTGACTATGTCCAATCCATACTCTCGGATTAGGGACAATGACTATGTCTAATCCATGCTCCCGGATCAATGACATATTTTAAAGTTCTATTCTCCGTGTATATCCCACTCGTTCTAATAAAGAGATACTACCCAATATTCCTCATAATTAAATTAGGTTTACTCTGTATCCTAAATCATCGTATATTATCAGGTATGTTCTTTAACACGTATTTCAGGAAATATCAAGTATTTTACACACCAAAAAACATTTAATACATTATTCAATACTTGTATTAAAATCATGTTCATGAAAGGGACTATGCACTCACACATAAACTCTTCAACAAATATTTAACTCTTTAACATATATTGATTACTTTAATTAATACTTGTATTAAAATCATGTTCATGAAAGGGACTATGCACTCACTTGTTAAAGTGATGATTCCAAACTCGGGCAGCGCTTCGCTTGTAACGATTCTATTTTCCTTCGACGAAACCTAGCATTATTATCGCTAAATTTTAGTCTAATATTTATTGCGACAAATTATTAGTCTAGATTCATCATTAACTTAGAGTCTACTTCATGATCTATCAAGTAAGGATCAACCAGGCAGGACAGTTGGGAGACAGGACCATTTCGGCATATAGCTTTTCTGAAATCCAACAACCAAACCCAATGTGACTATTCTAGACACCTCTCCCGTAAGTAGATCAATCAGTATAATGACTTTGAATCAATCATAAATATTATTTATAGGTTCATAATAACGATATTATAAGCTATATTTAAAGTAAGGTAGCATAACTTACTTAGCTAGGAGCCGGGCTCTGCAGGGCAAAACTTTGTCGCTGAATCTTTCTAAGAAAGATTCTTGCAGCGCTTCAGCACTCACCTTACTATACTAAAAACTACAGAAAGAGAAGTCGAATCATGAGGGACCGAAATGCTCGGGGGATAAGAAGAGAAATACTCTTGAATCAAGAGAATGGTGCAAGAAATATGAGAGCCTAGAGGCTCTTATTTATAGTAATTGAATTTTCAAAAACCACCCTCTATATTTACTTAAATGACTAAACACCCCTTTATAGTACTATTTTAAATAGATTTAATGATATTTGTACTAAACTAATGTCGAAAGTACTCAACACTAGTCTTATAACGACCGCATCGTCGATACCTTTCTAACGATATATATATATATATATATATATATATATATATATATATATATATATATATATATATATATATATATATATATATATACGTATATATGATTTACACTTTATTTTAATACGTAAATGTGCTATTAAAAATTATAACTCGTTCATACGAACTCTGTTTTTGACGTTCTCTATATCCACGCATAGTTATCGACGAGATCTACAACTTTCGTTTAGACTCCGTCGGCTAATTTTGAATTTATATTTTTGTCCATATTTTTATAAAATTAAATAATTTTGCTAAAATCATAACTCTCTCGTACGGACTCCATTTTTGGCATTCTTTTTCTCAAAATTCCTATTTTAAGGAGTACTATGATTTTCATTTTGGTCGCATTTGCTAAAAGTCAACCATTCTCTTTGTAGCTTTTTACGTCATACATTCGTTGTGCGCGGCTGACTTTTATATCTTATGAAACTCATATCTAATTCATACGGATTCGGATTTCGACGAAATTTATATTTTCGGGATCGGGACGACGTATACTTGCTAAATATAATATATATATATATATATATATATATATATATATATATATATATATATATATATATATATATATATATATATATATGTGTGTTTTGGCGTACTTATTATTACGATTTACGGATGATTCGACTGATTTTTCTTATTTTGTTATATTATAATATTCAAATAATTATTATTTATTACGTCAAATATGTTACAATTGTTAACCCTAACTATTACTTTGGTTAAGATTATTTATCCTAGATAATCTTCTATAAAAAAATCATTTTTAACGCTTATTATATATTAATTGACTAGCCCGAATGTATGGCTGTTACATCCTTTAAGGGTCAACTCTGGTCAAAGTCCAAGACAAATTCAAGACTCAACTCGCCGACTTGGTCCATCAACTCGCCGAGTTCCATAAATTAGAAACCCTGGAATTGCAACCTCAACTCGTCGAGTTCTTTCATGAACTCGTCGAGTTGCTTCCTATAAAAGAATCGGGACATTTCGCTACAACTCTTCGAGTTCTTTAATCTTCCAAACTCGTAAAACCTTAACCAACTCGCTGAGTCGTCTCCTAGACTCACTGAGTTACTTAGGAATCAGAAAGGTTGGGGGACCATGATCCAACTCGCCGAGTTGGATGAACAACTCGTCGAGTTCTCATTGTCTAAATCTATTCAGTCACTTCCAATTTTGTTCAATGCTTCCAAACGATAGATCTGGTCCCCTAGGGCTGATATATCACGTAAAGTTGCTAACTTTACGTCCATGCATGGTGTCATAAAGCTAGAAACACCAAAACTAAGCTATATAAGAGATCTAGAGCATGGGGAAGGGCCAAGGATTGATAAAGCTGGCAAATTTAAGCCTCATAAACTCTTGAGTGCCTAGATCTGAAGTCACAACTTCATGATATGCTCAAATCCTGAAAATGACTTCAATATGGCCCAAAAGTGACAACATACTACCATAAATGAAGATCTAAGTAATAGAAAGCGAAGGTATCAACTCTATACCTCAAATGAGTCAGTAATGCAACTCAAACTCTGGATCTACTAGCTTCCTCTTGAATCTCCAAGCTTCTCCTTCCTTCACAAGCTTCAAAGTCACAAAGAATGCACAAAATGGCTCAAAACTCTCCAAAAGTGGATTAGGGTTTCTAGGCTAGGGTTTGGGGCGATGGAGGCTGTAAATGAGGCTAGCATTTGGAGGTTAAGGTGTTTAAATAGGGTGAAAAACCCTTAAAATTAGGGTTTCATTCTGCCAGGCCTACTCGTTGAGTTGAGGCTCTCAACTCGCCGAGTAGACTTCATCACCCGCTTCCAAAATCCATATCTACTTGACGAGTTTGGGGCCTCCAACTCGTCATGTTCATATACAAAAATGAATAACTTATACTTTAAATACATACGAGGAACTTGGTGTTACAAATCTCCCCCACTTATTTTAGACTTCTTCCTTGAAGTTTGTTGTGCCTGTAAAGAGCTCGGGGTACTGCTCCCTCATCTCATCCTCCGACTCCCAAGTCCATTCCAAGCCCTTACAGTGTGGCCACTACACCTTCACTAACACTACCCTCTTGTTCCTCAGATCCCTCGTCCTCCTATCGAGGATGGCTACTGGTCGCTCAATGTACTTTAGGCTTTCATCCCCTGAATATCCTCTAGGAGAACCACTACGGAGTCGACTACCAAGCACTTCTGCAGTTAGGAGACATGAAAAGTGTTGTGGATCTGACTAAGCTCAGATGGCAGATCCAGTCGGTACGCAACCTTGCCCACTCGGGCCAATGCCCTGAACGGCCCGATGTATCTGGGCCCAACTTGCCCCTCTTCCTGAACCGGATCATACCTTTCCAAGGTGACACCTTCAGGAGGACCATATCTCCCACTTGAAACTACAGGTATGATCGTCGTCTGTCGGCGTAGCTCTTCTGCCAACTCTGGGCCGTCTAGAGTCTACTCCGGACCTTCTAGATCCTCTCTGTCGTCTTGAGTACCACTTCGGTACTCCCCATGACCCACTGTCCAACATATCGGGGTTCTGCACTTCCTACCATAAAGCATCTCAAAGGGAGGACGGTCGATGCTGGGGTGGTAGCTATTATTATAGGAAAACTCTGCCAAGGAAAGGTAGATATCCCAACTACCACCAAAGTCTAATACGCAAGCCCGCAGCATATCCTCCAAGGTTTGGATGGTCCGCTCACTCTGACCATCCGTCTGTAGGTGAAAAGTCGTGCTAAAGTGCAGACGAGTACCCAACTCGTCATGAAATTTCTTCCAAAATCTGGAATTAAACCGCACTTCTCGGTCAGAAATCACGGAAACTGGCACTCCGTTTCGAGCTACTACCTCTCTGATGTAGATATCAGCCAGCTTCTCGGCCGAAATGCTATCCTGGATCGGGATGAAATGGGCACTCTTGGTTAACTAATCCATGATGAACCAAATCGAATCCACTCCCCCTCCGGTCCTGGGAAGCTTCGTGATGAAATCCATAGTAATATCCTTCCATTTCCACACAGGGATATCCAACGGTTGCTTCTTGCCGTGAGGTCTCTGGTGCTTGGCCTTGACCTTCTTGCAGGTCAGCCACCTCTCGACGTACCAGGCAAAATCCCGATTCATGCAGGGCCACCAGTAATCAGGACGAAGAACTCTATATATCTTCGTCGCCCCGGGATGGATGGAAAATCTGGACTTGTGCGCCTCCTCCATCAGGATCTGGCACACACCACCTCCGTACGGAACCCACACTCTGCGGTGAAGTGTCAACAGCACGCGACCATCATAGTCGAAGGAGAAAATCTGGCCCACGATACGCGTACTCTTCCGGTGTTCCTCCTTCATAGCCTCCTGTTGGGCCTCCCGGATCTTCTCCAGAAGCGGAGTCACTATTGGCATCCTCAGACAGATATCTCTGATCGGGGATGCGAATGCCTTGCAGCTAAGTGCATCGACCACAACATTGGCCTTCCCCTGGTGGTAAAGGATCTCACAGTCGTAATCCTTCACCACATCTAACCACCGACGCTGCCTCATATTTAGATTCGGCTTATCTATGAGGTACCTCAAGCTCTTGTGGTCCGTGTAAATGGTACAACGGACCCCATAGAGGTAGTGTCGCCAAATCTTGAGGGCGAAAACAACCGCCCCAACTCCAGATCGTGCGTCAGCTACTTCGCCTCGTGAGGCTTCAGCTACCTCGAGGCGTAGGCGATGACGTGCCCTCTCTACATCAACATTGCGCCCAAACCCGAAATGGATACATCACAGTACACTACAAAATCCTCCATGCCCTCTAGCATGGCTATGATCGGCGCCTCGCGCAACCTCTGCCTCAATGTCTCGAACACTGCCTACTGCTCAGGCCCCCATCGAAATACAACGGCCTTCTTCGTCAGCCAGGTCAAGGGTACTGATATCTTGGAGAAATCATGTATGAATCTCCGGTAATAGCCTACTAACCCGAGGAATCTCCAAATCTCAAATGGAGAATTCGGAACCTGCCACCTCATCACGGCCTCCACTTTGGCCGGGTCGACCAAAATTTTGTTCTGGTTGAAGGGGTGCCCCAGAAACTACACCTCGTGCAACCAGAACTCGCACTTGGAGAACATGGCGTACAAGCTCTCCCTCCTCAGGGTATTCAACACCTCCCGCAAGTGCTCCTCGTGCTGCTACAGAATCTTGGATTAAACAAAAATGTCATTAATAAATACTATCATAGACCGATCCAGCATCGGTTTGCATATGCGGTTCATGAGGTCCATGAACGCGGCAGGGGCATTGGTGAGCCCAAAGGGCATCTCCGCGAACTCATAGTGGCCATAGCGAGTCCGGAAAGTAGTCTTCTGTACATCCTCATCTCTGACTCGTATCTGGTGGTAGCCTGAACGCAAATCTATCTTGGAAAACCAAGATGCCCCTGTAGCTGGTCGAAGAGATCATCAATCCTCGGGAGTGGGTAATGGTTCTTCACTGTTACCTTATTCAGCTCCCGATAGTCTATGCACATCTGATGCGACCCGTCCTTCTTCTTTACAAACAGGATCGGGGCTCCTTAAGCGAATTACTCAGCCTGATTAATCCCTTGTCTAACAACTCTTGTAGCTGTATAGACAGCTCCTGCATCTCGAAAGTAGCCAACTGATACGGTGCCTTGGCTATCGGAGCCGCACCAAGGACTAGGTCGATCCTGAACTCCACCTGTCTCTCTGGAGGTATCCTAGGAAACTCCACTAGAAATACGTCCAGGTACTCTCAAACAACTAGCACATCATTCACGGTCGCCTTACCCGCCTCCTGGGTATCCATAACGTAGGCGACATATCCTACACAACCCTGGTGAAGGTAGCGCCTAGCCCTCACTGCTAAACACAAGGCTGGTTCACGTTGCGGTCTTTCGCCCTGAATCACCAGCTCTCCCTCACTTGGGGTCCTGGCACGAACCAACTGCTGCTCACAGTCGATCACCACCCCATTAGGTCTTAGCCAATCCATGCCTATGATAACCTTGTTCCCCCTTAAAGGAATGGGAACCAAATCCACAAGGTAACGCTCGTCATACATCCTCAAAACGCAATCTCTGTAAACCTCGGATGCCCGGACAGATCGGTCGTCAGCAATCTCAACCTCTAAAGGACAATCTAACATGCCTGAAGATTCAGCAAACCTCTTTCTGAGTGCAAGAGAGACAAATGATCGGGTAGCCTCCGAATCAAATAACACCTGTACTGGGATACCGTTCACATAGAACGATCCTAAACGAAACATATAAAACATAGAACATAAATATCATAACCGACATATAATAAGAGTTAGGGAGGAGAAAACATACCTGTCACCACATCCGGTGCGGCACGCGCCTCCTCGGCAATCAGCTGGAATGCTCGGCTCCTCACCACTAGAGCATATGTCTTTCCCTGTCGGCCATCCGTAATCCGCAAGGTCATTGGGGCCGGCGCCGTCACTGGCGCTCCTAATGTCTGTCTCGGGCAGTTAGCCTTTTTATGGGTCTTCTGATTGTAATGAAAGCAAATCAGTTCTGATTTCTGAAGGGTGGCGATAGGGGTAGAACAATCCCTGCCAAAGTGCCCAAGCTTGCTGCACTTATAGCAACCTGATGACCCTAATCTACAAACTCCTTCATGCGTCTTGCCGCATTTCCCACAGCGGATCTGGCCCGGCAGGCCCATCGACCTCGAGTTGAATCCCTTGGGTTTCTTCCTAAAAACCCTAGTCACCGGCGCGGCCTCCGCCTTCCTCTTAAGGATGTGCTCTATATCAATCCCCCTCTCTCTCGCCCTGGCTATCATATCCTCCAAAGTCGGGCATGCTAAGTAGCTGACATGTTTCCGAATGTCAACTCTCAACATATCGTAGTACCGGGTCTTCCACATCTCTACATCACCCGCGTACTGAGGCACCAGTAAGGCCCTCTCCCTGAACTTGGCGGTAATCTCCGCCACCAACTCAATCATCTGTCTCATATCAAGAAACTCCCAAGCTAGCTGCTGAATCTCCATAGCTGGCGCAAACTCGGCCCTAAAACTGGTCACAAAGTCCGACCAAGTCATAGCCTCAATGGCTGGGGCTCCCAACGAATCATTGAATGTCTCCCACCAGTCTCTAGCTCTGTCTCTCAAACATCCCACAGCATACCGGACCTTCGACCCCTCAGGGCAGAAGCTCGTCAACTGTACAGACTCGATGTCTGCAATCCATCTCCTGGCCACAATGGGGTCCTTCACTCTGTGAAAGTCTGGTGCACCAAATCCCCTGAAATCCTTGCAGGAGAGTGTGCGCGTCCCTGACTGGCCAGATGCCATGTCACTCCGGAATTCCATCAGGCGATCCTCCATCAGCTCAATGATCCCTTCCTTGATCGACCCAAAAATCACCGAGGTCGCCTCAAGGATGCCTCTCGTAATCTCAGATGCGATGAACTCGCGTAGTCCGTCATCAACCGGCTCGGGAACCTGACACACCCCCAAACCAAGGATGGCGGAAACGTCCGGGGGTGGGAATGACTTCATGTATAGTATCACAACAACGAGTATAATAGTGCTCATAGTTAATACAACCATCATAATTATAATTGAAAAAGTTACATCGTAGTATGAGTTTACATGTTTCACAATCAATTACACTATGATGACAAAATAAAATGTTTGACGATTTAACGTCCCATCCTCAAAAGCTGTTGATTTCCTGTTTCACTGATTTCCTGAGAATACAAGTAGTTTTGAAAGAGTGTCAACAATTAAGTTGGCGAGTTCGTAAGCTTTTGGATGAAATGTTGGAAAAACCTTTGTTTGTAAATGTAAATGAATACTCAAGAAAAATCCAATATTTTCCTCATAAAATGTTATGTAGCCTTAAATCCCAAGACCGAGAGTATGTGTGTATTTTGTACTTATAACGTGTTTGTAATTGTAATGTGTATCCAAGAAAAATCCAATATTTTCCTTATACAAAGTCGTGTAGTCTTAAATCCCAAGACTGAGAGTATGCAGTTTTAGATAGATAAAACCCCTTTTTGTTAAAGTAGCATTTTCCCGTAAACTTAAATGTTGTTAACTCCCTATGTGAGTCGTTATAACCATACTATAACTAGAATGAACCTGCTACAACATTTTTCAGACGTCAAGATCCTATGACTTTTGTCACCCGTAGACCTGCAGGTCCCGTTGTAGCTAGCAGCAAGCTGTGGGGTGTCAATCCCAATATAGATATATACACAATTATCACGCTCTCCCTACAAGAGATTTTGGTTATAACTAACAGGAATTTTTAACCCGTACTCTAAGAGTACAATTGAAGAATTGTCTCACAACTTACGTTAACGAGTTTACGTGTGAACTGAGTATAAAACCTTTTTGGGTGATGGAAATAAATCCCCTCTTTATGTAGTATGTTTGAAAAGTACAATCCTTAAACTATACTTTTTATGTTTCATCTAGTATGTTTGTAATGATAAAGGACTCTTAAAATTCAGTGAATGATTTCTATTATTTAATGTAACTCAATAGAAAACACATGTAAAAGATAGAGTCATCAAGGATAGACACTTTGCTCAACATGTTACAAAGTGTAAGTAGTAAACTGTTAACTAGTTTTTAACCTTTCTACACTGTTTTAAAATGATCATAGAAAAATCATACGAAGTCGAAAACTGAATCCGTAAACTCTGAGAGTTTAATAAATTTATCTAGTTTATTCATAATTTTTATTATGGTTTTTAGAAGTCTCTAACTTGTGTGAAATTGTTCATATTCACAGACTGGTCCGAATTCGTTTCTGAAGTGATAGGCAGTTTTGTAAAAATCACCATAAATTGTAGAAAAATTGTATGGAGATGTGAAAGTAGTCATTAGAAAGGTATAAACCTGAAGTACTTACATATAAAACAGTTTGGAAAGATATTAAGTCTAAGATGGTCAAAACAGTCCGTGAATGGGACTCAACTTTTCTGATGAAAGCTGTTGTTTGAGCGTAGTTAAGTTTTTGATGTATTAGCTTGTATTCCCCCCCTTAAAACTAGAAGAAAACATGAAAATATAGGGGTACGAACTCACCTTGAGTGATTTCCTTAGATGTATGCTGAAGAGAAAGGGTTTCCAAGTCAAGAACACTTGATAGGAGCTTGGAGAGTTGAAGATCTAAGAACAATTATGGTGACATTTGTTATGAGAGATTCATAATCTGAGTGAAGGAGTGAAGAATGTTCAATGTTGGATGAGAATACTTATTGAATGAGGGTGAGAAGCTCAAAGGCAGCCTTGGAGTCTCGAGTTCTTAGAGAGGGAAATGAGAGAGAAGTGTTTGTTTCTTGGTGAGAGAGTGAGTAAAGTGGAAGGAGAGATGGGGGTTTCCAACTTTTGATGAAGTTACCAGCTGGAGGAGAGGTGTGAGAGGACAAATAGTTGACTAGGTATGGATGAATAGTGACTGAGGGTTGTCCTATGTGGGTATGGGGGTTAGCTTGACTCACACTTCATGGAAAAATCAACACTCTAACTCAATATCTCACCCACTAGATATTGTCCTTACGTTGAGATTTCCCCCAAAATGTGATTAAAATATGAATATATATGGTCTTATATGTCAACATATAAGTTTGGGTGAAAATCCCACGCGAAAATCATGAAAAACGAGCTTAAAACGCAAAAGTGGTCGAAAACCGGGAGAAGGAAGCGAACCTGCGAGGGTTCCGGAGCGAGGTCTTCCGAGACGTGCGAGGGAAGAGTACTCTGGAGTGAAGGAGTCCGAAGCTGAGGGAGATGCGAAATTGTCCGGTTCCGGACCAAGAGGGTTCCTTTGGGTTTTCTCCTTTGGTTTTGGGCTGTTTTCGAGTGAGGAAGGTACATAGAGAGATTTGGGAGAGATTTCACATTCTTGGAGAGATTTGGGAGATTTTTTACATACTTGGAGAGATTTGGGAGAGATTTCACATAATTGGAGAGATTTGGGAGAGATTTCACATACTTGAAGAGATTTGGGAGAGATTTCAAATACTTGGAGAGATTTGGGAGAGATTTCACATACTTGGAGAGATTTGGGAGAGAGACAGATACAATGGGAGAGATTGAGATAGACTTTGTCGGAAGCCTTTATTAATGTTTTTCTTCGTAGTTCAAACACCGTAGGCTTAGTTACATCCCATTTTGAGTGTTATACATCCCCGAAGGGCAGGTGATAGTGTTTTATAGAGTTGTTACTTCCCTCCTTCTGATTAGGGTTTAGAATTTTGAACATTTGAAACTTTCAAGTGTTACTTTGCATTTAAGGTTTAGAGTCATACATTAGTAACCATAAAGAAATCCCTAATCATATTAGTACTAGTCGAGTTGACCAGTTTGACTTGTTGACTTTCTTTGACTTTGACCTGACCAGAAAGTGATGGTTGTCACAGAACCTAAACCTGAACCTGATCCAGACACTGAACCTCCTGTTTCAAGATGTGTCACCACCATTCTGAAACAAAACACATAATCATCAGGGTCATACATAACCTCGAGAGGTCTCACACACTCTACAAGTTCCCTGGTTCTATCTCAGTCCTCCTTGACTCGAGTACGGATCATCTGCTTTTAGTAGTACGAGCCCATATTACCTTCCACATCCATCTGTACTTTCCTCAAGGATTTTCTTGACTTCACCAAGTCCCTTTCACTACTACTGCTCGTTGCACTTATCTCATCCTAGGCTTACCCGAGGGTAACCTCCAACCCACTCTCCGTCATCAGCGGCATAAGAAGTGTTGGGTTTTGAGCACTATAACACTCCTATGGTGCACATGCAACCCTAAATGCTTTGGATATATGTTTTCTCTAATTATACATGCATTTTTCAATTTTTCCAAAGCATTCTCTCAAAATAGCATACAATTGAACAATTGAACAATACAACTAGTTAGATGACTTACCTCTTAGAAGGACTTGTAGTTCTTGACCTCTGAAAGCTTGAGCACCCCAAGTGTGATGCCTCTAATGGTTCACAAACACCAAATGCAAGAGGAGGCTTAAGAGAATAAGTTGCTTAGCAAAAAATCAATTTCACTCTCTTCGAATGTAAGTGGCCACCGATTTTGGCTCTAGGGGATCCATTTTATAGTGTAGCAAATGCTAGGGTTACATCCATGCAAACCCTAATGCTCCATGACTTTTCACAATCTTATGCTCCATGGGTTAAACCTCCATGGACTATCCATGGATTATCTCATTGGTTTAGCCCATCCTAAATTACCATGGATCACTGGCCCACACTATAAGAATGATTGATTTACATAATCAATCCCCATATATTTAATTAGTCTCTTTTGATCACAAAATTAATTCCAAATTAATTCTTAATCAATATTAATTAAATAATATTATTTCTTAATTAATATATTATACTTATAATATATTAATAAATCACAAATAACTTTATTCTCAAAAGTCCATCCTATCAAATTGCACTGATGAAGGCGACCCAAAAGGACCATGCTACAATTGGGTCAAGTACATCCCAATTATAGTTATGGGCTTAGATACCAAATCCAAGAGTCTCTCACTTGGATAAGTCTAATAACTATAGTTGCCAATGCGACTTCAGGATCCGACTTAACAAACGTAAGCTTTCAAAAGCCGTTGTCAAACTTTGACCTAGTCAGTGACGCGTCCTTCAGATAAGGGATCATATACTACTTTGTTCTCAAGATATCTATGCGGACAAATACATGGAACATAGTCATACTTATTGTCCTGCAATTTGTTTCCCGATTTCCGATTCGTCTGACATAGAACATAACTGAACACATCAATTTAGTTCTGAACGGGCCCGACACATAGTCAAAATAAAATCATCGAGGGGCCCAAGATATCACTTTTAATCCTCTTAGGATAAAAGGAACATATAAACTTCGACATTAGATGCTTGTACTAACTACTCATCAAATCATGCACAACGACACATTTTATAACATCAAGTTATTGATGCGTTTTCATGCCATCAATACACAACCAACTCGTAGTCAACAACTCATATATCTTGGTTTGAATATTATATGATATTATCGTCTCACAATTACTCGTGATAAATTCCATGAAGTAATTCAGGTGAGCATGGGTTGAATCCAATACTCAAATCGTATTTCAGGAGCACTCATGAATGGTGTAGCAAACTTTTGCTATGTCTAATGCCTTAGACAATCTACAAGCCAACTCATGACAGTCTACTTTCATTACCTACTTCCAAAGTACGATCGACTGTGGATAGTTTGAATAATCTTATTATTTTGGAAGTCAAAACATGCAAAGTGAAACAATAGTAAATAACTGGCACAAGACAGTAACTTTACTTATAAATAAAACTCCTTTTATTTCATCATCAAATGTTAATTACAATTTAGTTATTACAAGTTTCTATTTATCGAACCACTAAAAACTAATATCGTCTGTTAGCCCAATGCCTCCCGCATGCTGCAAGTGCTTAACCCTAGTAAGTCCCTTTGTAAGGGGATCTACTGGGTTGTCCTCTAACGATATCCCCTTTACCACAAGGTGTCCTTCTTCTACTTGATGTCTTATGAAGTGGTACTTTCTGTCGATATGCCTGGATCTACCATGATCTCTCGGTTCCTTGGTCAAGGCAACCGCCCTTCATTATCATAGAAAATTTCCACAGGCTCCTTTATGGATGGTATGACTCTAAGGTCTCCGATGAAGTTTTTCAACCATATCGCCTCCTTCAATGCTTCTCTTGCTGCTATGTACTCTGATGCGCACGTTTAATCAGCTACAGTCTCCTGCTTGAAACTTTTCCATGTTACCGCTCCTCCATTCAGGGTAAACACCCAGCCCGACTGAGAGCGGAAATTATCTATGTCGGTCCGAAAGTTGGCGTCGTTATACCCTGTCACTCTCAAGTCATCACTCCCACCGAGGGTAAGGACCCAGTCCTTAGTCCTCCTAATGTACTTAAGAATGTTCTTAACCATTGTCCAATGAGCTTTACCAGGATTCCCTTCATATCTGTTGACCATGCTCAAAGCAAAGGCCACATCAGGGCGAGTACAAGTCATAGCATACATGATCGAGCCAACTGTGTAAGCATATGGTATTCGACTCATCTCTGCTATCTCAGCCTCTGTACTCAGACTCTGATTCTTACTCAATTTGGTATTGCTTTGGATAGGTAAGTCAAGTTTCTTGGACTCCTCCATGCTGAAACGTTTCAACACCTTGTCCAAGTAGGTAGTTTGACTAAGTCCTAATAGTCTTTTACTCTTGTTTCTCAATATCCATATCCCTAGAATATATGCAGCTTCTCCGAGATCCTTCATAGCGAAACACTTCCCAAGCCAGGACTTATCCTCCTGCAAGGTTGGGATGTCGTTTCCTAAGAGCAGTATGTCATCTACATACAATACCAGAAAGCTCACTATACTCCTACTAGCTTTGACATATACACACGATCCATCCTCGCTTCTCGAAAATCCAAACTCTTTGACTTTCTCATCAAAACAAAGATTCCATCTACGAGATGCTTGTTTCAATCCATAAATGGATTTCTCAAGCTTACACACTCTATTAGGGTACTTTGTATTGACAAAACCCTCTGGCTGCCTCATGTAAACATCTTCAGCCAACTTTCCGTTAAGGAAAGCGGTTTTGACATCCATTTGTCATATTTCATAATCATGAAATGCAGCTATGGCCAACATAACCCTTATAGATTTAATCTTCACTACTGGTGAGAACGTCTCATCATAGTCAACTCCCAGAGTTTGAGTAAAGCCCTTCACAACCAGTCGCGCTTTATATGTGTGTACTTTCCCATCCATGTCAGTCTTCTTCTTGATGATCCATTTGCACCCGACTGTCTTACGACCCGGTAAATTGTCAACCAAGTTCCAAACTTGATTGTCATACATGAACTGAATCTCGTTGTCCATAGTCTCTTTCCATTTTGCAGACTCGGGGCCTGCCATGGATTCCTTGTAGTTGTTAGGTTCATCCAGGTTTACCAGTGTGCTATTACTGATAAATGTATCACCTTCAGCTGTAATATGAAAACCATATAGCACAGGTGGAACACTATCTCTACTGGAACGCCTTAGAGGTATGGATTTGCCAATTGGCTCAACCGAAGTTTCCTCCTCGGGTTGAGTGCTAGTGTTTGAGGTTCCTTCACCGCTTGACTCTTGAAGCTCTTCAAGGTCAATTTGCCTCCCACTGTCCCCTTGGCATATGTGTTCTCTTTCACGAAAGACTCCTCTCCGACGAATACAACATTGTCACTCGGTCTATAGAAGAGATATCCAAAGGACTTTTGCGGGTAGCCGATGAAAATAGATCGCTCACTCTGAGGTTCGAGCTTTTCGTGAGTCTCGCGTCTCATGAAAGCCCCGCAACCCCAAACTTTGATTTGGTCTAATGAGGGAACCTTCCCTGTACACATCTCAAGAGGTGTTTTGGAAACCTTTTTTATAGGGACTAGATTAAGGATTTGGGCGGCAGTCTCTAAGGCATACCCCTAGAATGAGATAGGTAACGAAGCTCGACTCATCATGGAACGAACTATGTCCATCAAGGTTCTATTGCGCCTCTCAGCCACACCATTAAGCTGTGGTGTCCTAGGTGGCATCAATTTTGAAACAATTCCACATTCCTTAAGATAGTCAAGGAACTCGATACTAAGATACTCTTCTCCTCGATCGGATCGCATCATCTTTATCTTCCTGCCCAATTGATTCTCCACTTCTTGCTTAAACTCCTTGAACTTTTCAAAAGTTTCTGACTTATGCTTGATTAAGTAGATATAGCCATACCTACTTAAATCATCAGTAAAAGTCACATAGAAGCGGTTAGCATCCCTTGTGGCGGTTCTGAATGGTCCACACACATTAGTGTGTATGAGATCCAACAAACCTTCACCCCTTTCACAAGTACCAATGAAGGGTGACTTGTTCATCTTTCCAAGTAAACAAGATTCGCAAGTGTCATCCGAATTCAAGTCGAATGACTCCAAGACTCCATCCTTTTGGAGTTGGGCTATGCGCTTCTTGTTGACATGTCCAAGACGACAATTCCACAAGCATGCCTAATCCAAATCATTGGAATAATCAATGTGTAACACATTATTTCCTAAGTTATCTACAACCATCATAGTTTCATATATACCATTGCAAGGTAATGCTTCAAAATAAAATACACCATTGTAATAAGCGTTAATACCACCATTTTCATTATTAAAAGAAAAGGTAAAACCTTGTTTATACAAACTGTGAAAGGAAATAATATTTCTCGTCATATCGGCCGAGTAACAACAATTATTCAAATCTAAATTTAAACCATTACTATGAAATAAAGAATAAACTCCAATCTTTGTTACAGGCGACACTTTCCTATTTCCCATGATTAAGTTTATCTTCCTGTGCTCCACATCCCTACTTCTTTTTAGTGGCTGCAAATCAGAACAAATGTGAAATCCACAACCTGTATCAAGGACCCAAGAATTAGCATGTGATGAGTTATTGGATTAAATAGTGTAAATACCTGCAAAGGAAGGCTTGATCTTGCCATCCTTTATGTCCTGCAAGTACTTGGGGCAGCTTCGTTTCCAGTGCCCTTTTCCATGATAGTGGAAGCACTCTACATCCTATGGATTGGAGGAGGGATTAGCAGAACCAGCTTTGGTCCCACTGGAAGAGGATCCATCAATAGACTTTCCCTTGCGGCTCTTGTAGGGAGCCTTCCTCTTCTTTTCCTTCCCATGTCTGATTGCCAGAACAGGGGCAGAAGTAGTAGTAGTAAGAGTAGACACAACCGACTTGCCTTTCAAGTTGCTTCCTACAGTTCTCAGAAGGCCTTGAAGCTTGCTAAGTGTGACCTCCTCCTTGTTCATATGATAGGTCATACGAAACTGATCATAACAAGAAGGTAAAGAGTGTAGAATAATATTTATGGCCAACTCTTCATCAAAATTGACATTCAATTTAAGCAAGCGGTCCACATATCTCTGCATCTTTTGCAAGTAGGCCGTGATGGGTTCACCGAACTTCATTTTGGTTGTGATCATGGAGACAATGATCTCATACCTCTCCTGTCGAGCAATTTGATGGTATCTTTCCATCAAGTCTTGATACATTTCAAAAGGATAGTAGTCCTCATAGGACTTCTGCAGCTCAGCAGTCATGGTAGCAATCATTAGACACGACACCTTTGTCGCATCCCTCTCATGAGTAGTATGTTCAGCGATTTGTTCAGGAGTAGCAGTGGTGACATCAATCTCCTTAAGCTCTTTATCTAGGACATAGTCTTTGTCCTCATAGCGAATAGCCATTCGGATGTTTCGAATCCAGTCATTGAAGTTCAAGCCATCAAAAATGACCCTCCCACATAAGTTCATGAGGGAGAAAGAGCCTGAAGGGATTGGGTTGGAAGCATTGTTTGGGATAGACATCTAAAAAAGAAGAAGAAGAAAGTTTAGGTTAGATGATAATCCTTAATATTACACCCAAATGAAATATTAAGGCTAGGACCCAACACAATATTCTATAATTGGGAAAAGGGATGTCGTAGTCCAATTCTAAAATATTTGAAGGTAGGTAAATGACGATTTACCAATTTCCACCATGAAAAACGAAATAAATTATTAAGTTTTAATTGGATTGAAATTCCTAGATCCTTTGACATTCATTGAACTTTTTGTCACACCCCCAAACCAGAACGGCGGAAACATTCGGGGGCGGAGGACGTCATGTACAGTATCACAACAATGCATAATAGTAAACAAGCAACAACATCATCCATTGCATTAATAATAAAATTTTAATACAAGTGTGTTCTGTAGTTTATAAGACACCAAAAATGAATAATCAAAATAAAGACGAGTCTTGGAAACTCTGTCTTCTCAAAACCTGGTCATCGGTACCTGTCTACTGGCGACCTGAGAATACAAGTTATTTTGAAAGCATAGATCAGCATTAAAGATGGTGAGTTCATAAGTATTTTAGTGTCATTGTTTGTATAAGTTTGAAGAATGTGCTTGTAAATGTTTGATGTAAAAGTTTGTAAGTATTTGATGTAAATGTTTGTAAACTTCCTAGAAAATCCTATATTTTCAACTAAAGCGGTCTTCTACCAAGACCCAACTGTTCTTTATGTTTGTTCTTTTGTAAGAGTGAGTATTTTCCCAAAGTATGACTATCATTACCAAAATATAGTTTTCATTACCGTTTATGTGAGAAGATCACAATGTGAATGAAATGGGAAAACTAAAGATGTACATTAGTTTTATCTAATTAACTACCAATGTACTAACTACCTTAAACTTGTTAGTTTAATTAAGGTAAAATGTGATATGATTGTAACCATACTTGATCAACTAGTATAACACGACGTTCGAGACGTCGAAATGGTATGATATTCGTCACCTGTAGACCTGTAGGTCCCACTGTAGCTAGAAGCAAGGTGTAGGAGGGTCAGTCCCGTATAGATCTATACACAAATTTACGCTCTCCCTCCAGGAGACTCTGGGTACAAAACGTGACGCAGCAGTATATTGCCGAGCCATGAAGTAGTATCTCACATTAATGTTTATAGTATTCTTGTAATTGTATTAGTATGTTCTCTCTGTCTAGTATATAGTATGTTCTCTCTATCTAGTATATAGTATGTTCTCTAGTGTATAGTGTGTAGTATATATTGTTTCTCGTTATAGTATGTGTTGTTTCTCTTTATAGTGAGAATTGTCTCTCGTTATAGTATGTTCTATATGTTTCTCTTTATAGTATGTTTGAACTGACTCATGTATGAACTGACTCTTGTATGTTTCATTGTTCTAGCAATAGTATTAGTGACTTCCTAAACTACACCTATTATAGTTTACTAGCAATGTTGTTTGTATGAATGAACATGTTTGTACACCTTTGCTACCCAAAGGTATTGAACTGAACGATGAACTTAAATATCTATATACATATACATGATATATAACTAAGATTCAAACGACCTTCGGACACACAAACGATACCCTAAGTCCACAACCAAACAAGGAACAGGAAATAAGGCGAGTTATCAGTCCTAAGTCCTTTCAATCCTACTTATATAACTATATCCATATAGACATGATTTGACAAAGTATAAGTTTAAAAGATTTTAATAGAAAGAATTTAATATGTAAAAGAGTTTATAAAACGATTTGAAGCAGTTGGTTTGATAACACATTTTGAAATGTAAGAAAATCCACTGGTTTGATAGTTATTAATCACATGTGATTGATATAATAACTATAATAGTTCTACTTGTATTCCCCCCCCCCTCCCATAGCATTTAAAATTATTTAAAAGATAAGTTAAGGGGTATGAACTCACCTGCAGTGAGTGATACGAATGAAAGATCGGTTTGAAGGATGCTAAGTGTCAAGTGAAGACTTGAGCACAACGGATCCTAATAAGCATATAATGACACATATATGTATATAATTAGTGTTTATACAACTAATAATGTAAGGAAAACACCCCAGTACTTAGGAAACACTTAGATTGAAGTGTTAGAAGTACAATGGGTTGCATCTAATGGGTGTACGGCCACACAAGTGTGTGTACGGCCACTTGGGTGTACAGCCTGGTGTGTGCGGCCATGGAGTGTACGGCCGTACACTACTTGAAGAAATAGTCAAAAGGTGTGTTTCAAGGCTATATCTTGCATCCCTAATTGTTCTTGATTATGTGCTATCATAGAACATGAGTTTGAGAACAATATGCACTAAACAAATGGGTGTACGGCCACATGAGGTGTGTACGGCCGTACACTCCTTGATGATCATGGTTTGGACAATTTCTAAGGATAATAACTAGTTAGTAACAAGCATAGGGAGTGGTACTTACGATATAGAAGCCTTTAGGGTGTTTGAGGTCCAAGAACTTAGTAGGTGTTCTTGGTGTTCTTGGTGAAACTGAAGAACACTTGAAGATCTACCAAAATGAAATGATTTCATGGATGAAATCAATGATCTTTACTAGATAGTGAAAGGAATCAACAAATCAATGGAAAAACACTTACAATCTTGAAGATCTAGGATGAAAAATCGGATGATAGTTGAGAGAGAATGAGTTCTTGGCTTTGGAGTGTGAAAAGAGCTAAATGAAGGCTAAGTCTCTCATTTATACATGAGAGTGTACGGCCAGAAGGGGGGTGTATGGCCGCACACCCAAGTGTACGGCCGTACACTCCTCATGTTGGAGTGTTTGGCCATTTTGGGAAGTGGTGAACTTGTGGAACCCAATTTTAAACCCTAAATTTGAAGGTACTAGGCTTAGAACACTCGATTTGACTCTAAACGATGCTAAAAGATAGCAGAAACGAGTCTGGCCTTGATTGATTTGAATAACTGTACAAGATAGAAATTCCAGGTTGTCACATCATCCTCCCGTTAGAGAGAATTTCGTCCCGAAATTAGAGTTTAGACAAATAAGCTATTACAAATAACTAAGCAACAAGATGAGGATATTTCAGTTTCAACTGATCCTCACGCTCCCAAGTGAATTCAGGTCCTCGCTTGGCATTCCAGCGAACCTTCACTATCGGGATACTTCTTTGCTTCGTTTGCTTGACCTCTCGGTCCATGATCTCTACAGGTTATTCCATGAAGTTGAGGCTCTCGTTGATCTCGATCTCGTCGAGTAGGATTATAAGAGTCTCGTCGGACAGACACTTTTTCAAGTTCGAGACGTGGAAAGTAGAATGTGTGTTACTGAGTTTGCGAGGTAGATTGAGTTTGTAAGTTATAGGGCCGATTCTAGCGAGAATATCGAACGACCATAAGTATCTTAGATTTAGCTTTCCACGCTTTCCGAAGCGTATCAAGCCCTTCCAGGGTGAGACCTTCAACAGAACACGGTCGCTCACCTGGAATTCCAACAGTTTCCTTCTTTTGTCTATGTAGCTTTTCTGACGGTCTCTAGAGGCTTTCAATCGTTCACGAATCTGAACGATCTTCTCTGTCGTTTCCCGAATGATTTCCGGACCTATGAGAGTGCTGTCAGGAACTCGTCCTTTAGCTAACGGTGTGTCTCCCACCTCAGCCCAGCACAGAGGGGATCTGCACATACGGCCATAGAGGGCTTCAAATGGAGCAGCCTTTATGCTCGTGTGATAACTATTGTTGTAGGAAACTCGACAAGGGGTAAATGAGTATCCCATGCCTTCCCAAATTCTATTACGCAGGCTCGCAACATATCTTCTAAAGTTTGAATAATCCTCTCACTTTGTATGTCGGTTTGTGGATGGTAGGTTGTACTCATGTCCAGCCTAGTTCCTAGGGAACTTTGTAGCGACTGCCAGAACCTCGAAGTGAATCTACTATCTCTATCAGAGATAATGGATATGGGAACACCATGCAGACGTACGATCTCCCTAATGTATGTTCTTGTTAGTTTCTCCATCTTGTCAGTTTCTTTGATAGGCAGGAAGTGTGCGGACTTTGTTAGCCTGTTTACGATCACCCAAATGGTATCGAGACCACCCGTTGTCTTGGGCAACTTGGTTATGAAGTCCATCGTGATCCGCTCCCACTTCCATTCAGGTATCTCCGGTTGCTGAAGTAAACCTGATGGTTTCTGGTATTCGACCTTAACCTTGGCGCAAGTAAGGCATTTAATCACGAATGTAGCAATCTCTGCTTTCATGTTAGGCCACCAGTATATCTTTTTAAGATCCAGATACATCTTATCTGAACCTGGGTGGACGGAATACCGAGTGTTGTGCGCTTCTGTCATGACCAAGTCTCTGAAACCACCGTGTTTCTGTGTCCAGATCCTATCCATGAGATATAAGGCTCCGCCACCCTTGACTTCCAAGTTCTTATGCATCCCTCTCAGGGATTCACCCGCCACATTTTCAGGTTTCAAAGCTTCGAGCTGAGCCTCCTTAATTTGTGTGGACAAGTGTGAATGGATAGTTATAGTCAATGATTTGACTCTACGACCAGAGTATTCTTTCCGACTCAGGGCGTCAGCTACTACGTTGGCCTTGCCGGGATGATAACGAATTTCGCATTCGTAATCACTGAGTAGCTCGACCCACCGTCGTTGTCTCATGTTGAGCTCCTACTGGTCGAATATGTGTTGTAGGATTTTGTGGTCTGTAAAGATAGTGCTTTTCGTACCATACAGGTAGTGTATCCAGATCTTCAGAGCAAACACTACTGCTTCTAACTCAAGATCATGTGTGGTGTAGTTGACCTCGTACGTCTTCAGCTATCTTGAGGCATAGGCTATGACCTTACCTCGTTGCATCAGAACACAGCCGAGCCCTTGATTGGATGCATCGCAATAGACCACGGAGTCTTCTATCCCTTCTGGGAGGGACAGTATCGGTGCGGTGCATAAGGCTCGCTTTAGCGTTTGGAACGCTTTCTCTTGCTTCTCCTCCCAGTCAAAGGCCACGCCCTTCTGGGTCAGTGTTGTAACAGGTTTCGCAATCCGCGAGAAGTTCTGAATGAACCTGCGATAGTAGCCAGCAAGGCCTAGAAATTGACAAATTTTTGTAGGCGTCTTCGGTGCTGACCAGTTCTCAATGGCTTTGATTTAGGAAGGGTCCACGTGTATTCCTTCTTCGCTAACCACGTGCCCCAAGAATTCGACTATTCGGATCCAAAATTCGCATTTCGAGAACTTAGCATAAAGCTACTCTGATCGCAGCATTTCTAAGACCTGACGCAGATGTTGACTATGCTCCTCCTTACTACGAGAGTAGATAAGTATGTCATCGATGAAGACGATGACGAACTGATCCAAGTAAGGACGGCAGACCCTATTCATTACGTCCATGAATACTGCGGGCGCATTGGTCAATCCTAACGGCATCACTACAAACTCGTAGTGTGTGTAACGAGTTCGGAAGACTGTCTTCGGAACATCCTCCCCAAGCACTCGTAACTGGTGATACCCGGACCTCAGGTCTATCTTTGAAAAGAAGTTCGCCCCTTGAAGTTGGTCAAACAAATCGTCAATGTGAGGCAGAGGGTAACGATTTTTGATAGTTAGTTTGTTAAGTTCCCTGTAGTCGATGCACATACGGAACGATCCATCTTTCTTCTTGACGAACAAGACCGGTGCTCCCCAGGGTGAGAAGCTTGGCCTAATGAAGCCCTTGTTGAGCAGTTCGTTAAGTTGACTAGAGAGCTCCTGCATCTCAGCTGGTGCTAGACGATATGTCGATTTGGCTACGGGGGTAGCCTTGGAACTAAGGTGATTCTGAACTCGACTTGACGTTGTGGAGGTAATCCTGGGAGTTCTTCTGGAAAGATGTCGGGAAAATCGTGTACTACTGGAATGTTCTTAATGTCCTTCGTCTCTTGGCTCACATCGACAACATGAGCAAGGAATGTGCGACATTCCTTCCGCAAATACTTCTGGGCTTGTACGCTCGAGATGATACGAAGGTTCGTGTCGGGTTTGTCGTCGTAGATAACTAGAGTTTTGCTAGATGGCAGATTAAGGCGAACAACCTTTTCATAACACATAATGTCGGCACGATGAGAACTCAACCAATCCATGCTGATGATGACGTCGAAACTTTTAATTGAGACCGGCATGAGGTCGATTGGAAATGAATGGCTATCTAGTGTTAGTGTACATACTATGTATATGCAGCTAGTGCTCTCTGTCTTTCCGTTAGCCACTTCTACGGTGAATGGTTCTTTAAGTGCATGCGATTTATGCTTAAGCAAGTGAGCAAATTTCTGGTTCACGAAACTCCTCTCCGCTCCACTATCAAACAGAATGCATGCATAAGAGTTATCGAGGAGAAACGTACCAGTGACCACTGTAGGGTCGGCAACTGGTTCCTCATGGCCTATATCCAAAACCCTTCCCACTCCGCCGGCATTCCCTGCCTTCTGGCAGTTCCTTTTGTAGTGGCCCACCTCGCCACAACCGTAGCAAGCCTGGCCCACACCAGCGTCGGGGACCTGGGTGATTGGCCTTGCCGGAGCTTTGCAGAAACGGGCAGTGTGCCCCTTCATTTTGCAGTTTGAGCACTGCATTTCCCTGTAGGGTCCATTGTGGTGGAAGTTGCATTTGTTGCACTTCGGCAAGCTCCCCGCGTACTGCTTTACCGGCACAGCAGCGGAAGGTGCTATCGCAGCATGAACCGCTACGACCTACTGCTTTTTGGCAGCTTTCTTCTTCTTGTCATCCCATAACTTCCGCTTGTTATCAGCGGCTTTGGAGGGTTCTGAGATGGCTAGGGTTGTTGTTTTTGACGGGGTACGGACCCCATGGTCAATGAGCCGTTGTGCCAATCGCTTGGCATTATCGAAGGTAGTGGGGTTGGAAGCTAGCGCATTCCCCTAAAATAGAGGCACCAGCCCCCAGATGTACCTCTCCACCTTCTTTGCTTCAGAAGGGACCATTCCCGGACACAGTGCTACCAGATCGCTGAATCTGGCAGTGTAGGAGACTATATCGGAGCCCTTCATGGTTAGGCTCCAGAGCTCCTGCTCCAACTTTTGAACTTCGCCCCTCGGGCAGTACTCTTCGATCATGAGCTCCTTTAGAGCTTCCCAGCCGATAGCATTTGCCACTATAAGAGATAGTGACTTGACATGGCTATTACACCACGTCAGGGCTCGGTCCGCGAAGGTGCAGGCGGAAAATATTACTTTGCTCCCTTTCGGACAGGAGCAGATCTCAAAGATCGACTCCGTCTTCTCGAACCATTGCGAGAGGGCAATGATTCCGCCAGTTCCATTGAAGGCCCTGGGTTTGTAGCTGGTGAAGTCCTTGTACGAGCACTCTCTAGAGCGCACTGTAGCTTCGACAATAGTGGGAGGTACATTAGTCCCACTCCCGCTAGTACCGGTAGTGGTGAATTGTGCTAGAGCTGCCGTAACAGCCGTATTCACAGCAGCTTGGATAGCTGTTGGGTTGTATTGAGGAGGATGAGGAGGAGTTTGATTTGGAGTTATTGGAGTAGTGCGCCTCGTTGATCGACGTGGAGGCATCTTGTAGCTATAGGATCACAAAGATGAAGACATTGATAAGAATTTAATAGTGAGTATGATGAGAGTGACTCATGGACTAACTCTCCATAGCCCAACAGCACAAATGGAAGTATGCTTGAATAGAAATCTAGTACTAGAAAGATGAAAGCATTTGGATATTAATTTCTATGAGATTAGATATCTGTCAATAATACTGGTATTACAGATGTAACAAGTTCAGGAAAAATGACCTAGGAGTAGGTCCTACATCAAACCAAGATAGGAAAATTTTGACAGTACAAGACCTTACAAGACTTAACAAGTTCAAAGTCTTATCATAGATAGGAAATTAAAACTAGCGCTTTTACATAGACTTAAGTTATATCCAAAAGAGAAAGTTGAGTAGGCTCTATCTGCGATGAGAACCACTAGAGTGAGTCCTCGACTCTGACAGACGGCGCTCCATGTCCCTCATGCGCCTTTCAGACGTTGCGTGCCGAGCTCAAAGTTCCCTGACTTCGGCTTGGGTTTCAATAAGTTCTCTCTGCAGGGCCGCATTCTGAGTCTGAGTCCTTGCATGAGCGGAATCTAGATGGCGAATGCGTACGGTATTGACTCGCGCATTAGCATCAACCTCCATGATTCGGTTGATGGCCGCCCTACCCTGCTCATCAGTACGAGCAACCCTGCGGACCATAATAGGTAGAACTCTATCCGCTGAGCCTCCCTCACTCAAGTTATAGAAGCTTCGATCTCCGTTGTAGGGTAAGGGTTGACCTTGTTCATTACTTCATCTGTTCAAGTTAGTTGCCCACAGAGGTGTCGGGCCTTGAAAATTCGAACGAGGGTTTGGATTTGGGTTTGGATCTACCAGGGGTTGATCGTTGACTTCTGGCTCAGAGTGAGAATCCTCCGGGAAGTTCTCAGCAAAGTCATCGTCCAGTGGAATTGCAGGTTCTTCTTCTGGCTCAACATCGAGCCATCCACCGTTATCTTGGTTGGGAAAATACGGGTCTCCGGGGATATGGAATTCATCCATGTTATCTACGCGAGAATAGGGGTAAAAGAAACAATTAATAGACGTACTAATTAAGATAATTATAAGATGATCCTTACCAGTTACTCCAACATTTGCATAGTGCATACCACTCATATGTAACCAAAACAGGATAGACCTTTGAATAAGTGACCCTAACTCTAAGCCCACAACCAAACAAGGAACAAGAAGTAAAGCAAAGATCACAGATTCTAAGTCTATGACACCCTAGTCACATATAACCGTAATGTATCCACTCAGCAACTATTGACATACTAATAAAGACCTTTTTAGTTTGCACATAAGTAATTATAGTAACACAAAATACTCCTATAGTATTTTAAGTTTATGTTCTGTTCGAATGTTTTCATTGTAGTAGTGTTGGTAAGTTTTTAGACTTTCTGCAACATCACAACCATTCCTAGGCACATGCAATCACTTCTCGGAAAGATATAGTTGATCATGCTATATCATCCCCAGATCTGATTATATGTCCCCAAGCCTAATTGTGCTGTCCAAAAATCGCAATACTTTTGTTCTGTCCTAGTGACACTGATTTTAGTATGAATGCAGGTATGTATACTTTGGTTAAATATTTTATTACTTAAAAGTATAAACTCTTGGTTAGAGTATTTTAATCCCGTTGTGTTTATAGTTGTATATCTTTTATGGGTTCGTATACTCAATTTACTATAAACAATGCTCTGATACCAATCTGTCACACCCCCAAACCAGAACGTCGGAAACGTTCGGGGGCGGAGGACGTCATGTACAGTATCACAACAATGCATAATAGTAAACAAGCAACAACATCATCCATTGCATTAATAATAAAATTTTAATACAAGTGTGTTCTGTAGTTTATAAAACATCAAAAATGAATAATCAAAATAAAGACGAGTCTTGAAAACTCCGTCTTCTTAAAACCTAGTCATCGGTACCTGTCTACTGGCGACCTGAGAATACAAGTTATTTTGAAAGCACAGATCAGCATTAAAGTTGGTGAGTTCATAAGTATTTTAGTGTCATTGTTTGTATAAGTTTGAAGAATGTGCTTGTAAATGTTTGATGTAAAAGTTTGTAAGTATTTGATGTAAATGTTTGTAAACTTCCTAGAAAATCCTATATTTTCTACTAAAGCAGTCTTCTACCAAGACCCAACTGTTCTTTATGTTTGTTCTTTTGTAAAAGTGAGTATTTTCCCAAAGTATGACTATCATTACCAAAATATAGTTTTCATTATCGTTTATGTGAGAAGATCACAATGTGAATGAAATGGGAAAACTAAAGATGTATAGTAGTTTTATCTAAGTAACTACCAATGTACTAACTACCTTAAACTTGTTAGTTTAATTAAGGTAAAATGTGATATGACTGTAACCACACTTGATCGACTACTATAACACGATGTTCGAGACGTCGAAATGGTATGATATTCGTCACCTGTAGACCTGTAGGTCCCACTGTAGCTAGAAGCAAGGTGTAGGAGGGTCAGTCCCGTATAGATCTACACACAAATTCACGCTCTCCCTCCAGGAGACTCTGGGTACAAAACGTGACGCAACAGTATATTGTCGAGCCATGAAGTAGTATCTCACATTAATGTTTATAGTATTCTTGTAATTGTATTAGTATGTTCTCTCTGTCTAGTACATAGTATTTTCTTTCTGTCTAGTATATAGTATTTTCTCTAGTGTATAGTGTGTAGTATGTATTGTTTCTCGTTATAGTATGTGTTGTTTCTCTTTATAGTGAGTATTGTCTCTTGTTATAGTATGCTCTATCTGTTTCTCTTTATAGTATGTTTGAACTGACTCATGTATGAACTGACTCTTGTATGTTTCATTGTTCTAGCAATAGTATTAGTGACTTCCTAAACTATACCTATTATAGTTTACTAGCAATGTTATTTGTATGAATGAACAAGTTTGTATACCTTTGCTACCCAAATGTATTGAACTAAACGAAGAACTTAAATATTTATATACATATACATGATATATAACTATGATTCAAACGACCTTCGGACAAACAACCGATACCCTAAGTCCACAACCAAACAAGGAACAGGAAATAAGGCGAGTTATTAGTCCTAAGTCCTTTCAATCCTACTTATATAACTATATCCATATAGACATTATTTGACAAAGTATAAGTTTAAAAGAGTTTAATAGAAAGAATTTAATATGTAAAAGAGTTTATAAAACAATTTAAAATCATTTAAAAGATAAGTTAAGGGGTATGAAATCACCTGCAGTGAGTGATACGAAGGAAAGATCGGTTTGAAGGATGCTAAGTGTCAAGTGAAGACTTGAGCATAACGGATCCTAATAATCATATGATGACACATATATGTATATAATTAGTGTTTATACAACTAATCATGTAAGGAAAACACCCTAGGACTTAGGAAACACTTAGATTGAAGTGTTAGAACTACAAAGGGTTGCATCTAATAGGTGTACGGCCACACAAGTGTGTATACGGCCACCAGGTGTACGGCCACTTGGGTGTACGGCCTGGTGTGTGCAGCTATGGAGTGTACGGTCGTACACTCCTTGAAGAAATGGTCAAAACGTGTGTTTCAAGGCTATATCTTGCATCCCCTAATTGTTCTTGATCATGTGTTAGCATAGAACATGAGTTTGAGGCCAATACGCACTAAACAAATGGGTGTACGGCCACATGAGGTGTGTACGGTCGTACACTCCTTGATGATCATGGTTTGGACAATTTCTAAGGAGCATAACTATTAAGTAACAAGCATAGGGAGTGGTACTTACGATATAGAAGCCTTTAGGGGTGTTTGAGGTCCAAGAACTTAGTAGGTGTTCTTGGTGTTCTTGCTGAAACTGAAGAACACTTGAAGATCTACCAAAATGAAGTGATTTCATGGATGAAATCAATGATCTTTACTAGATAGTGAAAGGAATCAACAAATCAAGGGAAGAACACTTACAATCTTGAAGATCTAGGATGAAAAATCGGATGATAGTTGAGAGAGAATGATTTCTTGGCTTTGGAGTGTGAAAAGAGCTAAATGAAGGCTAAGTCTCTCATTTATACATGAGAGTGTACGGCCAGAAGGGGGGTGTACGGCCGCACACCCAAGTGTACGGCCGTACACTCCTCATGTTGGAGTGTTTGGCCATTTTGGGAAGTGGTGAACTTGTGGAACCCAATTCTAAACCCTAACTTTGAAGGTACTAGGCTTAGAACACTCGATTTGACTCTAAACGATGCTAAAAGATAGCAGAAACGAGTCTGACCTTGATTGATTTGAATAACTGTACAAGATAGAAATTTCGGGTTGTCACACTTTTCAATGGCATGTTTAAATCTCGATTATGCCCTTCAAGTATGTGACTAGGATGTCGAGGATCACAAACAAGGTGTGAATAACCATGCAAATTAGCTTGGTACACCCAATGTTACAAATCACCTAATCAATGTATCGGTTAACCACACACACTCCATTGATCTATGATTAACATCAAACTACCCTTTGCCACACATTGTCAGTCCCATATTAGTGTGTCGGTTAACCACACACACTCCACTAACGACTTAACAAGGTGCAAAGTGTAATTTCATGGATTAGCACCATTTTCACATTTTCCTAAAATAACTAAGATTGGGAATTTAATAAAAGTTTAGTTACTTTATATTTATCATTATACTTTTAATGAGGGAGAATTAATGTCCTATCCTACACATTCGGCTAACGACCCTCAACTAGTCAAGGAAGCGGTGGGTGAGAGTGGACACCAATTAAACCACCATTTTATAGGCAGTAACCTTATACCCCCTTTATAGACCGGCTTCGTGAATGAGGCCTACTAACGGTAAGACAGACTTGTCTTATACATATATATACTATTAAACTTATAATATTATAAAGTATAAGGGTTGAATTTTAACTTTTAAAACTATAGGGTTTGGAATTAAAGTTTCATTAGTGAGACTTTACAAATTCCAAAACTTGAGGGCAAGTTTTGAAACTTGTCAAAACTCTTCATATCCATAACTTATGAGTTTAATTGCATTTTAATGGATGAGACCTTTCATTTTCCACAACTTGAGGACAAGTTATGGAGTTCATTAAAAATCATTTAGATCAATTTTCTAACAACTAAAATATCACATAATTCATGATTGATCTAACTAAACTCATAAACAAGATAATTCCAAGTCAACAATTTACAAGCAACTTTGTTTATCACATAAAACAACAATTTTACTCAAAACTTTGACAATTATCTAGTGGTTAGATGAGTACAAGCACTACCAGATCAGAAAAAACATTTTTAATGATCCAAAACAGTTTGTGGCAGTGTTCCCAATCCAATCCAGGCCAAGAAACCCGAAATTCTACAAACAGAACCTGCAACTCGTCGAGTGCATGAACTGACTTGTTCAGTTGCTCTGTTACTGAGTGGAATCGTCGAGTCAGTTCATGGACTCGGCGAGTTCACCAGTCAGAAGCCAGAAAATCGAATTTTTTAGCTTTTGAAAAAATTAGCAAGCATCGAATATAATAGAAAACAATCCTAGGTTCTGATACCACTGTTGGGTTTTGAGCACTATAACACTCCTATGGTACACATGCAACCCTAAATGCTTTGGATCTATTTTTTCTCTAATTATACATGCATTTTTCAATTTTTCCAAAGCATTCCCCCTAACTAGCATACAATTGAACAATTGAACAATACAACTAGTTAGATGACTTACCTTTTAGAAGGACTTGTAGTTCTTGAACTTTGAAAGCTTGAGCACCCCAAGTGTGATGCCTCTAATGGTTCACAAACACCAAATGCAAGAGGAGGCTTGCGAGAATAAGTTGCTTAGCACAAAATAAATTTCACTCTCTTAGAATGTAAGTGGCCACCGATTTTGGCTCTAGGGGATCCATTTTATAGTGTAGCAAATGCTAGGGTTACATCCATGCAAACCCTAATGCTCCATGACTTTTCACATTCTTATGCTCCATTAGTTAAACCTCCATGGATTATCTCATTGCTTTAGCTCATCCTAAATAACCATGGATCATTGACCCACACTATATGAATGATTGATTTATATAATAAATCCCCATATATTTAATTAGGCTCTTTTTATCACAAAATTAATTCCAAATTTATTCTTGATCAATACTAATTAAATAATATGATTTCTCAATTAATATATTATACTTATAATATATTAATAAATCACAAATAACTTTATTCTCAAAAGTTCATCCTATCAAATTGCACTAATGAAGGCAACCCAAAAGGACCATGCTACAATCGGGTCAAGTACATCCCAGTTATAGTTATGGGCTTAGACACCAAATCCAACAAGAAGTCCATGCTATCTCTCCCTAACTAGCTCGCGAAAACCATTATGTATTACAAAGACTAGATAATTATTCGAATGAGAGGTCCTACCCTACAACGGTTGGACTCAGACAAGAGTTGTGAAATAGGGCTAGACCTAACCTTCTGAAATTATTTAGTTCTTGTAATATGTAACTTAACGTATTCGCTTACTAGTTAAATTAAAGATAACTATAACTCGTAAAAGCACAAAGCAAGTAGCATTCGGGCATTGAGTAACCAAACGAAGCATATCCTATTCAGGCCATCAAATCACTGAATAATCTATTCTAACATGTAATTCCATAAGCACATATAGCAGGCACATCAAGCATCTTCCTAGATCCTTAGCCCTAATCTAGCATGCAGTTCTCATACACATACAATAAGCATATAAGGCATCGTTCCTAGATCCTTAGCCCTAATCTAGTATGCAGTTCTCATGCACATACAATAGGAATATAAGGCATCCTTCCTAGATCCTTAGCCCTAATCTAGCATGCAGTTCTCATAATAATATCATATATCATAAGAAACACATATGGGTATCTTGGGGAAACTTACTTGAGCTCGGCCGATTGCACGCATCACACACCTTGTTCTTTCTCAAAACTCTTTTCTCTTTTCAAAATTCATTTCTCCTTTAAAAATTCTTTTTATAAAAATGATTTTCTTTTGAAAATTTTCATACCAAGTCCTCAGTTTGAGTTCAGACACACCCAAGAGTGTGCCCGAATCCCTCAAACCAAGGCTCTAATGCCAACTTGTAACATCCCGACTCCCAAGTATAAAAAATTAAAGTTTATAGTCATGTTCTTAGACCTACTCGATGAGTTGGATGCCCCAACTCGTTGTGTAGAAACGATTCAGGCCGCGTGACTTTATGAGGTCTACTCGACGAGTTGAAGGACCCTAACTCGACGAGTAGGAGATGGAAAATGAAACCCTAATTTCTAGGGTTTTGCACCCTATTTAAAGGTTCATTAGCCTCCCTCAGCCTCCCTTACCGTTCCCCTTGAGCTCAGAAAACCCTAATCTCACCTACTCTCCATTGTTGTGTGTTAAGAAGCTTGGATGGTGGATTTTGTGAAGAAGGATTGAAGTCTAAGGAGCTTGGAGCAAAGAGAAGCTTATGGATCTGACTCTATTTCATCTTGCATCATTTTGAAGGTAACAAGTCGTTACATTGACTTATCTTTAGCTAGATCTATTCATGCATAGGTTTAGGGCCATTTTTAACACATTTGTAAGTCATTTCGAGTATTGGTCATGATCTGAAGTTGTAACTTCAGATCTGGACTCCTCTAGGTCCCTATAGTCATAAAGTTATCAGATTTAGCAAGCATTGTCCCTTCTCTTTAGGCTAAACCTTTCCCTTAGCTTGGTTTTGGCATTTAGGACCATGCATGTATGTAAAGTTTGCAACTTTACGTGGAAATCATGCCCTAGGAGGTTAGATCTGCAATTTGGAGCTTTGGGGTAGCTTAAAAACGTCTGAACGAGAAATGGACTGAAGGGACTCGACGGGTTGCATGGTCAACTCTACGAGTCGGATAAAGACTGACCGTTGTGGGTTTCTGCATGGACTCGGCGAGTCAGTGGGACGACTCGACGAGTCCGTTAGGGTTTTCCCGACATTTGGACATGCATGGAATCGACGAGTTGTCCGGAAACTCGGCGAGTCAACTAGGGTTTTCACGATTTCTTGAGTTCTGGAAGGACTCGACGAGTCAGTGAGCTGCACTCGACGAGTTGGGTCAACATGGACTGTTGACCCTGACCGTTGACTTTGAATTTGACTAAGGGTTGACCAGTTTGACTTATGGGGGTATTTTAGTAAATTGGTAATTTATGGAAGTGGTCCTATGGTGGATATAGGCGGTGGAGTTCGTGGCTGTGATTAGGGAGTTTGATCTTATCACTACAGTTCGACATTGTGAGGTGAGTTTTCCTCACTATACTCAAGGGTCTAAGGCACCAAGGTCGGACCTTTTTGGATTGTTATCCTGATATGTTATATGCTCGAGTATCGTATGATCTGTTAGATCGGTATCCTGGTAGATAGGACGTTATTATGCTATTATGATATGTTAGATCGGTATCCTAGTATATAGGATGTTATTATGCTATTATGATATGTTAGATTGGTATCCTGGTATATAGGATGTTATTATGCTATTATGATATGCTAGATCGGTATCCTGGTAGATAGGATGCATTATGATATTATGATCTGCTAGATCGGTTTGTTTGTCTATAGAATGTTATGTGATTATCTGATATATGTGCACATGTTTGATTAGTGGTTGAGGCTTATCTGCTTTGTGCGAGAGCCAACAGACCTGGGCATTCCAACCCAATGGTTGTGGGTTGTGAGTATTCCATCTCGAGGATATTTGGACTTGTAGTATGTGGGCATTCCAACCCGATGGTTGTGGGTCGAGGGTATACCATCCCGAGGATGACTGGACCCATGGTATGTTGGCATTCCAACCCGATGGTTTATGGCATGGGGTATTCTAACTCGATGGTTGATTGGACCCATAGTATGTTGTTTGTGATTATGTGTATATTGTTGTATGTATGGGTATTTTGGGGGAACTCACTAAATACGGGCTTACAGTTTTGGATTTTGTTTCAGGTACTTCAGATGATCGCAGGAAGGCGAAGGCGAGATCGTGTACCTCCTCTCATTTTTATGATCTTGATTTCTAGGATACTCTAATGTCTAAACGATTTTGAAAACACTTGTAGTAACTTAATGGTTTTGAATGGTTGAGAAGTTTTAAATTGGCTTGATTTTTATGGGTGTTACACAACTTGTAACATACCAAAATTCAAGACCATAAATTTCATTTGTGATTTAACGATTCATAAAACATATTATGCAAAACATCATTGAGTTATCTCATTTCATAAAAACCATAGATCGTACGTCTCAAAAACATGTCATAAGATAATGATAATGTCAGAGTACAAATCCCAAGAACATCATAGTGCGGAAAATCATGGTGTGATGTGTTGCTATCGTGCCGGCTCCTTTCCCTTCGAAGAAGAAGGACCTGAAACAAAAACTAAAAACCGTAAGCACAAAGCTTAGTGAGTTCCCCCATCATACCACATACCATACAATAAACATATTGTCTAACATGTCCGGGTACTGGACTACCCCTTCGGTCTCTTTCAACAGGTAAATGCCTAGCATATCAGGGTGCTGGCCTACCCTTTCGGTCTCTTTCAACCGACAACTTGCCTAGCATATCAGGATGTTGTCCTACCCCTTCGGTCCTTTCGACCGGTACCTCGCCTAGCATATCAGGGTGTTGGCCTACCCATTCGGTCCTTTCGACCGATACCAGGGACTATTTCACCCCCTACTTCTACCATATAACATCCTAGTATATAAACACATAAGTCATATACTGCCTAGCTTATCAGGGTGCTAGCCTACCCCTTCGGTCCTTTCGACTGGTATTGGGGCCTATCCTACCCCTCCTACCACTATCACATAATATCATGTCATACTAGCACATAAAGCATAACAGATAGTAGCATACGAGATAATTATCACAAAGACAATCATCTCTATTATAACTCTTACTAGTGGGCCGACATTGGTGCCTTCGACCCACTTCTACTGGAAGGCAACTCACCTCAAATTTCGTGAAGTAACTGAACTGTCATCGGCTCTGGGATCAACTCCTCTGAAACCCCTACATATAAAAATCTGCTTTAATTACCCTTTTCATACTCATAACCCCTTTAAGGGTCACCTCTGGTCAAAGTCCAAGACAAAGTCGATCTTCTGGTCAAAGTCAACATGCGGGTCAAAGTCAACCTTCTGGGTTGACTCAACTCGCCGAGTTCCATAAATTATAAACCCTGAAATCGCAACCCCAACTCGTCGAGTTCTTTCATGATCTCGTCGAGTTCCTTCCTATAAAAGAATCGGGACATTTCGCTACAACTTGTAGAGTCCTTCCTTTAACTTGTTGAATTTTTTAATCTTCCAAACTCGGAAAACCTTAACCAACTCGTTGAGTCGTCTCCTAGACTCACTGAGTTGCTCAGCAATCAGAAAGGTTGGGGGACCACGATCTAACTCACTAAGTTGTATGAACAACTCGTCGAGTTCTCCTTGTCTAAATCCATTCAGTCACTTCCAATCGAGTTCAATGACTCCAAACAATAGGTCTGGTCCCCTAGGGCTGTTATATCACGTAAAGTTGCTAACTTTACATCCATGCATGGTGTCATGAAGTTAGAAACTCCAAAACTAAGCTATATAAGAGATCTAGGTCATGGGGATGGGCCAAGTCTTGATAAAGATGGCAACTTTAAGCCTCATAAGCTCATGAGTTCCTAGATCTGAAGTCACAACTTCATGATATGCTCAAATCACGAAAATGACTTCAATATGGCCCAAAAGTGACAACATACTACCCTAAATGAAGATCTAAGTAATAGAAAGCGAAGGTATCAACTTTATACCTCAAATGAGTCAGAAATTCAGCTCAAACTCTAGATCTCCTAGCTTCCTCTTGAATCTCCAAGCTTCTCCTTCCTTCACAAACTTCAAAGTCACAAAGAATGCACAAAATGGCTTAAAACTTTTCAAAAGTGGATTAGAGTTTCTAGGCTAGGGTTTGGGACAATGGAGGCTATAAATTAGGCCATCCTTTGGAGGTTAAGGTGTTTAAATAGGGTGCAAAACCCTTAAAATTAGGGTTTCATTCTGCCAGGCCTACTCGTCGAGTTGAGGCTCTTAACTCGTCGAGTAGACTTCATCACCCGCGTCCAAAATCCATCTCTACTCGACGAGTTTGGGGCCTCCAACTCGTCGAGTTCCTGTAAAAAAATGAATAACTTATATTATAAATACATACCAGGAAATGGGTGTTACAAAAATAAAACCACATTTCATTAAATAAAAACATAGAAATTCAAAACTTAAATTACAAAAATTAAACATTACATTGTCTAAATTAAATAAAAATTAAAAAACATAAAAAAACATAGGAAAATTCTAATCGTCGTCATTGTCGTCACCGGCATCATCCGCCTCGTCGTCACCGTCCTCATCCTCCTCGTCTTCACCGTTATTTTGCCCTTGA
Organism: Lactuca virosa; assembly: GCF_052849685.1. NCBI lineage: Eukaryota > Viridiplantae > Streptophyta > Magnoliopsida > Asterales > Asteraceae > Lactuca > Lactuca virosa. Next base: position 262,776,532 of record NC_136430.1, read on the forward strand.
AATTGTCTTTCCCATATGTATTTGGTCAAATCATGTCGTAGATTGTAATGTGTTTCACTGTTTTGTATTTCCAAAACCCTTGAGAAGTATGTTGGGCTGCCAACTTGTATTACTGCATGTGGATTAAGTATATCATTTGTGGTATATGAACAACTAGCCCTACCCTCTTCTTCTATTATCATGTTATGTAAAATAACACTAGCAGTCAACACCGTCATCAATTTTTCCTTGTCCCATGTTCATGCCGGATGTTTGATTATGTGCCACTTTTGTTTGAGGACTCCAAACGCCCGTTCTACATCCTTCCTTGCCGATTCTTGTGCTAACTTGAACCTTTTTCATTTATCGTCGGCCAGAAATGTGTATGACTTGAAAAATGTAGCGTATTCTGGATATATCCCATCACCGAGGTAATACCCATATTTATATTCATTTCCATTGACAACATATGGCATTTCTGGTGCTTTACCCTGTAAAATATCGTCAAATATCGGAGACGCTTGGAGCACATTCAGGTTATTGTTTGACCTCGCCATACCAAAGAATGCATGCCAAAACCATAGATCATTTGAAACAACCGCCTCCAAAATAACAGTCGGCACCCCATGATCACCTCGCGTGAACTGACCACGCCACGCATTGGGACAACTTGCCCACTCCCAGTGTGTACAATCAATGCTACCAAGAATCCCTGGAAAACCATGTTTAGCTTGATGCAGGGCATACAACTGTTCGACATCTCTTTTAGTCGGATGTCGCAAGTATATGTCAAGGTAAAGCTCTATAACATACTCACAAAATAGATATGTACACTCTCGACCCGTCCTTTTATACATTTTCAGATACTCATCTGATGCGTCTGCGGCGATGTCGTATGCCAATTGTCTAAGAGCGGTCGTACATTTTCGTATCGTAGTAAAACCGCGTTTACCTCTAGCATCCCATCGTAATTGGAAAAATTCATAATTACGTGCCAAATCTCTAGCTATACATAAAAATAAATTTCTACTAATACGAAAACGTTCTTCGAATTTCGATAGATCATATAAACTATCAATGGTAAAATAATCACGTACCGAAAGTTCATGTGCCGCCTCTCGATCCCTGTTGATCCATTTTCTATGCTTCTTCTTGACGTTTGAACTTTCGCCCCTTTCACGTACTATGTCTCGTGACACGGACAACAGCGTATACAAAATCAAATCCTCATCAAAATCGATATCATTGGATAACGAAGAAATCGGAGGTGGAAAATTATCCATTTTTTGGTTTAATGTGTGTGTTTGTTTTGAATAAATATGGGTGTGTTTTAGTGGAAATTATGTGTAAAATGAATGTATATATAGAGAGAATTTGAAAAAATAATAAAAAGATTTTCTTATTTAATTGTCAAACGGTTGAATATAACGTTCCAAAATTGAATGGCCAATCAAAGCTTGCGTCTTCACCCGTGTTCCGCCTCAGCCCCACGCGTGTTGCAATACTCAATACCGGACAGCCTAATCAGCAAAATAATGGATAGAAACATACCAGTCACAACATCTGGAGCTGCTCTAGCTTCCTCGGCAGTGAGCTAGAAATCACGACCTCGAGCCCCGGGGGCTCCACCCTATCCTGAGTCCCATCTGTGATCCTCAAAGTGGCCAGCGTTGGAGCCTGTGCCGGCCTAGTAGCAAGCGAGGGGCAGTTGGCCTTCAAATGGCCAACCTGTTCGCAATGGTAACAAATCATGGAGCTGAGTGTTAGGGCCTGCTGGCAGGAATCCCTTTCCATTTAGCCCTGCCAACCATAATTATGGGACACAGAAGATGATCGGCAAGCACCCTCACGAACCTGGCCACACTTCCCACAAGTGCGGTGTCACACCCCGAAACCGTGATGGCGGAATCGTTCCGGGGTGGAGGACGTCATGCGTAGTATCACAACATTTGTATAGCAAGCATAGTAAACATAACCAAACATTGAATACATATATGAAAAAGGTTTACATTGTATAATACATAGTTTTATCTATATCAAAAGTAACATAGAAGGACGCGACTCTAACACTTCGTCTTCTTCGAACTCCTGGAAGTACCTGTTTACTAATTCCCTGAGAATACAAGCAGTTTTGAAAGAGTATCAGCATAAAGCTGGTGAGTTCATAAGCATTTAGTTTTAGTGAGAAAATGTTCTTTGAATCCATTTGAAAAGTGTTCTTCAAGAAAATCCTGTATTTTCTTATGAAAAGCGATCTGAAAGAGTGTCTATTAGTAGGAAATAAACCATCAGTTTTTAGAAAACATGTTATCCGTCCTAGAGGTAGAGATGTCAGTTTAGAAGTCCTTGATTACTATCGGCATATATAAAAGTAGTTTTATTACTTAAAATAAAACAAGTGAAGAGTAGATTCCGTAAACAAAATTAGTGTATACTTATTTGCGAGTCGTATAACCATACTTGATATGACCGAGAGACCTTTATAACGTTCTTCAGGCGTTAAGCTAAATGACATTTGTTCACCACAGGCATGCCCGCCTAACTGTAGCTAGCACTTTTGGTGAGGGATTGTCAGTCCCGAATAGATCTATTCACAAATTTCACGCTCTCCCTCTAGGAGACTCTGGTTATACTAAAAGGATTTATCACTATACACCTAAGGGTACAGTATTGAAGTAGCGCCTCACAATTCTGTATAATCTAGTTTACTGGCGAGAAATTAGTATAAAACAGTAATTATCCATGAATAAATGTACTTTATACTTCTGAGAAATCATATAACATAAACTAAATCCGCCATAGTTTATATATATTCATTTATGAAATCTGATTAAGTAGAGACTTCCTAGAGGGTTATCCCAAACAATACCCATTATAGTTTATTAGAGTTGATATAGAGCTGCTTTGTAAAAACCTTTCTGAAAGCTATGAAGTTAGATTTCCAAAATAGTAGTTTCCCTTATGCTCAACATATTACAAAAAGAGATAAAATATCTGAATATGTTATTAAACGTGGAAATCGTTGGACTGCATTAATAAGTTTAAAACTTAATAAAATACTTTGAATTTGGCTTGTATTCCCCCCCCCCCCCCCCTGAAAACATTAAAAACATGGAAAATGTAGGGCTATGAACTCACCTCGGGTGATTTGAATGAAAGATCGACACGAAACGCTGGATGTTCAAGTGAAGTCTTGAACACGATTTGACCCTAAATTACATGCAATGACACATAAAGGAGTCAAATGGAGGTATTTCACCACTATAAGTGATGGAAAACCACTCTAGGGACTTGAAGCTATTTGCACCAAGTGATACGACCTTGTAGGATTAAGTGTAGGGGGTGTATGGCCACCTAGAGTGTGTGTGCGGCCATGAGTGTGCGGCCCAATGGGTGTGCGGCCGTACACTCATGAAATGAGGTGTCTTCAAGGTGTTCTCAAGGTTCACACTCACATCCACGAAGTGTTCAAGGTCTATACTCAATTGTAGTGCAAGATAAGGGTCCTAGAGGTGGGTTTATGGTCCTAGAATGAGTGTATGGTCGCACACAAGAGTATGTGGCCGCACACTTGGGTGTGCTGCCGCACAAGGGTGTGTGCGGCCATACACAGGTGTGTGCGGTCGTACACCCCTCAAAGTGATGCCCAAAATGTCCATTCCAAGGTGCAACAAGGCTAGGGGCATGTCTACATCGATTATGGAAGTTAAACTCTCACTTTGGAGGGTGTTTTAAGGGTGTGCGGCCACCCTAAGGGGGTGTGTGGCCGCACTCACTTCCAAGCACGAAGAACATGACGTTTTTCCACACTTAGAGCTTGGATAGAGTGGTCTTTCATGGATTGCAAGATAGAGAATGAAGTACTCACGTTCTTAAAGTTTTGGAAGGTTCAAAGTTGGAGAAACTTGAGAGGAAATGATGTTGTGTGCTGCCAAGGTGCTAAAGGAATGAAAGGAATGGGGCTACCCTTTATATAGGGGTAAGGGTGCTGCCCAAAAACGAGTGTGCTGCCAAGGGAGTGGGTGTGCGGCCGTACACTCCTCCATGAGGTGTGTATGGCCCGATTTTCTCACTATTCAACATTCTGACTCATTCCTAAACTCAACCTTGGTTATATACAAGCTTAGAACACTTAAATGAACCCTTAAATAGCACCAGAAATCAACAAAACAAGTTGAATATTGACTGAATTGACTACGTGTACAAGATTGAAGTTTCCGGGTTGTCACATCATCCCCCCGTTAGAGGGAATTTCGTCCCGAAATTCAAGAATAAAGCACATTCATGAACTTGGAAAGAGATGAGGATACTTCTTCTTCATTGAATCCTCGCACTCCCAAGTGAATTCAGGACCCCGCTTGGCATTCCAGCGGACCTTCACTATTGGTATGCGACTTTGCTTGGTACGTTTGACTTCACGGTCCATGATTTCAACAGGTTCTTCCACAAAACGTAGACTTTCGTCCAGATCGACCTCGTCGAGAGGAATCACAAGTGTCTCGTCGGACAGACACTTCTTTAGGTTCGATACGTGGAAGACAGGATGGATGTTGCTAAGTTCTCGAGGTAACTGGAGTTTGTACGCTATGGGACCGATCCTAGCTAGGATCTCAGACGATCCAACGTATCTTGGATTTAGCTTTCTACGCTTTCCGAAGCGTATCTGGCCTTTCCAGGGTGAGACCTTTAAAAGGACACGGTCACCAACTTGGAATTTCAATGGTTTTTTTTGTCTCTCATCGGCGTAGCCCTTTCGTACGATCATTTCTGCCGCCTCTCGGATGATGACTTGCGAGAGTGCTATTGTGGACTTGACTCTTGTCTAGCTATGTGTTGCCCACCTCAGCCCAGCGTAGATGGGGTCTGTACTTATGGCTGCAGAGGGCTTCGAACGGCGCAGCCTTGCTACTGGAAAGGTCGTCGTTGTTGCAAGAAAGTCCAATTAAGGGTAGATGTGTGTCCAACGACGCATCTTCAATTGTCCGGATGGTTCCCTTACTTTGTCCTTCTCTTTGTGGATGATACTCTTCGTATGAATACTTCGGGTTTCGAAGAGAAATGAATTCTCCGAAGCTCGCATCTAGTTGTCGTCACGAGCGACGGGAGTTTCACGATCGAACGATTTAAGACAAAAGGGTTTGGTATAACATAGACTCAGTCGAGCTAGACAGGATGGTGTCGTAGAAATCGCGCGTCAAGTTAGTCCGGGAGGATCGTTTTGCTAGCACATTGGCATCCCTAAATGAATGTCTCTGGTATTTTCTGCGTTTGATTTGGACTTGGTGGGTACTTACTAATGGGAGGGTTCATATGTTTTGAAACTATGGGCTCTCGATGGAATGGTTCTCACTAGATTTTCCTATGATTGCTTGGCGTATACAAGTCATGTATAATCACAAATGACTCTAATGTATACACTAGGCTACCATAATTTACCCCTTAGGGCATCAACTTTTAAGAGTACGTCGTGATTAAATTTGGTCGGGGAAAGAAATCATGATTATGAATAATTATTGAGGTTTTGAAAACGTACCCAAAACAATGTATGGTTCTTTGATGCTTCCCTTCTTCTGAGGTCAGACTCCTTCAGTCTCCTCGTCGTTCTTCTCTGTTGGGCAGTCTATTGTGAAGTGTCCCATTTCGCCACATGTACCGCACACTTGAACTATGCTAGCGTCGGTAGTGGAAGTGATGTGCTCAGTCGGGGTCTTTGCGAAGCGAGCTTCCTGGCCATCCTCAGCCCCTGGACAATTTCTTTTGAAATGTCCGGGTTCGCCACACTTGTAACAAACCTGACCTATCTTTTTACCAGAAATCAAGGCGTTTGACGGTGCTAGCGCTCTGCCGTAACGAGCGGTGTGTCCTTGCCTGTTGCAGTTCTTACATCTCGATTCACAGCATTTTCCTATGTGGTGGAAGTTGCATTCCCCGCAATTTGGAAGTTTTCCAGCATATCGTCGCACTGGCGTCGGCACCGGCCTGGCGGATGTTGTGGCTGTAGGAGTTATCACGAGTTTTTGTCTCTTGGCAAGTTTCTGAGACAATTTGCGCTCCCTCTAGTTCCAGAATTTTCGTTTTGCGTTCTTAGATTTGGGAGTTTGAGTGCCCTCCTGGATAAGCCCTTGTTGGTTTCCCGGTGTGTTGTTACAGTTCGAGAGGTGGAAATTGTTCCCATTCCTATTTGGGTTGTTAGCGTTAAGAACGGCTAGGGCGGCTGCTACGGCTGCTGTGAAAGTAGCTTGGAACGTAGCTGAATCCATCTGAAGGATTGGTGTCTTACCGGTGAGTTGGTTACGTTTCTTTGGAGGCATGATCTGCTACATGTCAAGAAAAGAAATTTGTGAGCAACAATGGTTGCCCCTTGGATGTATCCTAAATGTTTATCTATGCATCGAGATTTCCCGTTTTGCTATCTGACTCTCAGTGATTCGACCCACATCCCCATGATGTGGTCTTAGCAATGATAGAAAAGATTTGAGCACACAAAGTTCACATGCAATAAGTTTACGAACTCCTGGTTGCTCAGCTCATCGGGCTGGCTGAGTAACTCTCGCATTTTTCTGTCGGCTCTTGACGATATGGAGATTTGGCTATAAGGGTAGTTCCGGGGATCGAGTCGATACGGGATTCAACTTGACACTCGGAAGAAATCCCTTGAATGTCTTTGGGGAAAATCATCGGGAACGTTGCAGACTTCGAAGATGCTCTCAAGGTCCTTAACTTCTTGCGTCTCATTGTCAACATAAGCCAGGAATGCATAGCATTCCTTCCGTAGATGCTCCTCAGCTCGACGTAGGAAATGATACGAAGGTTCGAAAAATCTTATCACTGAGACCAGTGAGGATTTCGTTGAAGGGAAGATTGAGACCAATTGCTTTCTCGAAGCAAAGGATATCAGCACGATTTGAGGCTTAACCATTTCGTGCCGATTAGAATATCGAAGCTGATACGAAATTGATGGGGAAAAGGAATAATCACCTAAGTCCATCTTATGATTCACGTTTTGAGGACAAAACAGTGATGGGACCTTGATAAAGTTGCTTACTTTTCATGCTATCGATCTAAGGTATACTTTTGACAATGGAAATCTTTACCTGAAATATGATAGTTGCCACCATTGTCGGTATCAAGATTACACCAAGTTTAGAAAACTTGACCTAGGAGTAGGTCTACCACATACCAACAGAGGAACGATTTGATAACATAAAGAACTAGTGAATCGGTACTTGCAAGACAAGAATGTCTACAGAGAAAGGAGCTACAATAGGAAAGCTATTCTTTAAACCAAAAGGAAGGACAAGTAGAATATTTCCTACTGGCGACGGGCATTCCTCGGGCGGAACCTTAAGTTAGCCAGCTGGCGCTCCATGTCAAGCAAGCGGCTCTCGTATACCGATTGGCGCGCTCGGAGCTCTACGACTTCAGCTCGAGTTGTAGCTAGCTCTTGCTGCTGGGCTTCGTTGTCTCTCAAAATCCTTCCATAAGCATCCTCGAGACTGCGAATACGGTTTGTGTTGGCATCCAGGTCTGCCTCGAGTGCCACAGTTCGGTGAATGGCCGCCACGTTCATTTCCACATTGCGGGCCACTCGGCGGACTATGATTGGAAGGGCTCTATCTGCGGAGCCTCCTCCGTCCACATTGTAGAAACGACGATCCCCATTATACGGGCGGGGTTGGCCTTGTTCGTGACTCCACCTATCCAGGCTTCCGACCCACATAGGCGTTGGGCCTTCAAGTACAAGCTGGGGATTGGGATTTAGTATTGGGGCCACTGGGGGTAAGTTCTCGACTTCTGGTTCCGAGTCAGTCTCTTCAGGAAATGGTTCGGCAATGCCATCGTCGAAAGGGATTTCATGGTTTCCTTCTGGCTCTGGTTCGATCCATCCACCATCTCCTTGGTTGGGAAAGTACGGGTCGCCAGGGAGATGGAATCCAGCCATGCTCTCTACGCGCGGTGAGGGTAAAGGAATAGTTAATAGGCATCGGATCTAATAATACTTCCAATGTATTATAGCTACATAATTGATTCTTAAAAGATGGATCCTTGGGTAAGTTTTCGGCTTAGTCGTTATAGCATCTTAAAATACTCCTATAGTATTTTAATCCTTATGTTTGGCTCTAGAACTCTTCTGGTATCTAGGTAAGTTTTAGGCTTGCTGCAACACCACAGTCACTCCCAAGCACATGTTGGTCATGTCTCGAATGAATATAGTTGATCAGGCTATATTGACCCTAGACATGATTACATAACTGCCCAGGTTTAACCGCAGTGTCCAACATCCAAATACTTTTGTTTTGTTCTACTTACGACACGGATTCTGATACTCGGGTATACTTATATACTTTTATAAAAATACTTGTATTTTCGAAAGTGTACTTTTTAGTTTAGAGCACTTAGGCCCCTTAATATTTATAGTTGTATACCATGTAAGGTACGGTATACTTAGTTCGCTATAAACAAGGGCTCTGATACCAATCTGTCACACCCTGAAACCGTGATGGCGGAATCGTTCCAGGGTGGAGGACGTTATGCGTAGTATCACAACATTTGTATAGCAAGCATAGTAAACATAACCAGACATTGAATACATATATGAAAAAGGTTTACATTGTTTAATACATAGTTTTATCTATATCAAAAGTAACATAGAAGGACGCGACTCTAACACTTCGTCTTCTCCGAACTCCTGGAAGTATCTGTTTACTAATTCCTTGAGAATACAAGCAGTTTTGAAAGAGTATCAGCATAAAGCTGGTGAGTTCATAAGCATTTAGTTTTAGTGAGAAAATGTTCTTTGAATCCATTTGAAAAGTGTTCTTCAAGAAAATCCTGTATTTTCTTATGAAAAGCGATCTGAAAGAGTGTCTATTAGTAGGAAATAAACCATCAGTTTTTAGAAAACATGTTATCCGTCCTAGAGGTAGAGATGTCAGTTTAGAAGTCCTTGATTACTATCGACATATATAAAAGTAGTTTTATTACTTAAAATAAAACAAGTGAAGAGTAGAGTCCGTAAACAAAATTAGTGTATACTTATTTGCGAGTCGTATAACCATACTTGATATAACCGAGAGACCTTTACAACGTTCTTCAGGCGTTAAGCTAAATGACATTTGTTCACCACAGGCATGCCCGCCTAACTGTAGCTAGCAGTTCTGGTGATGTATTTTCAGTCCCGAATAGATCTATTCACAAATCTCACGCTCTCCCTCCAGGAGACTCTGGTTATACTAAAAGGATTTATCACTATACACCTAAGGGTATAGTATTGAAATAGCGCCTCACAATTGTGTATAATCTAGTTTACTAGCAAGAAATCAGTATAAAACAGTAATTATCCTTGAATAAATGTACTTTATACTTCTGAGAAATCATATAACATAAACTAAATCTGCCATAGTTTATATATATATTCATTTATGAAATCTGATTAAGTAGAGACTTCCTAGAGGGTTATCCCAAACTATACCGATTATAGTTTATTAGAGTTGATATAGAGCTGCTTTGTAAAAACCTTTCTGAAAGCTATGAAGTTAGATTTCCAAAATAGTAGTTTCCCTTATGCTCAACATATTACAAAAAGAGATAAAATATCCGAATATGTTATTAAACGTGGAAATCATTGGACTGCATTAATAAGTTTAAAACTTCATAAAATACTTTGAATTTGGCTTGTATTCCCCCCTGAAAACATTAAAAACATGGAAAATGTTGGGGTATGAACTCACCTCGGGTGATTTGAATGAAAGATCGACACGAAACGCTGGATGTTCAAGTGAAGTCTTGAACACGATTTGACCCTAAATTACATGCAATGACACATAAAGGAGTCAAATGGAGGTATTTCACCATTATAAGTGATGGAAAACCACTCTAGGGACTTGAAACTATTTGCACCAAGTGATAGGACCTTGTAGGATTAAGTGTAGGGGGTGTATGGCCACCTAGAGTGTGTGTGCGGCCATGAGTGTGCGGCCCGATGGGTGTGCGGCCGTACACTCATGAAATGAGGTGTCTTCAAGGTGCTCTCAAGGTCCACACTCATATCCAAGAAGTGTTCAAGGTCTATACTCAATTGTAGTGCAAGATAAGGGTCCTAGAGGTGGGTTTATGGTCCTAGAATGAGTGTATGGTCGCACACAAGAGTGTGTGGTCGCACACTTGGGTGTGCTGCCGCACAAGGGTGTGTGCGGCCGTACACAGGTGTGTGCGGTCGTACACCCCTCAAAGTGATGCCCAAAATGTCCATTCCAAGGTGCAACAAGGCTAGGGGCATGTCTACATCGATTATGGAAGTTAAACTCTCACTTTAGAGGGTGTTTTAAGGGTGTGCGGCCACCCTAAGGGGGTGTGCGGCCGCACTCACTTCCAAGCACGAAGAACATGACATTTTTGCACACTTAGAGCTTGGATAGAGTGGTCTTTCATGGATTGCAAGATAGAGAATGAAGTACTCACGTTCTTGAAGCTTTGGAAGGTTCAAAGTTGGAGAAACTTGAGAGGAAATGATATTGTGTGCTGCCAAGGTGCTAAAGGAATGAAAGGAAGGGGGCTACCCTTTATATAGGGGTAAGGGTGCTGCCCAAAAACGAGTGTGCTGCCAAGGGAGTGGGTGTGCGGCCGCACACCCATGTGTACGGCCGTACACTCCTCCATGAGGTGTGTATGGCCCGATTTTCTCACTATTCAACATTCTCACTCATTCCTAAACTCAACATTGGTTATATACAAGCGTAGAACACTTAAATGAACCCTTAAATAGCACCAGAAATCAACAAAACAAGTTGAATATTGACTGAATTGACTACATGTACAAGATTGAAGTTTCCGGGTTGTCACATGCAGCCCTTCCGACCCCCAGATCTGACATCAGCGGCCTTGCACCGCTTTGGCGTAGGCTCCGACTGCGCCGGGGCCGGTCTCTGCTCTCTTGTCTGTAGCTCCATCTCAATCTCACGGCGCCCGGCGGTCTCTTGAAACTCCAACAAAGAACCATAGCACTGGGTGGATACAAACTGTCTGATCTCCGTCTTGAGCATGCTCAAGTAATGGGTCATCTGAGCCTGCTCAGAAGCAGCAAACTCAGGACAATACATGGACCTCTCCCTGAACATCTTGGTGATCTCTGTCACCGACTCCGTCCCCTGCCTCAAATCCAGGTACTCCTGGTTCAACCTCTCACGCTCCACCAGCGACACATATCTAGAGCGGAACATCTCCGAGAACTGCTCCCAAGACACAACAACTCTCTGCTCAGAAGAATACGAACCAGTAACAAGTCTCTGCCAATCCTTCGCTCCAGACCTCAAAAGGTTCAGAGCGCACCTGACCTTCTGGTCAGCTGGGCAAGAGTAAGTGAAGAAACAACCCCTCAATGCCAGACAGCCATCTTATGGCTATTATCGGCTCCTGAACTCCATCAAATGGCGGGGGCTTTGTATTGTCGAAGTCCCGGTACTGGAAAACTCTCCCAGCACCAATCCTAACAGCGGCAACAATTGTGGTGGCTGCAGCAGCAACAGCCTCAGACAAAGCAGCTTAACGCTCATCAAAATACTCCACCATGGCGGTCTTGATAGACCCAAACATCGCTGGCAACTAAGCTCGGAAGTGAGCAACAACCTCCTCTTGAAAGATCTCCCTAATCAAGTTCTCAAACACAGCTGGCCCACCCAGACTGCTAGCTCCCGATCCGGATCTAGCCTAAAATCGTCTCGTCATCACCATACTGAAAATAAACCAAGGAGATATCATCTAACACACATATCATATCGGGGAACCAACTCCCAACAAAGCCCTAGGGGTTGTGACTTCCTTGTTACGTGTACGGATCCTGTGCTTTCAGTAGTACGGGCCCATACTACCTTCCACACCTACATGTATTTGTCTCATGGATCATCACAACAACCCTAATAATACATACTAGCATACGCATATATGAAATCCTCACACCCCAGAGGAAGGCTAAACATCTCGAGACTGGCCGGTTGACCCCACACAACTCATCCATGAAACTTCCACCAACCCTGCAACACTCGTCTATGCTAATCATACATAACACTGGACCCTATAGACATTCGAATATCTGATACTACCCTAAGCCCTTCATCAAAAAGAATAGGAAATAAGGCCAAACCAAACATTCTCAGGCTATAGAATCTTAGTTATGTATAACCATGATGCATACACTAAGCAACTACAGTAATGATGTCAATTTCATATGAAGAAGAAGCCTAGGCTATCAGGCATCATATAATCAGGCAATTCTATCATGCAAATTCTTGAGGATCCCTAACCTATCACTAGCATATTTTTCTAACATATCACAATATCAAATAACAGTTTGGTAATTTGGGTTATACTTACTGGCTCCGGTTGATCATACACATCGCATCCTCCTTGACTATTTTGAAAACATTTTGAAAATTGCTTGTAAAATCTTTTTCCTTAGTTTGAGGCTGGATTCACACGAGTGTTCCTCCAATTCACTCAAACCAAGGTTCTGATACCAACTTCTAGCAACCGTAAAAATCATCAAAAATTTAAACTTTTAAAACCAACCCAAAATCATAAATTGTTTACAAAACAATTTTCAAAACATGTTCCATATCAGAGTTTTCACAAAATGATAAGTCAAAACATGAGGATGTGTACGGTTACGCATTTTCGTTTCCACGATCGTATGAAGTACCTGAAACATAACTCAAAACTGTAAGCCCAAACCTTAGTGAGTTCCCCCAAAGTACCAACACATAATAAAATAATACATATACAATAACAGCATGCAATAGGTCTACAGCTAAAAGACTGGATTACCCCTGAGCCCACATCATAAGTTTGGCCTGCCCTCGGGCCCCAAAGCTTATGTCTGACCTGCTCCCCGGCCAGATCAGTCCTCGGACTGAACACCAGTAAGCCCTCAGTACGAGTCTTGCATGCCCTGTCGGGACCTCAGCTCATCTCTAGAATGCTCATGATCCCTTAATATGAGTCTCGCATGCCCTACCCGACCCTTAGGTCATATCTGGATTGCTTTAGTGTTTGTTGCCCACCGTACGAAGCAGTACAACCTCAACCCAACCCACACAATATGTTGACATATAACAGATACTAACATATACAGATAATCATAGAGAAAGTATCACATGTAGTCCTACCGACCTACCATATTAGCATATCAAAATAAGCATGCATATATATTCCATACTCAGCATATCAACGAAAATCAGGTTATCAAACCAATGGGTCGACCATGGTGCCTTCGACCTACAAGTACGGTGAGGAAAACTCACCTCGCAAACTGAACATAAGTTGATAAGGTCCTGACTCTAAATCTCAGCTCCGACTGCCTCCTACTCCAACCAAATGACCAAACCAATTAGACTTTCCAAAATACCCTTCAGGTCAAACTTGGTCAAAGTCAGCTGGTCAAACCGACTAAGCCAATTGAGTCATCCCAGCCGAGTCAACCCAACCGAGCTGACCCAGTGCGATTACGTGGGGCGTACTCCGGAGGTACGCTAGGCATACTCCAAACCTCGCAGTTGACCACGATCGGGGTGGTTGACCTCGTACGCGGGGCGAGCTACCCTTGCAAGGTCTAAATCCTCATTAAGAGCTTAATGGATTAAGCTCTTACATCCCAACTTCTGATCCATGACCAAAACACACTCTAGAGTCATAAAGTTTCCAACTTTATGACTTTACACGCCTAATAAGAGCTTAACTCAAGGTCTTTATCCATTAAGACCTTCTACAAGATGTATGGAGCAATTCTAACCAATGGGACTTCATTTTTATGGCTAAGGACCCAACCTAGGGTCTGAAAGGACAACTCAAAATGTCCAGAACATGTCATGTTCAAGATGAGACCTTTGGGACAAAAAGCAACACAAAAACACCCACAAACAAGATCTAGCAAACTAGCCATCAAGGTATGAACTTTATTTCTTGAAATGATGGAGAATGGTGCAAAACTTCCAGATCCAAAATGCTTCTTCCCTCTAGATGAGCTTGGTTCCTTCCTTCTTCTTGTAAGCACACAAACACACACTTTAATGCTTGAAATGGCTTCACAAGGTGGTTCTAGGGCTATAATCATGAAAGAGAGGGTGGAGGTTGTTAAGGTGAAGGGAAATAAGGCCATAAGGATGCTTAAATACCATTCAAACCCCACATACATAGATATACGCTCAGCGTACTAGGGCGCGCCCTAGTACCCTCAGCGTATACACTAGTACGCATGGCGTACTCATCACTGCTAGAATTATGAAAATGACACTAGGGCTCTAATGCACAATTTCTTGGACTTACGGACCAAAATGCAATATAATAAATTTAAAGGGGTGAAATTAGAAGTACCTTAACATCGGGATGTTAGAACAACAATGATCTATCATAGACTGGTTGGAACCAAATCACTTTAGATACTTTGACTCAAACTATACGACACCTCAAAACTATGGTTGATTACTAATTACTATGGACATTTATTCATTATTCATCGATTCCTAAAATGGTTAAACTTCTTGGTCGGATTCTTAACCTAATGATCATAAAGACAATTAACACAATGGTTATGTAATTAACTATCCAAATTTTCAATCTTAAGTTCGTATTATGCAAGATTTGATCTTTATTAATCTTAACGGTCATAAGAATTAATCCAAACACCAAATCGTCATCTAATGCAAGCACACACATGAAAGTTTATTCTTTGTTAACCTAAACTAAGATTTGGTCCATCATTAGATACAACTATTTTCAAGCAAATATAGTAGATTGGTCCTCTAACTACATCAACTCAACAATAGGTAACAAAGAACAATCATCAATACATATGTATCTTCAATCAAACTTAACACACTAAATTAAATAACTAACAATATCCACATAGCAATCAAACCAACATCATAAAGATTTGTCTAATCTAAACACAAAGAAAAAGTGTTTAAGATCCCAAATCAGAAAGTAAAACAAAATAGAAATCACAATGAACTCCAAATATTGTCAATAAAGTAAACTCTATGAATTCCCGAATATTTATGCTCTTCGATTCCTCACATCCCTCCTCCATATCAGCTTAACGTCTATCCGACCGCCTTCCGAACTCTCAAAAGGGCTTTTTTGAGGTTACTTATCGATCAAGGTGGTGTAATGATGGAAGTATTATAATTATTGATCATTAGGTCATTGTTAAAGCCTATTTATAGATTTTCCACAGCCAATGTGTCGTGTGTCTTAAAGAGACGGGTCGCGACATATGGGTTTTTTACGTATCCTCCAAGTCACTTCGACCGAAGCGTGTCACGTACGCAGTTTAGGCGCGTAACATAATTTATTATAAATAACATCAAAATACACCTCAAAATAATATAATAATGTACAAAATACATGTATATAATAGACGTTATCAACAACGTTTTATAAATTTCACATTCCTGTAATTAAAAAGAAAATAAAATTATATATTTATAATGATTATGAAGAAATATAATATTTTAAGGGTGTCATAACATTTTTATTTGATGTAGTAATAGAATGTACATTAGGTTTTTGCAGCCTTGCTTTCAACATCCCTGATTTACATTAGATGTTGTCTGGAATATATTGTTTACATGCAGGCCCTACACCAAGGACCCAAGTTTTCAAATTTTTGCATCCCAATCTTCCGGCTATCTTGTGATACAAAGTTACATATATTTTATTCACAACCGGCAGCATCGTCCTTGCTTCTTTCCCTTATAAGGGTCCCTACCCAAGATTCAAAACACATGGTTCATTAAAATACAACCTTAAAGAGAATATATTATGCATGTAACATACTGCTTGCACCAGCTCTTTCTCTCTCCCCCTCTCTCTTTCACAGCCTGTCCATCTTGAATTATTAACACACCCATGATTCATCCTAAAAGCATTGTCGTTTTCTCAAACAAATCTCATCCTTCTGCCCCTTTTTCTTTGGAGATATATTTGGTCAAATCGACACTGGGGTTTGCTTGCCGATAGGCTCTTCTATAGGTTTTTTCTGGCCACTGAAATCTGCCGTTCTTTTTAAAGTTTAAAGGCAATTGTGTGGTGGACTGGTGGCGTTCATTTACCAGGTACATGTATTTTCTTTTCTCAAGGTGAATACGTTAGACATTTTGGTTGATTTGGATGCATGAAGTACGAGTCACTGTATGCTATTGATATGTATGCATATTTTAGTTTTCATATTGTTCTCCTCGTAACGTGGATGCATATATTTAAAGTTTCAGAAATTAAGGATATGCTGTTCATTGTTTCTGGTATTGACATGTAGAACTGGAGTCCATTTTTCTTCCCTTCTAATCAGTTATGTAAAAAGCTTAACTTCGTACTTTTTATTTAATTGTCGTAGTTCTAGTATGAATCTGGGATCTCAGATCCAGAATAATATACTACTATAAAGACTGTATTTTAATATGAATCTATCCATTTCAACAGTGAAAAAAGGCAAAATAAAACAAGTTTTACGGGATATAGTCAAACAGTAGAACTTACATTTAATAAGTGCTTTTCAACAGAGAAATTCTATTAAATATACACTAGCAAATCGCTAGAGTGCATACGCGCGTTACAGGAAATCGGATTACTACAACAGTTTAATAAGTGCTTGATGACATATTATCATGATCTCAAGAAGTCCCCGACCAAAGATATGGCTAGGGCCAACTATCAATTTACTTTTGGCAAAGGCCTAAGAGGTTTCGATTATATGCAAATTTCGATGCTGCATTTGCAATCTAGTTTGACTTTTAGATCTTTGTTGGTATTAGTTACGACTGAAATCATCCATGGTGGTTGAATTTTGACTTTTCGTCATCAAAGATTTATGACTTGGGTTCAACTATCCATTGTCTCCACTTCTACATTAGTGCTGTATATCTATAACATTTTACACGTACGTTAAAATTAATAAACGTATACCATTACGCATAATTAGGTTGTAAAACAAGCTTATGATGCATATCAAAATAAGGTTAAGATGAAAAACGCCAAGTAAAATGTGAGAAACTACTATTATGAGATGGGAATTTGTGGATGTGAGGGCACTAGTTCGACTTTATTCTGTTTTGGTGGTTCATTTTCCTATGGCTTTTTGTACCATATTTGGATATAAATGCTCCATGGCTCTTGTAGGCATGGGATCAAAACTAGAGCATGCCCATATTTCTACTAGCAACAAACTCATATTTCTCGGCATTGGATGACCGCTTCATGGAATAACAGGTATCGTTATCATCAGAGAGTCACCCAACTAGCCTTGTGTATCATTAGCTTTGGATTCAAAAAATAAGATGCTCGAAAACCACCATCTAGAATTCATAAAACAGACAATGTTGAAGCATGAAGATACTTTTAGACATCAGGTTTGTGATACTTTTTTATTTTATCAAGTGATTATGTATTCCCTGTTCTTGCTAACTAATATTATCGTTACGAAAATTGCTTAATTTATAGGTACGGGAGCTTCATAGGATATATAACGTTCAAAAGAGTCTGATGGGGACCTTGAGAAACGATATTAGAAGAAATACTGACTGCCAACGGGCTACTTTGGATACTAACAGTCATGATAAAAGAGTAGGGTTTGATCTTTCAAGATCTGCCATGGAAGATACGTCATGTGGAGACAGTAGTGGTATTCACGATGACAAAACAGGGCCTAACGATGTAGAACTGACGTTAAGTATCGGGCCTAGCGCTAGTAAGAGATTATCAGAAAACCGTCTGCATCAAACCGGAGGCAGCGACTCTAAGACCAAGATGAAAACGAATGTATTGAATTCAAGTACATTGTACAATGAAGATAAAAAGAGACCACATTGGCTTTTTCAAGATCTAAGTTTAAATCGAACATAGCGGAATATTTCTTAGTTTTTTTTTTTTTTTTTTTTTTTTTTTGGGTTATAGATGTATGTTTTGTAGTTATTTACATGTTATAGTCAATGATACAAGAATAGCCAATCTAAGTTGACTCATATTTGTTTGTTTTTATTTCGAGGAAAGGAAATTACTTTTCTTTACAATAATTATTGTATAATTTTTTTCCTAGGAATTGGAGCAAGTGGTTAAGATTATAACTTCACATGGTTTAAACTTCCGTAACTTTCTCTAATAAATAAATTTTTTTTTTTTTTTCTTTTTTTTTTTTTTTTTTTTATAAAGAATACACTTTTATTTAATTGGCTAAATGTCATTTTAAAGTTATTTTGAATTAATTTTTTTTTACATGTTATTTTTATAGAGATTACACTTTTATTTAATAGGCTAAATGTCATTTTAAAATTATTTTAAATTAATTTTTTTTTCACATGTTATTTTATAAGTTTTTCTATTTTATTAAATTTCACATAATATTTTAATGTAATAATTGCAATAAATGTAATAATAAATGAATATCAATTTCATTAATGAACTTACCTTCAAAATTCTCAAACTAAGGCTCATTAGTTTCTTTTGCTTATTTATTTAAATTATTTGTTTAAATTTAAAAGATAAAAAAAATATTTTAATTATAATAATTCATTATTTTTCTTATTTTCTTATAAATTCAAAGTTCTCAAATATTTTAACCTTTATATTTAACTTTTTTTTTAAATTAACTCATGTAATACATGGGTCTCACAACTAGTATTGTTAATATTTTGCAACAGATCTCGGGTAGGCTTTTGGTATTTGTTACATGGGTAATTCAGTTGGTGTGTTTACCATAATTATTTAAAGAGAAATGTTAGAAAAAAATCAACCAACCATACGGTAACTAGAGGTTGCACCCCCACGTGGTGAAGAGGGGACCCTAAAAAATGTTAAATGGAAGCAATATCAACATATTTAATAAATTTAGTATAGCATCCAACATTCATTTCTTCTTGTTACTCCAAAAATTATATCCAAATATAATGTTTCCGCCAAAACTATTTATAGAGCATGTAGAGTAATGTAGAGTTTTCAAAGTATGATGTCATAATAAAAAAACTCATATATATATATATATATATATATATATATATATATATATATATATATATATATAATAACAAACATGTGCATGCAAGTAATGATGTACATGACATATGGACACAAAAATAAACCCTAAACCCTTTTGAAAAATATATCAACCTTGAATAATTCCACCACGACACCCAACAAGATCATCTTGATGCTTATCAGAATATTATAGCCGATTTACAGCAAGTAGTTGCATGAATGTGCCTTTATCCATGTGTAGTCATTCCTTTATAAGTTAAATGCTAGAAGTAGCATTTTACTTTCAATGATTTGTTTATTTAAGGATTTTTATTTTTTCGTATTACAAAAAAAACACTCAATTATAACAATGTAATCCATATAGAAATAAGTACAATGCCTTAGTAAGAAAACTTTATAAACACATTTATGTAAGATAAATAATGAAAGTAGGATTTATATTAGAAAAACTATGCTTATCTGTAGTCTAGTAGATAGTTATTGGCACTACTAACTAAGAAATAAGGAATGATCATAGATGTCCAATTGCAATGCAAATTACAGTTGGAGTATTTTGGAAATATGATGCATCGTGAATGTTTCATTGTATAAGAGAGAGAGAGAGAGAGAGAGAGAGAGAGAGTGTGTGTGTGTGTGTGTGTGTGTGTATGAGAGTGTGTTTGTGTGGGTATGTGTTTGTCTGAGAGAGAGAAAAAAACAAAGAGAAAGAAATAGAGAGATAAAGAGAGTTGTCAATTATGAAGAAAGAATCACATAAGCAAGTTGTATCATTACCATCACATGAACACCAGACAAGGGTTAGGTAGCCCACTTGTGCATAGTGAGGATTATCTAGAAATCGTTCACCGTCGTCATACATCATAATGGTCAATCCCATATGGATATAATGAGGGACTCACACACGCAACCATCTTAGAATGTTTGCACATGGTTTATTCCTAAATCCGTTTCAACACTTTAATCATAAAGGATTTATTCATCCTAAAGCATCATAAAACACCATATCGTCATAAAGCATCATTTTTTCTTATAAATCAAACCTTTTTCAAAACAACTTATCAACATCTAATCATAAATCATTTTTTACCAAGATTTCAACCTGTGGGGAAAGTGTTTTTTCCAAAACCACTCTTGTATGAAATACATAACTAGTACCTATAGAAAAACACATAGCATGTTAAGGCACATAACAATCATTAAAAAACTCATAATATACTTTCAAATAATAATATGTGAAAACTTTAGAGTAGAAAATCATAGTAAGAGACATATGCTCCCAGTAAACTCACCTCAATCCAAAGCTTAGCAACCATTATGATGGCATAGTTTTCCTTTTGACCATCCAGGCATTTGTATATGTAGAAAGCCATCTCCATTTCTATAGTCTAAATGTGTGTTGTTGTCGGACCCATTTCGCCTTTATAGATAAGTAGTGTGCACCTGCTAAAATCTTTATACCTAAACTTCTTAATGGTCACATCTTCCTATTTTGGAGTACTATCAATGGGAGGTTCATTGTAACAACCCTAAAAAGACTTAAACTTCTTGTTATAAGATGTATTTGGTCTAAACATTGTTGGATTAGGTGTCTAAGCCATAACTATATTTGGTATGTACTTGACCCGGTTGTAGCATGGTCCTTTTGGGTTGCCTTCACCAGAGCAACTTGACTGGATGAATAATGGAGAAAAAGGTTATTATAGTTTATTAATATATTATATGAATAATATATTAAAGGAGGAATCATATTTATTTAATTAATATTGGTCAAGAATTAATTTAGAATTAATTTTCTGGTTAAAAGATATTAATTAAACTTGGGGGACTAATATTGTAACTATAAGATAGTTTCAATATGGGTTGTGGATCCCTTAGGGAAGGGATGGACGATTTAACATGGGAGCCCATATAGAAATCGTCCAAGCTAGGGATTCTAGAAGGATCTTGTGGGCTGCTTTGACTAAAACCCTAACTTTACAGCTATATAAAGGACCCTAGGGCATTAGAATTCGACTACCAGAAACCCTAGAAGGATTCCAAGAGCCGATTCTAACCTCCCCCTCTCTCCAAGATCATCCAATTGCTTTTGGTGTTTGTGATTCATTAGAGGCATCACATTTGAGGTGCTAGGTTTCTCAAAAGCTCAAGATCCTCAAGAAACAATCAAAGGTAACTTTCTAACTTGTTTATTAGATGTTAATTTAGTTTTGTTGTATGCTAGATTAGGGTTTGCAAGTCTTGGACAATTGTTGCATGTACAAATAGAAAAACTACATCCAAGCATTAGGGTTTGCATGAACACCATAGGAATGTTGTTTTGCTTATAAGCCAATAGTGGTATCAGAGCCTAGATCGTTTCTCTTTTGTATTTGATGCATAGCTATTTTGTTCAAGCTCATAAGTCGAAAAATCATGCCTCTGACTGATGGACTCGTCGAGTCACCAGATGAACTCGATGAGTCAGGGCTACTCGACGAGTCCAGTTCTGTGACTCGGCGAGTCGGCTCGTCTAGTGGCTGGTTTTTCGGGATTTTGATTGAAATTGAATTGGGATAATTACCAAAAACGTTTTTGACTGATAATGTAACACCCATAAAAATTGAGCCAATTTAAAACATTTTAATTCATTCAAAAACCATTAAGTTCATACATCTCGTTTTCAAAATAGTTTAAACATCCGAGTATCCCCCAGAACCATATCACATAAAACATAAAACATGAGGAGAGGTACGATCGTGCCTTTGCCTTGCCACGATCTCCTGAAGTACCTGAAACAATACACTGAAACTATAAGCCCGAAAGCTTAGTGAGTTACCCCCAAAATACCAACCACATATAACCATACTCATATCATATCACAATACAGAACAGCCATGCACATCGGGTCTACTGTGTGACTGGTCCGCCCGCACCGGGCCTTCAGTCCACCTGGTCCACCCTCCGGGTCTAGTCATGTACATCGAGTCTACAGTGTGATTGGTCCGCCCGCACCGGGCCTTCAATCAACCTGGTCCACTCTCTGAGTCTACAGTATGACTGGTCCGCCCACACCGGGCCTTCAGTCGGCCTGGTCCACTCTCCGAGCCTCGGCACGTATGGTCCACCCTCTTGGGGCCTTCAGCCTATCCGGACCGCTCGCTAGGCCTTCGGAATATCCGGTCCGCCCTGGGTATGTTGGCCTACAGCACAAAGCAAGACCCGCCTCAACCCAACCCCCATCAAACAACCATGTGCACATAAACAATTAATCGCATAACAAACCTTAACCAGACAAACAGTCTAACAGATCACATAGCATATCAACATCCTAACCAGGATTATGGCCTAACCGGTCACTAGCATAACATTACCCTATATACCGGGTACCGACCTTAACCAGCTCACTAACATAACACCATCCTAAAAACCACGATGCAGATCTAGCAAAGCAATAACATAACAAACAATACCCGGATTTCCATCCGATAAAGGGCCGGCCCTGGTGCCGTAGACCCTGTCGATATAGTGAGGATAACTCACCTACAATTGCCGACTAAAGACATACGACCAAGCTGCTCCGACCACCGACACGAACTTCACCACAGCACACTACCAAAGAACCAATACCATAATTACCAAAATACCCTTGGAAGTCAAACTGGTCAACTCTTGGTCAAAGTCAAAGTCCTCAGTCAAAGTCAACCTTCCTGGTTGACATTACTCGCCGAGTCAACCCGTCGACTCGTCGAGTTCTTATACTTAGAAAACTCCCATAACACGACTCAACTCGCCGAGTCAACCCGTCGACTCGTCGAGTTCAACGATCTCGGAATCCCATCCTGTCCAACTCACTGAGTCGCCAACCGACTCACTGATCCAAGTCTTTAACCAAAAGAGGTTGGGTTCTGTGACCAGACTCGCCGAGTCCAAGGCAATCTTCAACAGACTCGTCGAGTTGTTCTTCAACTCGCCGAGTCCATGCCTATGTTCATACAACTCGTCGAGTACACCCATGTGACTCGCCGAGTCTCTCCAGTTCTCAATCCATACAGTGGCTTTTCGAGCCATGCAGGGGTTCCAATCCATAGATCCACTCTTCTACAGTCTAACCCTCACATAAAGTTGCAAACTTTACGTGAGACCAAGGAGATATAGGCCCAAAACACATTAGGGCTAGGGTTAAGGACTAGGAGGCTTCACCAACAACTCTTAGACAGATACTTTATGACATTCTGGACCAGCTCAAGTCTAGATCTGAGGTAGCAACCTCATATCTACCCTCCAAACCCGAAATAACCTTCAATCATACCAAAAATGCCCCAAATCTCAAACAATAATAGATGTAGATGCAAAAGAGCCCAAGCAACAGATTATTACCTCCAATATAAGCTCTAACTAAAGTAGATCCCGGATCTACACCACTCCTTTGCAGCAAGCCTCTTGATCTTCAAGCCTCTTTTCAAGATTTCCTCCTCCAAAGCTCTATTCTCTCTAATAATGGAGGCTCACTCGATTTCTAGGGTTTACAGGCTCTCAAGAGTGGTAAGGAGGCTGAGGAAGGGATATAACATTCTTTATATAGGGCACAACCCCCGGGATTAGGTTTTTCTCCCTTCAGTATCAACTCGTCGAGTCCCAGCCTCCGACTCGGCGAGTTGGCCACTTATTCCGCGACCCAAAACCCGCTCCGACTCGACGAGTAAGAAGGCCTACTCGTCGAGTCCCTTCCTTCAATTACACTTTGAGCCCTTTGATGATACTTCTGAAATTTGGGATGTTACAACTCTCCCCCACTTATATTAGGCTTCGTCCTCGAAGCCTACTGCAGTATACGCTTCAGAACAAACCCATTTGCACTGCAGACTCCGATTACTCAATTAACTCCGGGTCTTACAAACTCTACTACTGCATTTCTTTTAAAATGACTTCTTCTCGCGTGGCATCCATGCCACTATTCCAAGCCGACCATCGGCCTTTCAACTCAATAGTACCACATATCAACCACGTATCACCCGATGATATTATCCCTTCATATCAGGGACACACTTTCGCGCCCTGCAAATGCTAGATTTCACAAACACCCACTGAGCTCTGCTAAGAAACTAATCCGTCTTCCTTCGCCCAAAATTGGCGATAACCCTGATAACTTGCATCCTGGAACGAATCCTCATGATGGAATACCCCAGATTGGAATACCTCCACATACATATCTCAAGCCTACAACCATACTCGGAACTAAGGACCTTGTCCTTACGTCACCCTCGAACCCTTCAGTTCGACACAACGGAGTGCAACCCACTCACACCTCCCTATCACGATCTCTAGGTCCTTGACCTCCGACGTTAATATCCTTATACAGTCCTCTGCACCAGTCCAGACTACTCCCGAGTCTGTTAACCTGCTGTCTCACCTTCCTCTGTCCCAATCTCCAATCTGGAACCACTTTCCTCCTCCTCTTCCAAGGAGACTGAAAACATGACTGCGCATCATCCAACATTGCCACAACCTCAACGGGCATCCAACCCGTATGTGCTTCCATATATCTGGTACAATTCCAGTGCTCACTACCACGCACTTTCGATCATCCATTTACTCCACTGCCTTCTTTTCAGAGGACCCAAACTCCTTCCGGAGCTACATACCTTCCCTTTCCAGGAAGTCTACTCAACAACCCTTACCGCACCTATAAGTGCCACAGAGCTAAACTCCACTCTACATTATCCATGTAGAGCAACTGCTATTCTCGAACTTCCACATACTCCGAATCTGATCACGTAACTAACAAGGCCCACATACGGCCTCCAGCCAACTTCATCATCATGATCAATACTTGGGGCCAGACCATATCGATTATTATTGCATGGCGACATATTCACTCATTCTCCGCATACAGATCCACTAACACATACAGAGTCTTCAGCATGACTGGACCGCCTTACCGGGCCTTCAGCCTATCTGGACCACTCTCAGAACCTTCAGCACGTCTGGACCGCCCTCCTGGGCCTTCAGCCTATCTGGACCGTTCCCCGAGCCTTCGGTCTGACTGGTACGTCTTCTGGCCTTCAGTCTATCCGGACCGCTCAAAACTGTTGTACACCCTCCAGAACCATTTTTTCCTGGGAATCTCTCCCATGCAGTCTGTTCTAGCCCTCTTGGGGTTCCGAACTCCAGTTCCGTTCCCAGAATCCTTTCCATGGCTTAAACCCAGGCCTCACATCGACCATCTACCTCACCTGAAACCATGGTCTGTTCCTTGCCCCACTTGTCTATCACTTGCTCCAATCATGCCACACTCTCGGCTAACAACACTGATAAATCTAAGCAGCTAACCAACCCTGGATACTTGCTGTTTTACCGGAGAATTTTCCAATTCTCCCCACTTAGTGCACCGACTACTAACCACCGATGCCCAAAACCGGCATAGCTCAATCGCCCTTACTCCATATATTCCCTCTTAACCATGAACTGGCTCCCTCGGGAGTGAGTAACCTTTTCCGAATAACCCTTCCGCCATCGCACACCCGAACTCCAGGGAAGTTCGAATCTCAACTGAACACTTCTCGCATCGCAGTTGCTATTCCTAGCAACGAGATCATATACCTTATCTTTCAACCAAGAGTCCTCCTGAACGCTAACTACAACTCCTAACTACTAAGATCCTCAATCATACTACGAAACATGCGGAACAATGCAGGCAGATTTACAATACCACATAATCAACAAGATAACGAGATATCAAAATGGAAACATACCCGCCGCTGCATCTGGCTCTGCCCTGACCTCCTCTGCTGTAAGCTGGAATGCGCGTCCCTGAGCCCTCGGAGGCTCCGGTCCTCCCTGACCTCCACCTGAAACCCTCAAAGTGGCCGGTGCTGGAGCCTGCACCGGTCTTGCAGCAAACTGTGGGCAGTTGGCCCTCAAGTGTCCAACCTGATGGCAGTGATAAAAAATCCTCATATCCTGTACTGGGGCTATATGACGGCAATCCCTCGCATAATGCCCCTCTCTCCCGCACTTGCAGCACGCACCACCGGACCTACAAACTCCGGTATGACCCTTCCCACACTTCTCACAAGTGTGGCTGCTCTGACCCCCAATCCTGGAGTCAACGGTTTTGAACCGTTTCGGCGCCGGCTGCGACTGCACCGGGGCCTGCCTCTGCTCTCGCAACTGCAACTCCATCTCTAACTCCGGCCGCCTGGCGGCCTCCTGCAACTCTAACAAGGTATCACATCTCTGCGTGGACACAAACTGCCTGATGTCCCTCTTGAGCATACTCAGATATCGGGACATCTGAGCCTGCTCCGAAGCAAACTTCGGGCAAAACATCGCCCTCTCAGTGAACATCCTGGTGATCTCCGTCACCGACTCTGAATCCTGCTTCAGCTCCAGGAACTCCTGAGCCAACCTCTCTCTCTCAACCCGTGGAACATAACGAGTGTCGAACATCTCCCGGAACTGATCCCAAGTAACCGCAGCCCGCTGCGCATCAGAATAAGATCCCGTACTCAACCTCCACCAATCCTTCGCCCCGAGCCTTAAAAGGTTCAGAGCACACCTCACCCTCTGATCCGCAGGGCATGAACATGTGAAGAAACAACCCTCCACGTCTGACAACCATCTCATAGCAACGATCGGATCCTGAACTCCATCGAGAGTAGGGGGCTTCGTATTGTCGAAATCCCGATACTGAAAGCCCCGACCGGCTCCTCCCTTTGCCGCTGCTACAGCCGATGTAGCTGCCGCGGCAGCCGTCTCAGTAAGAGCTGCATAACGATCATCGAAGTACTCCCTCATAGCGGACTTAATAGTCCCGAACAACTCCGGAATCTGACCCCGGACAATCTCGACCACCTCATCGCGGATGATCTCCCTGACCCGATCCTCTGTCAACATTGGCCCCTCCTGACCGATAATCTCAGGTGCCGCTGGGGCCCCCTGATCACCCTGACTTGATCCTGATCCGGATCCAGTCACAACACACCTCGTAACCACCATACTGCAATACACCAACAAGATCCTCAAATACCTCGCATAACCTCCGAGAACTAACCTCTAACCAACAACCTAGGGGTTGTGACTTCCTTGACACGCGTATGGGTCCTATGCTTTCAGTAGTACGGTCCCATACTACCTTCGACACCTACCCATATTTGTCTCAAGTATCACCATAACGCCCTAAGCACAAACATTCATAGCAAGCACTCAATCCTCACCCCTCGAGGAATACTGAATATCTCATATCAAGAAAACCCTAGGCTAGTAGGCATCACAAATCAGGCAATTCTATCATGCAATTCCTGAAGATCCCTAGCCTAGTACTAGCATGTTGTTCTAACATATCACATAATCAAATAACTTGTATGGTATTTTGGGGTCTACTTACTGGCTCTGGCTGATCGTACCCTCTGCATCCTCCCTTACTTATTTTGAAAACCTTTTTGAAAACCATTTTGAAAATCCCTCCTTGATTTGAGACTGGATTCACACGAATGTTCCTCCAATTCACTCAAACCAAGGCTCTGATACCAACTTGTAACACCCATAAAAATTGAGCCAATTTAAAACATTTTAATTCATTCAAAAACCATTAAGTTCATACATCTCGTTTTCAAAATAGTTTAAACATCCGAGTATCCCCCAGAACCATATCACATAAAACATAAAACATGAGGAGCGGTACGATCACGCCTTCGCCTTGCCACGATCTCCTGAAGTACCTGAAACAATACACTGAAACTGTAAGCCCAAAAGCTTAGTGAGTTACCTCCAAAATACCAACCACATATAACCATACTCATATCATATCACAATACAGAACAGCCATGCACATCGGGTCTACTGTGTGACTGGTCTGCCCGCACCGGGCCTTTAGTCCACCTGGTCCACCCTCCGAGTCTAGTCATGTACATCGAGTCTACAGTGTGATTGGTCCGCCCGTACCGGGCCTTCAATCCACCTGGTCCACTCTCTGAGTCTACAGTATGACTGGTCCGCCCACACCGGGCCTTCAGTCGGCCTGGTCCACTCTCCGAGCCTCGGCACGTCTGGTCCACCCTCTTGGGGCCCTCAGCTTATCCGGATCGCTTGCTGGGCCTTCGGCATATCCGGTCCGCCCTGGGTATGTTGGCCTACAGCACAAAGCAGGATCCGCCTCAACCCAACCCCCGTCAAACAACCATGTGCACATAAACAATTAATCTCATAACAAACCTTAACCAGACAAACAGTCTAACAGATCACATAGCATATCAACATCCTAACCAGGATTCTGGCTTAAGCGGTCACTAGCATAACATTACCCTATATACCGGGTACCGACCTTAACCAGGTCACTAACATAACACCATCCTAAAAACCAGGATGCAGATCTAGCAAAGCAATAACATAACAAACAATACCCGGATTTCCATCCGATAAAGGTCCGGCCTTGGTGCCGTAGACCCTGTCGATATAGTGAGGATAACTCACCTGCAATTGTCGACTGAAGATATACGACCAAGCTGCTCCAACCACCGACACGAACTTCACCACAGCACACTACCAAAGAACCAATACCATAATTACCAAAATACCCTTAGAAGTCAAACTGGTCAACTCTTGGTCAAATTCAAAGTCCTCAGTCAAAGTCAACCTTCCTGGTTGACATTACTCGCCGAGTCAACCCGTCGACTCGTCGAGTTCTTATACTTAGAAAACTCCCATAACACGACTCAACTCGCCGAGTCAACCCGTCGACTCGTCGAGTTCAACGATCTCGGAATCCCATCCTGTCCAACTCACTGAGTCGCCAACCGACTCACTGATCCAAGGCTTTAACCAAAAGAGGTTGGGTTCTACGACCAGACTCGCCGAGTCCAAGAACAGACTCGCCGAGTCCAAGGCAATCTTCAACAGACTCGCCGAGTTGTTCTTCAACTCGCCGAGTCCATGCCTATGTTCATACAACTCGTCGAGTACACCCATGTGACTCACCGAGTCTCTCCAGTTCTCAATCCATACAGTGGCTTTTCGAGCCATGCAGGGGTTCCAATCCATAGATCCACTCTTCTACAGTCTAACCCTCACATAAAGTTGCAAACTTTACGTGAGACCAAGGAGATATAGGCCCAAAACACATTAGGACTAGGGTTAAGGACTAGGGGGCTTCACCAACAACTCTTAGACAGATACTTTATGACATTTTGGACCAGCTCAAGTCTAGATCTGAGGTAGCAACCTCAGATCTACCCTCCAAACCCGAAATAACCTTCAATCATACAAAAAATGCCCCAAATCTCAAACAATAATAGATCTAGATGCAAAAGAGCCCAAGCAACAGATTATTACCTCCAATATAAGCTCTAACTAAAGTAGATCCCGGATCTACACCACTCCTTTGCAGCAAGCCTCTTGATCTTCAAGCCTCTTTTCAAGATTTCCTCCTCCAAAGCTCTATTCTCTCTAATAATGGAGGCTCACTCGATTTCTAGGGTTTACAGGCTCTCAAGAGTGGTAAGGAGGCTGAGGAAGGGATATAACATTCTTTATATAGGGCACAACCCCCGGGATTAGGGTTTTCTCCCTTCAGTACCAACTCGTCGAGTCCCAGCCTCCGACTCGGTGAGTTGGCCACTTATTCCGCGACCCAAAACCCGCTCCAACTCGACGAGTAAGAAAGCCTACTCGTCGAGTCCCTTCCTTCAATTACACTTTGAGCCCTTTGATAAAACTTCTGAAATTTGGGATGTTACAGATAAAACTCAATTTTTTTAATATGGTATTGATTATCCTAATTCAGTTGAAAGATAATTGTCATAAATAAGATAATTACGTGTTTTATAAGATAAAATTGATTATTTGTATTTTTGATTTGAATTATCTTGTCAAGAAAATAGAATAGGTCAAATTATGTGATAAATATTAATAATATGATTAATTAAATATTTTTCGAATTTGATCTAAAAGATGTTTTGAAAAGTTTCAAAACTTGCCCTCAAGTTTTGGGATTTAAAATTTTTAATTAAAAGTTTAATTTTGAAATATTTAAATTCTAAACCCTAGAGTTTTAAAAGTTAAAATTCAACCCCTTATACTGTTATAATATTATAAGATTAATTAATTATATATATGTATAAGATAAAGCTTGTCTTACCGTTAGTAGGCCTCATTCACGAAGTCGATCTATAAGGGGGGTATAAGGTTGCTGCCTATAAAATGGCAGTTTAATGGGTGTCCACTCTCACCCACCGCTTCCTTGATTGGTGGAGGGTCGTTAGCCGAACGGGTAGGATAGAGCAACTAATTCCTCATTAATAAGTATAATGATTTATTAAAGTAACTAAATGTTTTTATAAAAATTCTCAATCTTAGTTACTTTAGGAAAAATGTGAAATGATGTTATTCCATGAAATTACACTTTGCACCCTGCCAAGTCGTTAGTTACTTTAGGAAAAATGTGTGTCGATAACCGGTATGCTAATTTGGGACTAGCAATGGTGGCAAAGGGTAACTCGATGTTTATCATAGATCAATGGAGCGTATGTGGCTAACCGTCATATTGATTAGGTGGTAAATGACATCGAGGGCACCAAGTACATTTGCATGGTTATTCACACCTTGCTTGTGATCCTCGGTATCCCAGTCACAAACTTGAAGGGCATAATCGAGATTTAAGCATGCCGTTGAAAAGTTCAATGAATCTCAAAAGAATCTAGGAATTTCAATTCATTTAAAACTTAAAGTCCTTTTCGTTTTTGATAGTGGAAATTGGTAAATCGTCATTTACCTACCTTCATATTTGTTACAATTAGATTATGGCATCCAACTTCTGAATTGTAAATAATTATATTGGGTCCTAGCCCTAATTTCTCATTTGGGTGTGAAATTGAGGATTATTATCTAATCTAAACTTTGTTCCTTTTCTATTTCAGATGTCTACTCAAAATAACAACGCTTCTGGCTCGACCCCTTCTGGCTCATTCTTACTCATGAACTTGTGTGGGAGGGTGATATTCGATGGGACCAATTTCAATGATTGGATCTACAACATTCGCATGGTCACCCGCTACGAGGACAAAGAGTATGTTCTCGACAAGGAGCTGAAGGAGGTCAACGTGAACACTGCTACTCCTGAAGAAATTGCTGCTTACGAAACTCATGAGCGAGATGCTACGAAGGTTCATTGCATCATGCTCGCAACAATGACTGTTGAACTCCAAAAGTCCTACGTGGACTACAATCCCTACAAAATGCACCAAGATTTGATGGAAAGTTACCATCAAAGTGCCAGGCAGGAGAGGGATGAGATCATCGCCTCAATGATCACTACCAAAATGAAGGATGGAGAGTCCATCACGGCCCACTTGCTGGAAAATGTAGAGATTCGTGGACCGCTTGCTGAAATTGAATGTCAACTTCGATGAGGAAGTGGCCATAGATATCATTATTCACTTGTTGCCTCCTTGTTACGACCAGTTTCGTGTGAACTATCATATGAACAAGGAGGAGGTCACTCTGAGCAAGCTTCAAGGCCTGCTAAGGACTGCTGAGAGTAGTCTGAAGGGCAAATCTACTGCATCTACTCCTACTGATGTTGCCCCTGTCTTAGCTATTGGGCAAGGGAAAGGAAAGAAGAGGAAAGCTCCTTCTAAAAGCCACAAGGGTAAACCCCACGATGGATCCTCTTCTAGTGGGACCAAAGTTGGTTTTGCTACCCCCTCTTCCAACCCAAAAGAAGCAGAGTGCCTCGACTGTCACGAAAAAGGGCATTGGAAACGAAGTTGCCCGAAGTATTTGCATGACATCAAGGATGGAAAGATAAAACCATCCTTCGCAGGTATTTATACTATTCAATCTAACAACTCATCACATGCTATTTCTTGGGTCCTTGATACAGGATGTGGTTTTCACATTTGTTCTAATTTGCAGGGTCTAAGAAGAAGTAGGGATGTGGAGCATGGGAAGATGAACCTGATCATGGGAAATAGGAAAGCGTCGCCTGTCACCAAGATTGGAGTTTACTCTTTAGTGCTTAGTAGTGAGTTAGGTTTAGATTTGAATGGTTGTTGCTACTCGTCAGAAATGGGGAGAAACATTATCTCATTTCATGGTTTGTACAGACAAGGTTTTAGATTTTCGTTTAATAATGAAATTGGTTCTATTAATGCTTTCTTGAATGGTACTTTCTATTTTGAAGCATTGCCTTGTAATGGAATATATGAAACTGTGAATGTTGTAGATAACTTAGGAAATTATGTGTTGCACATTGATTCGTCCAATGGTTTGGACAAAGCATGCTTGTGGCATTGTCGTCTTGGACATGTCTACAAGAAGCGCATATCCCAACTCCAAAAGGATGGGGTGTTGGAGTCATTCGACCTCAAGTCGGATGACACATGCAAATCTTGTTTACTTGGAAAGATGACCAAGTCACCCTTCACTGGTACTTGTGAAAGGGGTGAGGGCTTATTGGATCTCATACATACAGATGTATGTGGACCCTTTAGATCCACCACAAGGGATGAGAACCGCTTCTATGTGACTTTTACGGATGACTATAGCAGATATGGGTATATCTGCTTAATCAAGCACAAGTCAGAAACCTTTGAAAAGTTCAAAGAGTTTAAGAAAGAAGTGGAGAATCAGCTGGGCCGGAAAATAAAGATGCTCCGATCCGATCGAGGAGGTGAGTACCTTAGTATTGAATTCCACGATTACCTCAAGGAATGCAGAATTCTTTTGCAATTGACGCCACCTAGGACACCACAGTTGAATGGTGTGGATGAGAGGCGTAATCGAACCCTGTTGGACATGGTTCATTCCATGATGAGTCGAGCTTCGTTGCCTATCTTATTTTAGGGGTATGCCTTAGAGACTACCGCCCATATCCTTAATCTAGTCCCAACTAAGAAGGTTACCAAAACACCTTACGAGATGTGGACATGGAAGATTCCCTCGTTGGCACATATTAAGGTTTGGGGTTACGAGGCTTTCGTAAGACAAAAGACTCACGACAAGCTCGAACCTCGTAGTGAGCGGTGTATTTTCATCGGCTATCCACAGAAGTCCTTTGGATATCTCTTCTATACACCGAGTGACAATGTTGCCTTCGTTGCGAGGAGAGGGGTTTTCCAAGAAAGAGAAATCATATGCCAAGAGGACAGTGGGAGGCAAATTGATCTTGAAGAGCTTCAAGAATCAAACGATGAAGGAACCTCTAACACTGGCGCTTAACCAGATGAGGAAACTCCTGTTACACTGATTGACGAGTCCCTACCTCTTAGACGTTCCAGTAGATTTAGTGTTCCAGATGTGTTGTATAGTTTCCATATAACAAGTGAAGGTCATACGTTTATTAGTGATAGCACACTAATAACTTTGGATGAACCTAACAACTACAAGGAATCCATGGCAGGCCCGAAGTCTGCAAAACGGAAAGAGGCTATGGACAGCGAGATTCATTCCATGTATGACAATCAAGTTTGGAACTTGGTTGACAACGTGCCAGGTCCTAAGACGGTCGGGTGCAAATGGATCTTCAAGAAGAAGACGGATGTGGATGGTAAAGTACACACGTATAAGGCGCGATTGGTTGCGAAGGGCTTTACTCAAACTCCCGGAGTTGACTATGATGAGACCTTCTCACCGGTTGCAAAGATTAAATCTATAAGGGTTATGCTAGCCATATTTGTGTTTCATGATTATGAAATATGGCAGATGGATGTCAAAACCGCTTTCCTAAATGGGAAGTTGGCTGAAGATGTTTACATGAGTCAGGCAGAGGGTTTTTTCAATGCAGAGCACCCTAATAGAGTGTGTAAGCTTGAGAAATCTATTTATGGATTAAAACAAGCATCTCGCAGGTGGAATCTTTGTTTCGATGAGAAAGTCAAAGAGTTTGGTTTTTCAAGAAGCAAGGATGAGTCATGTGTATATGTGAAAGCCAGTGGGAGTATAGTTAGCTTTCTCGTTTTGTATGTGGATGGCATACTACTCATAGGAAACGACATCCCAACCTTGCAGGAGGTTAAGTTCTGGCTTGGGAAGTGCTTCGCTATGAAGGACCTCGGAGAAGCTGCTTATATTCTAGGGATAAAGCTATTGAGAAATAGGAGTAAAAGACTAATAGGACTTAGTCAAAGTACTTACTTGGATAAAGTATTAAAATGTTTTAGCATGGAAAATTCCAAGAAAGGGGAGTTACCAATCCAAAGCAATACCAAGTTGAGTAAGACTCAAACCTCGAGTACCGATGTCGAGATAGCAGAGATGAGCAGAGTACCTTATGCTTCCGCAGTTGGCTCAATCATGTATGATATGACATGTACTCGCCCTGATGTGGCCTTCTCCTTGAGCATGGTCAGCAGATATCAAGGGAATCCTGGTAGAGCACATTGGACCGCAGTAAAGAATATTCTTAAGTACCTTCGGAGGACTAAGGAATGATTTCTTATCCTCGGTGGGAGTGATGACTTGAGAGTGCGAGGGTATAGTGATGCTAGTTTTCAGACTGAATGGGATAATTTTCGCTCGCAGTCGGGCTGGGTCTTTACCTTGAATGGAGGAGAAATAACATGAAAAAGTTCCAAGCAGGATACTGTAGTTGATTCATTGTGCGAATCAGAGTATATATCAGCAAGAGAAGCGTCGAAGGAGGCGACATGGCTAAAGAACTTCATCGGAGACCTTGGAGTTGTACCGGCCATAAAGGAGCCTATGGATATTTTCTGCGATAACGAAGGTGCGATTGCCTTAACTAAGGAACCGAGGGATCATGGCAGATCTAGGCATATCGACAGAAAATATCATTTCATTAAACATCGGGTAGAATAGGGACTCCTCATAGTGAAGAGGGTATCGTCAAAAGAGAACCTAGCAGATCCCCTTACGAAGGTACTGAGCAGGGTTAAGCACTTGCAGCACGCTAGGAGCATTGGGCTGAAGGACGATATTAGTTTTAGTGATTAGATAGCTTTTAGAAACTTGTAACAGATAAATTGTAATTGACAATTTGATGATTAAATAAAGGTGTTTTATTTATAAGAAATGTTACTGTCTTATGTCAATTATTTACTATTGTTTCACTTTGCATGTTTTTGACTTCCTAAATAATAAGATTATTTAAACTATCCACAGTCGATCATACATTGGAAGTAAGTATGAAAGAAGACTGTCATGAATTGGTTTGTAGATTGTCTAAGTGTTTAGACATAGCAAAATTTTGCTGCAACGTTCATGAGTGCTTATGAAATATGATTTGAGTATTGGATTAAACTCGCACTCACATGAATCACTTCATAGAATTTAATCACAAGTGATTGTGAGATGATAATATAATATAGTCTTTAAACCTAGATATATGAGTTGTTGTTTAGAAGTCGGTTGTGCATTGATAATGCATAAACGCATCAGTAACTTCATGTTATAAAACGCATTGTTGTGTACGATTTGATGAGTAAATAGTACAAGCATATAATTCGAAGTTTATCTGTTCCTTTTATCCTACGACGCTAAAAGCGATATCTTGGGCCCCTCGATGATTTTGTTTTTGTGACAACTCGAAATTTCTATCTGGTACAACCATTCACCTCATTAGAATTCAGATTTGTTTTTTCTAACTTTTAAGCTGTTTGGAGTCATTTTGAGTGTTCTAAAGCCTAATACTTCAAGAGGAAATTATAGGAAGTATACTTTAGAGTTTGTTGTGCATCATTTATGTCTCAAAACTCCAAGAGTTTGGAGTTGATGGCCCCAAACATGGAGTTTACGGCCGTAAACTCTAAAGAGTATAAATATGACACTTAGTCATTTTTGGCTCATTCTTCACCTTCCTAGCTCAAGAACACCCACATTCTCTCTCAAGTATCATAAGATCTTCTTCCAAATTTTCCAAAAATGTAAGTGTTTCTTCTCTTGAGTTGTTGATACAACACTTCATCTAGTAGTTATACATGATTTCATCCATGAAATCTTCTCTTTTTCATAGATCTTCAAGTGTTCTTCATTTCACCAAGAACACCAAGAACACACACTAGTGTTTTTGGACCTTAAACACTCTTACAAGCTTCCTATAAGTAAGTACACTCCTCCTAACTAGTTATTTACTTAGAATGCTAGTTAAACCATTGAAAAACATCAAGAATACCCAAGAACACATGGGTTTACGGCCAAGGCAATCTCCTTGGACCGTAAACACCATAAGGTGGTGCATATGTGCCACCATTACCTTCTAGGGCTTGGATATTGGACTAGAACCTTGCATGCATGAGCTAAGGACCTTAAACCACGAAATGGTAGGAGTTACCATGGGTTTACGGCCGTAAACCCACTAGGACCATAAACCCTAAACCGTAAACTCCATGGGAGTTGGTCCATGAACCGTAAACCCTAATAAGGGGGCCATTATGAGCCCTAGTCCCTTCTAAAGCATTGGAACCAAGTCTAGATCCCTTCTTTGAGGAGTATAGCACCTTAAACAAGCAAAAGAAGCAAGCACACATGAGTTTACGGCCGTAAACTCATGGGGTTATGACCATGGGCCGTAAACTCTAAAAGCTGGTGCAAATTGTGCCACTATTACTTCCTAAGGCTTGGACTTGATCATAGGATACTTAACCTTGACTTGTAAGACCCTAAAACACACAATGGTACTAATTACCATGAGTTTAAGGCCATAAACTCATGGGGGAAATGACCATAAACTGTAAACTCATGTGGTGTTACCATATGGGCAATAAAATCCAATATGAGGCCATACTCTCTTTAGATGCAACCCCTTGATACTCCTAGCACTTGAATCAAAGTGTTATCCATGTTTTAGGGCGTCCTTACTTGAGTAATTAGTTGTTAAATGACTAATTAGATACATATATGTGTCATTACATGTTAAATAGGATCCGTGTGTGTGTTTAGGTCTTCACTTGACACTTAGCATCCTGTCCGGCACTTCCATCCAAACCACTCACTACAGGTGAGTTCATACCCCTTAATCAACCTTTGAAATGATTTTAAATGCTTTTATGGGGGGAATACAAGTTTAACTATTAAGTTATTATATCAATCACATGTGATTAATAACTGTCAATCAAATAGATTTTTGCATGTTAAACTGTTTTATTCAGCTAAAGGTTTTCATATATTACTTTCAAATCTCTTTTAAAGTACTATAATCTCTTTTTAACTTACTAAAATTTTATCATAGTCTTTTAAACTTATATTCTTTTTAGATTCATGTCAATATAGATATAGTTATATAAGTAGGGTTTGAAGGACTTAGGACTGATAGCCCGCTTTATTTCCTGTTCCTTGTTTGGTTGTGGACTTAGAGTATCCGGTTATTTATCCGAGTGTTGTTGAAGTCCTAGTTATATATTATGTATATCTGTTTACATATTAAAACTCTTACTCCAGTTCAGTGCCTTTGGGGTAGCAAAGGTACCTAGATAACCTCTCAAGTAAACTATAATAGGTATAGTTTAGAAATCAACAATAACTTATATGAGGAGAAACTAGCTATATCAATATTCTAAAACATGTACTTTTAGTAAAAAGAAACGTATATAGCAATCAAAACACGAGATACATCCTCATGATGCGGATTTCACCGTTGTCGAGTTGGTAACCAGAGTCTCCTGGAGGGAGAGCGGGCATTGTGTGTATAGATCTATACGGGACAGACCATCCCACATCCTGACTGCTAGCTACAGTCCCGACTGACCAAGCCAAGGGGTGATAAATGTCACATTTACTTCGACGCCAGCAGGTCGTCGTGTTTACATCCGTCAATCAGTATGGTTACGAGTATTTCCACATTTACCTTATAATTCATGGCCTTAAGGTAAGTAGTACCACGGTAGTTCTACATATAAAACTAAGGTACTATAATATTTTCCCTAATACATTAACTTAGAACGTTTTGATATAAAACGATAATGTAAAACTTTATTATGATAATGATAGTAACATTTGGGAAAAATGCTCTTTTAACATAAAACAGTCGGGTCTTGGTAGAAGACTGCTTTTAGTAAAGAAACTCATTCTCCTTAAACATAAAACAGTCAAGTCTTGGTAGAAGACTGCTTTTAGTAAAGAAACCCATTCTTTTAAAACATGAAACAGTCGAGTCTTGGTAGAAGACTGCTTTTAATAGAAAATATAGGATTTTCTGGAGGGAATTCAAATACTCTGTAAACTTTTATCACCATCATCTAATGAGATTATTTTGAGGAAAAACATGTATTTATATCAATGTCATTAAAATACTTATGAACTCACCTGCATTAAAATGCTGATCCTCTCTTTCAAAATAACTTGTATTCTCAGGTCGCCAATAGATAGGTACACTCCGGGAGCTTTTACGAAGTTAGCCTTGTACCGAGCTGCACCTTATGTTATTCTCTATATCTACTTTTGATGTTGTTGCTAAATGTAACCTATGTAAAAACTTATACTATTAATGCAATGGCTGTTGTACTTTGATTACTATACTGCATGTGTTGTGATACTTGACATGACGTCCTCCACCCCAGAACGTTTCCGCCGTTCCGGTTTTGGGGTGTGACAATTTTGACTTATGTATCGGGCCTGGTCAGGACTGAATTGATGTGTTCAATTAAGTTCTATGTCAGAAAAATCAGAGATTGAGAAACAAACAGCTGGACAATAAGTATAACTATGTTCCATGTAATTGTCCACACGATATCTTGAGAACGGAGGACTATACGATCCCTTATCTATAGGACGTGTTAGAGTTCGACAACAGCTTTTGAGAGCTACGATTGCTAATCGGATTTTGAAGTTATACTTGCATTTATAGTTATTAGACTTATCCAAGTGGGAGACTGTTGGATTAGGTGTCTAAGCCATATCTATATTTGGTATGTACTTGACCCGGTTGTAGCATGGTCCTTTTGGGTTGCCTTCACCAGAGCAACTTGACTGGAGGAATAATTGAGAAAGAGGTTATTATGGTTTATTAATATATTATATGAATGATATATTAAAGGAGGAATCATATTTATTTAATTAATATTGGTCAAGAATTAATTTAGAATTAATTTTGTGGTCAAAAGATATTAATTAAACTTGGGGGACTGATATTGTAATTATAAGATAGTTTCAATATGGGTTGTGGATCCCTTAGGGAAGGGATGGACGATTTTATATGGGAGCCCATATAGAAATCGTCCAAGCTAGGGATTCTAGAAGGATCTTGTGGGCTCCTTAGGGCCTAAGCAACCTAATTAGGTCTTTGACTGAAACCCTAACTCTGCAGCTATATAGGGACCCTAGGGCATTAGAATTCGACTACCAGAAACCCTAGAAGGATTCCAAGAGCTGATTATAGCCTTCCCCTCTCTCCAAGAGCATCCAATTGCTTTTGGTGTTTGTGATTCATTAGAGGCATCGCATTTGAGGTGCTAGGTTTATCAAAAGCTCAAGATCCTCAAGCAACAATCAAAGGTAACTTTCTAACTTGTTTATTAGATGTTAATTTCGTGTTGTTGTATGCTAGATTAGGGTTTGCAAGTCTTGGACAATTGTTGCATGTACAAATAGAAAAACTAGATCCAAGCATTAGGGTTTGCATGAACACCATAGGAATGTTGTTTTGCTTATAACCCAACAAATACATGCAAGGGTGAACCAAGTAGTGAAATAATAGTGTTTTGGAAATATAATAAGTATATCCTTATACTTATTTCATTATAAGAGTTACGGTATACCTATTTAGCAAAATATTTTTAAAATAAAGTAGTAGTGCACTCCAATACGATGTTGGAGGAGGAAAAACTCAAGTTACATGATCGGGTAACCGAAGAAACACGACCATTTATGATTGTATTTTGACTTCGAGAACCATAAAACATGGTAAAAATCTTCATAAGTCAGTTATTTCATTCCCAAATCATTTCCACACTTTTTGGAGAGGTTTTGGGGAGATTTTGAAGGGTTTTTTCATGATGAATTGAATTCAATCTAAGGAGGAATCAACCAAGTGCAAGAAGGTGGCTATCTAAGGTTAAAAGGTACCTCCTCTCTCCTCTTTTAAAGCTCTTAGTAGTCTTCCATGGTAGAATATGAATTAAGTACCATGAACTTCATGTAGAGTTCATAATTTTGTTGTGTCATCTTGTAATAGTTTGTTTATAATGTCTTTACTTTGTGTGAGTTATGTTGCGATCTCGCACATTTTGTTTCCTTAAGTTCGCAGCTTAGCTGTTGACTTGAGATGCTATTCTTTTATTCATGTGATTCCTGTATATAGGAATATTAGATAGAAGAACGGGTAAGAATTTTGCTGATAGAATAGTTCCTTACATTGTATCGAATTGCTCTGACTTGCTAGTTAATGAGATTGAAATCTTATTTACATCGTGTGTTCTTGTGAATCTTATCTTTGTCTGACTCGTGAATCTAAATGTTCCTTCAATTGGTATCAAAGCGGGAGATCACTTGAACTTTTTCAGATCTCTTCATCATGTTCATCGTGTTCATCGTGTTCATTGTGTTTTTCCAGATCTGTTCATTGAATTTCAGATTTGTTCTGCATTTTGCAAATCGCTTTGCAAATTGATCTTTAATTCCTTGTTTAATTCGTTTAATCTAATCTTTTTCAAGTTCATTGATCTGATTCACATGAAATTTCACTCTAAATGTCAAAAGATGATTCGCACTCTGTCACATTCAACCTTCCAAGTAGTATCGGTTCCACAACAAGAATTCTAATTTTATTTCCTGAAGACTATGAAGTTTGGGCTCTTCACTTTGAAGATTATGTTCTAGGGATTGGAACTTATGGATCTAGCATTTGGAAAGTAATTAAAATCGGAACGCACAAGTATACTAAGGCAGAGCAGGAAGTTTTAACTCAAGATGATTATGAACCTATCATTGCTGAAGATAAACAAATTGATACTGTGGAGAAAGACAAATTGCTTAGCAACTTGAAAGCTTTGAGAATCATAAGGTTTGCTCTTACTCCTGATACTTTTGTATGGTTGGCTCTCTTAAATCTGCAAATAAGATATGGACTAGATTAAAAGAATTATATTCTGGAGATGCTGATCTCATTCATTCTCTGCAAACATCACTTCTATCTGAATATGGATCTTTTGAGCAAAAGTCTGACGAAATAATTGTACAAACTGTTAATCGATTTAATCATCCTTTAAGTCGTATGCTAAAACATGATTTGAAGAAAGAATCCATTGAACAAAAGGTCACATTCATGAATAGTCTGAAATCAGAACAGAAGACGATTGTTTCTACTGTCAAAACATATGAACAATTCAAGAATTACTCTCTTGCACAAACTGTTGGTATATTGAAGTCTCACGAAGATGAAGTACTGAAAGAATCAAAGTTGGTTACAAGTGTTGGTTCTTTGGCCTTGGTAACAAAAAGTGACAGTTCAAAGCAAAATATGACAAAAAACTGTTGCGGAAGATTTTGAATATGATATTTCAGATGAAGAACTCACAAAAGAAGAAAAAGTTCTAATGGTGAAAATTCCAAAGAAATTCTTTAAAAATAATTTTTCACATTTCAAAAATAACGGAAATGAATCTGTTGGAAACAATCACAAGCAAGGAAGGTAAAATTCATAAAGATCCATAAGTGAAAG
Source organism: Lactuca virosa (assembly GCF_052849685.1). Classification (NCBI taxonomy): domain Eukaryota; kingdom Viridiplantae; phylum Streptophyta; class Magnoliopsida; order Asterales; family Asteraceae; genus Lactuca; species Lactuca virosa. Next base: position 262,818,113 of record NC_136430.1, read on the forward strand.
TTTCAAAAACTTTCAAAGAAATGATGAAAACAACGAGAATAAGCTTCTTGGTGATTCAGGCTTTGATCATATATATTGTCATGGAAAGAATCATTTCGCAAAAGAATGCATGTTGTGAAAGTTGGATGAGAAGAAAGAAAAGAATAAGGATGAAGCTTATTATGTAAAGAAGATTGAAGAACTTCGCAAGAATTCTAGCAAACCAGCTTTGGTGGTGATAGAGGACAATAGTGATGATGGGAACGTGGAAGTTTGGTCAACTTATTTGGAGGACGAAGAAGTACGCAGGCCAACGCATGGAGATTGCTTGATGGTGAAGGATGGAAAGAAGAGAGGAGACAAATGTTTCATGGTCAAAAGCGCAAGTTCAGAAAGTCAGAGCTACTTCACAGATGAAGGAAATGTTTCAGATACATGTTTTTCTGCGAAGACAGTGAAGGAGCATGTCACAGAATGCGAAAAGGTAATTGATGAGGTACATTCTATTCTTAAATATCTTGACATGCCTACTTCTTGTTTTGATTTTGAATTAACTGATTTACGTGAAACTGTTTTTGATCTTAGTGATAGTTTAAAGAGAACTTGCATAAGAAATTCTAATCTTGAGGATTCTCTTAGCAGGATTACATCTAAGAATGAAGACAGACGAATGAAAATAGAAGCCTTGGAATTAGTTCTTGTTAGGTCTAAAGATGATGTAATAAATCTTAAAAGGGACAATAGAATTGTATTGAAACAGAGAAATATTTTTTGACTTATTGTGAAACGTCTTTACAATAACATCACACAGTTGCATCTTGACTGTGAAATAGGAAAAAGTTTGCACAAAATAATTTTACCTTTCTTATAATTAAAAGAAGATTAAATTGATGCTGAATATTATAGGTACAAATCAATGGTATCATCAAATGAATCTGTGAGTGATCCGTACAAGGTTGGACTTGAGAAAATTGAAGAATACATTAAGTCCAAAGAAAACAAAGAGATGTTAAATGATGCTTTAACAGAAAAGGAAAAACAATAAATCAAACTTTATTCAATGGAGAAATATAACTTGTTATGCAAGAAATTGAATTCAGAAGAAAATCTCAAATCTGAGAATATGTCTAAATTTGATGAAAGCGAAATGAGTGAAATATATGTTGAAGATGAAGTTGATTGTTCATCTTTTGTTAATATACTGAGCAAGCAAAAAGAAATTTGGTTTTTCAAGATTCAACTGAATTTGAACAATTTACTCAAAATGATGGCATGAAAAATTCAGAAATTCGAGCAACAGTTTTTCCAAGAGTTTCGAAAACTCCAAATCAAGTTTTTTGTGAAAAAGCGACTGGACAAAAATCAAACATCATAATTAACGTCAATGGTCAACCTTGACAATGCAAAAGGTTGTGAAGAGTTCTTTTGGTCCAAACCAACTAACAATGGTTTTGAAACGAAAGGCTTGTCTAAATTGACTTCGTGGAAAGTCAAAGGGAAATATGTTTCAAATGAAGTGAACATTGTGAAATCTTCACAACATGAAGCTGGACCAAGTGGAACAAAAGATGTTTCAACTGAAATTCAAAAGGAGAACGGAATCAAAAGCAATTCCAAAAATGTGAAATATCAAAAATCTGTTGAGGAATTGAAAGCAAAAAGAATAGCAATGAATGCAAGATATAAAAAGAATTTGTACAATAGAAAACAATTGTGGAAGAAAAGGTAATTGGATAATAATGATTTTTCATCTGAAATCAAAAATCAAAAAGTTTGTTGGTACAAAATGATCTTCTAATCAAAATGTTAATTCATCCAACTTTGCAAAAAGTAAATCCACGTCATCAACAAAAACAAAAATTATTTAAAAGAAAATTTTGAATAAAAATGATGCTATTGTTGAAGCATATAATGCGAAATTGAAAGAAGAAGAAGAAGAAGAAGAAGAAGAAGAAGAAGAAGACGAAATTTTTGAGAAAAATATGGCAAAACAAAGAAATAATTTATCAATCAAAAAACTTTTTTTATTGAAATAAATCTTTATGATAAGAAAACTCGTGTTTTTAAAATAGAAAAAGGGGTAAATAATACTTTGATCAGAAAATTATTTTGGATCGATAAAACAAAGATTTTGCCTGCTTTCTCTTTTAAATAAAATTTATCATCATGGCCCAAGATGACTTGGGTCCCTAAATCGGTTTAATTTTGTAGGTGATTCTTGACAAGCAGTTCGATTCCGAATGCTACATTCATAGTGGCTATTCGCGTCATATGACTGGAAGGAAATCACAACTGAGAGAATATCGTACTTTGAAGGATGGAGGAAGAGTGAAGTATAGGAATAATGCAACTGGAGAAATCAAAAGATATGGAATGATAACAAATGGTGAATTCACAATTTGTAAGTTAGCTTATGTAGAAGGATTACAGCACAATTTAATTAGTGTTTCTCAACTTGTTGTTGGTACAGGTCTTAAAGTGTCTTTTGACGTAGAAGGTTTGGATATAGTACATAAAGAATCAAAGAAAAGAATTTTGAAGTCAAAACGAAAAGGCGAAATGTTTCCACTCAACTTTAATCCTATTCAAGGAAAACCTTCTGTAAGTCTGCTTGAGAAAGCATCATCAGACGATAGTTGGTTGTGGCATAAGAGACTTTCGCATCTTAACTTCAAAGACATTAATAAACTTGTTCTTGGAGATTTGTTCAAAGGTTTACCTTTACTCAAATATGATAAAGAACATTTGTGTGCTGATTATGAACTCAGAAATCAAAGCAGAAAAAGTCATTCTTCAATCATGAATACCAAGATAATCGAGCCACTAGAATTAATACATATAGATCTTTGTGGGCCATCTTTGATTGAAAGTATTGGTGGTAACAAATACATTTTAGTTATTGTCGATGATTTTTCTCATTTCACTTGGGTATTCCTTCTTAAACAAAAATCTGAAACCATGAAGAAGATGATTGACTTTATCAAGCAAATTGAGCTTCAATTGCAAAAGCTTGTTTGGAAGATACAAAGTGACAATGGAATAGAGTTCAAGAATCATATTTTTGATGAATTCTTAACCAATAAAGGAATCATTCATAACTTTTCATCTCCACATACTCCACAACATAATGGTGTAGTTGAAAGACGAAATCGTTCCATGCGTGAAGCTGCTCTACTTCATTATCATATTCCAGAGATGCGAGATGTTGTTATTGTTGATATTCCCAAGATGCAGACTGCAATGTTTGTTATTTCTAATCCAAAGAACATCTTGATCGTGGGTTCACTTTCTCAAGCCATGTTATCTAGGGTTCCTGTTGATCGTCCTATAATTGTTGAATACTTGAAGACTGCAGTTTCTACTGGAGATGTTGGATCTGAATCAATTCATGAAGAAGAACCTCCAATGAAGAAAGCAAAAGATTTTAAGCGAATAGGGAAAACAATTGTTTCTAACAAATCTAAAAAACAAAATAATTCAAGGGTTTCTCAAGTAGTTTTTGAAGACGAATCGAGTGAGCATACTACAAGCCTTTATCATAATGTAAAGGAGTCTGCTTTTAATCATGAAGAAGATTCTACGAACATTAGGCTGAAATCCACAATTATTTTGGTGCCAATTCAAACTCCTCATGTCTCTTCGTATATGGAGTCTGAAGCAGAAATTTTTAAACAAGTTGTTCATTTTCTCAAACACCTCCTACTCCACCAATTGTTTCTACAACTTCTCAATCGACACCAATTCCAACAAGTCCATTTTTTTTGTTCCTATTTCTCAGTTTTCAACGAAACCGTTTGAGATTTCTATTTTTACTGAGGCAACTTCTGTATCTCAAACCACAACTTATACAGAACTTCCACCAGATACTTCTACTTTTAAATCCCATCGGGAGGAGAATAGAACCTCAGGCATCCCTGGTAACACATCTGATGTGGGGCCAAATGCCAATATTGGTGTGAATTTGTCTGAATCACATGTGTCTGTACCAGAATTCACTTCTACTCCACCTATTACTAATGATTTTGAAGAAGAAATTCTCATGAATGATGATTGTAAATCAAATGATGAGTTTGTTGCAACTGGTTTTTCATTTCAAGTGGAAAGTGATGATGATGATGATGATGATGCTCCGATGACTAAAGGTGATTTTTGCAAGTTGAACAAGAAGTTAGATGAACTTCTTCCTCAGTCTTCTACTTCCATGAATACGAAGTATGAAGAGTTGTTCTCTTCACATCAAGAAACAATTAAGAAGCTGGTTCAAGATAATGCTAATAAAATTTCTCAATACAAGAAGTTTGTTGATGAATCTACTCAACTTGTCAAGGAAGCCAGTATACAAGTCTCTACGATTCTCATAGAACTTAATTTTATTGTAACAAAGCAAGAGACTTCTATGAATTCATTCTACACATATTTTGATACAAATGTTGTTGATATGAACAAGGTGATTCTTGGTTTTCGGACATCGTTACAGAATGAAAAAGAGTCTTTGTCTGAACTTCGCTTTGGGTTACAAAAAGACAATGATGATCATCACACATCCATATCCAACTCCATTCTTACTCTGCGGACAAGTTAGGCTCATGAAATAAAATAATCGATGCTTTGGCTGATTCAACCATGAAGATTAAAGTTCTTATGGAAAAATTGAAATCTGCTGCTTTTGATCTTGGCAAAGCAAATGAAGAACTTCTATTGGTAAAAGGGCAAAATTTTCAGATAAATCAACACTTGGTTAATATTGTTGAAACCAAATATGCTCCTTATACAGATTACATTTTGCAGCTTATGGATGCAAAGCTAAAGCCTATTCTCTCAAAGTTGAATGATGTTACGAGTAGTAAGGCTAGTTCACAACAAGGGGGAGATGAGGGGGAGTTTCCATAAGTTAACATCAACAATCGTTACCAAACGGGTCCAATGGAAAAGAACAATGAGAAAATCCATTTGTAGAATCAACCTTTGGAAGAAAATTTGAAAAATTTAAAGGAAACGACAAGTGGCCAAAAAGGGTAATGATGCTTATGGTTCAGATAAAGGGAATGTGAAAATTGTTTCTGAAAAGATAGATGACTTGAATCGCCGTTGACTAAGGAAAAACAAGCTAAACAAGCTAAGCGTGACGCTTTTCCGGATGAGCTTAATGCTTTAAATGCAAAGCTTAATGTAACGCCCACAGATTCGGGCTAGTCAATTTAGAGACATTAAGCGTCAAAAATGACTTTTGATGGAAGGTTATTTAGAATGAATACTTTTAACCAAGTTATAGTATATGTCACAAGGGTTCCTTACATATAAAGAAAGCTGAAATCCGAGTTATAACGAAGAATTTATTGACTCAACGAAGTTTTACGGAAAAACCGGCATGACACCGGGAATCGTAAAAAGTGAGTTTGTGATAAAATACTGTTTAGCCTTAGCAATCAAAACGAAACTCGTAGCATACGTTAAACCGAGAGTGTGCATAAAAAGAACATCCAAATATGAGGAAGTTATGATTTTTCTAAGATTTAGCATAGTAGTGCACAGCCCGGAAATCGAATTTTACATCGATCGATTTTTACCCGACATAACCTAAATAATAATTGAAGATCTCATCAATAGGAGTTGAACGATAAAAAGACAGTCGAAAACGGAGTCCGTATGTAGAAGTTATGAATTTTACACGGTCGTTAAACATTATAATCTTCTCATACTATTAAATTTAAAATAAGTCAAGAATTAGCCGATGTAGTCAAAAAGAGAGTTGTAGATCTTGTCAATACCTACGCGTGGATATAAAGAACGTCGAAAACGGAGCTCGTATGTGAAAGTTATGGAATTTAGAAGTCGGAAGGGTGTTATTGCGAAGGGGGTGATGTGACACGATCTGAGCCCTTGCTTTCTCCCCACGCCTTGCCACCAGATGGTGACATGTGGCACACCAACTCGACGAGTTGGAGGTGTTGGAACCTGAAAGTGAACCTCTAGCAATCCTAAGTACATATTCCGAAGTTTGTTGGTTCCGAAAGGCAATGTAATCTGGAACGTGTCCGAAGCTGGAGAAAAGAAGAGGAGAAGTAATTTGAAGAGGAACACATTCCGGAGCTAATCCTGTAGTCTGGAATGTATGCTGATCCGGATCAAACTTTCATCTCCGGAATAATACCTGTCTGGAATGAAGTCCTTCTATCTTTAGTGCATTTATTACTTTTGTGTTGTATTTGATGTAACGTTTCATAGGACTTAGTCTAAAGTTGCCTTAGGACAATCAGAATGTCAGACTTATGTCTTTTGTCCGGTCTTATGTAAACATCTGGGTTAATTCGTTGTAACATTCACTCCTTTAAATAGGAGCTTTCAATACAAGTCAAAAACGGATCTTTCACTTACTTTTGGCATTTACTCTTATCACATTAAAACATTCTTCTTGTTCTTCATTTATTAACTTTACCTTTATCATTATCTACTTGTTCTCAATTAATGTCTTGATCATTTGTTGAACTGATCATGTAAGACTTGACTGGTCTTTCCAGTCTTGACTTGAACATCCATTATCAAGCAAACATTGATCTCAAGCATTCACTCAAGGTTTGAGTTTTCAAACCTTGTACCTGCGCATAGATCTTGTTCTCACAATTGGTATCAGAGCTCGAGTGGTTGTCCTTTGAATCCATAAGATCAGATTATAGTTGGTTTGAATTTACCTTGGTATTTCAACCATTTATGTGTTAAGCATAAAAGTTCTTCTATATACCACATAAGCTTGAAGATATCTTGACTTCAATGGCTGCTTCAAATCCTCAGCAAATGATTTCAATGCAAATCGCAAATAGCGTGGGTGGCCCTACACGTGCCCCATTGCTAGTTGTGGAAGAATATGATCATTGGAAAGTTAGAATGGAAAGGTTTTTACTAGCCAAAGAGAAAGGTGAATAAATCTGGAGATCCGTCAAAGAAGGCCCTCATGTTCCCATAAGTACAGTTGTAAGAGATGCAGCTGCTCAGCTCATGCGAGAGGATGAAGCTCGTCCAGCCCTCTAACCGCAGATGATATTGAAAAGCTGCATGCTGATCAAGTTGCCTTCTCAGAAATGGTGTTTGGTGTTCCTCCATCACTCTTTGAGCACATCAAGCTATGCAAATCAGCCAAAGAAATTTGGGACACTCTTCAGGATCTGATTGAAGGTTCTGAAAATATGAAGGACAAGCGCCTCACCTCGGTTTTCAATGACTTTGACACCTTCACCACTACTCTAGGTGAATCTGTAGCCTCAACCTCCAACCGATATCGAATCGTTGTTAATAACATGACAGCTCATGGGATTGTTCGAACTCCTCTCGAGTACAATCTCAAGTTCATTAACAGCCTTGGTAAAGGATGGGGAAATGTAAAATCCTGTCTTCAAAGCAATGGTTCTTTAAAAAAATTAAAACTCTATCAACTTTTTGATGAGCTTCAAGGACATGAATCAAACGTTGCTCAAACCATAAGGGAACTTTCCGGAGGACCACTTGCTCTCGTCAGTTCTTTTGAATCAACCATTCCGAACTCACCTACTCCGGAACCTTACAAACCCACTGTTCCATTAACTCAGTCATCCTTAACCACCTTACCCACACACATCTATCCTGATGATGATTCCGAAACCTTGGATTCCGAACTCCGTTTCCAACAAGAGTTTGCCTTACTCTCAATGAAATACAAACGTCCTTTCAATCCCTCTTACAAACCATACCAAAACAGATTCAGTGCTCCTCACCAAACCCATCCTCAACCATATTCCGCTCCGGAACCAAAACAAACCTCCGAAAATCCTCCTGCATACAAGCCTAACCTCACTAAACCAAACTCCGCTACGGAATCTTCTCAAAATTCCAAATCAGACAAACCAAAGTGTTGGGTTATGAGCATTCTAACACTCCTAAGTGTACATGCAACCCTAAATACCTTGGATCTATGTTTTCTCTATTATACATACAATTATGAACATCCAAGGTATTATCCTAATCTAGCATACAAAATAATAAATATAACAAGATAGAATACATACCTCTTTGATGTAGAATGTCTTCATGAAGCTTGAGTGCCTAGTGCCCCAAGTGTGACACCTCAAATGGTTCACACAACACCAAATACACTTGGAATAACTTGAGAGAAACTTGAACACTCCTTGAAATCGTCTAGCCCTCACACTCACACATTAGTGCACGATTTCTTGAGCCATGGGATTCTTTTATATGGTGGCTATTAGGGTTACACCATGTAACTCATAACTTTACCCATTCCTTATGCTCCATGGATTTTAACCTCCATGGAGTATCCATGGGTCACCCCATGGACTTAGTCCAACATAAGGAATCTTGGATCACAAGCCCACATATATAAGAATGAATGATTTACACAATCAACCCATATATTTAATTAGTCTCCTTTTGATCACTTAATTAATTCCAAATTAATTCTTGATCAATACTAATTAAATAACCTTATTAATATATTAGAACTTATAATATATTAACCAACCTTAAGTGTTATTTCTCTCATTATAGTCTATCCAAATGCATGATGCCATGCAACCCAAATGGACCATGCCGGGTCGGGTCAAGTCTTACCAATTATAGTTATGGACTTAGACATTAATCCAACGGTCTCCCACTTGGATAAGTCTAAAACTATTATTGTGTATGACTTCAGGAACCGATCAGCAATCGTAGCTCTCAAAAGCTTCTGTCGAACTCTGACCTTGTCGATGAACTCTGACCTTTGTCAATGACTTGTCCATTAGATAAGGGATCATATATTCCTCCATTCTAGATATCATATGGACTGAGACATGGATTATCAATCATTCTCTCTGTCCATTTGTTGTTTCCCGATTTCTGATTCATAATGACTGACTGATTGAACAAATCAAATCAGTCCTGGCTTGGCCAAGCACTCACATGTATCATCTTTAAATCATCGAGGGGCCCACGGATATCGCTTTTATCCCGAAGGTAAAAGGAATGGATAAACTTCGACTCATATGGCTTGTTCTACTACTTGTTGAATCATACACAAAGGCACGTTTTATAACATCGAGTTACCAATGCGTTTTCGTGCAATCAATGTATAACCAACTCATAGTAACAACTCATATCTCTAGGTTTGAAGAATATAAGATATTATCGTCTCATGATCACTCGTGATAAAATCCATGAAGTGATTCAAATGAGCGCGGGTTGAATCCAATACTCAGAACTTATGAGCACTCATGAGTGTTGTAGCACCACTTTGTCCACCAACTTGGACCTCTACAAACCAACCCATGACAGTCTTGATTCATATCTACTTCCAACATATGACCGACTGTGGATGGTTTGAATAACTTAATCATTCAGGAAGAGCGACTTAGTTATTCTGGAAGTCAAAACATGCAAAGTGAAACACAAGAATAAATGAATCAAATATGGTATCAAACCCTATGAATATAAATAAACACTTTTATTTATCACCATACTGATTACTCATTATTCATTGTTTCGGTTTTATCAACTTTATACTTGAATTTAAAACAATAGTTGTCCCATGCTCCAAGCATGTACACTATGTTTTCTAAACACTAGTCATGCCATACACCAAGTATGCATACTATGTTTGTCTATGATCTTTACTTTGTAAAATAGATCAATTGAACATCACTCCAATGATCCTCTTTTCACAGTCCCAAATCCTTACTGCAAATGCAAGAATTCCAAATTCATGCCATTTACTGAAATCTGTTAGATTCTAAACTTATATGCATTGATCCTCTTAATGATTATGCACAAAGTCAGAAAGACTTGACAACAATCATTACAGAGCATTCCAAAGGAGATCAGCTCCTTGGAAACATCCTTCTTTCATTAAGTTTCCTAATCTTACACAGATTGAATAATTTCTAACTTTGAAACATTTCCATATTCCATTTTGACTATCACTTCTGAACAAGAGTTGCCTCCTTACAGATTATGTCAATATGGTCCTTCCAGAATTAACATTATACTTCCAACTGTCCTTGAGCAACCAATCTTTGGTAAACCTTAGATTGTCCTCGACAATTGCTTAATCATTTTAGTCATATCCAATTCTAGACCTTTTCCCTTCATAATGCCCCAGGCATTTGGAAAATTTTAGAAAGGATGAATATAGCACATGTAATCGATCCTATATCCGAAGCATATGGGACACGATTCATGATGTCTCACATAAAGACTAAACCAGTCTTTTGCTATAATATTTCCATTTCAATTTGCCAAGTTCTCAAAATTCAGATTATGAAAAGGGATGTCGTAATCATAATCGAATTTTAGAACGCAAATAATGGACCCATATATAGAATTTCCTTATGTTGAGCCATTCCAACATGAAATTCATATATATATCCTTGATTAAATACGATTAAAATCTCAATCTAAGCTTTTAGAATTGAAATGAAGTATAATTTCCTCTCCCTTAATTATAGCAAAACAACTTTTTCAACCCCTGCAACCTCACGAATTGAAACTTTTGTTTTCTATAATTAACATTGCTAACTTGCAACCTTTGTCATAATTATCATGCTCCCACTAACATGATGATTATTAGCATAACACTTATGCTCCCACTAGCTTTGACATGTACTCAGAAATCAGCTGACTTTCTTACCAAAGTTCAGATTTCTGATACTAGATTGTTTTGATAAAACTTTATCAAAATCATACACCTCTCTTAGATAGCTCACATGTGTGTCTAAACAATTTTAGAACTATGAAAAGGGATGCCGTAATCATAGTCTCAATTGTTTAGACCTTTGCCACTTCTCACAAGTCCATGTTAGTGTGCCGGTAAACCACACACGCTCCACTAACGACTTTGAGAATGCAAATATCATAATTGCTATCTAGCTAAAATCTACTTAGTGAAAGTGTTTCCTCACCATCATTTTCATGAATCGGAGAGAAACCTTATGACACTTAGATTTAATAGTGTATGTGTTCTTATCCATGTGAATTTGTCAAAACCATAATCACAAGACAAGGTTAGTGACAAATCCAAACTCATATTGATTAAACTTGTGCAATCTTAAATTCTTGCCATTTGGCAGCTCAGGTGCCTGCCATTGCTTCCAAGTAGTTGTGCAACCAATTGAGAACTCTCAGAACTCCTATGCAAAGCCAACTTGAATAGGCATAAAAATTTCAACACGATAGGTTATAAACCTCAAGTCGTGTGCTAGTGAAGGACTTTAGGTTTTATTCTTGATTAAGTCTTGAAACTTTCAAGAGCTTTAAGACTCCCACTGTCCTCTTGACATATAAGACTCCCTTGTCAAATATTCAAGAGATAGTGCGGATTCTTTATCAAGACTAACACTTTACACAATTGGCCTAATTTGGTCTCTGTTTTATCTAAAACATCACAACTTACCAATTTCAAATGTACAAGAGTAGATAACCTTTTACTCTTACATTTGACTAGTGTTAACAAACCTTCTTTAAGATATGTCACTCAAGTTACAATCTTGGAGTATGACTCTAAGAATTGTTTTGGAACGAAGTATGACTCATCTTTTTGATTTAACCATTTCAACAATTCATGACTCCTCTTCTTAGTCATAAGAACGCACTAAGATGACTTTAGAGGACCAATTGTGATATGGTATCTTAATCATTAAGATGATCATAAACATGATACTAAAGTACTCTCCCATCTTCTCAGATTTGAGAAACTTTTATCTTTCTGCCATACTTTGATTCTTCTTATTCGTTCTGTCTCACATTGAAACTTCTCCAATGCTACAGACTTATACTTAAACTTATAAGTATAACCATATTTACTGAACTTAAGTAAATCATGACGAATAGTCTTCTTGATCTTTTGTGGTGGACTTGACCAGTGCACAAGAATGTGTACTCGATCCCTTAGTCCTTTCCTTATTCACATAAGGAATTAGTCTTAATTTTCCAAGCTGAAAGTTCTCATTCATCATACTATACAACTTGCATGATTCCAAGTTTCGGTCCAATTGAACCTTGGGTGATGAGAATCTTTCCTTATTTGGTAATATTAGACACTACCACAACCGAAAGAATCAAATCCATTTTTCCAATATTGCTATCAATGGAATCTTATAAGCAACAACTTTTCACAAATGCCATTGTAAGGATACTTAAAATAAATAAAATCAAAACCTTTTTCTTTTATTTTAAAACTTTGCGGAAAAACTTATCCTTACAATCCATATGAAAACCTTGTTGTTATCTATTCCTAAGCAATATAAATATCATAACTCTTAAGTAATAGCCCAAAATTCTGATCACCGAACCATGCGATTGAAATCCATTTTCGCGATCAGAATCAGCATGTAGTTAATAGAGTTAGACAATGGACTTTACCTGAAGTAGAGCCAAACTTATTGACTTTAACAAGGTAAATTTGGCAGCTTCGTAACCAATGCCCCTTCCTTTGGCAATAGTTACCTATGGACCCTTGATAATGGGACTATCTCAGCCTTCGCCTCTCTCTTTACCATTGGGTCGACCGAGTTGACTATGGCCGATCCCTTTCCATTGGGAAGAGAGAGCTTTACTGGATATCCAATGTCATCATTGTCAATGTCCATAGCGTTTTAGGAAGTTGATCTTAGCAAATAGATAAGATCATTAAGGGTCTTGTCTTAGTCTGTTTCATAGGATTCCCAAAAGAACTCACTATGTGACTTAGAAAGTAGTTGAGCCACCAACTTTCTCAAGACTTTGACACCCAACTCTCCCGGCTTGTCAATATGTGACTACATCTCCAAGATGTGATCACACCTAGACCTTGCCTTGCCAATAGGGCTTGAGTGACCTTAAACTTTTTAGGAACTTGTGGGTTAGGGAGAATAATTGGAGGAGGTGAAAGAAGTATGATATCCATGGGACATCATCTTCATTTAGGAAAGCTTGTTTCAAGAGATTTGGGAAGATCATAAATGTCTAGACCAGACATCTTTTTGGGATATATTCAAGATAGTTGATTTAAAGACCTTAATATGACACCCAATATGAAATATTAAGGCTAGGACCCAACAAACTATTTTATAACTTAGAAGAGGGGTGCCGTAATCCAAGCTATAAAATATTTGAAGGTAGGTGAATGACGATTCACCAATTTCCACCATGAAAAACGAAATAATTTATTAGGTTTTAATTGGATTTGAAACTCCTAGATCTTTGAGATTCATTGAACTGTTCAAAGGCATGTTTCAATCTCGAGTGTGCCCTTCAGGTTTTGTGACTGGGATGCCGAGGATCACAAAACAAGGTGTGAATAACCATGCAAATATACTTGGTACCCTTAATATTTACCCCTTAATCAGTGTGCCGGTTAACCACACACGCTCCACCGATACTATGATAAATATTAAGTTACCCTTTGCCTACCTTGTTAAGTCCAGGCTAGTGTGCCGGTTAACCACACACGCTCCACTAACGACTTAAGCAAAGTGCAAAGTGTAATTTCATGGGTTAGCACCAAATTCACATTTTCCTAAGTAACTAAGATTGGGTATTAATAAGAGTTTAGTTACTTAGTATTTATCATTAATACTTTTAATGAAAGGAGAATTATAGTCCTTGTCCTACCCGTTCGGCTAACGACCCTCCACCAGTCAAGGAAGCGGTGGGTGAGAGTGGACACCCATTAAACTGCCATTTTATAGGCAGTAACCTTATCCCCCCCTTATAGACTGGCTTCGTGAATGAGGCCTACTAACGGTAAGACTGACTTTACTCTTATACATATATATAAATATTATTAACTTATAATATTATAAAGTATAAGGGTTGAATTTTAACTTTTAAAATTCTAAGGGCTAACTTGGAATTAAAGTATTCATAAGTGAAAACTTTTCAAATTCCAAAACTTGAGGGCAAGTTTTGAAACTATTCAAAACTAATTAATTCCATAACTTATGAGTTTAAAGTAGTTTTAATTAAAAAAAAACTCTTCAAGTACCATAACTTGAGGACAAGTTATGGAAGACTTTAAACTAATTAATAAAAAAAATAACTTTTTTTTTATTGTAACTTATGGAACTAATTAAGGTTACACTTTTTTTTTAATTTAATGAAGAGACTCTTGAACCTCCATAACTTGAGGACAAGTTATGGAGTCATAAAACCATTTAATTAGAACTAGACTCTTCATTTTGTAACCTTTGCCAACTTTTATGAGTTTTATGATTCTTAAATGTGACTTTTCATATAACTTGAGGACAAGTTACAAAAACACACTTTGGAATCAACTCTTAGATTAAAATGGATTGAAAACAACTATTTCACACAACTTTTCTATTAATCTAAGAACCTCATAAGAACAAGATAATTCAAATCATCAATCTTCAAGAAATTAGCATGAACATACAAACTAATACAAATCTTGAAATTATGACAATTATCTTAGAAATTGGATTAGCATGAACATTACCACATCAAAAACAAGTTTATAAGTCCAAAAACATCTTAGGGTAATGTTCCTAGTCCAATTCCAGCCAAAACAATCGAATATATGCATCCAACTCGATTTTTCAGCTACTTTTGCAAGTATAACAAGAAAACAAGCCTAGGCTTTGATACCACTGTTGGGTTATGAGCATTCTAACACTCCTAAGTGTACATGCAACCCTAAATACCTTGGATCTATGTTTTCTCTATTATACATACAATTATGAACATCCAAGGTATTATCCTAATCTAGCATAAAAAATAATAAATATAACAAGATAGAATACATACCTCTTTGATGTAGAATGTCTTCATGAAGCTTGAGTGCCTAGTGCCCCAAGTGTGACACCTCAAATGGTTCACACAACACCAAATACACTTGGAATAACTTGAGAGAAACTTGAACACTCCTTGAAATCGTCTAGCCCTCACACTCACACATTAGTGCATGATTTCTTGAGCCATGGGATTCTTTTATATGGTGGCTATTAGGGTTACACCATGTAACTCATAACTTTACCCATTCCTTATGCTCCATGGATTTTAACCTCCATGGAGTATCCATGGGTCACCCCATGGACTTAGTCCAACATAAGGAATCTTGGATCACAAGCCCACATATATAAGAATGAATGATTTACACAATCAACCCATATATTTAATTAGTCTCCTTTTGATCACTTAATTAATTCCAAATTAATTCTTGAGCAATACTAATTAAATAACCTTATTAATATATTAGAACTTATAATATATTAACCAACCTTAAGTGTTATTTCTCTCATTATAGTCTATCCAAATGCATGATGCCATGCAACCCAAATGGACCATGCCGGGTCGGGTCAAGTCTTACCAATTATAGTTATGGACTTAGACATTAATCCAACACAAAGATCTTGTGTCATAAATGTGGTCATGCAAACCACTTTGCCAAAGATTGTCTAGCTGATGCTCCACAAAAACCAAAATTCAAAGACTCAGCTTACTATGTCTGAAGAGCACAAGAAATGGCTGAAAGTGAGAAGGCATTTGTTACTACGGTTTCAAGAGATGTCGAAGGATATTGGTCATCCGGAGATGATGATGATTTGGTGACTGGAAGAAACATGTGTTTGATCGCAAGACAAACGGTTGAATGTGATGAAGGTTATTGGTCTTCTGGGTCTGAAGATGAAGATGACGTTGTTGAACCTCACTACTGCTACATGGCCACTAACGATCCACCAGGTCGAAGCATCGTTCAGCAGGTAAAATCCATGATCTCTGATAATAATTTTGATTTGACTTTATGTGAACCTTATCTGACCCAGATCCAAACAGATATGAACACCATCTATAAAGCCTATGAGTCTTCCATAGAAGCCAGTGAGAAGAAGGAATGTGAACTAAGTCGTCTTAGATTACGTTTTGAGGATAAGAAATTGAAAATCGAGTCTCTAGAGCATGAACTTGTAATGTCAAAAGATGAATGTATCATTTTGAAAGATATATGTGAAATCACTTATTTTGAACGAAATATTTTGATTTCTGATAACAAACGTCTCAATGCTAAAATAGATGCTTTGCATAACTCTATAGACATGCTTGAAGCTGACATTCGGATGACTCATAATTTTCGTCATCCATGGTCCAAAGCTCCTGGTCTCGGAAGTGAGTTTCTGAAACCAATTGTTAGTCCCCTGAAGGAATTGCAAAATTTGACATTTGTTGGGGTGCAAAGTTCTTCATGTATGACTTTGTAATGGTTTGACTCTTGTAGACCCACTTGCATGTGGTGCATTAGCCTTTAGACCCATGTGTTAGTGAGAGTGAGAGAGAGAGACATGTAAACACCTCTATAAATAGTGGGTTCATACCACTTGTAGAGGTATGCTTGAGAGGTGTAAAAGTGAGTGTGTAAGTGTGTGTTATTTATTTAGATGTAGATCTATGTCCCTTTTTGTAACACCATACATATTCAATACATCTCTTGAACACCCAAATCACCATGTTCATTGTGCAAACTTTAATTCCGCATGCCAAACCATGTTCTTATGTCACTACAATTGGTATCAGAGCGGGTCTTCAAGATCATGGTGATTTTTGAAGAACGATTCTCGGTTTGGCAACTTTTGTCACAATTTGAGCAATTTTGGTGAGTCTCTCTTTATGATCTCTCTTAATTTTATTGAAATCGTGTGTTGCGTTTTTTGATTTGTGATCGTTTGACTCGTTGGATCAAATTTTTCTTGAAAAAACCCATTGATGATCCAATTAATTTTTGTTTAGATCAAATTCAAACCAAACACAAAATCAATTTTACTGTTCATCAGATTGAATTTCAAGCCCAAAGACAAATTCAAAAGTAAATCCATTTCGTTTATTCAAAGATCCAGTCCATTACTCGAGTTTGTTACTGTTCATCATTTGTGATAGTAGCCCAAAATCATTATCCGATTTATTTGAGCCCAACAGTTGAGATGTTACTGTTAATAATCCGTTTGTGAGCCCAAAATTTGTTTACATCATATGATCACTTAGTCTTGTTCCAGATCTAGTCGCACGCATCAAATAGTTGTACCATCGAACTCACACAGATCGTTTCTTGATTCTTAATCGTTTGCATTTGATTCTACCTTCGTTTTCATTTCTTTATATCTTGAATTCGATTGACTTTGATTGCTGAGTCTAACTTGTGAATCGATTTTATATATTGTGTTTAATCACACAAATCGATCATGATCAAGTCAGTTAAAAAAAACATGAAATTGATCTCTTTGATTTCTATGAAACGAACCGAGAATACTTGAAGGAGATAAAGAACATTCGGATAATTAAGTTTTGATTTGAAAATCTATGTGAGAATTCCGATCTTTGTGTTTGTTGACTTTTAAGATCGAAAAGTCAACTTCGAATTTTGGCTGTTGACTGATACATCTGATTCAATTGAGTGTTACAATTCAACTTGGATGGTAGATATATGTTCGAATCCACAAGGAAGGAAGTATTGAAATCGAATTTGTCTCATATGGTGTTGATTGTTCGTGTCTGATGTTGAGTCGGGAAGAAGATACCAATAATGATAGGTCAAGTTTGGTTTTTGCAAAAGATCGAATTGATAATGGTCTTTGTGATGTTGATTTTCGATTGTGGGGTTAATCAATTGTTCAATGGTTGTTCGATGTTTTGGGGATGAACAGAACTCAAATTTGGAATCGAAGAAAATTGATGTGTTGGAATCAGTATACGATTGACTGGTGTTGATGAACTGGAACTTGAACGAAAGAAGTCTTGGTTATTTGATCGATGGGTTGGATTTGGTTATTCTGATGTTCAGGGCTTTACATGATTAAGGAACGAAGGGTATAATTGATGATTGAGATACGAAGGATTAAGAAACGAAGAATTTTTGGTGCGTATGAATCAGTCGATGGGTCACTTGATCAAAATTAACGAAGAATGACAAGCATTTGTTAAAATGGTTGTGAGAAATTTTTGTTAGTTTGGTGCCGATTGAATCTAACGAAGGGCTTCCGGAGGCTAAAAGACCTTTTGAGTCCCTAATTCCTGAGTTCCAACCAATAGTTGTCAAGTGTCCTGATTCCACGCCTCTTCCGCCTCTGATAAACCTGGACCTGAATCGGACCACGGAATACCATTATAGTCTTCCAAATTGTGTAGACTATGTTCCTAAAAGTAATCGCGTAAACAACTATGTGATTGAGGAAATTATTCCGGAAACAACTGAAATCAATGCCTCGGAATTTGTATGGGAATCTTTAGATGATAAAGTTGAAGTCTCAAGCCATGTGTCCTCTGATTCATGTGAATCGGACTCCTTAGTGCTTTCAAAGACCAAATTGGTTCCCATTACTCCTGAGTTTACAAATCCATCCAAAGGACAAACTTCTAGATCCTCTCCTCATCCTAAGAGAAAACCAATGTTGAATAGGAAAGATGTTGTAGATCCCAAGATAGAAGCTAGAAATGCTTACAAAAAGGAAGTCAAGACTAGACAAAATTCCAGGTTCCTTGCTAACTCTAAACCAAATTCATCCCGGAATTCTCGTGCCTCCACTCATAGTCAAAATTCTTTTGCTCCTACTAGAATCCTAAAAAGACCTTCCGAACCCCTTACTCGACCGGAACCTAAGGAAGTCCTTAGCTCCAATTCACCTCAAGCTCATGTTAATGTCAATGTCAAAACCATCCGAAATACTTCACCGGCACCTCGAAATGTTTCATCTGTCTTTATTGCAAAATCTGATGGCACAATTTTTAAACCTAGAATTTCAAGAAATAATGTGTCATCAAACGAATCCACAAGTACAAAAACCACTGTTTCAAAACCTTCAAACAAAAATCTTGTGTGGAAAATCAAAACATCTGTCAACAAAACAACAATCCCGGAGGTAACAAAAATTGTCAATCCTTCGGATGCCAAAGGTCCGAAGAAGTCAGCTCCGAACCCACAAGTAGTTGAATATGACTACTGGATAGATGAAAAGACATTAGAATTATGTCTGTTTCCAAAGAATTCCAGTAATATCACCCAGAAAGACAAAGTTGTTCCCAAGTCACAATCAAAGTCCAAAGCCCATGCCTACGTCCCAAAGTCTAACTCGGATCCTAAAAACTCCATTGCTCACTAATTTTGCAGGCACTTTGTGCTTCGGAGCAAGAAACAATATGGTATATTGATAGTGCTTGCTCCATGCACATGACGGGGCAGAAGGATTTTCTGCGAGATTTAAAGCTTTCTCCAAATGCTAGTTACGTGACATATGGCAACAACTCCAATTCTCAAATTTGTGGTTATGGAACTCTCACCAATGGAAACTTATCTATTTCACATGTTGCTTATGTAGCTAATTTGAAACATAATTTGATAAGTGTTTCTCAGCTCACTGACTCAAGTCGACGTGTGGAATTTTGCAAAAATTATAGCTATGTGATCACTAAAGACCGAAAAGAATGTTTGATAAAGTCACTTCGCAACAAGAACATGTACCTGCTTGACATCAACATGATTATTGGCAAACCGCAACTCTGCCTTCTCTCCAAAGCTGTTCCTGACGTCAGTTTGTTATGGCACCGAAGGCTCGCTCATCTGAACTTTCGGTACATGAATGATCTTGTATCAGGCGAAATGGTAAGAGGTTTACCTCTTCTCAAGTTCGAAAATGATCATTTATGTGCTGCGTGTGAGTGTGGTAAGCAGTCAAAGAAGGGTCATCCTGTTATCATAGAAAAGTCCATCTCGGAACCATTGGAACTTCTACACATTGATCTTTGTGGACCATCCACTGTAGAAAGTCTTCATCATAAGAAATACGTTCTTGTGATTGTTGATGACTTTACAAGGTTCACCTGGGTTTTCTTCCTAAGGCTGAAATCGGAAACAGCCTTTGAGCTCATCAATTTTATCAAAGGAATAGAAGTTCTTATCAAACTCCCAGTCAGGAGAATCTGAAGTGATAATGGTTCGGAATTTGTTAATTCCACCATTGAGAAATTTCTCACAGAAAAAGGAATCGATCACAACTTCTCAGCTCCCTACACTCCACAACAAAACGGTGTAGTTGAAAGACGCAATAGAACACTTGTTGAAGCCGCTCGATCAATGCTGAACTATGCAAACTTACCACTCTATCTTTGGGCTGAAGTTGTATCCACTGCTTGCTTCACTCAAAATCGAAGTATCATCAATCGACGTCTCAACATGACACCATATGAAGCAATGAATGGTCGAAAGCCAACAATCTCATTCTTGCATGTCTTCGGATGTAGATGCTTCATCAAAAACAACCGTGATCAGCTTACAAAGTTCCAACCTAAAGCTGATGAAGCCATCTTTCTTGGGTACTCTTCAAAATCAAAGGCTTACAGAGTTCTCAACCGAAGAACTCGTGTTCTGGAAGAAAGTTTTGATATTACCTTTGATGACAACTTCGTTCGAAATTCTGGCCCCACTCACATCATGGAGTCTGATGCTCCTCCGCCAGGATGTCCGAACCCTCAAACCATTCTTGAGGTTGACTTTGAAACCCTCTTTGGTCCTTCCGAAACCGCACTTGATTCGGAATCTCGATCAAGACCATCTCTAATTCCAATTCCTCCTTCGGAAGCCCTAGTTTCTCACAACCTCTCCGGTCCACTTCCGAGCCTCCCTCCATTTGATTCCAAACCATTTCAACCTTCTCAGCTTGAGGGGGAGAATAATGCAAATCCCTCTCTTGAATCAAATGTGGATGGCTTCCAAGATGCAACTGCCGATTTCGATGAATCTAATCCTCTCAACATTGATGAAAACGAAAATTTCTTTGAGTTCCCTTCTGATGATGATGTCAACCTCTCCGGTTCAGAAGTTCAGGGGGAGCATCATCCCAATATTCAAATCATTCAGGGGGAGCAAATCAATTCCACTGTTGATGTAGGATCTTCGGCTGCACAAGAACTCCCTCGATTGCATGTTTGGACGAAGGATCATACTCCGAACCAAGTGATAGGCAATCCGAATGTTGGTGTACAAACTCGCTCAGCTACCAACATCCAAAATGAATGTCATTTTTCAGCATTCATATCCATGGTTGAACCCAAATCCATCAAGGAAGCATTAGAGCATGCTGATTGGATTACAGCCATGTAAGAAGAACTGGAAGAATTTGACCGAAATGAAGTCTGGACTCTCGTACCTCCTCCTCAACATCACCCCGTTGTCGGTACAAGATGGGTATTTCGCAACAAGCTAGACGATGCAGGAGTTATCATCCGAAATAAGGCAAGATTGGTAGCTAAAGGTTTTACTCAAATTGAAGGTCTTGACTACGACGAGACATTTGCTCCTGTTGCACGACTTGAAGCTATCAGAATCTTTCTTGCTTATGCTGCTCACAAAGGCTTCAAAGTTTACCAAATGGATGTTAAGAGTGCCTTTCTTAATGGTGAACTTGACACTGAAGTATACCTTCAACAGCCCCCCGGATTTATTCATCTTTCCTTTCCAAACTACTGTTATAAACTCTGAAAGGCTGTCTATGGATTCAAGCAAGCTCCTCGGGCTTGGTACGAGACTTTCACCGATTTTCTCAAACGCTCAGGTTTTTAAAGAGGAATACTTGATCCCACTCTATTCTGAAGATCAAATGGAAAGCATCTCATGCTGGTACAAATTTATGTGGACGACATCATTTTTGGATCTACAGATTCATCTATGGTTGCTGACTTTGCCAAACTTATGGTCAGTCGATTCCAAATGAGCATGAATCGAGAATTAAGCTTCTTTCTTGGCCTTCAAGTCAAACAGACTAACAAAAGTATTTTCATTCACCAAGAGAAGTACATTTCTGAACTTCTCAAGAAATACTCAATGGACACATGTGCCTCAGCAAAGGTACCTATGGGCTTCGGACACAAAATCTTTTCCGACCCTTCGGGTGTTTTCGTTGATGAAAAGAAGTATCGTGGAATGATTGGATCCTTACTCTATCTCACTCCAAGTCGCTCGGACGTTATGTTCTCAACATGTTTATGTGCCAGATTTCAAGTCAATCCGAAGATGTCTCATCTTTTGGCTGTGAAACAAATATTCCGATACCTCAAAGGTACAAAGAGCCTCGGAATCTGGTATCCAGCAAATGAAAGTTTCCTTCTGCAAGCTTAATCTGATTCAAACTATGGTGGTCTTCAACTCGATAGAAAAAGTACATCAGGAGGATGTCAATTCCTAGGTGGTCGATTAGTCAGCTGGTCATCCAAGAAACAGAACTGCATTGCTCTCTCTACAGCTGAAGCTGAATACATTGCTGCTGCCAGCTGTACCTCTCAAGTTCTTTGGATGAAATCTCAACTCTTGGATTATGGTTACCGATTTCAATGCATTCCTATCTACTGTGACTCTCAAAGTGCCATTGCAGTCTCTCATAATCCAATTCAGCACTCTATGACGAAGCACATTGACATCCGGTACCATATTATTAAAGATCATGTTCTAAATGGCAACATTGAACTTATTTTTGTTCCATCTGACCATGAGATTACTGATGTCTTTACTAAGGCATTAGACGAAACCAAATTTAATGGTTTTCTGAACAAAATGGGTATGATGATGCCTGATCCTAAATTCTTTCATGAGACATGTTCTCTTTGATAGAAGTATTCAGAAGAAAATTTTGCTCTGAACTCAATTATTTTTGCTTCGGAACTATTTTCTCTCTAAATACATAGGATCATTTTACCTGTCTTTATTACTGATTATCCCTTGAGTTTTTAAGATGTACAGTTCATTCTCTTCATCACGACTATCAAGATCAACCATCATCCGAATCTTTATTTCAGAACTCACTTCATGAAGGAATTCCGAAAATCCACTCCGGAAAGGTAATTTTCAAATTTGCGCTGGAATTTTCAAATGTGCTCCGGAATTTCAAAAGTGCTCCGGAATTTTCAAATTTGCTCCGGATTTTCAAAAGTGCTCCGGAATTTCAAAAGTGCTCCAGAATTTTCAAATTTGCTCCGGATTTTCAAAAGTGCTCCGGAATTTCAAAAGTGCTCCGGAATTTTCAAATTTGCTCCGGAATTTTCAAATGTGCTCCGGAATTTCAAAAGTGCTCCGGAATTTTCAAATTTCCTCTGGATTTTCAAAAGTGCTCCGGAATTTCAAAAGTGCTCCGGAATTTTCAAAAATGCTTCGGAATTCTCAAAATTTGCTCCGGAAACTCTTTTTTTCTCTCAATCATATATGTTCCGGAACACAACTTTTACCCTCCGGATCATGCACTGTCTGGAACAACTCTTCCGGAATACCAAAACGTAATAAGGAGAAACGGTTTTCTCAACGGTTACTTTTCAGGAAGATCCTTATCCGATCTTCCTCGATTTGCGTGACACGATTGCACGCCCACTAAACTAGAAATCGAATTGACGGTTACATTCTCCTTTTTTTAGCCAAATTTGCCTTGCCCTTTCACCTCACCTGTCTAATCTCACTCCCAAACATTAAATGCGACCCGATGGATCTCGGACCCTCATCATTACTTTTTTTCAACCCGACCCATCTTTCCCTACCTATAAATACTCTCACATTCCCTTTTGCCTCTTTACGCTCTCTTGACTCTCAAACCTCCAAACATCCCTCACTGTTCTTCGTGTTCATCAAGCTTTCTTCATTCTTCATCAATGGAGTCTTCAAAGAACCCAACTCAATCTGCACCACCTCCCAAGAAATCAATTACCAGGAAGAAATAATCTAAAGGATCAAAGGGCTCATCCTCATCTGCCGATCAAGAACCCTTTCTTAGGGACACAACTCAACTATTCTCCTTAAACCCTCTTGACTACGATGAATCAATCAGGATAATGATTGAGTTCCTCGTAAATCATCCTCTCTCCATTCCATTTACCAAAACCCCTGATCCTCTACACCCACTCTCTCATCTTCATCGTGCATTCACCAGTATCAAACTCGAAGATGGTGTTCTGTTAACTACCATTATTGGTGATCGCACCATTCCTATCTATAAATCGACCTTCCTCAAGGCGATTGGAATCACACCAAATCCTACTGGTTTCGAAGTTGTTGAACCAACGGTTGAAGAGTTTCAGACGTTTCTAAACTTCATTGGGTACACGCAAGACTTCAAGGCAAAGGATTTCAAGAAAATCGTTGTTTCTGGGCTGTGGACCTTTCTTATGCATCTCATCATCCGTAGGTTATCTGCCAAGCATGGTGGTACTGATACCTTGAGCAAAGATTGGCTGAATGTAGTCTTCAGCATTTACTCTGGACGCAACAATGTTGTAGATCTTCTGGAAGTCTTGTGGCAAGACTTATGCAAGTTCGCCATCAAAAGGAAGCCGAACGAAATTTCGAGCCCTAGATTTTGGGCTCTGACGATTGAACAAATCTTCAAGGAACTCAACGTACCAATTCCGGTTAGCACCATTCCTCCGGAGGTATGTGTCTCTTTTAAAATTGTTAAGGCATATAGAATTTCGGACCAATCATCTTTTGGTCCGGTCAGACGTCTTCCGGACAACATGTTGGCCATCATTCCTTCCGACTCTCCCTATTTAAAAAAACATATTGAGACTTCGGTTGTGTTCGACCCAACACAACCTGCCCTGGTCTCTGTTGAGCGTACTCCGGAAGAGGCCGTTCATGCTAAGTCCGGACCCAAAGTCAAGCAACCAGCCAAACGAAAGGTTTCACCTACCAAGCCTAAGGCCAAAAAGAAATCCAAATTCAGTGCCCCCTCTCAACAGGAGGGCACCCATGACATTCTGGCTGATTCTAGTCGTCTGCACACCCCTCCTGCCCACTCATCTGAGGTACCCCTTAATGTTTCATCATCACAAGCACACACTCATGGGGAGTCTCCACATCTTCCACCCTCACCCTCCCAAAAGGGTGATGTCGGTGTTGAACAAAGTTCCTTGCAGCCCCCTGGAACACACCCACATGTCAAATTTGATATTACCATTATCTCTTCCACACGCACACACTCCGGAACCACTGTTCCGGAACCCAAGCATCCAGAAGGAGGAGAAGTCTCTCCAACTTCCGATGCCACAACTGGTCTGATACCCGGAAGGCGTACAGGACGACCAGGCACTAATGATCCTCTTTGGGAAGATTATGTGAACAGGGCCTCATCTCGACGTCCAGACCTTTCTCGAGCTCAAGTGGAGTCCACTCTCATCTCCATGAGGAACAGGGCCATCCAAAGCAATCTGCCCTATGTCCCTCCCACTGACGATGACGTCATCAATGAACTCACCACGGAGCTACCCCCAATCACCACTCATCAAAGCATCTTTCACACTGATCCGGAAGAAGAAATCTCTGAAGAAGTCATGTTGGAAGAAGAGGCAACAACCATTCCGGATGCACATCTCATGACCTCCGTTCACTACCAATCCAAAGCATCCGTATCCGAGTCTGCCTTTGACTTCGGATCCTCTTCCACTACCACTCCGGACGACGGCTCCAACTCAAACCTTCAAGAAGATGATGCTGCAACCAAACCGGGTCCCTCCTCAAATCTGAACGCACACCAACCTCCTCCGTATCACTCTGATTCTGATACAGAATCCTCAGCTGGTGATCACATTGACCCGTTCGCCCTTCTGGAGATCCGCAATAATGTCTCGGGCACTATGGATAAAGTGTCATCTGTAGAGCCATCCGTAACAGAGCTGAATTCTAAATTGGATTAAAAAGTCTCCGGACATGATTCGAAACTTGATGCCATTCTCCAGTCTCTCTCCCATCAGTCCGGACCATCAGTGGCAGAAAGGGAAGCCCACCTTGATCAGCTGATTTCCATCCGGCTGAAGCACACAGTTGAGCAACTTGACTCCAAGTATGACGTTCTTGTTAAAAATTATCTCAACACCATCTCCTCAATGCTCAAGGTTCATGACGATCTGGTGTCTGCCACCAACGACCTAATCAAGCAGACTCATGTTCGTCATGAGAAACAAATTCAACGACTGGAGAAGGAGATCCGGAAGAAGGATGAGATGAACCTCATTATTCAACAAGTCCTCATCAAACTCCTGCGATCAATCTGGAACATTGTTGATGTTCCGAACAGGAAGTTTGATGAGATGATTGCCATCCTCAGTAGCACATTCAAGCATCTCTCCGAACAAGCTCCCATTGTCGAAGCCTATGACACTCTTACTCTTCAACTCTCCACAGGTCTTCAGAAGGTTTTCTCCAAACTTGATGATATCAAGGAGGACTTGACGCTTGCACCGGTCTCAAGGTTCACCGATGCAAGAGGGGGAGAATGCCCAAGTAGAAGATGGGAACCAGCCTCGAAATTCACACTCAGGGATGAGGACCTCGATTCCGAAGATGAAGATGTTCAAATTGTCTCCGGAATCCTGGGAATCACTGAAAGAAGCGAAGGTGATTAAGATAATGAAGTATACATTCTGGATGAAGCTCCCAAAGGAGTTCTTGGTCTTCAAGCTCCAAAGCTGACTACTCCGAAGGAGTTAACTGAGGAACAAAAGAGGATCTGGTCCGCAGTCTCCTGGCCATCCTCTCTTCCGGACGCTTTTGAAATGGCCGTCAAAATGGCTAAGGCAAAATCATTTCTTACAGCTCAAGCCTTCCGAGCCACTCCCTCTGTGTTGTCTCCCACTCCAATTCTGGAACCAAAAATAGCCCCAATCGACCAGGGCTCTCCTCTCCGGACCCCAGATGAAATTCCAGAACAACCGCTTCCAACTCCCACTCCGGAATTCATCATTGATGAGAACATGAAGATGGTCATTGATGCACTTCAGAAAGACAAAGGTAAGAAACCGATGACTTCCGAACATCAAGCCTTCCACTCCGGACCTCCTCTCAAACAAAAATATGGATGGTCTGAGGAGGAAATTCATAAGGCACTAGAGGACAACATCCGGATTCAAGTTTTAAAAGACAATCCTGATCCGATGCGTGGCATCTCTCCTCTTTGCCGTGAAGGCATCCTTCAAGCACAGGAAATCATCCCAACACTCTACTATGACCTTCCCACAAATGACACTGATCAACTGGATCTTCCTCTCTCTCCTTACAGCAAATTCTACACGAAGTTTGCTCCGCTCCACCCAACCGATAATCAGGAAGTGATCATCCGGACAGAGCGTGAAAGGCTCAAAACCTTCTATGCCAAGAATGCTCAACCCTTCAAGGAAGTATGGACAAGAAATAGGATCACCAAAGTTCAAGGCTTTGGAAGAAAAATTTTAGTAAAATTTGAGCTGAACTGTCCTCTATTCCGTTTCCATCTCCTCCGGAACAAGCCAACTCCCCGGACCGTTACTGATGCGGATTTTCCTTTAATGAATCCGAACGACATCCTCACCCTAGCTGCTTACTTCAGAGAAAATCAAAAGGATGACATCGGTATGGGTTCCTACCACGCAACTTTCAGGTTTCTCAAAGATTATGTTGCTGAGTTCTGCCGCTGTGATTACGAACTTGATCACCTCTATGGAACCGAACAATTCGTTGCAAAAATCGACTTTGTTCTTCCGGAAGCTGAAATTCTTGCAGATGGCCCGATTGAAGAACCGGTTCTAGGGTTTGTCTACACCACCAGAAGAACAAACAAAAAGGACTTCTTCCGAGTCCTTGACAAACACCTAGTACCTACCAAAGGTCTAAAGAAGTTCATATCTCGGGCGTCCAAGTCTGATGCTCCGGAACAGGTTAAGGCAAAGTTTGTAAGTCAACTGAATTGGTACATTGCGGTGCATGAATGGTTGTTCCGAGCATACACCTTCATCAAGGAAGAAATGAACTAAGCTTGCTGGATTGCTAAGTTCACTTAGGGGGAGATTGTTGGAACCTGAAAGTGAACATCTAGCAATCCTAAGTACATATTCTGAAGTGTGTTGGTTCCGAAAGGAAATGTAATCCGGAACCTGTCCGGAGCTGGAGAAAAGAAGAGGAGAAGTAATTTGAAGAGGAACACATTCCGGAGCTAATCCTGTAGTCTGGAATGTATGTTGATCCGGATCAAACTTTCATCTCCGGAATAATACCTGTCCGGAATGAAGTCCTTCTGTCTTTAGTGCATTTATTACTTTTGTGTTGTATTTGATGTAACGTTTCATAGGACTTAGTCTAAAGTTGCCTTAGGACAATCAGAATGTCAGACTTATGTCTTTTGTCCGGTCTTATGTAAACATCTGGGTTAATTCATTGTAACATTCACTCCTTTAAATAGGAGTTTTCAATACAAGTCAAAAACGGATCTTTCACTTACTTTTGGCATTTACTCTTATCACATTAAAACATTCTTCCTGTTCTTCATTTATTAACTTTACCTTGATCATTATCTACTTGTTCTCAATTAATGTCTTGATCATTTGTTGAACTGATCATCTAAGACTTGACTGGTCTTTCCAGTCTTGACTTGAACATCCATTATCAAGCAGACATTGATCTCAAGCATTCACTCAAGGTTTGAGTTTTCAAACCTTGTCCCTGCGCATAGATCTTGTTCTCACAGGAGGCTCAGAACTCGCCGAGTTGGGCCATTTTTCAGCCTATAAATACCATGCAAAGCTCACCCTTTTTCCTCACACCTTAACCATTCTCTCTCTCTCTCTTTAACTTCTCTCTAAACCTCTTCCAATCCCTAGTAACTCCCAAGTGCTAGAGGAAAGGTCCCAGAGCGCTAGAAGGCTCCGAGAAGAAGAGCTTTCGGCTCGGAAGTTCTGCCCCCGCAGATCCCGGTTCCTAGCCAAACCCCCGGTAAGTGAGATATGCTTACCCTACTCTAAGTATAGCTTATTTTTAAGTTCACTATCGTTAATATGAACTTATAAAAATATATATATATATATATATATATTATAAAATATAATATACAAAGTGTTGTTATAATATTTTTTAACTACTCGCGGTACGGGGAATCTGGTTTGAAGGGCCGCATAGGGTTGTTGGATTTCAGAAGTGTTATAATGTCAAAATGGTCCTGCCCTCCGGTGTTTTATGTCTGGCCCCTGCCTATACATAGTGGTTGAAAAGTATTGTTTAACACTAATAAAACAATATCGTTCATAAATAGTCGCGATAAATATTAGAATAAAATCTAGCAATAATGATACTAGGTTTCGTCGAAGGATATTAGAATTGTTAGAAGCGAAGCACTGCCCGAGTTTGGAATCATCACTTTAACAAGTGAGTGCATAGTTACTTTCATCTTACACATAGATATGAAGTATTTAATATAAATTACGTGCTATGTGTGCATATTATCTGTGTTCTTGATATCTATGTTGGATGAACAAAATATACATGTTTTATTCGATTTAAACTATATACATATTTTATACCTATAATTATGATGGGTAAAGATGGGTAGATGAAAGATGAGATGAGAACTGAAAGATGAGATGAGATGAGATGAGAGATGAAAGATGAGATGAATGATGAGAGATGATAAAGATGATGCGAGGTGAAAGATTATGAGAAGCGATGACCCAAGCAATGGCTCAGTCATCTAGCAGAGTATAGATGACAACCACAGACTATTCTAGACAGTCCAGTGGAACACTAGCAGGCTCGCAACCTGTAGGTGTTGTGAACAATACGTTCATCAGATGTACTCTAAAAACCCATTGACATGTATTGTGGGTGGACTCCCTAAAATAATATTGTCAATAAAAAAGATAAACCATGGCAGTTATGGACTTAGTGCCTAACAAATAACATCAGCAGCTATGGACTTAGTGCCTGTTAAAAAAACCCTGGCCGCGATGGACTTCGTGCCTAGTCCTTAGGACAATCCTTAGGAATGAATGAGTGAATTATAGATGATTCTTAGGGTAGATCCTTAAGAAATAGAGAAGATAATGGGGATGGGTAATTGGGTTAACTGTTTGATGATGAAACATAATAACTTTATTATTGTGAGTTGAAAACCCTATGTACTCACCAGGTTTCCCAACCTGACCCACTCAGTTTATTTGTATCACAAGTGTCGATACGAACCTACATTACACTGAGAGATTAACGAATATGTAGATCATTAGTGTAAATGAATGTAAGGTCTATTTATGCTTATGTTTCTGTATTCATAATGACATCCCAATGTTTTTAATATAAGAAAAAATACATTTCTTCGAAAATGCTTTGATAATATATTTATCATGCTTTCTGGGAACAAATTCCGCAATATCATTCTTTAAAAAGGATAATCTGATTTTCAAATAAGCATAAATAAAATTTTTAAAATGATCGTGAATTTAGGGATGTCACACTTAATGTTGAGGAAGCTGAGAAGAAGAATATTGAAGAACTTTGTGCAAACAAGAAAGCTTTATTTCATCCCTGGTCACTTGAAAGAAATGAAGAAGAAGATCTCAACAATCCAAAGCTCTATTGGTTAGAACCTCAAACCTCGTTCTCTGTTGATAATGATGTTGATCGTCAGATGGACTTGCGTATCACTATGAAATCCTCTAGTTTAGTTGAATTGAGAATGTTCTGAAGATGCCTATGGGGAATACAACAATCAACAGAAAGTTGTTCAAATTTTACGTGAATCATTCAAAACCACAATATCAATATTGGAACATCAAGAAGATTGTTGGTTTGAAAATTGGAAAGTCAGAAAAGGTTGATGGTTTTATCAATATTCAATTCAAGGTTGTTCGTGGTAATAATCATGAAGTAGATGAGTTCACGTTGGTTGATCTTCCATTAATGAATCCTTTTGATTGGATCTTAATTCTAACCATTGTTTCAAGAGAGCCTGTCAAGTATGAACCCATTTGTTCGCATATGAAGAGGTTGATAAAAGCGTATATCATTGAAATTGTAAAGATAGATGTTGAGATCTCATCGACTTTAAACAAAAAGACCAATTGTGAAGCCAATGGATCCTCCTGAAAATCTTGATTCGATGAGGCTGGATTTATTGAGAATGAGAACTGGGGAGTGGTTTTCAAAGTGAAAGAAAATGAAGTTCCGAAGAAGTGTATGTTTTATTTGATCGATAAGCACTTTTACTTTTTTGTGGCTTTAAATCAAAACCTATCAAATGCTGAGAAGTTCAAGAAAATACTTTTGATGATTTGAAATGCGTTTCGGATATGATAAAGTGGTGGATTGGAGTTCGTTCTATTCTTTTGAGGACTATGTAGAAAGTGTTTGATTCTGTGAAGAAACCAGAAGTAAAGACAACTAAAAAAGATTGATACAAAGGGGGAGATTGTAGAGTTCGTAGTTTTGTTGTGTCATCTTGTAATAGTTTGTTCCTAATGACTTTACTTTGTTTGAGTTATGTTGCAATCTCGCACATTTTGTTTCCTTAATTTTGTAGCTTAGCTATTGACTTGAGATGCCATTCTTTTATTCCTAAGATGCCTATATATAGGAATATTAGATAGAAGAATGGTTAAGAGTTTTGCTGATAAAATAGTTGCTTACTGTAACGCCCGCAGATACGGGCTAGTCAATTTAAATATAATAAGCGTTAAAAATGACTTTTGAATAGAAGATTATTTAGAATAAATAATCTTAACCAAAGTATAGTATATGTCACAAGGATTATGTACATATAAAGAACGTTGAAATCCGACTTAAAACGAAGAAGTTATAACCCGTCGAAGTTTTACCACAAAACCGGCACAACACCGCGTATCGTAAAAAGTGAATTTTTGACAAAATACTTTTTAGCCTTGGCAATCTAAATGAAAGTCGTAGTATACGCTAAACCGAGAACGTACATAAAAAAAAGTCCAAATCTGACTTCGTTAGAGGAAGTTATGATTTTTCTAAGATTTTGCATAACAGTATACAGCCCGAAAATCGAAATGGTCCTGCCTCCGAACTGTCCTGCCTGGTTGATCCTTACTTGATAGATCATGACGTAGACTCTGAGTTAATGATGAATCTAGACTAATAATTAGTCGTAATAAATATTAGACTAAAATCTAGTAATAATGATACTAGGTTTCGACGAAGGAAAATAAAATTGTTAGAAGTGAAGCGCTGCCCGAATTACGAGTCGTCACTTTAACAAGTGAGTGCATTGTTACTTTCATCTTACACATAGATATGAAGTATTTAATATAAATTACATGCTATGCGTGCATATTATATGTGTTCTTTATATCTATGTTGGATGAACAAAATATACATGTTTTATTTGATTTAAACTGTATATGTATTTTATACCTATAAAAATATTGGGTAAAGATGGATAGATAAATGATGAGAGATTAAAGACGATATAGATGAACACTGGCAGCTATGGACTTAGTGCCCCATAGATGAACATTGGCAGCTAGGCCACAACCTATAGGTGTTCTTCAACTACGTGTTCACCAGATATACTCTAAAAAATCCTGGCAGTTGCGCCTAAATGATAATATTGGCAGTTGTGCCTAATAGATAACATCGGCAGCTATGGACTTGGTGCATGTAGGATAAACCCTGACAGCGATGGACTTCGTGCCTATTACTTAGGACAATCCTTAGGAATGAATGAACGAAGAATAGATGATTCTTAGGGTAGATCCTTAAGAATAAAGAAGATAATGGGGATGAGAAGTTGGGTTAATTGTTTGATGATTTAACATATAATTATATTATTGTGGGTTGAAAACCCTACGTACTCACCAGGTTTCCCAACCTGACCCACTCAGTTTATTTGTATCACAGGTGTCGATACGAAGATACATTACATTGAGAGATTAAAGGAGATGTAAATCATTAGTGTAAATGAATGTAAGGTATGTTTATGCTTATGTTTATGTATTGACGATGACATCCTAATGTTTTAATATAAACAAAATACATTTCTTCGGAAATGCTTTGAAAATATCTTTATCATATTTTCTGGGAACAAATTCCGTGATATTATTCTTTAAAATGGATACTCTGATTTTTAAATAAGCATAAATAAAATTTTTAAAATGACCGTAAATTTGGGGATGTCACAGTTGGTATAAGAGCATTAGTTTAATCGAACTAGGAATTGTAGGAAATTTCTAGACTTAAACTTAGAATGTTAAGCGATGATTATGAGATGAGTGTCTGCTATATTTAGGATGTATGCCTGAATAGACATGAGCACTAGCTTATTTAGGGGAGATGACTTAATTGCTTTTATGTGCTAAATGATTTATGCTATAAGATGCCTTATATAATTTATGATGATATCGCTTGATCGAATCTATGGTCTATTGCCGACCGGATCTGGAAATTTTATGTGTTCAGATTTCTAAACGTTTAATTACAGTATTAGAACTGGCATGTAACTTTTCAGAGTGATAAGGAGATTTATACGTCTATCGTAAATAAAGATTTCCCATCTTAATTCTCGTCACTGCACACTGAACTTCTGATTTGGTGTACAGATCGACATGGTCAGAAATTGAAGAGGATTGGGAAACGGTAACCAGCAGCCTGAGCCACGAGTGATTGAGCGTGCACCAGAGGTAGAAGTTGTGCCCGAGCCAATCATGATGACAGGAGTACAAGCAATGATGCAGATGATGTTGGATCGTCAGATGGAAGAGACAAGGCATCTACTTTAACAAAATAGGGATGAACCTACTGTACCAGTTATGCAACCGGAACTGAATGAGGGACCGTCAGAAGAGGAAACTATAGTACAACCGTTAGTCAAGTCGAACCAGTAGTTAGAATAAATAACCAGGATGAAAGAATTGAAAGGAACGGATGCAAGTATAAAGACTTCACGACTTGCAAACCATCAACTTTCATTAGGAAAGAAGATCTAATCGGAGTTATGGATTGGATCTCTGAAATGGAGCTAGCTTTCATAACATGTGGTTGCAAGGGCAAGCTACAAACCACTTATGTTGTGCGTCAATTTAGGGGCGGGGTTGTTCGTTGGTGGAACACTTTGGGAAAGATCATAAGCCCCAATTAGCCACTACAACTGACATGGGCAAAATTCTTGGTACACTTTAAATGCAAGTTCTGCTCAGCCCAAAACATGCTAGAGTTGGAGAACTAGTTTCTGACGTTGAAAAAGTGCAACATGTCCATTGATGAGTATACCAATTCCTTCACAGACACGATAGAGTTTGCATTGCGCATCGTCCCTGACGAGCTAACAAAAATCGATAAGTATACAAAGGGACTACCATGGGAGTACACTGTGCCAGTAAGCCAGGCACTTAATCTTGAAGCAGCCATCTGGGTTGCAAAGTCTGTCGAAGAAATGATCAACGGCAGAACCGCCAACAAGGTTGAAGTTGGCGAGAAGAGGAAATTTGAGGGATCTTCAAGGTCCAACAAGAACAACATGTTTTCAAATTCTGGAGGAGGAGGATGTGAAGCAAAATGGTGTGAGAAATGCAAAAAGAAACACTCTGGAAAATGTGGCGAGGATGTGACTTGTTTCAAGTGTGGAAAGACTGGGCATTACACCAATGAGTGTACATTCAACAAGAGGGTGCGTTAAGGATGTAATGAAGAAGGGCATATTTATACGTATTGCCCGAAGAAAAATGAAGCATCAAGACCGAATGCGCCACCAAAGCCAAAGGCAAGAGCGTTCCAGATGATCCTTGATGAAGCAGGTGACAATGCAAGGGATCAGGAGTGAGGATCTATATATCCAAAGATCAGGATATGAAGTAGCCATATAGATAGTATCATGTGGAGTAGCCTAATATAAGAGGCATAATGTAGGGTGAACTTGAATACCAATGTAATCGTTTCAAAAAATAATATAAACCTTAGGTATGTTACCCGATGTGTTAAATGACTATGTGAAATTCTTGTATGGTGACGTGGAGAACTGCAAAACAATACTTGGGACGAGTATGAGTAGGTGTGAAAGGTAGTAGAGGAATATACTACAAGAAGCACAGGACTCGCACTTGGATCAGGGAAAGTCGCGAGGTTACCAAGGTGCTAGTAATTGATTTGGTTTTTTTCATGTATGTCGTTACCATTGTTTCGGTAATGACTAAGAAGATGACTATTATTTCGACCCTGGTGGTCATATCAAATCGAGCCCGACTAAGATGAGTGTGTTACATGGTTCAGAGAACCAAGTTCGATGTAGCGTCCAACTTAAGCCAGAAGATTGAAGTGAAAGATAATCGAAGCGATGAGTAGAAGCATCGCGATCGCCGTTAAAGTAAGAATCTTGTAGCTAGAAGTGTTAAATGCTATACTATGATCATATCACATTAGAAAATGAAGGAAGGTATATTCCATTTTGGAAGTTGACTCTAAAAGACCTGAGTCTAAGAGTTGCATCATACGATGAGAGGTCATTAGAACATGACCCATCGGTTTGTTACGATAATCAAAGTAAAGAACTTCTCTTAAGTTAAGTCTATTTAATAAAGATCATGAATCTCCAATAAAGATCGAGTGTGTAACTTTAAGGTTACGATTGAAAGTCCAACATAGTATGAAGAGCGGGTGCAAGACTGAGCACCACCAGCAGTCAAGAAGTCCAAGAGTTAGATACTCATTTGAAATGACATAAGAATTACGATTATTACCTACGATGAAAATATATAACGTATGGAGTAATTATACAAACCCTTTTTCGTTGATGATTCTGGGACGTAATCATCCTAATGGAGAGATAATTGTAACGCCCGCAGATTCGGGCTAGTCAATTTAAAGATAATAAGTGTTAAAAATGACTTTTTGATAGAAGATTATTTAGAATAAATAATCTTAACTAAAGTATAGTATATGTCACAAGGATTTCGTACATATAAAGAACGCTGAAATCCGACTTAAAATGAAGAAGTTATGACTCGTCGAAGTTTTGCGACAAAACCTGGCACGACGTCGTGTATAGTAAAAAGAGAATTTTTGACCAAATAGTTTTTAGCCTTAGCGATCTAAACGAAATTCGTAGGATATGCTAAACCGAGAACGTACATAAAAAGAACGTCCAAATCTGACTTCGTTAGAGGAAGTTATGATTTTTCTAAGACTTTGCATAGTAGTATACACTATACAGCCCGGAAATCAAATTTTACATCGATCGATTTTTATCTGATACAACCTATACGAGAATTGAATATCTCATTAATAGGAGCTCAACGATATAAAGACAGCCAAAAACGGACGTCGGATGACAAAGTTATGACTTTTTAACGGACTTTAACTGTCTAAGTCTGTTAAAATATAAGTTTAAAAATAAAGTCAAAATTAGCCAACGGATTCTAAAAGAAAGTTGTAGATCCCGTCGATACCTACATGTGGATATAAAGAACGTCAAAAATAGAGCCCGTATGTGAAAGTTACGGATTTTAGAAGATAATTAGTTTTTGGAGTGACCAGCGAGTGACATGTGGCACAATCTGAGCCACTGCTTCTCCCCCGCGCCTTGCCACCAGATGGTGACACTTGGCACCTCAACACGACGTGTTGGGGCTTAGAACACGTCATGTTGGTCAGTTCCCAGCCTATAAATAGAGGCGAAAAACACCTTATTTATTCACACCTTTCTAACTCTTCTCT
Source organism: Lactuca virosa (assembly GCF_052849685.1). NCBI lineage: Eukaryota > Viridiplantae > Streptophyta > Magnoliopsida > Asterales > Asteraceae > Lactuca > Lactuca virosa. Next base: position 262,854,531 of record NC_136430.1, read on the forward strand.
CCTAAATCCCCCCCCCCCCTCCCAAAGCCTCAAGGATTTTCTCTAGCCCTTCTTAGGAGTTAGTAGCGAGTCCCGAATCGCCAGAAGGCTCCGAGAAGAAGAGATTTTGGATCAGAAGTTCTGCCCACGCAGAGCCCAGTTCCTCGCTAAACCCCCTTGTAAGTGAGATATGTTTACCCTTCTTTAAGTATAACGTATGATTAAATTCATTATCATTATTATGAACCTATAAACAAGATTTATCAGTGATTTAAAGTCGTTATACTGATTGAACTACTTATAGGAGAGGTGTCTAAAATGGTCACGTTGGGTTTGGTTGTTGGATTTCAGAAAAGCTATATGCCGAAATGGTCCTGCCTCCGAACTGTCCTGCCTGGTTGATCCTTACTTGATAGATCATGATGTAGACTCTGAGTTAATGATGAATCTATACTAATAATTTGTCGCAATAAATATTAGACTAAAATCTTGTAATAATGACACTAGGTTTCGATGAAGGAAAGTAAAATTGTTAGAAGCGAAGCGCTACCCAAATTATAAGTCGTCACTTTAACAAGTGAGTGCATAGTTACTTTCATCTTACACATAGATATGAAGTATTTAATATAAATTATATGCTATGTGTGCATATTATCTGTGTTCTTGATATCTATGATGGATGAACAAAATATACATGTTTTATTTGATTTAAACTGTATATGTATTTTATACCTATAAAAATATTGGGTAAAGATGGGTAGATGAATAATGAGAGATGAAAGATGATATAGATGAACATTGGCATCTATGCACTTAATTCCTTATAGATAAACATTGGCAGTTGTGCCACAACCTGTAGGTGTTTTTGAACTATGTGTTCACCAGATGTACTCTAAAAAATCCTGGCAGCTGTGCCTAAAGGATAATATTGACAGTTGCGCCTAAAGGATAATATTGGCAATTGTGCCTAATAGATAACATCGGCAGCTATGAACTTAGTGTCTGTTGGATAAACCCTGGCAGCGATGGACATTGTGCCTATTCCTTATGACGATCTTTAGGAATGAATGAACAAAGAATAGATGATTCTTAGGATAGATACTTAAGAATAAAGAAGATAATGAGGATGAGAAGTTGGGTTAATTGTTTGAGGATTAAACATATAATTATATTATTGTGGGTTGAAAACCCTATGTACTCACCAGGTTTCCCAACCTGACCCACTCAATTTATTTGTATCACAGGTTTCGATACGAAGATACATTACACTGAGAGATTAAAGGAATGTAAACCATTAGTGTAAATGAATGTAAGGTCTGTTTATGGTTATGTTTATGTATTGACGATGACATCCCAATGTTTTAATATAAACAAAATACATATCTTCGAAAATGCTTTGATAATATCTTTATCATGTTTTCTAGGAACAAATTTCGCGATATTATTATTTAAAATGGATACTTTGATTATTAAATAAGCATAAATAAAATTTTTAAAATGTCTGTAAATTTGGGGATGTCACACTTACAATGTATCGAATTGTTCTGACTTGCTTGTTAATGAAATTGAAATCTTATTTACATTGTGTGTTCTTGTGAATCTTAACTTTGTTTGAATCGTGAATCTAAATGTTTCTTCACTTCACCCAAGTATTTTAAACTTTTTCTTATATAAATGAATTTATGGTGTAGTTTATGATTTTAGGAAAATGGGTTTCAAACCCTTAGTGAGCAATGAACAATATGAAGTGAAATTAAGCTTTATTTTAAAGTATTAAGACATACAACAAGTTATATGTAAAGAATAATGATTTTCATGGAATATGGAAAATTTTATTGATATGAGCTCATGATCTTTTGAATATGGGAGTTATATCAAATGAATGGATGGCTTAATGGATTAAGAAAATGGATATATATTTGAAAAGGCTTTATTGAATTAAGTTAAGTTAAAAGAGCTTAATTTTATTACTTGAATAGGTAGTGAATATACGTTTGATTCAAGAAGTGACACGCTAAGTATTGAAGTTAAGAACTAGTTAGTTTTCACTAACTATTGAGGTGAGTTAGATATCTATTATTGTAGGATTACATGGCTTAGTACTTAATGAATTAAGTACTTGACTGATAATAAGATACATTTAATGAAATACTTATGTGATTATGATAATACTCAATGTAATTATATGAATGAAATGTTATGATATGTTAACATATAAAAATGTAATGCATTAAGTACGTGACTAAAAATTGAAAGTAATTTTCAGCTTACCTAGGGGTCTGCATATGGACCAATTACGGGGCCTTATCTAGATGATTTGTTCTCGGGTAGAGGTCAACATCATGGTTCACGTAAAATGACTAAGCCTAGTTTGGGTTGTATTTATGGGGCCTTATTAGGAAGGTTTCCTTCCTAATAAAGGTCTACACCTTGGGTAACTTAATGTGACTGAGCCCAATTTGGGGTGTAATAATAATACATTTGAAAAGAACTGCTTTAATACTATTATGTTTGAGTTGTCTTATAACTCAGTAGTCAAAGTTATTTGATAAGTGTTTTGTTGTTGTCATGTATACGTTTGATTCAAGAAGCGACACGATAAGTATTGAAGTTAAGAACTAGTTAGTTTTCACTAACTATTGAGTTGAGTTAGATATGTGTTATTGTAGCATTACATGGCTTAGTATTTAATGAATTAAGTGTTTGACTGATAATAAGATATGTTTAATGAAATACTTATGTGATTATGATAATACTTAATGTAGTTATATGAATGAAATGTTATGATATGTTAACATATAAAAATGTAATACATTAAGTACATGATGAAAAATTGAAAGTAATTTTTGGCTTACCTAGGGGTCCACATAGAGACCAATTATGGGGCCTTGTCCAGATGATTTGTTCTCGGGTAGAGGTCAACATCCTGGTTCACGTAATATGACTAAGCCTAATTGAGGTTGTATTTATGGGGCCTTATTAGAAAGGGTTCCTTCCTGGTAAAGATCTACACCTTGGGTAACATAATGTGACTGAGCCCAATTTGGGGTGTAATAATAATACATTTGAACAGAACTGCTTTAGTACTATTTTGTTTGAATTGTCATATAACTCAGCAGTCAAAGTTGATTGATAAGTGTTTTGTTGTTGTCATGTATTCCAGGATCAGGTACGAAGTCGTAGGGTAAGATGTAGTACCCACAAGATGGATGGAGACTGGATATAGTTCTTTTGTATTATATATATCTTGTTGTTTATTCTATGGCTTGATGTTGTAACTGTTACACCTGTTTTACTTTTAGAAGCAATAATTAAGGTTTTTGACAAACCAGTTTTTGGTAATATTAAAACTTTTTCTAATTCTTTATCTAAAAGTGTATAAAAGAAACAGGTGTTACACTCATTCTCCATGCTCCCAACTAAACCATTATGGTTTCCTTCACCAGCTTCCAGTCCAAGTGGTTCCCCCACACTCTTTGTGCTTCATTTCAAAGACGAATCTCTTGTTCTTCCAACATCTCTTGCATCTTTCCAAATAATTACTCTTTTTTCTTAGCCATCATGTCCACCATGAAAGTTTGAGTTTGTTCCAGTATAATTGGTTTAGTTTGAGTACAATTTCCTTATCAACTACCTTTTCATTAGTTTCCCCAATAGTAGTGCAGATTCTAGTGTTCTCTATTCTAATACATTTACATGTTAGTTCTAATATAATAATTAAACATTTAGAAACTAAACTCATAAATTCTTATATATTATTCTAGGGCTAACTTCCTTAAAATTCTTAATTTCCACTATAGCTTCTACAATATAAGTGTAAGCACTGATCCTACTACCCAGTTCACTTAAACTCATCATCTGATACCAGATTTTAACATCCTCCCTAGGGTCTAAACGAAAACGCTTTTTAGAAACCTTATTGTTTAAATTCAAACTATTTATATTAAACTTTGAGGAAATACAATGGTCCCAAAATAATAAACTTTTATCAAGTTTAAATTAGTGAGGTTGTTAATAATAAACATATTAAACACATTTGTTAAAGCTCACCATACAAGTTGTGGTTTTTACAAAATCGAAGATAAGGTCTTCTACTTTTTGACGCTATCTTTAACTCAAAAATATGTCAAAATAAGTTAGGAAATGGATTTTCCTAGTGATAATACACGAGGTGGATTCATTTGGAGTAATAAGATAGCAATGTAACTTACTTGAATCAACCTCCGAAAAACCATTTAAAAATCATTTCCAAAATATGTATGGATTTTATGACCCAAACCTTATCCAAACTGGTTCAAACATATATGGATTTAATGACCCAAATTTTAATAAAACTATTTCAAAATAAGTTGGAATTTAATGATCCAAATCAGGTTTAAGGGTTTATGACCTACAATAAAATTTTAAAACTAACGGTTTTAGTTCAAATAGGATAAGTAAATAACAACATTACTATTATGTAACATGAAACTATCCCAAAACCCAAGTTCCTCTCAAGAAGTCCAATCTCACCGATTTGATGGTTAAGGGTTTGAGTTTAAAGGAGTATGTTCCAAACATACACTATATAGTTATGAAGGAGCAAATTCCAAACATAACTACTGCAGAAGATGTTAGAAGGAGTGTATTCTAAACAAACATCTCTTATTTCCTCATCATAGGCTAGGTATTCATGAACCATCACTTGAACATAAGGATGAGCAAAGGAACCGACCCGGCTGGAACCGGACCGAACCGGACCCGGCCCGGGAACCGAAGTCAGCCGAAATTAAGAACCGAACCGGACTGCCGGTTCTACCGGTTCCGGTTCTCCCGGTTCCCGGTTCCTACCGGTTCTTGCCATGTCTTCAATGTGGGAACCGGTCCTCGACAAATAGCAAAATACGGTTCCGGTTTTTGCCGGTTCTACCGGTTTTTTTCGGTTCCACCGGTTCCGGTTCCTGGTTCCAAAAATCCACAAGAATATCGTCCCGGTCCCGGCCCGATCGGTTCTATCCGGTTCCGGTTCCGGTTCCGGTGCCAGTTCCGGTATCGATTCCGGCCGGTTCCCCGGTCCAAATGCTCATCCCTACCTGAACACTACACAAGGGGTAAGTTGAAAATTTGTGAATAATAAGGATTATCTAGAAATCCTTCACTATCATCATACATCATAATGGCCAATCTCGTATGCATATAAGGAGGGACTCATACGGACACCCATCCTAAAATATGTGAACATGTTTTAATCGAAAATAATTTTCAAATTTTTTATCCTAAATGATCATTTAATCATAAAGCATCATTTAATCATAAAACATAAAACATTATTTTTCTTTAAAGAAAACCTTTTCAAAACAACTTATCAACATCTCTTCATAAATCAATTTTTACCAACATTTCAACCTTTAAGGAAAGCTCTTTTTCCAAAACCATCTTTTATAAAATGCACAATTAGTACATATAAAAAAAGAATATAGCATGTTGGTTGGTAGTTATTAACTGGTAACGGGTAGCTATAACTTTTATTTGGCATATATGTGTTTGTAAAAAAAATAACTAAAAACTTTTGAAATGTGTAAAATTACATAAAACGACAACTAAAAGAGATTATGTTAATATTGTTAAGGCAATTATGGAAATTGATTAAAAATGTTCAATAGCTTTTTATCAAACACTATGTGAATAACTTTTAGATTTAGTATTTTTTTTAAACTAAAAGTTAAAAGTTTGTACTCTAAAACAAAACTTTTTGTTTAAATCGAATTTTTTGTTAAAATTTAAAAGATAGAAGCTCCCACATATCTTCTCCAAACACTTTGTCATTTTCATGTTAATAGGATGGAGGGTGTGGGTACGGTGCTGCACCCACAGTTTGCCACGTAAGCCGTAGTCCGCACCACCCCCCACCATGTGGTTCGAACCTCGGTCAAACCAAGAGCAGCACATTATGGCCACACACCCTCCTCCCCCCATCTCTCTCTCTCTCTCTCTCTCTCTCTCACACACACATAGTGTGTGTGTGTAATTTTTTATTTTTTTTTGTGTTTTAAGCTTTTAAGATTTTATAATTCTATTTCTTTTAATTCAGTTAATGAATTTTCAATTTTTTGTTTTAATTAAATTGCTAAAAAATAATGTGGCATGTCATAGTATCCACACCTCTAGTGCGTGGCAAAAAAAATCATACTTTTGTGGTAAAAATGACATGATAGTGAGATGTCATCTATGTGGTCGAGAAGGAAATGTGGTAAGGATGACAACACACCCTCCACTCTTAGCACTTTCATTATTTTTTGGGAAGATGACCTATAAAGGTAACATAGTTCTCGTTTTGTACACGTTTAATCATTGTTGTTTTTTTAATGTAAACCAAGCCATTTAACGTGTTATTTTGTACACATTTAGTCCTTTTGACCAGCTATTCCATGTTAAGTTCTCAGTAGGTACACATTTAGTCCTTAATTTTTTTTATTTTTTTTTTATTTTTTATTTTTTTTTTGCAAAATAAGTCATTGTTGTTTTGTACACATTCATTCCTTATGACCGATATTCTTTAGGTTTTGCTCACGTGGCCACCTACGTAGGACATTAATTAATAAGGTGTTCTCATACATGGCTATTCCCTCATACATGGTTATTCCCTCATTTATATCAATAACCTAATTCATGAATCAGTCAAATAATGGTGATGTTCTAGTTTTCTCCAATAAGAATGTCTTTGACTTCAGTTTCATCTATCTCAATAGCGAACAATGAGATTCTTTGTGATTGCTTTCTCCCAACTCGAATTGAGACTTCCAAGACAAAATAACACCCTGAAAAAAAAAGTTTAGAGTCTTCTCTAATTCCTTGGTATGTCTATTTTGACCATTTTTCTACAAATAGGTTTTATTATTCTTTTCAAATTGACCATGAATTTTGAAGATGGGTTGTGGTTGTTAAAGATAAAGTTTCTTGTCCTTGCGTGTAACCCAAAATGACTATGTTATTATTATTAATAGTATAACCAATTGTTATAAATGTAGACACTATTTTCCACAATTGAAATCATTATGGCTAATGTATTTTTCTCCACCTAATGTAATGTAGTTGATATTGCTATTGAATGAAATTTGTATTGGTATTAAGTATAGTCGGTATTGTATTATCATAGTTACTAAGATCAATAATACAATGCTAGTACCATAACGAGAACAAGTAACACATGATACCAGTGTTCAGACGAGACACGTATGAGAACACCTCATTAATTATTGTCACACATAAGATGACACATGAGCAAAATCTAAAGAAACTCATTATAAGGATTGAATATGAATAAAACAACAAGAACTTATTTTGCAAAAAAAAAAAAAAAAAAAAGAACTAAATGTCTACAAACTGAAATTTTAACCTGAAATAGTCGGTCATAAGGATTGAATATATATATATATATATATATATATATATATATATATATATATATATATATATATATATATAAAAGTTAAAAGACTTATTTTAATAGAAAAGAAAAAAAAAACAATAAGAAATTACAATACAAAAACTATGTTACCATTATAAGTCATTTTCCCTTATTTTTATGATATTGTAACTTTATTTCTTCATCTTTTTAGCCCTAGTGTCGACACTAACTTAAGTGTCTGGAAGCTAGTTTTTTTCATTAAATTTCTTCTATTAATTGGTTGGACATTCAATTTGAATGTGTTTAAATCTTTTGCACCCATAACACTCCCTTTGTTGTTATACAGTTGAGCACAAATACTATTTCTTTTCGTACATGTTAAAAGTTTGCAACTTACTAACTTAGTGTTAGTGGCTTATTTATTTCTTTCTTGTTTTCGATGTATCTCAAAGGTTCGAAGAGATGCAAGCAATCTTTTATGAGGAAATCCCTAAAAAACACTTTTTTAAAATTGTTTCTTCCACATTAAATCAAAACAAAGACTCATATATATTCATATCCACGTCAAGTTTATCAAGTGATATCTATACATCTAAAAATATATCATACATTTAAGTGTGTTCTTCTACACAAAATTTTACTAGTAATCTTCATCATCATAATCATTCCTGGATCTAAAGAACCTTCTAACGACAGCTGCCGCAGCACCAAGAAGCATAAACAGCACCAACGTATCAAACCCACCGCCGACTCCAACAGCCACACTAGGCCCAGGTGCAAAGTACGAAAACGGCGACCACCCCCAACCACCGTACCCATAACCGTATCCACCGACCAGTGGTGGCGCAACCCGTGGGTTGATGTAAATATTGGTTCTGCCACCACACAAATAAACATCAAATCACTTTGATATAGAGTATATATAACCACATGAAATTACCTTGAGTTATTGATTCTTGGTGAAGATGAACGAGGGGCCGATTGACTTGGGGCGGAACGGAACGCCTGACCACCGACACGGCCGCCGGATTTTGCTGCGAAAGCTGGATCGATTGATCCAAGTGTTAAGACCCCAGCTGCCATTGTTACTAAAGCAAGCTTCGCCAGTTGATTGTTGTCATTAACTCTGCAGGTTCATGATTTCCCACATACAAAAACTGTCAAATCAAACAAATTTAAGTGTAATCGAAGTGTTGAGAAATTGAAATTCCGGAGTACCTGGATAGAGATGACTCTGTGGGGTTTTGTGATGGAGATTTGGGGGATTTATTACACAAGATGATGATTGATTTTTTTGGGATTTTGGTTGATTTGTGGGGGGTAGAGAGAAGGGCGTTGGTGAAGAAGGTTTGGTGAGATGATGCTATTGACATGGTGAGGGTTTTGAATTTTGATTCTTGCAATAAGAGATCGAAATGGTTGCTCAAAGTTTGGTGCTTCTGGTTTTTACATTGTATGTTTTGTCTTCAGGCTTATCTATCTTATGATTCTACTGGCTCCACGTGGCAATTTTGTAATGGTTACTTCCAATTATTGTCCTTTGCCTCTAAAATTTCATTATACTCTAGACATTCCTGGATTAAAATTTCTTCTAGTGAATACTTCTTTATGGAAGTTCCTTTTGGCTTGTTTTCAGATCTAATAATTTGAAAGGTTAATATTACATTTTTATTAGATTTAGTCAATTTTCTTTTTTAGATAACTTGTCATTAAATTATCTTTAGTTGTTCAAAAATTATGGAGCAAATATTATTTAAATTTTCTTATTTCAAGTGAATAAAAAAAAAGTGTATGAACGATCAACGCGTGTTTATATCATTCGCTTTTAAGATCTTTGTTTTTTTTGTGTCGGATGGTATGGAGCTCATCAAAGGAGTCTAACAAATCATATTCTCATGTACCGGCGAGAATATATATGTATATTCTCACAAGTGATTATTCATATATGATATTATCTGTTCCGCCGTCCGCATATGCTGGAGCGCTTAAGCGGCAGATTTGTAATATGCGGAAATATACTTACATTTATATTTACATATGAATATTAAGTTCCTCCGTCGTGCTGGTACGTGGGAAGGTTTTACGGTAAAAAAAATATATGGCCCATATTTAATCTCGCGTTCTCAATTTTATAATTGTTATCAGTTGAAGCTTCTCATATATATATATATATATATATATATATATATATATATATATATATATATATATATATATATATATATATATATTGAGAAACTCATTTATTCGTGAGAAGTTGAGAATCTTTTTTATTGTAGATTTTTTTTAAAAAAATTATGCACCTTTAAAACATGCATATAAGAACTGTTTAAAAAACAATTCAAAAAATATGTATATATGAAATGTGCATATATACATATTATGTAATGCATATATATACAACAAAAATTTGCATATATATATATACACACTTTTTTTGAAACTTTTTTAAACAAAAGTTCTTATATATACAAGTTTTAGTGGCGTATAATTTTTTTTGAAAATAATCTATAGCAAAAAAAAAAGTTTTCGGATTCTCACAAATATATGAGTTTTCAAAATATCCTAACTCTCTCTCTCTCTCTCTCTCTATATATATATATATATATATATATATATATATATATATATATATATATATATATATATATATATATATATATATAATGTTAATCAAGTGGATATTTTATTGAAATGTTTCGTGGCTTAAGAGAGTAATTTATTATGTCTCATGGACATTTAGTCGCTAACCTATATTTTATATATGTTTCACCATTAAACTGTCTCATTTATTTAAAAACTACTATTATGACATGGTATGGTATGTAAATGTTGATTTGGCATCTATGTAGATGAGATGGATTTGTAAAATTGTGGACCTATATGTGGTATGTAAGTTATCCAACTTGCATCTCTTATGCATTAAATTTGAACGAACAATGTTCCAATAATATTGTTTTCTTCTATGTTCTCCAACTAAAATACAAAGAGGCATACTGAAATTCCATGGAATTGTCGTTTAACCTCTTGCATCATAACATAAATTTATAGTATAGATGTGTTACATTTGATTTGGCTTACCCTCTCGAATCAGTCTTCCATCTACAACTTTTTATTTTTGTTTTGAAGAATCTAAATAAAAAATGGAACATATTGATCCAAACCTAGAAATGAATGGCATCTCATTTGTAAAACCACTTACCTAGAAACATAAAACGAATGTAAAACCACTTGCCTACAAATAAATTTATCAAGAACCTACAAATGAACGGTATCACATTTGCACAAAAGATGCAGGTTAGATGGATTACACTTTGAATATAAGTCAATAGATGTCAAATGCCTTAAATCAGCATTTACCTATAATACATAGTTATAATGGTAGTTTTTAAATAGCTTGAGAAAGTATAATGGATTAATGGTTAGTTGTATACAAAAATTACTTTAGTGACTACATATGTATACAGTGCATAGTACACTACCCTCTTAAATCATTAACCATATCCATATAATTAACGTTTATTATTATTTTTTTTCTTAATAAGGAAGGTAACCGGCAAAACTTATAACATCTTTTAATGATAGTTTTTTAACTGCTTGTGTGAGTTTAATAGTAAATCGGTAAAAATAATTCAATGACTAATGCTTACATGAGGAATACTACAGTACCCTCTCAAGTGATTAAACCTTAATTTTATCCCCCATGTAACTTCCTCTTTCTAACAGTTTTCAATTTATATAAATTATCAGTTGCTGAATAAGTTATAGAAATTATTATTTGTACTTAATTTATTTATCCGATATATATATTTTGGGTTTTAAGATTTTAAACTATGGTTGACACAGGTACTTAAAATACAAATATCACAAATGTTAAGAGTAAAACTTGTAGATTACAAGTACCAATTTGCAAATTGGTTTTGTTCATTACATTGATTCATTCAAACAAGAAGAGAGAGCACATTACACATGCAAAACAGAGTATTAAAGGGAAAAAAGAAAAATAACTAAAACCGAAAATGTTTTAACTTTGCTTCATGGCTAACAAAGTATGAAGCGACCAAACACAAACCCTTTCGCAGGTATACTCACAAAGATAGATTTTTAAACACTCGAGGCTGCATTGCAGCACATAGTATGTCTCCCCCATGGTTTTAACATGGTCTTCTAGTTTTTGCCTCGATTCAGTAATAAGTTAAAAAAAAAAGAAACGTAAAAAACCGACCCTTTTTTTCCCTTATCATTAATCAAAACTTCCTCATACTGTATAATGTTGTTGAATTGTGTCAATATCAAGCCCCTTCAGTTTCACCACTGACTCCACGTGACCCTTGAGTGTCAGCACCTCCCGAAGCCTATATAAAAACCCCAACCGTTTCTTAACTTGTTTCACACATAATAAATAAATAATAAATAATAAATGTATGTATCTTTACCTTGCAACTTCAGCACGTCTTTTGGCCTGTTCAGCGATTTCAGAAAGTTCTCTGTAGCTGCTTTTCTCGTTAAAGATGTTTGAAGTCTCGGGTGCTTGAAGACCGTGTAAAGTCCTCTGAGCAAGAGCCCATTGAGCCTCTCTCTCCTCTCTTCCATAATCCTTCTTGGTCGTGAAAGCGGTCTATTCAAAACCACACAATAAAAAATGATTTAGTTTTATAAACTAATGACTAGTAATCTAGTCATGGACTACTATAGTCCAGACATGGACATGTCTGGACTATCCTAGTCCAGTCGACATGGACTACAGCTCACACAGCTGGACAAGTGGTAACAAAAGATTTGGTACCTTGTTGTCGAGCAAGTTGTTCCAGGCCTTGCCACTAAGGATATACCGGATGGCAAACTTCATGATGTCGAGAGGGAAATAGAAGACGAGACTGTAAATCCAGACAACACCAGCCCATTTCCACCCACAACCTTTGATTCTTGCGAAACTCCAATCCGCGTACACTGCTATTAAAGTGGCCACCTGGAACATATAAAAAAATATAAATATAAGTTTTTTAGAGGTACAAAATTTCACAATTAAAAAAAAATAGATTTTTTTTACCAATTGTGCGGCTAAGAAAGCGCCCATTAGTAGGAATCCAGGTCGTTCAACAAACGACCAACTGCGAGAGCGAGTCACAAAGATCAAAGCCTGGCTCACAATACTGACTTGTAAATATAAAGCAGCCATCATCTCGGTTTCACTAGTTCTCAGAGATTTCACTCCAAATTTATCCTGTGTTAAAAACACAAAAATCAGCCACAAAAATAAAAAAGGATAATTTGTTTGTTGGGCGTAAACTTTTTGGCCATTATGTAAATCAGGTACACAGTTGTCTGGAGCCCAATCCACATTGGAACTGGAGCTTCCACACTGTCTGCAAAGATATGAATTTTTATATTCTTACGGAGAAGAAATCGGTGTCTTTCATGATCCAGAAGAAGATAACGGTCATCAAAGCTAAGTAACCTCCAAGCACAATGCCAGTGGCAAAGATCTCTTTTAGTTTCCAGCTATCGGGTAATGGAGATGGCTTCACTCTATCCTTTGAGATTGTCATGATTGTCCCTATAATAATAATAATAATAATAATAATAAAGGAATCAGTAAGATAATTCGAGTGTTAGGTGTAATGTAATATATACGATAATTTAAATTAAAAAAAAAAAAAAAAAAAAAAAAACTCACCGTCGTTTAGAATTGCAATAATAAGAACCATGAAGGGAGAGAAGTCAAACTTCCATATCAAAGCAATGAACATGAATCCAAACTAGAAAAGATGTAAAATGGAATAAATTAGATTCGTTACTCTATATTCATAATAAAATGATTTTCAATTTTGAATATTTTGAATATAGTTCTTTTAACTTACCACGATACGGATAGTGATAGAAACTGCATAGATCTGCAAAAAGGATTAAAAAAAAAAAAAAAAAAAAAAACAATTTAGTAACTATGTATCGTTTTTTTTATTATCAAGTGAATAAATGTTGTTTTTTACTCACTGTGTAATTTTTCATTCTTTGGAAAATAGCTCTACTGGTAAGAACAGCACTAATGATAACACTAAGCCCAGGTTCAGTAAGCACGATGTCAGAAGCACCTCTTGCAGCATCTGTAGCATCAGCAACAGCGATTCCAATGTCAGCTTTTTTCAAAGCAGGAGCATCATTCACACCATCACCAGTCATTCCACAAATATGCTTCCTCTCTTGTAATTTCTTCACAATTTCATACTTGTGCTCTGTATATTCACAATCACATTCACAAATTTAGTGTTCGAGTAGATTTTTGAAAATAGGTTGCTATTATTGTGAAGACACTGACCAGGGAAGACTCCAGCGAATCCATCTGCTTTCTCAATCAACTCATCAATAGGAAGTGCAGCAATGGACTCATCTTTGTGTCCACCGAGTAAAGAAGAAGAAGGATACATGTTTGTTCCCATTCCAAGTCTTCTACCAGTTTCCTTAGCAATAGCAAGTTGATCACCTATAAAACAAATCAATATTACTTTAAATTTTTAAAATTTTAAAAAACAAAAGGTAAAAGGTGAAAAGTTTAAAGTTTACCTGTAATCATCTTGACATTTACACCGAGGTTTAGAGCTTGTCTAATGGTTTCAGCGCTGTCATGTCTTGGTGGATCAAAGAGAGACAACAATCCAACGAATTGCCATGGGCTTCCGGGGCTATCTTTAGACTTTTGGGGGACTTCCTGTCTTGCAACAGCCAATGAACGAAGACCACGTTCAGCGAATTTATCAATCATGGCGTGAACTTTCTTCTTCAAATCTTCTTTGCAAGCACAAAGGGTGAGGATTTGTTCAGGTGCACCTTTGCTAGCTCTATGCCAGTTGCCTTCACCATCGATGTAAGTCAAAGCAGTTCTTTTGTCTACAGGGTTAAACGGAAAGAAATGAACCTCTCTGATTCCAGCACGTGCTTCTTTAGGATCAGCTAGGGTTCCAACAATGGCAGCGTCAATGGCGTCCTGGTTTTCAGTCCTTGAAGCCCTAGCAGCTTCAAGCAACACCTGTTCCTTATCGATACCTTTCGCAAACACTTCGATTAAATTTTTATCGACTGAAAGTTTGTTAAGTGTTAGAGTTCCGGTTTTATCGGAACAAAGAACGTCCATTCCTGCCATTTCTTCAATGGCTGTCATTCTTTTGGTAATCGCGCCTTGTTGTGAAAGCCTGTGAGATCCGATAGCCATGGTGACGGAAAGAACAGTCGGCATAGCGATTGGGATTCCTCCGATGAGCAACACCAATAGATTGTCGATTCCTTGTCTGTACGGACGGTGTTGGATCGGGTACATGACGACGATTTCGATGGCCATTCCGACGGCGATGGAGCAGATGCAGAAGTTTCCGATTGAGGTAAGAACTTTCTGGAAATGTCCGACTTGGTTTGTGCTGTCGACGAGATGTGCGGCTTTTCCGAAGAAGGTGTGGACTCCGGTGGCGATGACGACGGCTTCGAGTTCACCTTGCTTGCAGGTTGAACCGGAGAAGACTTCATCGTAGGGGTTTTTCGTCACCGGAAGGGATTCTCCGGTAAGTGCGGATTGATCGATTTTTAAAGGATCTCCTTCGAGAAGACGAGCGTCGGCGGGGACGATGTCACCGAGCTTGATGCTGATAATGTCTCCGGGAACCAAAATCGCCGCTTCTTGTTCACTCCATCGACCATCTCTCAAAACCTGAGACAAAATTGATATAAGATTATATGATTCTGTTATATTTAATAATTTTTTTAATTAAAATTTTGAAAGTAGAATGTTATAATAGGAAAAAAAAAACGAAGGAAATTAAATTATTACCTTGGTTTTAGGAGCAAGACCAGCCATAAGTGCAGCAGCAGCATTTCCGGCGTTGTTTTCTTCAATGAAACTGATGGTGGAGTTGATAACAAGGAGGCAGACAATACCAATGAAATCTTGATAATCCGGTGGCTTTCCACCGCCATTAGCAAGTGCAATTGCCATTATAGCTGCAGCCTCCATAACCCATGATAGTGGATTCCACATAAACCCAAGAAACTTGAGGAACTTGCTCTCCTGTAAAGTCAAAAAAACAAAATGTTATTATACATTACACAATTATTTAAAAAAAAAATAGATTTGGATGTAAAGTATATTACCCTCTTTTCCTCCAATTTGTTGGGTCCGAAAATTTCAAGCCTCTGGGCTCCTTCATCTGAACTCAAACCTTCGCGGTTACATTTTAACTGCTCAAACACCTCCTCGATCGGTACCTTTTCCTGTAGTAGTATAAAAATACATGATAAGGTTTTGTTTGACAGATTAACTAAAAAACTAGCTTTTAATTAAAAAACTAGTCGGTAGGTGATAAGTTAAGTATTTATGACTTAAATGAAGTTATTAGCGGTCTTTCTGTTGAAAAAAAATTTATTTTGTTTAACAGATTAACTGAAAAGCTAGTTTTAAACAAAAAAAAAACTAGTTGGGATGTGATAAGTTAAGTATTTATGACTTAAATGAAGTTATTAGCGGTCTTCTGTTGAAAAAAGTTGTTAAAAAAAATGAAAATGTAAGCGATATTTTGAAATTTGTTTTTTTAAGTGAAATAATATTATATTTTTTGGACTGAATAATTATATTATTAGAAAATTATTATCAAGTCATAGATGAATATATACATATTTTTTCTTTCCAATACTATAACTAACATATTTGAAAAAAAAAAAATAATAATGATGTCAATAAGATAGTTATACAGATCTATTAATACGGAGATGTATAACTAAAATAATAGGAAACATCAGAACATGATGTTGAATAACGCAAGTTGACTTTCCACTAACACAAAGGGTTGGGTCGGACCCACACACGACGAAGGTGCCAATTTTCATCGAAAGTTTATTCACCTCTATTTATTAATATATCTTTAAATATATATCTACCAATCAACAAAGGCACGTTATTCAAAAAAGAAAAAGTCCAAACTTATTATTAATTAATTATTAGTATATATAAAGTAAAAGTGAAGCATGGTCCATGACTATATAAGCACCATTTTTCTTTTAATTTTGAGTAGTCGTCACATTTGATTTTTAGAGTCTACGATTATGAAATCTAAACTTATTATTAATAGATACCAAAGTCATAAAATATATGTGGCATGAGTTAAGCCTTATATAGTTGACATGTTAGGTATTTTTATTTTTTGTATATAATTAATATGGTAGACAATATATATCTATGTCGTTATCTTGAGGTATTAATTAGTCACTAAACACCCATTTTGAATTATAAGCAAAACATTAATTATATGAGATGCAATCACCAAAAACTGCTTGACTTGGAATTTTAAAATAAATTATATAATTTATAAGGATATTTTTATTTTAAATAATATAGAATATTGTAATAAATATAATTATTCTTGTAGAAAAAAAAAAGTCAGCAATTAAGAATAAATCCAAGAAAATGCGTGAGGTACTGTTCGTTTGTGAAAGGTGCTTACAAAAGTGAAACAGTCAAACTAAAAAAATCATCGCAATGGACAAAATAAAGTTTCAGACTTTTACGTACCACGGAGTATGCAAAATATATTCTCTCTTTAATATAACTTTTTTTTATATAGTTAATTTGAATCCTAATATTCCTTAGATTAAATATTGCAAATTTTTTAGACAACTCAAAACAGATTTGTATTACTATTAATATATAATCAACTTTTTTATTACTATCAATCACGACTAGCTGAAAAGCGTCAGCTAACTCATAACAGGAAATATTCCAATTAATTTGTTTTAGAAAACAATTGAATTACTATTAGGCTTTTAGCAAATGTATTAAAGTCAAATTTAGAACATATTAAATGTTGTTTAGATTTTAGTGTAATCAAATTAATGAATACCACACATTGCTATTGTTGACAACTAAAGGTTCATTCTTGTATGCTATGCCAGAATTGTTGTACCTTAAGGTACTTGTTTTTTTCTAAAGATATTTACTTTGTAAGATTATTTTAGTTGTACTTAAGGCACTAAAGGATGTACTTTTCACCTTTTTGGGTAAAAGGAAAATAGTCAACTGTCAATTAATGGATAAATAAAATTGGATTCACCAAGATGCAAGGATAAAGGATTCCCCCTTGAATCCAGTGAAATCAATTCCCTAAAATGTGGCGATTTTAACAAGGATGATCTTTAATCTTTAATCTACAAGAGCAATCAAAAGGTTTTCCCTAAAATCCCGAAAGGAGTAAAATCAAATCTCTGTTCTTAGAAAAAGAATTATTAAATATTTAGATCGATTAAAACGTACGGAAGTAAAATGATTCTGATGAAAACACAAGATGAAACAAAATGATGAGGAATAATTATGGAATAGCTGGAGTATCGAATCAATGTAAATAATTGATTAAAGAAATCAAATAATTAAGAAAACAGACATAGAGACAACTAATTTGTCGATTAGCATTAAAATATACAGAATCATTAAATTGATCTGTAATTGGTATTAAACAATGAAAAATAACCGGCAAATCAGGTTGATTGTTTGCGAAGGAAAGTTATCACATGCAAAAACTCAACATATCAATAAAAAAATCTACCAAAAACTAAAATCACGGTGTTTTGGAGATTCAAATTAACATGCTGTTATAGATGTTCAATGATTTTGAATCGAAATTGTAACTGAAAGAGATCTAATGATTCTCAATCGATATCTGATTAGAGCTAACAGATTTTTAGAGTTAAGGAAGAAGGAAGGGAATAAGAGAAAGGCTTATATACCAGATCGACGGTTTCATTTTTGATTCCTTCCAAGCTAAGCGCCATATCACCACCCATCTTCGACATCAATGAACGACAGCAGCAAAATCACGGCAGGAACTGCAATTCGATTGGTGAAATTAATGGATGAAAACGAACACCGGCGCTGCCAGCATCAATGCTAATAATAATGAGCCCCAAGGGGAAAATCTGCGGAGAGAGAGGAGAGAGAAGTGTTTGTGTGAGGAAGGGGCTCTTCACCTGAGTGATATAAGAACAGGAGCATCTCTTTATACTTCACCACACACCCCCTCCCCGAAGTCACCCCTTCCATTTATTTATTATTATTTTCAACTCAAATTATTTACTACTATTATAACATTAAAAAAAATTAAAAAAATCAACATATTTATATACATTCCTTAACTGAAAATCATGAGTCTAATAGGATTTGTATATGAAGCTTAATTTACATTTGGAACATCATTATTAGAATTAGATTATAAGGTAAAATTGAGTTTTCTAGTTAAATAAAATAACTATTTGAGGTCTTTCATATATATATATATATATATATATATATATATATATATATATATATATATATATATATATATATATATATATATATATAAAATCACAGATGTATATGTAAATGCAGAAACTATTACGTATTTGCACATGCAGTCGTAACAACCTATGGTATCATGGTATCATAATATGAGTAGTTGCAATGCGTGATGCTCCTTAAATGTATAAGAGGGGGGGGGGGGGATATTCTATTAAACAATAACAATTCCGCATTGTAGAAACATGATTTCCTCTAATTAGAAAAATATGTTTCGTAGGCTTTGAACCCGTATAAATATGGATATTTGTTATCCATCTATCCAATATTTAATGGCATTGCATTCACCATCAATTGGGTTATGTAACCATATATTACATGTTAAATTAGCAGTTAAGATGAATGACATATCCACTCTAAAAGTAATGTACTCATAATAAAAGATGGAACTAGAAAGTAGGTAAATTAAGATGTGTCGCATAGGAAATTTTGTTATGACTTTCAAAACTTACGGAGATGATAAAACTAGAAACAACCTCTTTATAAAAAATATTCCAAAACTAAGACTAAAGGTAGAGGATATGTGATCCTAAAGATGACATTCGATAAATACCTTAAGTTGACCAACGTTTTGTACATGTCGGAGATTTAGAAGAGTTTTGTGTTTGCGATTTTTCTTGAAAAGTTTGGTTTTTTCATGTATTTGAGTCGGATATTCCATTAAATGAGAACAATTACGCATTGTAAAAACATGATTTTCTCTAATTAGAAAAATATGTTTTGTCGGCTTTGAACACGTATACATATGGATATTTGTCATCCATCTATCCAATACTTAATGGTATTGCATTCACCATTAATTGGGTTATGTAACCCTATATTACATGTTAAATTAGCAGTTAAGATGAATGACATATTGACTCTAAAAGTAATGTACTCATAATAAAAGATGGAACTAGAAAATAGGGAAATTAAGGTGTGTCACATAGGAAATTTTGTTATGACTTTTCAATACTTGCAGCGATGATAAAACTAGAAACAACCTCCTCATAAAAAAATTCCAAAACTAAGACCAAAGTGGAGGATATGTGATCGTAAAGATGACATTCGATAAATACCTTAAGTTGACCAACGTCTTGTACATGTCGGAGATTTAGAAGAGTTTTGTGTTTGTGAGTTTTCTTGAAAAGTTTGGTTTTTTCATGTATTTGAGTCGGATATTCCATTAAACGATAACAATTACGCATTATAAAAACATGATTTTCTCTAATTAGAAAAATATGTTTTGTCGGCTTTGAACACGTATACATATGGATATTTGTTATCCATCTATCCAATATTTAATGGCATTGCATTCACCATTAATTGGGTTATGTAACCATATATTACATGTTAAATTGGCAGTTACGATGAATGACATATCGACTCTAAAAGTAATGTACTCATAATAAAAGATGGAACCAGAAAATAGGGAAATTAAGGTGTGTCACATAGGAAATTTTGTTGTGACTTTTCAATACTTGCGGCGATGATAAAATTAGAAACAACTTCTTCAGAAAAAAAAATTCCAAAACTAAGACCAAATGTGGACGATATGTGATCGTAAAGATAATATTCGATAAATACCTTAAGTTGACCAACGTCTTGTACATGTCGGAGATTTAGAAGAGTTTTGTGTTTGTGAGTTTTCTTGAAAAGTTTGGTTTTTCATGTATTTGAGTCGGATATTCCATTAAACAATAACAATTACGCATTATAAAAACATGAATTTCTCTAATTAGAAATATATGTTTTGTCGGCTTTGAACACGTATACATATGGATATTTGTTATCCATCTATCCAATATTTAATTGCATTGCATTCATCATTAATTGGGTTATGTAACCATATATTACATGTTAAATTGACAGTTAAGATGAATGACATATCGACTCTAAAAGTAATGTACTCATAATAAAAGATGGAACCAGAAAATAGGGAAACTAAGGTCTGTCACGTAGGAAATTTTGTTATGACTTTTCAATACTTGCGGCGATGATAAAACTAGAAACAACTTCTTCATAAAAAAAAATTCAAACTAAGACCAAAGGTGGAGGATATGTGATCGTAAAGATGACATTCGATAAATACCTTAAGTTGACCAATGTCTTGTACATGACGGAGATTTAGAAGAGTTTTGTGTTTGTGGGTTTTCTTGAAAAGTTTGGTTTTTTCATGTATTTGAGGCGGATAAATTTGTATTGTACGAACATGGAATGTTTGTTGGTAAGTTTATGCCCTTGGTGCTATGTATATGTTGAATGGAATGGTTATCGGGAATAATAATATTGAAACAAGAACTATTTTAGTTTGCATGCTCGAGTCTTCAAACATGTGACATTGTTGACTTGGCCACATTAAGTTTAATTCCTTGTGACCTTTAACTTAATTAATTTGCCTATTATAACATCTTGTTTCCTTTCGTTTCTTTTTTCAGGGTCGTGGGTCGGAAGTCAATTGTATAAAGGCTTTGGGCCTTAA
The DNA here is from genome assembly GCF_052849685.1 of Lactuca virosa. Lineage (NCBI taxonomy): Eukaryota > Viridiplantae > Streptophyta > Magnoliopsida > Asterales > Asteraceae > Lactuca > Lactuca virosa. The sequence continues at coordinate 262,875,723 of NC_136430.1, forward strand.
GGAAGCAAAGTTTTGTCCTTGTTGGAGGAGGTAATGATGGTTAAGAGATTTACCCCTTTAATTGTGTTTTGGGCCGAAGGGTAGAAAAGGAAAAGTCATAGGTCGGGTTCTTGCATGAAATATGGATTTTTGTTTGAGATGTTTTTAGTGCAAGATATTTAGATAATGTTGTGCGGCTCTTCAATACCTTTCCGTGAATATAAAGATCGTCAAAAATGGAGTTGGAATGAAGAAGTTATGATTGTTAGAAGTTAAAAGGGTTTTGGGTTTAGCCTAGTACGTTGGGCGTACAGGGTGTACGTTGGGCATATTAGGAAAGGATGATCGCGGATATTCAACCTGGTACGCTGGGTGTACCAGGAGTACGTTGGGCGTACGCGATCAGAACCCAAACCCTAATTTCGGGGTTTTAAGCGCTATTTAAGCTCCTTAACTTTCTCAAACCCTTTCCGTTCTCAGCCTCCACCTCTGCAACGTCCTCCCTTGAAACCTTAACCCTAGTTTGAGCCTTGTGAGCAAAATAAGGTGTTTTAAGTGCTTTGGAGTGTTCTTGGTGCATCTTGGTGAAGAAGGAGCTCATTGGAGAAGTGTTGGTTGCATTGGAGCTTGTAGATCCAGACCTTGTTCACCTTGATCTTTCTTTTGGATGTGTAAAGCTTGAATCTAGATGATACATTTGTTAAATCAAGCTAGTTTTGGGTGTTATGAGCTTTTGGTCATTTTAGTGCATAAAGTTTAGATCTTGAAAGTTTGTGACCTTGTTATGGATAAAGTTGGAAACTTTATCCATCTAAGCATCATATTGATTCAGATCTGAAGGTTGGAGACATGGACTTAATGGATTAAGTTTAAAGAGATGCACTTTTGGTCCCTTTGAGACTTAAAGACTAGATCTTGGTTGTTTGGACCATCCTAATGGATAAAGTTGGAGACTTTATCCATTATGGAGCTATTAGGAACTATAAAAATGTGATCTTGGTCCTTCTATCCCTTCACATGAGCAAGCAGTGAAGAAGGGAGCGTATCGCAGTGTTTCAAGGTTCTTCGATTCAGGTGATTTTTCATCACTGTACTTGTGGGTCGAAGGCACCAATGCTGGCCCACTAAATTATGTATCCTGGTATATATGATGTTGTTATGTTGTGATGATCTGTTAGATTTGTATCCTGGTATATAGGATGTTGTTGTGTTGTAGTGTTCTGCTAAATCTGTGTATATATCCTTATATGATAGGATGTTGTAGTAGTGGTATGCTGGTTAGAGTGCTAGTAGACTAGTTATCATCTTGTGGAGTGCCCTAAGGGTTGTATGTAGTCCTATAGGATAACCTGAGAACTCTTGATCTAGTCTTTCTTTCCTGTTCCTTGTTTGGTTGTGGCTCTAGTGTAAGATCATCTGTTTAGGTGGCTATCTCACCTCTGGTTACTTATGGTTATGCACTTCATGGAGGTTAGCTGGTATCAGGACAGTGTGTTGTGAGAGGACTAGTAGGCGGTAGTGAGTTGTATGATTGATGTTTGCATGTATTATGTGCCTACTTGATCCTTGATTATTTATATGTCAACATATGGTGGGAGTAGGTTGAGGCGGTCATGCTCTGTGCGGAAGCCAACAAACCTGGGAGTAACCCATACATAAGTTGTGGGCCCGAAATGCAAGCCAAACTTATCTTGTGGGCTCGGGAGCAAGCCAAACATAAGTTGTGGGCCCAAGAGGCAAACCAGACTGATGTTGTGGGCTCGGGAGTAAGCCATACATGAGTTGTAGGCCGGTAAGCAAGTCAGAGTCATGCTAAGGACTCAGGGGTAATCCAGTATGTTAGATGTGGACCCATTATACATGTTGTTATATGTTTGTGCGGTGGTATTTTGGGGGAAGTTCATTAAGATTTGTGCTTACCCAGTTGTTTATGTTTTTCAAGTTTTATCGGTGATCGTGGGAAGGCGAAGGCGAGACTGTACACACTCATCAGCAGTATTGTGGATTCCACATTTCTTATATTATTCTGATTTTCAATAAATGTACTTTGGAATAAACGGTTTTCTTAATAATGGATTTATAATTAGGAAGTTTTACTTTAATAAAAATGAAAATTTTTTGTTGGGAAAATGGGATGTTACACCTACATTCCAGTCTGACATAAATTACAAGTGTAAAACATGTATTAAAGCCAAAATAACAGGATTGTTGTTTTCCATCAAATGAAAGAAAAACCATCCCACTTAATCTAGTTCACAAAGATGGGTGTGATCTAAAAATTAATCATTATGAGAGGTGGCAACAAGTACTTCATTATGTTTATTGATGATATCATAAAATATTTGAATATGTACTTACTTAAGTAAATAAGAAACAATATATAAATTTTTCTTATATATACATGAAGATGAGAATCAACTAAACAAGAAAATTTAAGAGTTATAAAGTGGCAGAAAAGTTAAATATGTATAACCATTTGCTGAATTTTTTATACTTAAGTTGGAATATGACACAATTTCATTAATCCATATTCACCTCATCAAAATGGTATTGTTGAACAAGAAAACCATGGATTGAAAGAATTGGTGAAAGTTATGTTAACAAGTTCTATGTTAAGCCAGAACGAGGAAACTATATGTAAGCTTGTTTTCTTCAAATTAAGATAACTCTTGAGAAAAGGGAAGAAACTCCTTCTAAGTGATGCTTTGTGATAACCAAAGTGAATTTCACTACAAAGAATTAAGGGTTTCACAATAAAAAAAAACATTCTCAAATAAGATACCATTTATCATAAAAATAACAAGTGATGGTATTGTGCTTGAGGAAGATCATTTGTACAAAGAATCTGAAAGATATGTTTACAAAATCAATAACGATAGAGAAGTTAAACCTATGTTCGAATTCAATTGGAATTCCATATTATTTGGAAAGAAGGTGCAAGCAAAAGAGAAAGATGGGGTTAAAGAGTGCGGGTGACAACACATTGGTTGATCAGCCTACAATTGAGAAATTATTGAGTTGTGGAGTCTGATATGTCATTTAACCTCATTACATGATCAAAATTGTACTCACTTCCCACTCAAGTTCAATCATCGATGACGATGTCAAACCATTAGCTTGGGGAAGGTAACCCATTCATTTTTCAATATTTTAGCATGCATTTTGTTTTGAAAAAGTAATTGACAAAAGAAAATCTTTTTCTTGCATACTTTCAAACAAAAAACACAAAAATAATTCCTTTTTATCACTCTTTTTGCAACATATATATATATATATATATATATATATATATATATATATATATATATATTCTTGTACTCTTTTCTTTTTTATTTTTAGCATCACATTGAATAAAAAATTCATATTTTCTTTTTTGTATTTTTATATCTTTTTCAAAAAAATTCAAAAAAAAAAATCCCCCAAAAACATTTTTATTTCTTTTCTAAGAAAAAAAAATCCAAGAAAAATTAAAACTTTAAAGTTCCAAAAATATTCTCGTTTTCAATTTAAAATTTTCTTTTATTTTTGACTAGTTGTGAGACTAATTTATTACATGAGTTAATTTAAAAATTAAATATAATGGTCAAAATATTTGATAACTTTGAATTTATAAGAAAATAAAAAAATTAATGAATTATTATAATAAAAATATTTTTTATCTTTTAAATTTGAACAAATAATTTAAATAAATAAACATAAGAAACTAATGATTTTTAATTTTGAGAATTTTGAAATTAAAATGTAAGTTGATTAATGAAATTGATATCCATTTATTAATACATTTATTGCAATTATTACATTAACATATTATGTGGAATTTAATAAAATAGAAAAACTCATAAAATAACATGTGCAAAAGAAATTAATTCAAAATAACCACAAAATGACATTTGACAAATTGAATTAGAGTATAACAAGCGACAAAAAAATCATTTATTAAAGTATTAGAGTAGAAGTAAATTTTTTTAATAATATAGTTAGTTTTTAAGACTCACTATTAATACATGAACTAGATGGTTTAAACCCTACTACACATTTATTTTCTATAACCAATCAGATTGGACTCTCCTTTTGTATTGAATGTGATCCGTTAAGACAACCAATTAGAGTGGACACCCTTTTGTATGGAATGTGGTTCGTTAAGAAAGAGCATGACTAATATGAATGTCATGGAAATTGGAACTTTAGGTGTAGAATTGTATCTTAAAATTAAAACGTGGTATTGATTTTTGTGGGGGGTTTTAGCTATTTTAGCAAAAATGGATAAACACTAAATAGTTTTCTATGTCGAAATGCCTCATAAATGAAAATAAATACCAGTCACTAATTTTTGACATTTTATTTTATCGGGAAAAAAAACTCGAATGTATCAAAATTTCGTGAAATTTTATTCTCTATAAATAAGCATTCAAACGGATATACATTTTCTAACTTAAAAACATTTTTTTTTAAATTCATTTCCTATTCATATATTTTATTCACATAAGGTGTATCATATTTATATTAAAACTTTTTTTATTCATGTGTGAATAAATCATGAATGTATCTGATTTATTTATATGTAAATAAAGAAGAGTTTAAACATAAATCTGATATACGGTTTACTCACATATAAATAAAATGTATGAAGAGATTTGATATATAAAAAAATTGTATTTTATATAAAAAACTTCTATCAATATGAATGTCGATTAATAAAAAATAAAATATTATAAATTTTTATATATTTGGAATTTTTTTATAAACATAGTATTATAAATAGGACGACTAACATTCATTCTCATATATATATATATATATATATATATATATATATATATATATATATATATATATATGCTTAGGTTATTTTGTTTTTACTAATTATTGTGTACAGAATGCAATGGACCACAAATGGAATAGAATCAATGATCATGATCTGAGAGTATATGATATTACAATAGGGTAACATGTATCATATAATCACACAAATTTCAGCATAAGGGTATTTTGGACAATTAACTATATTTAAAAAATGAAATTTTCGGATTGTTAGGGATAATTAATACTCCTATTTTTAAAAATCTGGATTTTTTAAATTAATTCAATTTAATTCTAAACATAATTTGTAAACATAACCGATTTTATTCCGTCAGAATGTTTTTTTTGTTAGAATGATGTTCTTTTAGATTTTTATTCTATTAGAATATTAATGAAGAATAACAGAATTCTTGAACTCTCAGTTGAAGAATAACAACATTTTAATATTTTTATATACATTCGAACTTAAGTACAACTTCATACATATTCTTACATACTAATAGTTTTATACATTTTAATATATTTATACACATTCTAAAAGAATATCATAAAAAATCAGCATTCTTGAATATACAATTAATGAATAAATACAAGTGTAATTCTTAAAAAATAAGAACATTCTTAAACTGTGTGTGTGATCAATCTTTGACTCATTCTTCAAGTCATTCTTATCATGTCTTCAAGCCATTCTTCCGACCATTCCTATCACAAATGCAACAAAAACTATGAATGGTTAAAAGCATGTTACTTGCAATTCCTATCAATTTATACATTCTGGCAGAATACATAGAATACATTCTGACAGAATACATATAATACATTCTGGCAGAATACATAGAATACATTCTAACAGAATTCATTGCATACAACTATTTTCTTATTCCAGTAAAATAGTAAACAACACACATATGCAAAATCCATTGCAATTTGCAAGCAAAATCCACTTTTCCAAAACTCAATCAAACAATATGAATCATGTAGGAACAAGAAATGAAAAATCTATCTAATCTAATTTCATACCAACAATAAAAGAGCGTGAAATGGGATTGAAGAAATCGAATGCAATTCCAAATTTAATCCAAAACAGCTAGCATCAACCTGTTGTTATGAAAAGGGCATCCAAACCAATCTAAATTAAGTTATATAGTTCTGAAAAGAATAAGGAACAATGCAAAGTAACAACATTAAAGATTATTAACTATTTTTTTATTAAGGCGTTTTATCGAACACATGGAGGCCATGGCAGAATGTTATTATTTGTAAACGAAAATTCCAAATCAATAATGATTTTGGAAAGTTTTGATGTCTAATTTAATGTAAAGCGGGATAGAATTGAGTTTATAACAATATCATCTAGGTAAAGAAAAAAAAGAGATGTTACTTTGTTACCTCAAATTAAGAACAAGATTCATGATTCCATTGGTTGCTGACAAAATTTCAGTAGCCCATTACAAATATTCACCATTAAACTCAAGCTTGAGATTCGCTGAATGAACATGGGAGTGATTTTCGCGGTAGTAGGCATCTTGTGTATTACCGATTAACTCATCAAGGACAAACTTTTGACAGTGGCCGATTGTGAAGATGATCATGTCTAGAATTTTGCAAGAGATCACCTTATCTTTTTCCGAAGGTTGTGGTGTCGGTGTACGGAGGCAAGTGCGGACGTATTCCGGAGATGAAAGCATGTGTACGGACTGTGACCAGGGAAGACGAAGAAGTAGACAAAGAAGCAGTATGTATCGATGATGCTGAACAATTGTGATGTCGGCCGATGATTTTGTAGGGTTTCAAAATTGATTAACCTAATTTAAATGGATATTAAATGTTCTGAATATTTTCTATAATTAAATATGGTATAGATTACTATTATACCATTAAACAATTTATTAATTATTTAATTTTTTGCTAATTTGTGATTGGTGCATTCATGCACACAATAATTGTCAAAAACATTTGAACCTAACTCTCTCTCTCTCTCTCTCTCTCTCTATATATATATATATATATATATATATATATATATATATATATATATATTATAGCATTGTTTTGGTGACTTAGTTATTTTTGTTTCTTATAAATGAGTTATGTTACGGAGATTAAGAATGATAATTTTATTTTTATTTTAGTTTAAAAGTTTGTTTTTAAATTAAATTTTATCTCTAAGTTTATTTCTACTTAATTTTTGAAGTTGTTTTTAGCTTTTGTTCAAGTTAATTGTTTGTTTGAAGTTTGTTTTAGTCATGTTGCATTTTCGTTTCAAGTTCATTTAGGTTCTGTTTAAATGTTAGTTTATGTTCATCCTACTCATTTACTTTTATCCGGTTTGTTCTAATTTTTTTATTTCTTAAGACCAATGAAAGGTTCAACATATAGAAGATTTGTAATCATTTAGCATGTTTATTTTATGCAAATATGTTGCATTTAGTCATCATAATTCATGAATTTTTACATATTTGGGATGATTTTATGTAAATGGTGGAACTTTTTTATTTTCATATTGTTTTATTGGATTTTCAGGTGATTGCTTTACGGGAAACTAGGAAGTAGTTGGTCGAATTTCATGAAGATCGAAGTTCAACGTAATATTTGAAATTTTGAAGAATCCAAGTAAGCAAAAGTTACTCAGATGAATGAACATTGGTATTAAACATTACTCGGCCGAATTGTGCCTGCAAACAAAGAAACTCGATACGGGATTCCACTCAACTATGTGGAAAATTCCTTCACAAATTCGACTTAACTTAGTCGACTAGTTATGTGGCGTGCAAAATTTTTCCAGCCTAAATATAAGAACCTTAATTTATTTTCTCAGCATATATTATTTTTAAAGTAGGGAGACGACTTTTGGAGCAAGGAGAAGCTGACGAACTTATTTTGGAGTTGTTGGGTATTCTTATTTTGTTTAATTCACAACAACAATTGTTGATTCATACTTCGATTCATGTTTTTAGCCATGAATGGCTAAAAACCTTTTTATTCCTTTTCTAGTTCTTAATTGCTATATGTGTGATTGATTCTATTGGGTTGATGTTTTAGACTTCATTTCTAACCAACTAATAATTTTTTGTTTTAATAAAGTAATTAAATTATGTTTCTTCATAAAATCGACATCTATTGATTTAATTTATAGTAAAGTTAGTTCATTTATGAAATCATTAATTGTTTTAGTTGACACACGTAACAAACGAAGATTACCTGTAACATCTTGTTTTTATGGCTAATTAAAATTTTAGTTAAATAAATAAAAAATAATTAAAAAAGCATAGATTAAATAATAATTTTAAGAATTTTGATAATATTTGTTGATAAATAATCAAATAAAAATAGACAAGATGGACTTAAGTGGAAATATACAAAGAATGATCAATATCATCAAATAGGAAAACTTGTAAGGTTAAGTGTTGGCCTAGTTAGTGACCATTTAGTCAATAAAAGATGATCAAGGGGGTTTTATGAGAAAATAGAAATTTCATCAAGAAGTTAGTGGAAATGGTGTCAAAGTCCTGAATTAAAAGGGACTAATTTTGCCATAGATTGAAAATAAGAGAGTATCTAGCGTGGGTTCTCCCCATTTGGGGAGAAACACAACTTGGATAAGGGAATGATATTTCATGGATGATTTCTCATGCTTCAATGGAGATCTGGAGTAAAATTATTAGAGAATAAGCTAGAACTTGAAGATAACGGTCCATCATATAGCTTAGAAGGAAGAAACTCTCCCTTTATTTACTAAATATCAATCTAGGGTTTGGATTTAGTTCCAAAATCCGAAATTAGATATTCATATGTTGTCAATGGTTTAATCTAGTGTTAATTCTAACATATGAACTCCTAAAATCCATGATATCTAACCCTAATTAATTATTGTGGAGTTCAGTAAGGATTTGAGGTTTTGGAAGTTCTATCCATGATGTGATTATAAGTACTTCATCTTGATTGATTTTGGTGAAAAAATTAGTTTTTTTCAATGGTTTAAAAACAAATCTTAAGTTATATATTCATAATTCACCATGATACTCATTAATTAGATTCACAAACTGAGTATAAACTTGATATATGGCTTCATTGGAAGTTTATGAGATTTTGAAGATGATTCCAATGTTTTGATTCAATTATTTGTGGAAATTATCATACATTGGACAACTAGATCATGTAGATGTTTGGTTTATTGAGGGATGGTGGATGGAAATGGTTTTGAAAGTTAATTGAAAATAAATGTTGTAAATATTAGATTATTAGGGATCTAAAGGTCACAATGGCGCACAGCTGAAGTAATAACATCATAAACCAAAAGACGGATCCATGTTCAACCAAGTCAATTGCAAATAAAAACATAATAGAAGGAAATAAAAAATACCCTTGTAGTGCTTTAAAACCCTCATAGGTCTTGATGGAGAGAGTTCTAAGAGCCTAAAATAGAGCTCCTATTTCGTAGTCACACCCAAGAAAATATCCAACAAATTTTGACACCACCAGATCCGACAAACACCTTGAATCTCGAAAACAAAAGTTGACTTGCAACGAAGCACGTCGTGCAAGAAGGCAGACGAGCCACACTAAAATTGAATCCGAATGGTTTCGAGAAAACTAGGGTTGTGACGAATTTCATGTGGTTTCAACACCTTTAAATGTCATCCATACACCCTATTTGTAGGGTTGAGATTCGGGTTTCCATAAAGTGGTTGCTTAGTCGCTAAACAACTATCTTTCACTTAAAGCCCTTAGGAATTTACATGTTTCCATTAATTTATTAATCTCTAATAAATTAATAAACTAAATCCTTTTATTTCTCTTTTGTCAAATATTGCTTAAATATTTCTTGCATATAACCCAAAAGGAACCTAGTGTTAATTGTAATATTACATACTTATTGTAACGGTAGGCACTATCTTCCAACAACTCCTACTTGCATAAGTCACCAACAACCATATGGTCTAATAATATTCACTAGTAGTAAGTAGAGAGTGTTCCATCTAATGAACCTACCATACTCATAACTCTGAGTTGTGATGCAACCCTTAGGAAAGTGATGAAATATTCATTTTCTCTTCATGATATCTATATGAACGTGAGATATGGAAATATTGTTGGATTAGGTGTCTAAGCCCATAACTATTTTGGTATGTACTTGACCCGATTGTGAGCATGTTCCTTTTGGGTTGCCTTCACCATAGCAACTGATAGGATGGACTGAGGAGAAAGATGATTAATTATGATTTATTATTATATTATGTGAATAATATATTAAAAGAGAAATCATATTGTTTAATTAATATTAGTCAAGAATTATTAAGAATTAATTTGTGGCTAAAAGAGATTAATTAAATAAAGGGGACTGATTGTGTAATTATAAGATAGTTGCATAAATGGGCTAATGGACTCCATAGAAGTTGGAGTGGACGAAATCTATGGGGAAACCCATTAGAATTCGTCCAAGACTTCTAAGGAGGGAGTCCATGGGCTGCTTAGGGCCTAAGCAGTCAGATTAGGGTTTCCTGGTTGAAAACCCTAATAGCCTAACTATATAAGAAACCCCTAAGGCCCCAAAAACGTATGGAAGTGATCCCTAAGGGTTCTTGGTCGCTTTTGGTGCTCCTCCTCCTTCTCCTAGGTCATCTTGTTGCTCATGGTGTTTGTGACTCCATTAGAGGTGCAACATTTGAGGCACTAAGCTTTCAAAGGTCAAGATCAAGAGGAATTGAGATTGTTATTACTACATAACAATCAAGGTAATGTTTCTAACCCTAATCATATGAGATTTTCAGATTTGTATGCTAGTCAGTTAGGGTTAATTGCTTTGGTAATCAATGTTGTATGTTTATTAGAAAAACCTAGATAAAGAAATTAGGGTTGCATGAACACCATAGGAATGATGTTATGCTCATAATCCAACAGTGGTATCAGAGCCTAGGTCGTTTTTCTAGTTGAATAGATGCAAAAGTGAACTGCTAAAGGATCAAAAAGTCGAATTTTTGCTATCTGCGCCGCCGACTCGACGAGTCCATCAGTGGACTCAGCGAGTAGCCTGAACTCGGCGAGTCCATCAGTGGACTCGGCGAGTCCAGGGTGCTGTTGACGGGATTTTCGATTTTTTGACCAGATTTTGTTGAGGATAATTGCCAAAACTCGTTTTTCTTGCCAAAATCCGATTTTTTAAGTTTGGAATGGTTTACCTCATCAAAATTGATGGATTTGGTTAAATATGGATAATATAGGATTATTATTAGTCAAATATTTGACCTAGTAAGTTTGAAAAGTTTCAATTTACACCCTTTAGGTTTTATAGTTTAAATTTGAACCTTAAAAGTTTTAGTTTATGAAATTTAAATAGTTAAACCCTAATATTTTGAAAGGTTTCAAAATTTGTCCTCAAGTTTTGGAATTTGAAATTTAATTAAAAGGTATTAATTTTAAAATATTAAATTCTAAGACCCTAGTATTTTGAAAAAGTTCAATTTGCACCCTTATGGTTTTATTATATTAATTAAATGTATAATTAAAAGAGAGTTAATAAATCCATAATGATATGGTTTAAGTTTAATTAAATTAAAGGTATAATTTATTAAATTAGACCACCTAGTATTTTAAAAGTGTAAAATACACCCTTATACTATATAGACTTAAAAGTTTAATATTATATATGTACGAGTAAAGAGTCAGTCTTATCGTTAGTAGACCTCATTCACAAAGCTGGTCTCTAAGGAGTGTTTAAGGAAATTGCCTATAAAATGGCGATTGAATGGGTATCCACTCTTACCCACCGCACTCTTGATTAGTGGAGGGTCGTTAGCCGAACGGGTAGGATAGGACACAACCTTCCATTATAAGTATAATGAAATACGAAATAACTAAATGTTTTATAAATTCCCAAATCTTAGTTACTTTAGGAAAAATGTGGAGTTGGTGTTATTCCATGAAATTACACTTTGTACCCTTGCTAAGACGTTAGTGGAGCATGTGTGGTTAACCGACACACTAATTAGGCTCTAAGCAAAGGTGGCAAAGGGTTACTCGATGTTTATCATAGATCGATGGAGCGTGTGTGGTTAACCGGAACGTCGATTAGGTGACTGTAACATTGGGGGCACCATGTATATTTGCATGGTTATCCATAACTTGTTTGTGATCCTCGGCATCCCAGTCACAAACGAAGGGCACACTCGAGATTTAAACATGCTATTGAAAAGTTCAATGAATCTCAAAAGATCTAGGACTTTCAATTCATTTAAAACTTAATTTTCAATTTTCGTTTTTCATGGTGGAAATTGGTAAATCGTCATTTACCTACCTTCAAATGTTCTGCAATTTGGAGTACGACATCCCTCTTCTAAATTGTAGAATATTGTGTTGGGTCCTAGCCTTGATATTCCATTTGGGTGTTATATCAAGGATTCCAATCAACTAACTTGAATTTTCTCCCTTTTTGTAGATGTCAAAGTCTAACAACTATGGTCTTCCTGAATCCGTTGGAAAAAGTTTTCCGCTTGAAGATGATGTTGCACGATTGGATTGTGGAAATGGAAATCATTCTTCACTTCCTCCCCCTCCTCCAATAATTCTCCCTGACCCACGTGTTTGAAGACTTGAAAAGTTCAAGATCACTCAAGCCCTATTGGCAAAAAGACACGAAGATGGAAAGTCAGTATGCGCTCATGTCTTGGATATGAAGTTGCATATTGATAGATTGGGAATGTTGGGCGTCGATGTCTCGGAGAAGTTGGGTGTTAACTTGGTTCTTCACTCACTTCCTGATTTATATGGTAAGTTCGTTAGAGAGTACTATATGATGGAACACGACGTGACCCTCATTGATTTGACTTATTTGCTTATTGCTGCTGAATCAACGATGATTTGGCGCACTGGTCAAGCGAATTTGTCTGGTAAATCAATGTCCCATCCTTCTATGGGAAATGGAAACATTGGAAGTCCAAAAAAGTTTTCTATATGTAAGAGAAAGGCTGAGTCTGAGATAGTCCTGTGTACCATTCTAGAAGAATCCATATGTTTCTACTGCCAAAAGAGGGGGCATTGGTTACGAAGCTGCCCTGACTACCTGAGAGATCTAAGAGATGGGAGAGTCAAGATGTATGACTCTACTTCAGGTAAAATCCACTATCTAACTATATTAAGTTCCTTTTTAGATTCTTAATACATGATGTGATAAGATTACATTTGGTGTTTTGTAGGATAAAAGAAAAAGGAAGCTTAAAGAAAGAAGTGAGTTGAATCTGGTCATGAAGAAATGGATTTCGATCGCATGATTCAAAGATCGGATTGTTTGAGCTGCTACTTTAGAGTTAGGACAGATTGCTAAATAATATTTACATAGTTTTCATTTGAAATCGCATTGTAAGGACAAGATTTTTCCGCAATAAAATAAATTTTGATTTTGTCTTATTTATGTTTCCTTGCGATGGATTTTATGAAAATTGGTGTTTGAATGTTTCTATTTTTAGCAATGTTGAAATGGATGTGATTCTTAGTTATGTTATTTGTGGTAATGTCGAGAATTTACCAAATAAGGAAAGATTCTCATCGCCCAAGTTTCAATTAGACAGAAACTTGGAATCATACAACGTGTATTATATGATAATTGAGAACCTTCATATTTGGAAAATTAAGACTAATTTCGTGACAAAGAGTCAAGTGAAGGACTAGGAGAGTTGGTACACAATGTTGTGTACTGGTCAAGTCCACCACAAAGAACGATAAAATATTCGTCATGATTTACTAAAAGTCTAGTAAATATGGTTATGCTTACAAGATTAAGTATAATTATAAATTATTGAAAAGTTTCAATGAATAGCAGAACGAATAAGAAGAATCAATTAGGTAGAAAGATAAAAGTTTCTTCAATCTGAAAAGATGGGAGAGTACTTAAGTATCTATTTTATGATTAACTTAGTGATTTGAAACCGTATCACAATTGATCCTCTAAGGACACCTTAGTACACTAGTATGGCTAAGAAGAGAAATCAGAAATTGTTGAAACGTTAAATCAAAAGGTGAATCATACTTCATTTCAAAATCAAGTCTTAGAGTCGTACTCCAAAATTGTGATTTGAGTGACATCACCTTAAGAAATTTTAACACACTCATCAAATGTGAAGTAGGAAAATGTTTTCTTGCTCTTGCACGTTTAAAATTGGTAAGTTGTGATGTCTTGGATAAGACAAAGACCAACTAAGACCAATTGTGTGTAGTATTTGCCTTGATAAGAACCTACACTAACTCTTGAATATTTGTTTTGTCAAGAAATGTTTCTTGACAAGAGAATCTTATATGTCAAGAGGTCAGTGGGAGTCTAAATGATCTTGAAAAGATTCAAGAACTAATCAAGGGAAAACATATTGTTAAACACTAGCACACGACTTGAGGTTTGTAACCTATCGTGTTGACACATTTTTGTTTCTATGCCATTCCAGGTTAAGTCAACTATGCATACGAGTTCTATGAGTTCTCAATTGATTGCATAAAGACAAGGCATCCTGATCAATGGAAAGTACATTGATGGGTAGGGGTGAGATGCTCGAAGACTTGAAAGCAATGGTGGGACCCTTGACGGCAAGAAATAAAGAATGAACAAGTTCTGTCCATAAGAGTTTGGATTTGTCACAAACATTATCTTATGATTATGGATAAGAGCACATACACCATAAAATCTAAGTGTCATAAGGTTTCTCTACTTCATGAAAATGATTGTGAGGAAACGCTTTCACCAGGAAGATTTTAAGGAGTTAGTTGTTGTGTAAATTGCATTCTCAAATTCGATTATGATTACGACATCCCTCTTCATAGTTCGAATTGTGAGATTTGGCAATTAGTTTAAACATTTAAGACTTATTGCTATAAGAGCTGAAATTGTTTAGACACACATATAAGCTATCTAACGAAAGGTGTATGAGGTTGAGAAGCTTAGATAAAGGCTTATCGAAGCATATCGTATTAGAAATATGAACTTTGGAAGTCAATAAGTATTGCTTTCTAGAAGTCCAAATGTTTTCTGAATACGTGTCAAAGCTAGTGGGAGCATAAATGTTACGCTGGTATGGAGATAATTATCATGTTAGTGGGAGCATGATTATTATTCTAAGTATTGCAAGTTAGCAATAATAATTATATAAAACAAAGTTTCAATTTGCAAAGGTTAAATAGTTGTTTTGCTATAATTAAGGGAGAGAATATTATACTTTGTTTCGAAATCTAAAAGCTTGGATTGAGAAATTTTTTAATTGAATTTAGTCAAAAGACATATATGGACGTTATGTTGAAAAGATTCAACTTAAAAGGATTCTATATTTTAGCAAGGAATTGGTAAAGTATCACGTTTTTCATTATGAATCGTGTTCCATACGCTTCGGGTATAGGATCGATTGTATATGCTGTAATATTTGACCGTTCTAAAATTTTCCAAATGCCTAGGGCATTAAGACGGAAAAAGGACTAGAACTGGTTTGACTAAAACAAATTGAACAACTGTTCAACGACAATCTAAGGTTCGCTAAAGATTGGTCGCTTGTGAGCAGTTGGAAGTATAGTAATGGATGGACCATATCGACATTATTATGAATAGATAAGACTCTATTCACAATAAGTTGTCATATGGAAAATATGGAAATGTTTCCATATTGGGAGTTGGACGTTAAGAATTTATGTCTAGATTAGAAACTTTTATGCAAGAAGGATGTTCAAAGGAATGCACTTTGAATGTGAGACTTCATATCTATGGAATTGCCTTGTATCAATCTCCAATAGAGTACTTTGTAATTTCATTAGCAAAGTCTTGGTGACTTTGGTGCTATAAGATTACAAAAGGATCATTGCATAAAATGTTAGAATCTAACATATTCTAATAGTGACAAGAATCTTGTATTCTTACACTAATGATAAGGATTAGGAGTTGTGAAATGAGTATCATTGGAAATGTGTTCAAATGATCTATTTCACAAAGTATGGACCATAGGTAAACATAGTGTGCATGCTTGGAGCATGGGACATCTGTTGTTATAATTCAAGTAATAAGTTGATTAACCGAAACATTATACAATGAATAATGTGTAATCAATATGGTGACTAAATAAAAGGAGTTTTATTTATACTCAAAAGTTTGGGCCATATTGGATTCGATTATTCTTGTGTTTCACTTTGCATGTTTTGACTTCCCGAATAATAAGATTATTCAAACCATCCACAGTCGATCATACTTTGGAAGTAGGTATGAAAGAAGACTATCATGAATCTGACTGTAGATTGTCTAAAGCATTTTAGACATAGCAAAAGTTTGCTACAGGGTTCATGAGTGCTCCTATAAGATTAGAGTATTGGATTAAACCCACGCTCACTTGAATCACTTCATGGATTTTATCATGGGTGATTAGTGAGACGGCAATATCTTATATTCTTGAAACCGAGACGTGTGAGTTGTATTCTGCAAGTCGGTTGCACATTGATAATATATAAACGCACCAGTAACTTGGTGTTATAAAACATATTGTTGTGTGTGATTTGATGAGTAGGTACAAGCGAGCATTGAGTCAAAGTTTATTCGTTCCTTTTACCCAAAGTGGGATAAAAGCGATATCTGTGGGCCCCTCTATGATTTAGTGATGACACCCTAAGCGCTTGGCCAAGCCGAGACTAAGTTGATGTGTTCAATTGTAGTCTGTTGTCAGTCGTCATAAATCGGAAATCGGGAAACAACACATGAAAAGCGAGTATGATTAAAATCCATGTCTTAGTTCATACTATATCTAGAATGGAGGAATATATGATCCCTTATCTAAAGGACACGTTTCTGATAAGATCAGAGTTCGACAACGACTTTTGAAAGCTACGATTGCTGATCAGGTTCCGAAGTCATATGCAATATAGTTATTAGACTTATCCAAATGGGAGACTATTGGATTCGGTGTCTAAGCCCATAACTATTTTGGTATGTACTTGACCCGATTGTGAGCATGTTCCTTTTGGGTTGCCTTCACCATAGCAACTGATAGGATGGACTGAGGAGAAAGATGATGAATTATGATTTATTATTATATTATGTGAATAATATATTAAAAGAGAAATCATATTGTTTAATTAATATTAGTCAAGAATTATTAAGAATTAATTTTGTGGCTAAAAGAGATTAATTAAATAAAGGGGACTGATTGTGTAATTATAAGATAGTTGCATAAATGGGCTAATGGACTCCATAGAAGTTGGAGTGGACGAAATCTATGGGGAAACCCATTAGAATTCGTCCAAGACTTCTAAGGAGGGAGTCCATGGGCTGCTTAGGGCCTAAGCAGTCAGATTGGGGTTTCCTGGTTGAAAACCCTAATAGCCTAACTATATAAGAAACCCCTAAGGCCCCAAAAACGTATGGAAGTGATCCCTAAGGGTTCTTGGTCGTTTTTGGTGCTCCTCCTCCTTCTCCTAGGTCATCTTGTTGCTCATGGTGTTTGTGACTCCATTAGAGGTGCAGCATTTGAGACACTAAGCTTTCAAAGATCAAGATCAAGAGCAATTGAGATTGTTATTACCACATAACAATCAAGGTAATGTTTCTAACCCTAATCATATGAGATTTTCAGATTTGTATGCTAGTCAATTAGGGTTAAATGCTTTGGTAATCAATGTTGTATGTTTAATTAGAAAAACCTAGATCAAAGCAATTAGGGTTGCATGAACACCATAGGAATGATGTTATGCTCATAATCCAACAAATATGTCATTCTCGAACGTTCAAGATTATGTTTCCCGATAGAGACTTGTATCGACCACAAGAGACTGCACAATTGATCCATTATCAATTCATTTTGAGCAAGGCCATGCATTTAATGTCAACACTAAATCATCGAGGTCCATGTTAGGTCTCAAATTCTAAATGTATGTTGTGTCATAGTTTGTTGTGAAAGTTCGTATTGTAATATTTTAAGTCTTCTTTTGTATTGTTCCGATAGTATGTTTGGTTTCAGAGTTTTGTACAGTTTAGGCTTTGTAGTGAATATTGATTAAATGTTTTACAGCCTGTCACTACCAAGATGTAGCAACCTTATTAGTTATTCTCTAACTGACCCCCTTTCTTCTTTTCTTTTTTTGAAACAGAAAACTAGCTAACCTACTCCTAAATACCACCTATGTCTCCTAAGAGACTTGAACCCATGACCTATAATTTGAGAGAGTCACTCCTTACTGCTAGGCCAAAGGTATAAATAAGGATGTTAGTTAGAAGGTAAAGTCAGTCTTTTGCGAGTTCTTACTCTAAATAAAATCAAAAAATTATTTACTCCTCTGTGTTATCATTTCTTGCATTCAAACATGATTTCAATCATATCAAACTAGTCTATCGATCCTACAAGTGGTATCAGAGCAAAAAATCTTTTGATTTGAATTCAAATCCTTGAATTCTCTTGTGTTCGTTGAGCTTTTCATTCGTTATTTTGATTTTCCTAGATGTCTTCCGCAATTGCAAATTGTTTTAATTTGATCTGGAAATTCTTGTTCGAAAACTATTTTTTATTTGAATTTCATATTTCACTCATTGATTTGATCTTTTGTTCATTTTCAATTGAACTCATGGAAAAAGAGACTCTTACATTGTTGTGTTCAATCTATCGAGTAGTATTGGATCAAATACAAGAGTTCCAACTCTCTTCCCAAATGGTTACGAGGTGTCGGTGTTTGTATTTTGAAGATTACATCACTAAAATCGAGAAGCATGGTTCATACATTTGGAAATCAATTACTCTAGGTCCACATCCATTATAGAAGACAAAGGAATATATTTATTCTCTTGTTGATTATGAAAAGCTTCGTGAAAAGTATATTGATATGACCATTAAAGAGAAGGAGAAGCTTGAGAATGACTTGAAATAGAAGAGAGAGATTTGCTTCACTCTTGCACCTAATACTTTTAGGCTTGTGAGTTCATGAAAATATGAAAATTATATTAGGAAGCGTCTAAAAGAGTTCTATTCAGGCGGTGAGGATCAACTTCACTCTGTTAAAACTGCATTGCTTTCAGATTTTAGATCATTCAAATAGAAAGCTGGAGAAAACATTAATCAGGTTTTTGAAAGGTACAATCACTTTCAGAGTCGACTGATGAAGTGAAACTTGGAACGTCAATGTACTGAAAAGAAGGTGACATTTCTGCAAGGATTCCATCCAGAATGGAAACCGGCTGTGTCGATGGTGAAAGCACATGAACAGTTCAAATCTTACAATCTATCGCAAGTGATTGGAATCTTAAAATCACATGAATGTGAAGTAACTGATGATTCGAAATCGATTGTTGATGCTGGTCCATTGGCTTTAGTTGAAAAAGAAGAAAAAGTGAAGAATTCAAAAGAGAAAGTTGTAGCTGATTATGTCTCTGATGCTACAGCTGATGAATGGACAAGCGAAGAGAAAGTATCAATGGTGAGCAATTACAAGAAGTTTTTCAAGAAAAACTTTTTGAAGTTTAGGAATGGTGGTAATTCAAGGTCTAAAAGTGGGGGTTCTATAAATTGCAAAGGAGGTAACTCTTATTCTGACAAGAACATTAAAAGTGATGGTTCTAAGAACTACTAACAGACTAAAGAAGAAGAAAAGAAAGAGAAGAAGTTGATTGGATATTTTGGATACGATTGTAACTTTTGCAACGACAAGAATCACTTTGCCAAAGATTGTGTGTTTAGGAAAAAGAGTGTGAAGAAAGAGAAATCGAAAGATGAAGCATATTATGTGAAGAAGATTGGGGATTTTTGGAAGATGAATGTGCATGGAAAGGATTTGATAGTGGAAGAGGATGATAGCGATGCAGAAACATTGAAGTGTGGTCGACTGACTCCGGGGATGAGGAAGTTTGAAGGCGAACACATGGGGATTTGTTTGTTTCTAATGTTTCTGAAGTTACCGAGGAGAGAAATTTTCTGATGGTTAGAATCCCAAACTCTGAAGGACCGTACTACAACTCTGAAGGTGGAGGAGACTCAGACTCAGACACAAACTCACACGATTCGTGTTTTTCTGCAAAGAGTGCTAGAGAGCATGTGGAGTCTTACGAGAAAGTAACTGAAAAGGTACATTCTATTCTTAAATCCTTAGATATTTTAGCTTCTCGTTATGATGATGAATTGAATGAATTACAAGATACTATTTCAGAATTATGTGAAAGTCTAAGATGAAGCATGAGAAAAGTGACTAATCTTGATGATGATCTTAGCAGGTGCACATTTAGGAGTGAGGAGAGAAGGCTTAAAATAGAAAAGTTATAAGTTGATATCGTAAGAATAAGAGATGTTGTGTGTGTTTAGAAAATGACAATAGACTGATAATGAAACAACAAAATGTGTTTTGTTAAATTGCGAAATGTTTGTATACTCAAATCACATAACTCTATCATAATTGCGAAATTCCTAAACAAATGCATAGAAATATGTTACCATTTTTAGAATTTCAGGAAGAAGAGATAGATAAAGTATGCTATGAATAAGAATCTTTGGTTTGATCAAATGAATCTTTAAATGGTGCTTATAGAGTTGGTTTGGAAAAGGTAGAAGAATTTTTGAAAACAAAGGAAATTAAGAAAATGATTAAAGTTAATTTAACTGAAGAGGATAAGAAACAAATTCAAAAGAATTCAAATGATAAACATATCTTGTTGTGTAACAAATTGCAAAGTGAAAAGTCTCAGAATATTGAAATTGAATCTAATTTTGATGAAAGTGATTTAAGTGAAATTTTAGTGGAAGATGAAATTGATTATTCAAAATTTGTTTTAAATGATGAAAAACCAAAAATAAATTTGATTCTTTAAGACTCTCTTGATTTTGAAAATATTGTAAATAAAGGAGTTGGACATGTGATTGAGAAAGCAGTGGGTTTTTCAAAAGTCAAAAGTACCCCTAATGAAGTATTTGTTATGAAAGGACTTTGACCTTTATTGTTAAGACTGATAATGCCAAATCTTGTGAAAAATAATTTTTGTTCTGTTTCAATAGATAATGTTGATGAAACAGTAGGTTTGTCAGAGAAAACATCATGGAGAATGAAGGGTAGATACAACCCAGGTGTCTTAAATGTAGAATTTTCATCACAAGTTGAATTAGGAAATTTTGATGAAAGAACTTCAAAACCAATTTTGAAAGAAAAATCTAAGTTGAGTAATCTGAAAGGAAAATCTAAGATAAGTGATCAAGAAGTTAAGGTAAAAAAGAATAAGAAAGAAGTTGATCAAGCTAGGAGAGCTAGATATAAGAAGAATCTTGTTGAGAGAAAGAATATTTGGAAACAAGGTGAGACTTTAGAAACTTCTGATAATGTTCATAAATCATAAAATGTTGCTTGTTCTTGTTCATGTTCAAAGTCTCATTTGCATAATTCATAGTCTAATAGTTCATCAAAGATTTCAAATCAGAACTTTCATTCACAAGGGATTGAAAAATCAAAATCACAATTTGGTCCGAACTCTTATTATAAGAAAAATGCAAAGCCAAAAGGAAGTGTGAAACAAAATTTTTTCTTAAACAAAGGTTGTTTCAAAATAAAATTTTGTTCAAAAGAAGGTTGTTTTAACACAACAATTTTTTCCAAAAAAAAGTTGCTTCAACACAACAGTTTATTCCAAAGAAAGTTGTTTCAAAGAAGGTAATTTCAAACCAATATTTTGTTCCAAAGAAGGTTGATTCAAAATATCGTGAAAAAGAAAAGCATTATCCAAAAGCATTGATTCCAAAAGAAAAATCTTTCATTAACAATCAAAGACCATTTTTGGAAATCAATCTTTGTGATAAGAAAACCAAAGTTTTCAAAATGGTAAAATGTGAATGACATTTCGATGATGAAATCATTTTGGATTGATAAGACCAAAAATTCCCCTACTGTTAATTCCAAATCGCAAATGTCGCAAGGGCCCAAGAAGGTTTGGGTTCCTAAATTGGTGTAGTTTTGTAGGTGATTCATGACAAACAATATGATTCAGAATGGTATATTGATAGCGAATGTTTACGTCACATGACTGAAAGGAAATCACAATTATGAGAGTTTCAAAGTTTGAAAGATGTTGGAAGAGTAAAATATGGAAATAATGCAGCCGGTCAAATAAAAGCATATGGAATGATTACGAATTGAGAATTCACAATATGAAAGGTAGCGTATGTTGAAGGCTTACAATACAATCTGATAAGTGTTTATCAACTTGTTGTAGGTATAGGTCTAAAAGTGTCATTTGATGAAGAATGATCAGAGATAAAACATAAAGAATACAAGAAGATATTGTTAAAGTAAAAAATAAAAGGAGAAATTTATCCTTTGGATATGAAACCAATTGAAGGGAAGCCATCTATTTGCTTACTTACGAAAGCTTTTTCTTATGATAGTTGGCTATGGCACTGATGGTTATCATATTTGAAATTCAAAGATATCAATAAAAATGTTCTTGGTGATTTGGTGCGAGGTCTTCCATTACTTAAATACGATAAAGATCACTTGTGTGCAACTTGTGAATTAGGAAAGCAAAATCGTAAAAGTCGTTCTTTTATCATGAATACTAAAATCATTGAACCTCTTAAATTACTTCATATAGATCTGTGTGGTCCATAATCTATGAAATAATCGGTAGTAATAAGTATATTCTTGTTATTGTTGATAATTTTATAGATTTACATGAGTTTATTTTCTTAAGCAAAAATCTGAAACCACTCAGAAGATGATTGACTTTGTGAAACAAGTTGAGTTGCAACTACGAAAGTCGGTGAGAAAGATTCTCAATAATAATGGGACTGAATTTGAAAACCAAATTTTTGAGAAATTTCTGACAAACAAAGTAATCAATCACAATTTCTCATCCTCATACACACCTCAACAGAACAACGTGATTGAAAGGCGGAGTCGATCTCTTTGTGAAGCTGCCAGAATAATGCTTTTGTTTGCTAATTTACCTCTTTATTTTTAGGCGGATGCTATCATAATTTCATGTTTACTCCAAATAGATCTTACATCAATAAACAATTTTTTATAACTCCATATGAAATATTGAATAATCATAAAGCTAATGTGAAATTATTTCATGTATTTGGTTCCAGGCGCTTTATTTTCAATTCCAAAATC
This sequence comes from Lactuca virosa, assembly GCF_052849685.1. NCBI lineage: Eukaryota > Viridiplantae > Streptophyta > Magnoliopsida > Asterales > Asteraceae > Lactuca > Lactuca virosa. Next base: position 262,898,589 of record NC_136430.1, read on the forward strand.
ATCGCAACAAATTTGATGAGAAGGCCAATGAAGCTATTTTCTTAGAATATTCTCTCACTTTGAAAGCTTACAGAGTTCTTAACAAGAAGTCTCAGAAGATTGAATAAAGTTACTATGTTACACTTGACAAAAAATTCATCAAATCTCTTCAAAAGGTAGTGACTCCTTGTGAAGAAATTTTTCCTTAAACATGTTCCACCACTTCTCGAATTACAAAATTTGATGATGACTTTATTCGTTTCTTTAATGAACCTGAACGTGCTATAAATTCTGAAGCAAAGGATGTTGACAAAAAAGGAGATGAACTGCTGAAGATTGTTATTGAAGTAATCAATAATATTGAATTACAAGTTGAGGGGAGGCCTATAATCTCAAATTTTGGAATTCAAGATGATGAAAATATCTTTCTCCAAATGATCAAGGTGTCGGAGAACCTAAATTCAACATGTTATTGAGGGAGAGGGTCTTTCGATTCCGATGGAAAATGTTGAGGGGGAGCAAAATGTTCCTAGCCAAGTTCAAACTAAAATAACCAATGCAAATGTCCAGGGGGAGAGTCCGATGAATGAAGATGGTGGTGATTATTCTGAAACTGAAGAAGTTAATTCTGAAATTATTATGAAATATGATACTGCTTACCCTCCGATGTTGAAATGGACGAAAGATCATGAAAAAACACAAATCATTGGCAATATATCTAAAAGTGTTCTAAATCGTGCTTATGGATGAGCGTGGGACGATACTGGTACCATTCCCTATTTCCTGAAAACCGAATTTGATCGAAAGTCAATCCCGCATACCAAACCAAATTATCATTACCGGTACCGATACCGGGAATGGTAGCGATTTTCGGTACTAATACCGATACCGACGACACCGAATCTTGAATTTTGTGATTTTGGAGTACCGATTATCGTGCCATATTTTTAAATTCGGTACAGTTTGGTACTTGTTACGGTACAATACCAATACGATATCGGAATTTGGTACAAATTTCTCATCCCTACTCACGCTCAACAAAAAGAAAGACAAGCTTTGTTAAACACAAATCAGGAATTTTTCAAGTTTAAGTCATTTATTTCCAAAATTGAACCTAAGATGGTAAAGATGGCTCATTGTGAAAGGTTATTGTCAAGAAGAAGGCATTAACTACGAAGCGACATTTGCTTCTGTTGTGAGACTTGAAGTTATTCATATTTTCTTAGCTTATGTTGCACATAAGAACTTTGAAGTTTTTCAAATGGATGTTAAGTGTTCGTTTTTGAATGGAGAGCTTGAAGAAATTGTGTATGTTGAACAACCTCCAGGTTTTGTAAATGAAAAATATTCAGATCATTATTACATCCTAGAGAAAGTTGTTTATGGTCTGAAACAAGCTCTGAGGACATGGTATGAAACTCTTACCCGCTTTCTTAAACAATCAAAATTTAAACAAGGTTTGCTTGATTCATCTTTCTTTTGTAAAAAGGTTGGGGATCATTTGATGGTTGTCCAAATTTTTGATGACATTATTTTTTGTTCAACAGATCCTAAATTGACTGCTGCATTCAGAAATTTAATGGAAGTTAAATTTGAGATTAGCTCAATGGGTCCTATTAACTTTTTCCTTGCTTTAAACATAAGAAAGAGTAAAGAGGGAATTTTCATCAACCAGGAAGCTTTCACAAATACCTTATTAACAAATTTTGAAATGAATGGAGACTTTAAAGTTAACTGATGGTATTCGGAACGAAGCTAACACCTTCACTTGACAAACCAGAAACTGTCATCACTCTGTATCGTAGTATGATTGGGTCATTACTTTATCTCAAATCTAATAGACTTGATATCATGTTTGTTGTTTGTTACTATTCCAATTATCAATCAAATCCAAAGGGACCATATATGATGTCTGTGAAGAATATCTTCTGATACCTTTGCAAAACTACTTCCTTAGGATTGTGGTATCCGGTTAATACATGTTTATTTGTACAAGCATTCTCGATGATGATCTTGCTGGTTGTGGACTGGATAGGAAAAGAACTTTTGGAGGGTGTCAATTCTTAGATGGTAACCTTGTTAGTTGGCAATCTAAGAAAAAAATGTGTGTTTTACTTTCTGATGCAGAGGCTGAATATATAGTTACAGTGCTTGTACATCTCAAATCATATAGATACAAAGACAATTAAGATATCATTCCATATATATGAAAAATATCCTACTATATTGTGGCTCAGAAAGTGCTATCAGAATATGTCACAATCTAGTTCAACATTAAAAAACGAAGGATATTGCACTTCGATATCATTTTATCATGGACCATGTGGAAGATGGAAATGTCGAGATTCATTTTGTTAAATCGTTGGATCTAATTTCAGATATCTTCACAAAGGCATTACATAAAGTTGCTTTTAATCGTATTATTTAAGGACTTGGAATGATGGAAGTTGAATTCGTTCCAAAATCAAACTGAAAGTGGTTTACTGTTCAATTCTGAAAGGCTCCAAGGCGTCGGAACATATCAGAGTAGGTATAATTCCTCTATTATTCTCTTATGTGTTACTTTCATATTAGGCGGTTACTATTCATTTCTAATGGGCTCTGATCCATCAGAACGCATCGTAGTCTCTTTATTTGGTTTTTTTGTCTATTCTTAGTTTACTGTTCATTTACGATGGACTCCAAGCTGCTGTAGTCCATCAGAGTCTTAAATTTTTGTTTGTTAAAAATTCAAAAAATCCAAAAATATTTTCTTTTCCAAAATTTGAAAAATCCAAAAATAATTTTCTTTTCTGGTGATTTCGTGCATCAAACATAAGGAATTGACAATGAACATCTATTGTTCTATAATGAAACTATGGAATTGATGGTGAACATCTATTGTTCTATACTGAAACTAAGGAATTGATAGGAAACTTTTTTTTCCGCAAAGCCATGATGATTTTGTATCTATGTGGATACAATCCATACTTGTGTACAAAGGGATACATTAATTGTTATATGTCTATGTGGATACAATCCATGCTTAGTCTATATTTTTTTTGGGTATACTTAGCAACATTTGATTTCATTTAATTTTTCTTATATACCCCTATTATGTTTTGGTTCGATGACTCAACATAGGGAATAAAGAAAAAAGTTTATTAGGTGGCATGATAATCAATAATTACTCCTAAAGTTTTTGTGGTCTTGACATGGGTTCTTTTTATTCATTAAATTTGGTACTTCGAGAAAAATATTGGTGGAGATTAAAGGTGATGTTAACTCTTTAGGTGAATTATATAATGGCCATACGTAGATTGTCATTTTTGGAGAGAAAGTATATTGCAAAAAAATCTACTCTTGATGTGTGGTTAAATATAGCTCTCGTTAATGGTATGCATATCTTAGAATTCCATGTTCAAAGGGGTTGTAAGAGATGGTAACAATGCCCACTTTTGGAAAGACAAGTTGATCAACAACTTACCCTTGAAGGACATGTAATTGGCCTTATATGTAATTGAGTCTCAAAAAAGTTGTTTAATTTCAACCATGTAGACATTAGGACCCATTTTGGGTGTTCAAACACCATGCAACCTGGAAGAGCAAGGAATCTAAGGATCTGGAGGATTTAACGAAGATGTTGATTGATACATACTTGAAAGAAGCTATAGATGGTTGGAGGTGTTGGAAATGATGCCCACGGTCACAACAGTTGGTAATATTACTATTAATGGCAATATACTTTTGGGTTACATGCACGGACAATTTTGACCAATTATAAACACAAAAGAAATATAGGAAACTAGTTTGTTAATTAATTATGTGAATATTTAATTAATTGAAACCTGTCAAATTAAAGGAATTAAAGTGTAAAGATTTGACATTCAAATCTTTTGGATATACACTTGCCTTATATATAATTACTTAGAAGGCATATAATTATCTGATAAGGACTCCGAGACCTCCCTATAAATAAAGGGCCTTATTTCCATATTTATATACCAAAAAATCGTCTGATCACTCAGAGAAAACCCTAACAAATCCAATCCACTCGAATCGTCCTCTAAAAACGAACCAAATCGCCAGACACTTAACGTTATTTGAGCTACGCGTTGCGCTTTTCGAGAAACTCTAAATCGTTTTAGGGTTTACTGGTGGTCCATTCCATAAGGTGTCTGGATTGATTTACTGCTTCCTTGGGTTCGACTTTAAGAGATAGATTCTTCTTTAGATCCTCCAACATCCAACCAACTAGCTAGACATGCAGATCAAAGACTACGAATGTACGTAATAACCCTCTTTATTATTTGTTTTGTTGCAATAGACAGGCTGAATCTAGATCTACTTTGGGCTTATGTTTTATTTTTGCTTCTAGTGTATGTGCCTTTATGGCTTCTTAGTTTATGCATAACCGAACATGAGGTGGGTTGAAGATGGTTTCAGTATGTTTTATGTTCGACCGTTAAGGGATGTGATGATTGATATGCAAGGCATGTAATATGAAAATGATTTTAGATGGCTGACATAGATACCCTTGAAAGTAAACATTTTTTTTTCCTAAAGGCTCTCCAAAAACAGAATTGCTTCGAATTTGAATCTAGCTATTACATGCATTTTAGTCCAAAGCTTGCTGTGTCCACACTGTAATGTGATGGAGGATTATGTTGTTTATATGTTCTTTAATTGTTCGATAACTGCTAACTTATGGTTGTGGATAATTACATGTGCAATCTAGACTAGTCTCACCCCTTCATGGTTGATTCTTTAAGGTTTGTTACTTGGATTCAATATAAAAGAAGCAAACTATCATCTGCCTTGTGTTACTCGGTACTTTAGATGGCGTGGAAAGCTAGAAATTCTTTGGTTTTAAACAAGATCAAACATATCCCCTTAAAGTTGATCGAGGAGGTGAAACTTGTGCTGTTTAATTGGATTAATCACAACGCCAAACTTTATAGTTTATCTTAGCAGGATTCATGTGAATCTCCAAATTTATATTATAATATGTAAATTGTTCTGCATTTTTGAACATCAACAAAAATAAATTTCACACAACTAGCAAAGACAAAGTATGAAAATTACAAAGAAAAATTTAACCAGACATTCCAAGTAACATCTTTGGAACGTCTAAATTTACAAAAAAAAAAAAAAAAAAGAAAGAGATATAACTATACTATCAAAAATTCTATCCATGAAATTGTTCATTTAGCTTCTTGCTAATGTCCATGCTTAAAAAAACATTATTAAAAAATGCATGTTGGAATGCTTTCCTATGTTAGTTTAAAAATGCCCATATATCGTTTTATATATATATATATATAAATTATAGTTTCTTCTTTTTTATAAATTACTATTTATTTTATATAACACTAGATTTCACTAAAATATAAAATTTTATTTCTAAATAAACAACTATATTTTTGTATTCAGAAAATACTATCATTTTAATAGTATTGCCGTTAAAATAACTATCTGTTACTTTTTTTAAAAATAATATTTTATAAGAAAAACAACAAGTTCTTTTGATTATGATGTTAACCCTCTCTATATTTATAAAATAAATACTTTCTAAATACATACAACATAAAAGAAAAGGCACACCGGTGAGTGGTGACCCGTCGGTTGTATCATGTGTAAGGGCGTCAACTATCTCCACACGCGCCGTCCAAAACGCGGGTCCAACGGGTCCCCACCCATTTACAACTAGGCCTCATTGTCTGTCAACATGTGATCCATTATTTATCATGGAATATACAACTGACCCCCATGTGTTTTATCCATAATTATAACATCAACCCTTCATTTTTTGCAACAAAATCTTTCCAAAACTTTAAAATCTAGAGTCCTAGACCAACTTTTGTCATAAAAAATCAGCTTCTTAAAGACTCAAAAAAAAAATACATACTATTATTTATGTAACACTCATGCCTCCATAGACCATAGTGATAGAATGATTATTAATGTAGATGATCAAAATGAAGTAAAACATACATATAGTAATAACACATGTGTGTAATAACATTGTTTATTTTAGAGACACATGTAAACAATTTCAACAAAATTTATAGAATAAAATCTTCCTTTTATGACATTAAATTGCTACTTGTAGTTGTAGTTGAAGTTGATTCAAACAAAAATTTATACATTAACATGTAAATATTGGTAATTGATCAATTATTTTGTTTAACTCAATATATTCTTAGCACTAACTCGAATGAAAAGCACCGAATGTATATCCTGATCCACAAGAAACAAGCTTACAAGGTGAGAAAAATTCGTCACGTTTGTAGGGTCACTTTTTTATGATATAATTTGTCCCAAGAGGGGGCTAGATGAATATGTTACAGAATCTCAAGGGTCTAAAGAAAACACAATTGAGCTTGAAACGCCGCTATTTTCTTTGAAGTTTTATTACCCTAGTCATTAACTGTATTTTTATTTTTATTTTTTAATTTAATTCAAGTTGAGTGCTTTGCATTTTGTCTACAATTTATTTATTTATTTTTATTTTATTACACTTTTCGATGGATTCACATTTCAACGCTTTGAATTAATCACATATTATAACAAACTTTAATTACATTTTGTGGTAACACTTGTTGACATTAGTCTACAAAATCATCCTCCGCCTACGTCATGCAAAGTCTGTGATTTAATTTTTATTATTTTTTAAGAGAAAATAGAAATAATATATTTTAGATGAAACGGAATTATTTAATATTAACTGATTACAATTTTCTTTTATTCTTTTTACCGGAGTTATTCTTTTTCATGTTGTAGTTTACACCTACAATGATTATTTTTTATTTTTTATTTTTTTTATTTGATCGGGTGAAATGATTTCAAAATTATTGAGATGGGGTTTTATTATTATTATTATTTCTAAAAGTTATATTACACAAATCTTGAAGGTTTATCACGAGTCAAACCCACATGCACTCCATGTGAATTTTAGGAAGCTGTGTTTTCATTTCATGTTCCTGTCTAATTAACCAAGTCTTTAAAATTAATTTCTCTCGATTTAAAAATGTTTATTACCGTTATCCATTTTTTAATATATTATATTTTATTATTATCTGTTTTTTAGAGCAGCCATTTTATTATTATTATGTAATATTGGAATGTCCTTAAAATCTACAACATTTATTGACTCGAGTCTTCACCCATTAAAATTACGCTTCCTTTTTCAATAGTTCATTTTTAGGATAGAATTGATTATATTTATTTCAGATATCTATATTTATAAATATAATTAAAATGTTAGATATTTGAACAAAACAAAAATAAATTTGTGCTTCTTGTTACTTAATATGTTGGAGCCATTCAAAAAACAAAAGAAAAAAAAAACTTACTATGTTGGAATTTGAAATTTTAGAATCATTTGACTGAAAATAAATAAATGTGTGGCTTTCTTCTAATCGTATTACAAATTTATTAATACTTTCATAGAAATAATTTTAATCGATTTGAACCCGTTTGCCTTCTCATTCGTTGTATGATGATAACTAAAATGTCTATTTACAATTTAGATATATCAATAGATTAATTAAATTTGAGAAAAAAAATGTTGGCTAAATAATGCTTCGATCATGATTTGCTCCACCACCCTTTCGACTGTAATTTTTTTAGAATTAACAACCCATAGAGGCATTGAGACACTAAACAATGTATACAACTTTGGATATCGACTAAACTAACCATTAAGAATGAGATTATTATTAAAAATGACCAAAAAAAATTAAACTTTAAAATTGACCATTTTGTCTAGAACACCATGTTTTGGAGTATACACTTTTGTTTTTGCCTACCCAAAATATGACATTACACACGATAAATGTACATTCTTGATTGTCCCTGTACGTTCTAGATATAATTGTTAGGTAAAGAGCAACAATAAATGGAAAAAAAACAGATATGAGAAAGACGTGAAATTAGAAACAAAATCAAAACACACAGAACACAGGGATTTAAGTGGTTCACATTATTTTGCGATAGATTACGTCCACTGTCGAACCAGAAAGAGATATATATTTTATTCCACATACGCTTTTTCTGCTACAATGTTACAGATACAGCTGTTTATAAGTATATATACGAAAAAATTTGACGTAAACCTAAAAGGCCAAACCCGATTGAAAAACACAAAAGAACCCAAAAAAATAATTGGCCCGCCCAAAAAAATTACCAGTCTATAAAATTTCAGATCTGATGATAAACCTCCATGTATAACAATCTCCCACTTGAAGGCTTGATCCTCATTCAACTACCATCCAGGTTTGTATCGTCTGTAACACTCGTCTCTCTCTCTCTCTCTCTCTCTCTCTCTCTCTCTCTCTCTCTCTAGTCCGTGCATCCTTTTCAAGTTCCTGGAAGCCCAGTTGAAGCCATGCACAACTTCAACTTATCGGTTGGTACCACCTTAGTAAGCATATCAGCTGGATTCTTCGTACCAATGATTTTGTTCCAATTTAGTGTATTGGCGCCGTTGCCGGGGATTGGTTTATTTGTAATCAATTTGTTTCTCTATGCACAGATCTCAACGTACAGGTACTTTGATTTATAATCCGAAAACTGAAAAAGAAGCAAGGCGTTTGGCAAAAGAAAGGAGAGTAGAACGTGGTCAAACTTCTAACCCTAACGTAGACCCGAAGGTTGAAACCGCTTCCCCTAGTGATACCGAACCCGAAGTAGAACCCGATTCTAGCCCCGATCCTCGCCAAGAAATTCCCGAAACACCAACCCTACAACAAGATCCACCCATCATAAATCAAATTCCAATGGCGAAAAGAGAAGAACCCCCCGAGAGAACCTTGAGAAAAATGATGGAAATCGATGTCACACAAACTCCAACCGGTATCAATTACCCCATTTTGGAAGGAGGTTAGAATTGAAGTCAAGCCTAGTTCATCATCTTCCAACTTTTTGTGGATTGGAGAATGAAGACCCACACAAACACTTGAAGATGTTCCACATCATTTGCACTAGCATGAAGCCACAAAGGTCAACCAATGAGCAAATCAAATTAAGGGAATTCCCTTTCTCATTGGCCGATAGAGCAAAAGATTGGTTAATTTATCTTCCACCGGGGTCAATCAACTCATGGACCGATATGGCAAGAGCTTTCCTTGATAAGTTCTATCCCGCTTCAAGAATCTCAAGTCTTAGAAATGAGATTTGTGGAATCCGCCAAGGTCAAAGTGAGACTTTCCATGATTATTGGGAGAGGTTCAATAAATTGTGTTATAGTTGCCCACAACACCAAATTCCAGAACAACTCCTCATTCAACACTTTTATGAAGGATTTCCACCAATGGAGAGAAGACTAGTTGATGCTTCAAACGGTGGAGATGTCTTTAGAAAAACTCCTCAACAAAAAAGACAACTCTTCAACACCATAACCTCCAATTCTCAACACTTTAGCCCCTGCCAAGAAATGAAGAGGGACGCGCATCAAAAAGTCAATGAAGTGGTGACATCAAGCCTCAAGTCTCAACTTAAAGATTTAACATCCGTTGTCCAAAAGTTTTCCATGGGACAAAATCCACAAGTGATGGTTTGTAGAATATGTGTAACAATAGGACATCAAAATGGATATGTGTCCCATTCTTCAAGAGGATGCCGAACATGTTAATGCCATGGGAGAATTTTAAAATATCCACAACAAGCCACCCGGTTACCAAAATGCATACAATTCTAGTTGGAAACCAAATCCCAACACTAGCTACAACCCAAGACCATTACCTCAAAAATGCATTGGTTAGACCTTCTTACCCATCACAACAACCCCATTACCAACATCCACAACCCCACTATCAATCAAAACCACACCCTTCACATCACCACCAACAACCTCATTAATCCCATCCTAGTAGCTTCAGAATGTCTCTTGAAGACCTTGTCAAATCTCTTTCCACTAGCACCCAACAATTCCAGAAAGAAACAAGCACTAGAATCTCCAATCTCGAAGATCAAATGGGAGATATAGTCACATCCTTAAGCAAGTTGGAAACTTATGGTAAACTCCTTTCTCAAACCGAAAAGAATCCAAATGTTAATATGGTTACATTTAGAAGTGGAAGAGAAACCAGAGAAAGTAGCACAAAGAAGAATGCTAAGGTAGAAGAGGAAGGGATTGAGGTTTTCCCAAGTCAAACACCATTTGAAAAGAGCGAAGCTCCAAGGATGGTCACACCTATAGTCATTCCGCCACCATTCCCCTCCCGACTTGCCCCCTCAAAGAAGAAAAAGGAAGAAAGAGGAATCTTAGACACCCTTCGAAAGGTTGAGGTAAACATTCCGTTGTTAGATGAAATCAAGAAAATCCCAAGGTATGCTAAATTTTTGAAAGAAATTTTCACTAACAAAAGAAAACTTCAAGGACATGAAAAGATTTCAATGAGTGAAAATGTATAAGTGGTTTTACAAAGAAAACTCCCACCTAAATGCAAAGACCCTGGAATGTTCACGATTCCTTGCAAGATAGGGGATGTTACTTTTAGTAGTGCCATGCTTGATCTTAGTGCTTCTATTAATGTAATTCCCTATTCGGTATATGAATCACTAAATGTTGGTCCTTTAAATAAATTGGGTGTTACTAGTTAACTAGCGAACAAATCGAGTGTTATCCATAGGGGTATCTTAGAAGATGTTTTGGTGCAAGTGAATCAATTGGTCTTCCCGACGGATTTCTATGTGATTGATCTAGAGGAACAAGTTTCCTCCAAATCGGCTCTAATTTTGCTTGGAAGACCATTTTTGAAAACGACTAGGACAAAAATTGATGTGCATGTGGGTAATTTAGCAATGGAATTTGACGGTGAGGTAATTATATTCAATATTAATGATGCCATGAGATACCCTAGATATATATTTTCTTTGTATTTTGTTGATGTTGTTGAGCCTTTAACTCAAAATTTCTTTGAATCTATTAACCATGAATTGTTAGAGATAAGTTTAAGTAAAGGTCGTAGCCAAAGAAGCATAAAAAGGGAGATGAACACCATCCTTCAAAGCCGGAAATTGATGAATCGGTTGACAAGTTGGACACAGGCCAATTAAGTAAGAATGGAAAGTTACAAATCCAATAGCTTGAGGAGTCGAGAAATGGAGCATATGAAAATGTCAAGATTTATAAGAAAGAAGTGAATACTTTTCACAACAAGTCCATCACCCCAAAACATTTCAAGCCGGGACAAAAAGTTCGTCTTTATCGTTCCCAACTAAAACTTTTCCCAATAAAATAGAGATCTCGATGCCATAGTCTCTTTGTTGTAGATAAAGTTTTAGAGTATGGAGTGGTAGAAATCAAAAGTGTCAATACGGGGCAAGTTTTCAAGGTTAATGGACATCGGTTGAAGCTGTTCAATGAAGGTTTTGATGCAAATGTCCAAGACATCGTCCATTTGGACACCCCAAAATCTTGAGGAAGAATTGGTAAGACGTCTCACCAAAGACGTTAAAGAGGGGCATTTTTGGAAAGCATTATGCTTTCGTCTTTTTCTAATTTTGAATAAATGTTTTATTAAAACTGTTTGGGCAATTTCAAAAGTTTTCGTTTTTAAAAAATCCAAGCTCTCCCTCCTTTTAAAGTCAAATTTTGAAGTCCTGGGGCTCATTTTGGTCAAACACGGAAGTTTTGAATTTTTTCCAAAAAGGTTTTACAAACGGTCTGCGTGTGATTTCCTTGTCCGCGTGATCCTGATCGCGTGAAAATAACAAATCACCAGCCTCTCAGCCAAATCCAAGCAGACCGCGTATCATCACAAACGGACCACGTGTCATCCCAAACAAACCGCGTGTCTTATACCCGTCTGTGTAGCTGGTCCACTTCTAAATCTTGAATGCAGTTTCCTTGTAGCCGATTACATGCTGTCCGCATGGATTTACACACTGTCCGCGTTGATTTACACACTCTCTGCATGGATTCGTTGACTAGCTTTGACTTCCATTGACTTTTTGACCAAATAAATTAAGTGATGTGCAACTCTTCTTCTTCATTAGCCTGCCGATTGTTTCCCTCTCTCTATGCATTCTTTCTATCTCTCAAGAAAACATTTACCCAAACCCTCCTCTCATTCATCCTTATCCCCCTCCACCTTACCCTTAACCACCATACCCCTATCCCTATCCTCCTCTCGACCCCCCGATTTAGGTACTTCGCCCTTCCCCCTAAGCATTGAGGACAATGCTTATTTCTAAGCTTGGGGTGAGGTATTTTCTTTTGCTTTTGTTTTTACCTTTTCATGCATATTAGTCTTTAGCTAATTTGCTTTCATTATTTTTATTTTATAAAAACTCCAAAAAGATTTTATTTTCTTCTTTTATTATTTTTTATTTTTTTCTACATAACATTTAGTTTAGTACATTAGCATACATGAATTTTTGTTATCTATTTATTCTCATCTCTTGGATGTCATGGAACATGGTCATAAGTACTGAATCATAGATTGGTCCTGGGTTTTGTTGTGGATCTCCTTGTGTTAGACAAGTGGGATACATTTCGATCCTAAAAAGACCACTTTTTGGACTGCTTGTGTGTGGGCTTCAAATGCATGTAGCTTGATTGGGTCTAGGTGGGGATGGAAGTGGTCAGCCATAAAGATGCATGCAAGCAAAGATTAGTGCGATAAGGTATTTTGAAGATCTTGAAGAATCGCGTCTTGGGTTTGGGGGAAGTACCCTTTAGTACTCCTGAGTCTCGCCCCAACCTTACTTAGTTAGATTCTCACCACCTTTTTAGGCTATAAATTTTTTCTAGGGGTCTAGAATAGATAGTTAGTTAGGTTTGTTCATCATACCTTACATTGAGGAACTTTGAGATAGGTCACCCAATTCACATTTTTGGGACCATAGTTTTTTTTGGTAACAACCATTCTTGAGCCATTCCTCACCCTTTTTAGTAGATCTTGACACACTGTTAATGATCATTAGGTATTATTTTCTAGCCTATACCTATGGTGAAATCTCTAAGCCATGAAGAAAACAAACAAAAAATGAAGAAATTTGAAAAGCGACGCCACAAAAAAGGAAGAAATAAAAGAAGAAGACTCAAAGAAACAACAAAAATCAGAAAAATTGAAGAAAAGAAGCAAGACGAAAGAAGAATAAGAGATCAAGTGAAGATTCAAACTCATGTCCTCTAAAAAAAATTGGGAGAGAAAGAAATAAAAGACAACAACAGAAGACAGAAGACCGAAAGAAGAAGTTCGAGATTGAAGACTTAGGTTGTCTTGCGTCTAGTTCTTAGATTGAGTCGTTTTTATTTTATTTTATTTTATTTCTGATTTTGGTGAGAAAAGGCTATGAAGGTGAGACGGTAGATCGTAAAGGACAGTACAAGGGTAAAACCTTCGAAGCCGGATGTTTGCCCGGAGGCCGTGTTGCAAAAACCCTATTTCGTTACTATACACTTTGGCCTGACAAATGTAGGAACCATCGTGTATGGGGGCATCTTTCTTTCATGCATTATGGTCTGCATTGGTGAATTTAAAGTGCCCACATTGGGTGTATCCCCTGTTTCCCTTTGTCTAACACTTTCTGATGGCTGCCTCCTTCAGACGATATCTATTCGCCCATCAAGTAGTTTGGGAATGTGGTTTATGATTATAAAGTGGGGAACACTCGGAAGACACGTAGGGTCCATGCAAGGCTGAATCTGACCATGTTGACTGATCTTGACCAAATTCTGTGTTTCTATCCATTCTTTTTTATTTTTAGGATAGTTCATCCCAAGTTCATTTCAGTCTTGTCTTACTTGAAAACAAGTAAGGTTCAAAATTGGGGTGATTTGATAGTTTCATATTATTTACTTCTTTCCCTAATTTATTTTAGCTCATTTCATCTCATTTTAGTTAGTCTTCATGCATATTTTCTCTTTTTTGTTATCTTTCATCTTTATCGGGTACTTTCTAGTCTTTTGAGCTTAAATGTAGGATTTATCGAAGTCTATTCAACACGGAGGATGGAGGGAATACGAGACCTTTGGAAGCTTGCGGTTTACATCTGGGTCTGAAGTGGTGCAATTGGACTTACTGTCAACATGATGATGGAGCAAGTTGGACTTAATCTTGGTTGAACAATGATGATGATGTGAAGAGAATTTAAGCTATAAAAGATCAAAGGAGCACTGGACCATCTTGGAAGAGTTTAGAAGGCATATTTGGGCTATCAAGAACCTTGCAATTGGGCTGGATCAAGATTTGAAGCATTGGAGAAAGAGGCCCGTTTCAAGATGGATTAAATTGACCCATTCAACACTTACACGTGGTTCGCATGTACTCGCAAACCATCCGTGTGGATCGTGTAGTGAAGGATCCATATTTTAGCCTTTGCCTATAATTTGGGAAAGTGGGTGGTGTGCTTTTGGGTCATCTTTTTCATCCGGGTTTTAAATCCTTTGACCGAACTTTTGAAGAAAAGAGGAGGAAGAACTCTTGCAAGAACACACATTTTTTGCTTTCTAGAAGATTTGAAGATTTGTGGACTTTTCCATCTTTCATCTTGAACAATATTTGGTATTTCTAAACTATCTTATTTTTCATGAATCTTAGCCATGATAGGCTAGATTTATCATTGGTTGACTTGGATGTAGTTGTTGGATTAGGTGTCTAAGCCCATAACTAAAATTGGTATATACTTGAGTTGATAGTAGCACAGTCCTTTTGGGTTGCCCTCAAACCTAGCAATTGGACAAGATGATTTTAGAGAGAGAGATTAATTTATTATGTGAATAATAAATTAAATAAATTATTTATTAATGTGTTATGAAAACAATTTATTAATTAGAAATCATACTATTTAATTAATAATTAATCAGCAATTAATTGGAATTATTTGGATCAATTAAAAGTACAAGAACTGTTTTGTTATTTATTAATAGTTGGGAAAGGAAGGCTCTAGAACCCCTTAGAAGAGGTGGACGAAAATCTTTAGGAAATCTCTAGGAGATTTCGTCCAAGGCCCCTTGGACAAGGGGTTATGGGCTGCTTGGTCACCAAGCAAAGGATATAGGGTATTTCCATTTAACCCTAGCTTTGGCACCAAGTTTCCTCAACTATATAAGGAGGCCCCTAGCCCATAATTTTGTAACATTCATAAATTTCACAAAAAATTTAAACTTTTTAAACAATCCAAAATCATCATTTGTTTACAAAATAGTTTTCCAAAGCATGTCTATTATCCGAGTTTCCCAAAATCATAAACAAAACATGAGGAGGTTCACGATCAAGCCTTCGCCTTTCCACGATCATCTGAGGTACCTGAAACATAACCCAAAACTGTAAGCCCAAATTTTAGTGAGTTTCCCCCAAAGTACCAACCCAATACAAAACCAACATAAAAACAATAAACAACATGCATACAAAGCCTTCAGTCTGACTAGAACGCCCCACTGGCCTGCAGTCTACCTGGTACGCTCACATAACCTTCAGCATGACTGGTATGCCACACCGGGCCTTCAGCCCATCTAGACTGTTCTCCGGGCCTTCGGCCTGACTGGTACGCCCTACTGGCCTTCAGTCTATCTGGGACGCCCCAGGTCTGTTGGCCTTCAGCACAAAGCAGAACCGCGTCAACCCAACCACACATACACCGTGTCGACATATATATATATATATATATATATATATATATATATATATATATATATATATATATATATATATATATATAACAGACAAGCATACAAATATCCAGCCAATAACAAGCAGACATATCCTACGAATCATTAAGCATAACATCATCCTATCTACCATGATACAGATCTAACAGATCACTACGATACTCGATCATACGATAATCAGGATAACAATCCAAAGGGCCGGCCTAGGTGCCTTCGACCCATAAATACAATGAGGAAAAACTCACCTCATACTGCTGAATCACACTGAAAGTCTCCGGCTGCTCGCCCAGTAGAATCCCCACACTATCCCAACATAAAAGTCATACAATTAATACTTGGATTACAATCTAAACAAATAGTCCAATATTAGGGTAAATTACCACTTTACCCTTTTCCTTAGTTGGGCTAAGACCCAGGCCCAAATCTTTCTCCAAAAGGCCCAACCGCTAAATAACCATGCAAAGCCCATAATTGGCCCAGTTTTCCAAATTGGTCCCAACTCCAACTTGGACCTTACCCCAAAGTCTAATCCTTCACTTAGCCCAAAACATCAATACTCAGATGGCCTGAAGAGGACCCAAGAATCTAAGCCAAAAAAGGTGGTCCAAACTTGAAGCCCAAAACCGCAAAACCCACAGACTGAGTACGCGTGACCCCATCTGTATGCTAAGCGTACTCACATTGGGGATTGTACGCTGCACGTAGTGGCTTGTACGCCCATCTTACTCCTCTGTTAAGCCATTATTCCCGTTAAGCTCTTAATACTTTAAGATAAGGCCCCAAAATGTAGATTTGACTTCCATGAGCTGAAATAACACGTAAAGTTGCTAAGTTTATGTTCATGCATGGCTAAATGAAGCTATTAAGGTTAGAAATGACTCAATAAAGGGATTAATGCATGAATGATGACTAAATCGCCATAAAGTTGGCACCTTTATGCCAAGGAAGCCTCTAACAAGGTCAGATCTAATGAAATGATCCCTTCAACTCATCCCAAACCATCAATCCATGAAAAAGGGACCAAAAGTGAGCCAAATCAACCCATAAAGAAAACTAGACATTGGCAAGTCAAGGTTTGAACTTGATACCTTAGGAAGCTTGCAATGTGATAGAGGGTTCTGGATCTCAAGCCTCCCACCAAGCTATGAACTTCACTCTCTTCAAGGTTCTTCAAAGATGGACCAAAACAACACAAATTTCTCTTCAAGAGCTCAAAGATGCAAGAATGGAGGCTAAGGGGACGTTTAGGGTTTTTTTGGAGGTTTAGGGATAAGAAATGAGGCCAACCCTAAAGGTTAAGGATGAATATATAGGGTGTAACACCCCACTTTACGGCTTCTGGAAGTTACACGTACGCCCAACGTAGATAGGCGTACACCCAACGTACACACCCGCTGTCCCGATCCAACTCTAGACAGTACGCTAAGCGTACCAAGTGGTATGCCCCGCGTACCAGCTTCAAGGGCTAAAATGCAACAATTAATAAATGAAGGGGCAAAAGCAAACATACCAAGATCGGGGTGTTACAATTCTCCCCACTTGAACTAGATTTCATCCTCGTAGTCTGCTGCAGAGAACAAATCTGGATAATGCTCCCGCATCTCAGCCTCCGACTCCCAGGTCCACTCGGAGCCCCTCCGGTGCTGCCACCGTACCTTCACCAAAGTTACTTCCTTGCTACGCAAAACCTTTACCTTCCTTTCCATAATAGCCACCGGTCTCTCAACACGTTCATGCGCTCATCGACCTGAATATCATCCAAGGACACCACTGCATCCTCATCCACTATGCACTTTCGCAGCTGCGAAACATGGAAAGTGATGTGAATCTGACTGAGCTCCTCAGGAAGATCCAATCGGTAGGAAACCTTTCCAACCCTGGCTATAACACGAAATGACCTAATATACCGGGGACCCAATTTCCCCCTCTTTTTGAAGAGGATCACACCTTTCCAAGGTGAGACCTTCAGTAGTACCATGTCGCCGACCTGAAACTCCAACTTGGATCGGCGCCGGTCGACATAGCTCTTCTTCCGACTCTGAGCAGTCTTCAATCTCTGTCTGATAAGATGAATAATCTCTGTGGTCTGAAGGACCACTTCAGTCCGTCCCATCACCCTGTGACCAACCTCCCCCCAAGAAACCGGCGTACGACATCTCCGCCCATACAAGAGCTCAAAGGGTGGAGCACCAATGCTGGAGTGATAACTGTTGTTGTAGGAGAACTCCACAAGAGGCAGGTAGGAGTCCCAGCTCCAAACAAAATCGATGGCATAGGCCCGCATCATATCCTCAAGGGTTTGTATCGTCCGCTCACTTTGGCTATCGGTCTGTGGATGATAAGCAGTGTTGAAGTGCAACCTCGTGCCCAGTTCCTCGTGGAACTTCTGCCAAAAATGGGAGGTGAACTGAACATCACGATCTAAAACAATGGAGATCGAAACCCCATGGCGAGCAACGATCTCGCGAACATACACATCGGCTAACTTCTCGGGCGATGAACTCTCCTGAATCACCAGGAAGTGGGCACTCTTGGTCAATCGATCCACGCTGACCCAAATAGCATAAAAACCCTTTGCCCTATTCGGAAACTTGGTGATGAAATCCATCGCAATCTGCTCCTATTTTCACATGGGAACCTCCAGAGGTTGCAGCTTGCCTTGCGGCCTCTGATGCTCAGCCTTGACCATCCTGCAGGTCATGTATCTCTCAACATACCAAGAGATCTCCCTTTTCATACATGGCCACCAATAGCTCAATCTCAGATCCCAGTACATCTTGGTGGCCCCCAGATGGATAGAAAAGTGCGACTTATGCGCCTCCTCCAACATAATCTGACTTACCTCACCAGACATCGGATCCCATACTTGACCACAACGGGTCAATAACCCACAACCATCTAGAACAAATATGGCAATCTCACCCCTGGTCCTCTCTATCTTCCAGTTCTTTTCCCGAACACCCTCGACCCGAGCCTCCCTAATCAATCCCATAAGTGTGGAATCCACTTATATCCTCATACTTGATACCCCAACTGAAGACCTAGCCGACTTGCGATTCAAGCATCCGCCACCATATTCGCTTTACCCGGATGGTAAAGGATCTCGCAGTCATAATCCTTGACTACATCCAGTGACCTGCGCTGCCTCATGTTCAGGTTCGGCTGATCCATAATATGCCTCAAACTGTTATGATTCGTGTAAATAGTACAGCAGACCCCATAAAGGTAGTGCCTATAAATATTGAGGGCAAAAACCACTGCCCCGAACTCCAGATCATGTGTGGGATATCACGTCTCGTGCGGCTTCAGCTGTCGCGAAGCATAAGCTATTACCCGTCCTCTCTGCATAAGGACCGCTCCCAAACCAGTGATGGATGCATAACAGAAAACCACAAAATCCTCAATTCCCTCTGGAAGGGTCAAAACCGGGGCCTCACATAATCTCTGCCGAAGGGTCTCAAATGCTATTTGCTGCTCAGGGCCCCATCGGAAATCCACCCCTTCCTCGTCAGACGAGTGAGGGGTACTACAATCTTGGAGAAATCCTGAATGAATCTCCGATAGTACCCTGCCAAATCCAAGAAACTCCTAATATCCGAGGGAGATTTTGGAACCTCCCACTGCATCACAGCCTCGATCTTGGCCGGATCGACCAATATCACATCATGGTTAACAGATGTCCAAGGAACTTTACCTCTCATAACCAAAACTTTCACTTCAAGAACTTAGCATAAAGTTGTTCTCGCCTCAAAACACCCAGAAGCTCGCGAAGATGCTCCTCATGCTGCTCTCTGGTCTTAGAATATACCAAGATGTCATCGATGAATACAATAACCGAACGATCGAGCATCGGCCTGCATACTCGATTCATCAAATCCATAAATACCACATGCGCATTGGTGAGCCCAAATGGCATCACCACGAAATCGTAATGCCCATAACGAGTCCGGAACGAGGTCTTCTCTACTTCCTCCTCTCTCACCTTGACCTGCTGATACCCGGACCTAAAATCTATCTTGGAGAATCAAGATGCACCATGCAACTGATCAAAGAGGTCATCAATCTGTAGAAGGGGATAATGGTTCTTCACTGTTAACTTGTTTAACTCCCGATAGTCAACGCACATCCGGTGTGAACCATCATTCTTCTTGATGAACAAAATCGACGCTCCCCACGGAGAACTGCTCGACCTGATGAACTGCTTGCCTAGCAGTTCCTGCAGCTGAGATGAAAGCTGCTGCATCTCAGGCGGTGCCAAGCAGTACGACGCCTTGGCAATCAGGGCTGCACCTGGCACAAGGTCTATCCTAAACTTGATCTGCCTCTCGAGAGGCACACCTGGTAACTCCTCCAGAAATACATCTGCAAAATCTCTGACAAATGGAACCTATGAAACTGATGCCTGATCCCCAACCCGCATATCCACCACATAAGCCAAGAAACCCGCACACACATGCTGAATATATTGCCGAGCCCTGGCTGCAGAACAAAACCCTGAACCCATCCTGGTGCCCTCTCCATAGATAACCAGTTCTCCCCCACTTCGGGTTTGAACTATCACGCATTGTACCTCAAAATCAATCACAACGCTAAACTGACTCAACCAATCCATACCCACAATCACACAACGGACACTCCAACTCCCCAATGGGCATATCAAACTCCCTACTGAACAATCGAGAAACAAAGGACCGACTCGCACCCGAGTCAAACAACACTAAAGCAGGCAAAGAGTTCACTAGGAACATACCTAACAGAGGCACAAATATATAAGCATAACACAATACAAAATAAACAAGACAACGGATAGAAACATACCAGTCATAATATCTGGAGCTGCCCCGGCCTCCTCGGCAATGATCTGAAAAGCACGACCTTGAGCCCTAGGGGGCTCTGCCTTCCCTTGGCGCCAATCTGTGATCCTCAAAGTAGCTGGCGCGGGGGCCTGCGCCAGCTTGGCGGAGAGAAATGGATAGTTGACATTCACATGACCAACCTGATCACAATGATAGCAGATCTTGGTACTCTGAACATGGGCCAACTGGCGGGAATCCCTCACATAGTGCCCCTCCCTGTCACATTTATGGCATACACCTCCTGATCGGCAAGACCCGTCACAAACCTTTCTGCCCTTCCCACAAGTACGGCCTCGCTGACCCCTAGATCTATAATCAACGTCTTTGAACCGCTTCGGCGCTGGCTGCGACTACGCCGGGGCTGGTCTCTTCTCTGTCATCTACAACTCAATCTCAATCTCACGCCGCTTGGCGGCTCCTGCATCTCCAACAAAGAATCATATCGCTGGGTGGAAACTAACTGCCTGATATCCGTCTTGAGCATGCTCAAGTAACGGGTCATCTGAGCCTGCTCCGAAGCAAACTCAGGGAAAACATGGCCCTCTCAGTAAACATCCTCGTGATATCCTTCACCGATTCCGACCCCTGCCTCAAATCCAAAAAATCTTGGGCCAACCTCTCGCGCTATACCCGCGGCACATACCGAGTACAGAACATCTCCATGAACTGATCCCAAGATACCGTAACCCTCTGCTCAGCAGAATACGATCCCGTAACAAGTCTCCATCAATCCTTCGCCCCGGACCTCAGGAGGTTCAGAGCGCACCTGACCTTCTGGTCAGCTGGGCAAGAGTAGGTGAAAAAGCATCCCTTGACATCAGATAGCCACCTCATGGCTACAATCGGGTCCTGAACTCCATCGAAAGTCGGGGGCTTTGTATTGTCGAAGTTCTGATACTGAAAAATCTGACCCGATCCAACACCTGTAGTTGCAATGGTCGTGGAGGCTGCAGCAGCCGCAATCTTAGCCACGACTATGTATTTGTCATCAAAAAACTCCATCATTGCGGTCTTAATAGATCCAAATAACTTCGGTATCCGATCCCCTAACAATAGCCACAACTACCTCACGAAGAATCTCCCTAATCCTGTCATCCAACGCAGCTGACCCACCCTGACTGCCAGCTCCTGATCGTGATCCGGACCCAGTCTCAACTCACCTCGTCATCACCATTATGAAAATAAACCAGGGAATATCAGATAACACGCACATCAAAACAGGGAACCAACTCCCAATAAAACCCTAGGGATTGTAACTTCCCTGTTACGTGTACACGTCCTGTGCTTCCAGTAGTACGAGCCCATACTACCTTTTACACCTACCCGCATTTTTCCAAGTGGATCATCACAACAACCCTAACGATACACACTAGAATAAACATACACTCTATCCTCACACCCTAGAGGAAAGGCTAATCATCTCAGAACTTGTAACATCCTGATTTCCGAGGTATAACATTTCTATATGCAAGTATGGGTTTGCTTGGGTGACTCGACGAGTTGGTGCCTCAACTCGTCGAGTAGGGTCGCAACTTGGTGACGTGTTTAATGAGTGGACTCGACGAGTCGGGTATCTGACTCGCCGAGTCAGCGCTGCTGAGGAAAACCCTAATTGCCCGGGTTTGTGACCTATTTAAAGGCTCTTATGGCCTTCATTTGCGGCCACACTTCCCCTTGAGAGACCCCAAATCGATCCAGAGAGCTTAGAGAGATAGAGGGAGCTAATTGCTTCATTTTGGTGCATTCTTGCAAGGAAGAAGGAGAAGGTTTAAGCTTGACTGACTAGAGGGGCTCAGATCTTCCACTATTTCATTCAAGGCTGCTGTTGGAGGTATGAACCCATACCTGTTTTCATATGATTAGTAGATCTCATGAATTTAGGGCTTCTTTACCCTCTATTAAGTTGAGATATGAAGCATGTGAAGTCCCTTTGAGGTTTAGACATCAGATCTGGATCTTGAGAGGTCTAGATAGTCCCAAGAACCCAGCTTTATGCAGTTACATAAGAATATTGAACCAAAGGCACCATTTTAAGGGTTATTTTGTCAATTAGAGCTAGATGAGTGATGCATGGTCATAAAGGTCGAACCTTTACGTGATTAATGAGCTTTGAGTGCATAGATCTGAAGTTCGAGAAAGTGTCTTGCACTAAAATGACTGAATGCAAAAGAGTCTGAATAGACTCGCCGAGTCGAGCTGCTGACTCGGCGAGTAGCCCAGGGTTTTATCCCGATGAACCGAGTCAGGTGGTGACCCGACGAGTTAGGGGTTAGCTCGTCGAGTTGGAGCTTGCTGGGGTTGCCGTGAATCGATTGGACCCGACGAGTCGCCCGAGTGCAGTCGACGAGTCTGGTCAAAAGTTGGACTGTTGACTGGAGTTGACTTTTGTTGACCTTAGGGTTTGGTCAAGATGAGTGTAAGAAGTCAGGAAGGGTAGAATAGTCTTTTACCCTTCTAAGAGAGAGCATAGGAAGGGTATAGGCTAGCCTTTGAGAGCCATTGTTAACTAGAGGTAATTTCTGTATGTGATTAGGCGGAGGCTAGATCAGTGTTTCGAGTACGAGATCATCCGAGTTTACCCGAGATGAGTCTTCTCACTATACGTTACCTAGAGTGGTATTTATGTGTGACCGGAAGGTCTTATGTGCTTGCTTGTGCATCTTGTCTATGTGATATTATGCTATGAATTATTTAGACCGGACCGGAAGGTCCAACGACTTGCGAGGCCGGAAGGCTCAACCAGACCGGACCGGAAAGTCCAACGACTTATGAGACCGGAAGGCTCAACCAGACCGGACCAGAGGGTCCAACGAGCTAGACCGGACCTAAGGGTCCAACGAGCTACGGGACTAGAGGGTTCCGCTGAGACACAGTGACCAGAGGGTCTTACAGAGTATAGCCTCGAGTGGCAAATTTGTTGTATGTGGTATTTTGGGGAACTCACTAAGCTTCGTGCTTACCGTGTTATGTGTTATGTGTTTCAGGTTGTTCTCAGGATCGCGGGAAGGCACCAGCTTGATTGTACACACCAGTGAGAGAGTTACGTTTTTGAGGATCCTGGATTTTAACCGAGTAATTAAGAAGTTTTGAGTTGTAAACTTAATAAAAGAGATTTTTGTGAAATACATTATGAGATTTATGTGATTTAAAATGAAAAATTGTTTTGAAAATTCACGTCGTTACAAGTTGGTATCAGAGCCTTGGTTTGAGGGATTCGGATGCACCTTCGGGTAAATCTGGACTCAAACTGAGGATTTAAGAAAATTTTTCAAGGAAATGATTTTTTTTTTCTAAAACGAGCGAGAGTTTCTAAGTGAATATGAGAAGGAGCAGTGTGTACAATCAGCCAAAGCCCGAACGGTGATTTCCCAAAATACCCTATTTGTGCTATGAGATATTTTGTGATATTCTGCATGCTAGAGGATAGGCTAGGTATTTCATATTTTAGGACTAGAGTGGCCTGATTTGTGATGCCTTAGCCTAGGAGTTACTGTTATCTGTGATGTGCTTCCGAGTATGTGCTGAGTAAGAGTATCCAACAGGAATTACAGAGATAGAGTTTCGAGTAGAGGTGTAATTTAGGAGAGACACCTAGATGAGCATTGGAGGAACCTACTGAGAGAGTAGCTAGATGCCCACGTGGGGTAGAGTTGCCTGAGTTCGGTGACACCTGTTGAGTACAAGCAGAGCAATAGAGTTGTAACCTAGAGTGGGTTTTACGTGTTTAGTCGATGCCCGAATGATGCTTGCTTCGTGCTTTGTGGAACTCCCGATGATGGGAGTCAGCTACCAAGTGAATGTGACGATATTCAGGAGGTAGATGGCTAGCATCATAAGGAGTTCTTTAGCAGCTGATGGCGGAAAAGAGTGAGAACCTAGGAAGAGCCTAGGGAGTGACCATGGTCAAATGAGTGCGCTGACAGAGTAGATCATTTCGCTGGGGAGCGAGCATTTGCGACGAGATTGGTGATTGAGAAGGTTGAGCAGCTACTTAGGAACTCTGGGATGGTCCATGTAGAAAGTATGGGTAGATGTGGCAGGTAGTATGGGCCCGTACTACTGAAAGCAGAGGACCCATACTCGATGCAGGGAGTATTCCGGAGGATCTAAGTAGCAGTTCGAGAGGTGATGACATGGTTCGGGTACCATGATTTGTAGCAGATCGAGAGGTGATGTCATGGTTCGAGTACCATGATAAGTAGCAGATTGAGTAGTGACGTCATGGTTCGAGTACCATGCTAAGTAGCAGATTGAGAAATGATGTCATGGTTTGAGTACCATGCTTTGTGGCAGATTGAGAGGTGGTGTAGTGGTTCGAGTACCATGATTCGTAGCAGTTAATGCTTGTGTTTTCAGTTATTTCGTCGTGATTGATTAGGTGGAGGTCGGATGCGGTAAAGTATGAGGTCAGAGGGCCATGTTGAACGAGTTTCCACGAGTGAGGGAAGTGGAGATGATTCCAAGGTATTTTTGAGCGAGATGACAGACGTAGTCGCGAGACTCAAGGATGAGTAGAGATGGCGTTTATGGAGGATTGCGGCCTGAGTTGAGCAATCAGCCGATAGTGGAGATGTCACCTTCTGTGAACTGAGTGGTTCTATTTCCGTTCCTGTGGGAAAACATAAGAGGTGTTGAGATTTCGGTTTCTGATCTTGGGGGTAAACTCTGTGGGGGTAGCATTGATGGCGATCTTCCACCAGAGTATTTGGGCGGTATGTCTGCCGCGAGGTAATGATATGGCATGAGCAGGTTGGCAGTGGGGACTGAGATGGTCAAAGACAAGGATACACCCTATTTGAGTATAGTAGGGCATGTATTAGCTGCAGCGTCGGATGATCAAGAGGAGTATATCGGGGTGGTGGTTCTTTTTGTCTATGACGGGTATCGAGTGTGGTAATGAAGTCCCCGCTCTTATGATAACTCACGTGATGGAACGTTGGTTGAGGAGTCGAGGATGAGGAGTATGATAGTTCATTATTTCCAGACTAAGAGCCAGGGTTACTAATGGACAGTAGAGATGTCCGATAATGGGATAGTATGAGAGTCTGAATGACTAGAGGCAGTCATGATGAGAAGTTTCTGAGGATTTCATCTGAGATTCAGGGTATTTGGAGTTGCTTGACCTCTAGCGGGGAGATCATCAAGCGTTGCGCAGCACCTTCCAAGGGTAGGTGCGATGTTACTGGTAGAAACAGTCTGTGGGATAGATTGTTAATGCGCCAATTGGTGTTGGGTCGAACCCTAAGTGGGGGAGAACCGGGTATTTTATTGAAGGGATCAGAAATTTGTTCAAGAGCGGTTAGAGAACTGGATATAGAGACCTGTGGAACGGATTCATGAGACCAGGGTTATTAGTAGTCGAGGTGAGGTGCAGAGCAAGGTAATGTAGGTTGTGCGTGTTCGAGAAAGGATGAGGGTCTCAACGGAATGTGACTGTTGATCGGAGACCTTGTGGTGGTCAGGAAATTTTCAAGGTTGTAATGGTGAATTCGAGGGGGTTGGCTCGTAAGGTTAGTTCGGCGGTTGAGAATTTCTGGTGCAATGTATGGGCTGGTATATGCAGTTGGGAAGGGCAGAAGTTGATTAGGCAACCAACTTCCGGGTTATGGGTATGTTTGTATGAGTTCTGAGCATTATAGGAGGGAATTTCAGATTGTCGTCAACATTTTCTGGGTCAGTGACCATTTCTCCGTGTTTCAAATTGAGAATTGGAATATTCTGAGATTTCGTGTTGTGTGACAAGAAGATCAGTGGTGAAAGGAATTCTGCAGGGATGAGTTGCGTATTAGAGTATGATGTTGTGACAACCCGAATTTTTTTTTGCTTTTTAAGCTCAGTCAGTCAACTCAACTGAGAGTCAGAATCAAGAGTAATGAGTTCTAGCCTGGTTAAAGGTTATCCTAAGGAGTTTTAGCCTAGTACACTTAAGGAATAAGTGTTGGGAAGCACCTGCTAGAGACACTGTGCAACATTCGAGCCTTAATCCTCATCAAAAAGGAGTTCACAGCCACAACACTTGAGTTTACGGCCGTAAACTCAAGGTGGGCCGTAAACTCCCCCCATATAGGCTCATATCCTTCAACTTTCTTCATTCTCTCATTTCCAACTCAAGAACACTTCCAACTCCTCTCAAGTATCATCAAGTTCTTCATCTTAGATCATCAAAAACGTAAGTGCTCTTTCCTT
Organism: Lactuca virosa; assembly: GCF_052849685.1. Taxonomy (NCBI): domain Eukaryota; kingdom Viridiplantae; phylum Streptophyta; class Magnoliopsida; order Asterales; family Asteraceae; genus Lactuca; species Lactuca virosa. The sequence continues at coordinate 262,925,211 of NC_136430.1, forward strand.
GATTTGTTGTTACACTTCATCTCCTAGTTACACTCTTTGATTTCATCCATGAAAACATTCATTTCAACTAGATCTTCAAATCTTCAAGTTTCACCAAGAACACCAAGAACACACACTAGTGTTCTTGGCCAAAATCGACCCTTTCAAGCCTCTATATCGTAAGTACTCTTCCCTATACTTGTTATCTAGTTAAGACTCATGCTTAGAGCCTTGAAAACATCAAGAATGCAAGACCAAAAGGAGTTTACGGCCAAGCCATCTCCCATGGCCGTAAACCCCTATAAAGGTGCCATTTTGGCCATAAACTCTTCCTAAGGCTTGGATTTGAGGCTAGAACACTCCCTTGTGCTTTGTAAGACCTTGAATCATCACCCAACTCATCATTAGAGAGTTTACGGCTCAAGAGTAAACACCCTTGGCCATAAACTCCATTTATGGTCAAGTCTTGGACCTTAAACACTTCTAGACTCTTGCTAAACCTTAGAACACTTGAACCCTTGAGACTCCTTACCTTTAAGACCCTAAATGTGACCATTTAGAGAGTTTACAGCCCAAGAGTAAACACCCTTGGTCGTAAACACCTCAACACTCTCCATTGAGTGGGTCTTTCTCATCCATGCGTAGAGCAAAATTCCCTCAAGCTTCCCTAGCCTTCAAACACCCTCATATGCATCTTTGACCATGAGTTTACGGCCGTAAACTCCCTTGGCCGTAAACACATGGCCGTAAACACCAAACTATGGCCTTAAACACCCTTTAGATGAATCACATGTGATTCCAACACTTGGTCAAAGTGTTTCCTAGTCCCGTGAGGTGTTTCCTTGCATTTGGTTGCTTCCAAGCACTATATTTATGCCAATATATGCCAATGTATGCCATTTAGGACTTGTTGTGTCTCGGGACGTCATTCGTGGAACTCCTCATCCTTACGCGCATATTAGTTGAATCACCCACATCAGGTGAGTTCATACCCCGTAATCAATCTTTTAAACTGTTTTAAATGTTTTAAGGGGGGGGGGGGGATACAGGTTGAACATAATGATAATTGTGTGTATGTTTGTTATAAACATCTTTGAAATTATTACTTATGCCTTTTATAAGTGGTCAAAACATTTCAAAAGCTCTTTCAAGTTATGTTACTTCATAGTTTAACAAAACTCCATTTTTAAAGTGCAAGCATAACGTAGTGGTAAAATGAGTATTTTCAACAACAGTTCAAGTATATTACTAGTAAACTATAATAGGTATAGTTTAAGGGTTCAGTTCATACTATAACACGTACATAGAGGAACATACTATAACACGTACATAGAGGAACATACTATAACAAGTACATAGAGGAACATACTACAACAAGTACATAGAGGAACATACTAACACGTACATAGAGGAACATACTATAACAAGTACATGGAAGAACACACCACACTAAGTACCGGGAAAAATCACGTTAATAATATATCTTTCCGGGTTTGAATTGACACTGGTACGATTTCACGTACTAGGACTAGCAAGCACGAGGTGATAAACCTAATAATATATCTTTCCGAGTTTGCGTTAACTTTAGTACGATTACACGTATCTGGGTTAGCAGACACGAGGTGATAAAATATAATAATATATCTTTCTGAGTTTGCGTTAACTTTAGTACGATTACACGTATCTGGGTTAGCAGACACGAGCTGATAAAATATAATAATATATCTTTCCGAGTTTGCGTTAACTTTAGTACGATTACACGTATCTGGGTTAGCAGGCGCGAGGTGATAGCAATATATTAAATCGAATTTAGTTATACAGAGCATACTTATAAATATTTGACAGAAATGAATAAATCGGACAATTATACAAAACTTACATCAGTACCAACTAAGTCGTCTAAACGATAGAACATTGAGTAAACAAAACTAGAAACTTTCCAGTAAAGGGTTTAATCCATTCTATTAAACCAGTATAAACTTAAAGGACTTTAGGTGATTAACTCTATAATACTTTAGTTTATACATCATGGTTATATATCATTAATACCCAATAGGTAGTCGGATGTGTGCTTTCCGCCTTACTTCCTGTTCCTTGTTTGGTTGTGGGCTTAGGGCAGATTCACCCAATTAACTTTCTATTCGATATTAGACCATATATAGCCAGTATAAACTAAGTTATTATAGAAGTAATCATTGTGGTCACCATTTTATTATAAGGAATAAGGGTTTTCATAAAGGAACTTTTCATTAAATATAAAGGAACCATCACAATTAACTCCATGAGTAACAAGTGAACACACCAGGGTTATATACAATAATGATCTAACAAACAATAGGATGTGTGCTATCCGCCTTACTTACTGTTCCTTGTTTGGTTGTGAGCTTAGGGCAGATGCGCACAGTCGATTGTTTGTTTACTCTGAGTTTTATATCACTTGTATCCATTTAGTACTCATAGAAGGGATTGTAGAATCATTTTTACGTATCTTTCATCAAAGTAGGAAATATAGGATTTTCTAAGAGGAACATGCGAACTTTTCTAAAAGGAGCTTACAACTTACTACATTTTTCAACTACAGTTTCAACAACATTTTACCACAACATTTTACAACTTACTACATCACTAAAATCTTATGAACTCACCAGCTTAATTGCTGATCAACTCTTTCAAATAACTTGTATTCTCAGGAGCCTAGTAGACAGGTACTCACACTGGGATTCAGAAGATGGAGCAGTTTAGCTTCAAGTCTTGTTTGTTATTTGCTTATGTATTCTATGTTTTGTGAACACACACATTGTAAACACCTTCTTTCTAATGAAATGGTTGTTCATTACTTTGCTTACTATGATGCATGTCTTGTGATACTAAACATGACGCCCTCCACCCTAGAGTTTCTGCCGTTCCGGTTTTGGGGTGTGACAGATTGGTATCAGAGCATTGTTTATAGTGAACTAAGTATATCAACCGATAAAAGATATACAACTATAAATACAATGGGGCTTAAGTGCTCTGGATAATGATATATTTTAATCGTATAACGACAAGTTATAAAAATATACCTACTTGCTTATACATGTACATACTAGACCAAGTATCACAAGAAGAACAAAACTAAAGGATTTGAAGGTTGAACACTGTCGTCAAACCTGAACAGTTATGTAATCATAGCTAGGATCAATATAGCCTGATCAACTATATTCATTCGAGATGTGACCGACATGTGTTTGGGAGTGATGTGGTGTTGCAACAGTCTTAAAACTTACCTAAACACCATTCAAGAGAATACTAGATCAAGTACATTAGAGTTAGAATACTATAGGAGTATTCTATGATACTATAACGTGATGACAAGTTTGAAACATACCAAGAAGATTACATTAAAATACTATAGGAGTATTTTAGGCTCTATATAAACAACTTACATGATAACTTAAAGGACCCTTACGGATAGGTCTATAATCTTACAATGTATACTCCCAAGGTTTTATATAATTGAGATCTTATAGACTTAGAATTTGTGATCTACGCTCCACTACCTGTTCCTTGTTTGGTTGTGGTTTTGGAGTAGGATCACTTATTCGAAGGTCTATTTAATCTTAAATTATATACAACTTGTATACATTGTGCAATTATAAGAGGACTCTGTAAGGATCACCCCATAAAGTTACCTTAAATCTCATGGATTCTTTAGTCACTTCCATTCTCGCACGACAAGCCCAGATAGATGTAACCACTTCCTCATAGTAGACAACAGAAGAGTCCAGGAGGAACAAGAGCAAGTTCATGAGATGTTTTCAAAGAGGGATCAACCAAAGTAACCAAAACGTCTTACACGTCACACTAATAAATAATAATCTTGTTAACTTAATGAGCGAGTGGAGACACTGCTCACATTATGTGTTAGGATTATTTTCTTACATGCAGCTGGTAACAGTTATTCAGGTCACAGATATTCATTCGAGGATAACCATTTCTAATTCATAAAGTTTAATTGGTATAGACTTTTTATGAATTGTTTCCAGAACCCCATGGAAGTCAGGAGTAGATACACTCAGACCAGGGTTAACTTAGTTTAATATCACTCGTACCATACCTACTTCTACCCACCGCCCTGGGCATATCTCAGGAGTGTCGTCTAAAACATTGAGAATAGTTCAGCAAAGCGAGAAACTGAATAGTACATTTAAAATGTTGGAATACTACTAGCGATGAGCATCATTTCTCACGAGACCATTTTTCGCCATGCATCAGAATCCTGTCAGCACCAGGAAGAAACCAACCAACAGGCGAGTCACCAATTCTGCAGATAGACACTGCTACTTTCTAGGCTGCGGTCACAGCTGCTGTAACAGCCATCATGGCACAACTCAATGCTAATGACGCCAGCGGAAGCAGAAGCAGTGCCGGCAATGCATATCACAATAACGATCAAGGGAGACCGTTAGTGTCAGGTGACAAGGACACCCCCGATCATAAACCTAAGAGCAGGAAGCGAAAGTCCTGGTATAACAAGGCAAAAAGGTCGGCTCAAGGTTCTAACATGAGACGACAACCCATGACTACCCCCGTAGCCACAACAGCAGTCACAACATCTGGCACTTCAGCTACCACTACCACCCCCGACAAGCAATATGTAGGAAATCTCCCAAAGTGCGACAGATGCACTTACCACCACAACGGAGCTTGCCGAGTGCTATAATGCACTAGCTGCAGCAGAAAGGGGCACACTGCCCGCTTCTGCAGCGATCCAACACGGCCAATTCCCCAAGTGAACTTGGCCTGTTTCAGGTGCGGCAAATCGGGACACTTTAAGAGGAACTGTCCAATGGAGGGGGGAGACGCAGAAGCTCGTTCCTGTGAAACCCCAACTCAGCACATCACTTCAACCACCGATGCGGGTATAGTTCAGGTATGCCAGGCATGTGGTGAAATGGGTCATGCCAAGAGAGACTGCCCAACAGAAGGAGGCGACGAAGGAGGAGGATGAATCTAACAAAAAGACATAAACGAGCCGCGAGGAATCCCACTTTTGAGATTTTGGTACGTCTTAAAAACAAGTATTGGTTTAAAACTTAATTTATAATAATATAAGACTAAAACTTGGGGAAAACTTTAAAAGTAATCATAATAACTCACATATTGAAATAGATCACAATATTCAAGAGAACTAAAGGATCCGTTTAGAGAAGCTACGATGGCTGAACATATACATCAGGGTTGTGCATAACTAAGATGTTGTAGACTTAGAGTGAGTAAATTCCGCCTTAATTCCTGTTCCTTGTTTGGTTGTGGATTTGAGGCAGAGTAGCTCAGTCGACTGTCTCATTCATCTTAAATATTCATAACTTGTATATGACAGGCGATCGTAGTGGTACCGAGGAGGATCATGATATAAAGTATCATCACCAGTTATCAAAGCACTTTCATTTGTACGTATGCGCACATAGCTATACGATACGTAGGAGTGTTAACATCAAAGGGAAAAACAGAAAACACTGGACATTTACAGAGAGTACATTGTCGAACACACTAGGGATACATCATCGTATAACAGACGTTTCTTCTAAATCGGCCAAAACCTTGTTCAGTAAAGAGTCCGTTACTACCATTCGTCATGAATTGGCGTGGTCCTCACCATACTAAGTTCATATGTTTCTATCGCCTCGACCGTCAAGTTCTCGAAACCTTCGTCATTCGTATCGACAGTCCGACCTAAACCTCAGTTTTATCTTTCGTATTCTAAACCTCGAAGTACTCGTGCGAAGGGTACTTTGATCTCCGAAGCCTTACCGTCAGATGTCCGCAGACCGTCACGAAATACCACTCGTCCAGCAGACCAAGTTCAAGCACAGAGGCTAAGGACGAATACAGCCCACCTATCAATATTCAGTGTATACGCGAGGGTGGTATATAATTATGATTACGCAGATTTAGTATGTGTGTTTCCGCCCTATCTCCTGTTCCTTGTTTGGTTATGGACCTGGGGCAAAGTCGCACATCCGACCGTCTTATTAATCCTAATTTTACAACTTACTACATCACTAAAATCTTATGAACTCACCAGCTTAATTGGTGATCAACTCTTTCAAATAACTTGTATTCTAAGGAGCCTAGTAGACAGGTACTCGCACTGGGATTCAGAAGATGGAGCAGTTTAGCTTCAAGTCTTGTTTGTTATTTGCTTATGTATTCTATGTTTTGTGAACACACACATTGTAAACACCTTCTTTCTAATGAAATGGTTGTTCATTACTTTGCTTACTATGATGCATGTCTTGTGATACTAAACACGACGTCCTCCACCCCAGAGCGTTTCCGCCGTTCCGGTTTTGGGGTGTGACAGATGTCGTAAGTAAGAGATCAGTGGCTGAGGCAAGACATCGTGAGGTTCTGTGATGGTGTACCGAGGTATCCGAGTTTAATACCTTGAATTTTAGGTTATTTAGGGTCTTGAGTTTGAGACGGCAAGTGGTGTATCAAGTATCTATGGTTCCAGTGGGAGCCCTTCGGCTAATGGCAGCAAGTGAGGAAAATGGATTGCAGTGAGAAAAGGGGTTTGGTCGTGACGGTTGCCGTCAGAAATTGTGATGCATAATTTGGATAAGTGTGAGCACCTATCTATGTTGGTCCGCGGAGCATGAGTTAGTGGACGCAGTAGGGTGTTGTGATGCTACGGGGAGCCGTAGTAGTCACTAGTCAGTGAGAGGTTGTTGTGATGCTACGGGGAGCCGTAGTACTCACTAGTCAGTGAGAGATTGTTGTGATGCTACGGGGAGCCGTAGTACTCACTAGTCAGTGAGACGTTGTTGTGATGCTACGGGGAGCCATAGTACTCACTAGTCAGTGGGAGGTTGTTGTGATGCTACGGGGAGCCGTAGTACTCACTAGTCAGTGAGAGGTTGTTGTGATGCTACGGGGAGCCGTAGTACTCATTAGTCAGTGGGAGGTTGTTGTGATGCTATGGGGAGCCGTAGTACTCACTAGTCAGTGAGAGTGTTGTGATGAAGTACTCTCTGATCAGAGCATGACGCAGAAGAGTTTTAGGCTTGGGTAGCCCTAATATTGAGTTGTTGGGAGCCTGGTGGTCGAACCAGGGGCGAGACTGGGGTCTCCATATTTGTTGGGAATCGTTATAATCTGAATTGAGTAGTGGTTGTCGCAACCATAGGGAAGTGGATAAGTGAGGTACGCATGGGTTGCGGGTCATGAGTCATGAGTTGAGTGGTTCCAACCTTGGGACAAACCAAACTCTCAAGTATGAGTTTGGCTCTGGTAGTGCGTCGGGTAGGCGAGATGAGAGTCCGGATTCAGAGATGAGTTCCATGTTGAGGGGTATTGTTTGTCATCTGATGTATTAGACCTGGGTAGGTCAGTACTCGGGTACGGGAGGTACCACGAGATGCATGGAACTATGAGCAATAGACGACAGAGGTAGGGGTTGAGTCGATCTTTAGTTGGGATTGTAGTGTTCGTTTGGAGTAAAGATAACTTCGTGACTTGTGTGTCACAATGGACTGAGGTAGTTGTTGTGAGAAGGAAGGCGGCGAGACGTGTTGAGGACTTCTGAGTGAGCATGATCATTTTGTCCTTGTGTCGGAGAACAGGGTGTTGAAAGTTTATTGTTCGGATGGGTTTGATAGTAGTTCAGTGGATGAGCCCCTGGTGGGATGTGAACCCTTTCATTTCTTAGGGCGATTCGGATCGTTTGGTACGTTTGGGTGAGTGATCGGTAGCCGATTGTTGGATTTTGTCTTGTGATAATTAGAGGAGCAGTGATCTATCAGGGTATGATATCGAGGAGCGAATATCATGGTGATAGCTTGAGTGGGCGGTATGGCGGCGGGCCAGGCCACTAGAGTTTCCAGATTCTGAGAAGGTCAGAAGGGGGCATCTTAGCGGCAGAAGGGTTGGTATTGTTCCGGACTTGGGAATTTCTGTGTGGATTCAGGTGTCCATGGGAAAAGATATCAGTGTGGTATGAGCTCCTTTCGGTAGTGCCTTTCGGGTTGTTGGATTCAATCTATGTGTGATTAAGGAGCGATTTCGAGGGCGAAATCTAATCCAAGTGGGGGAGAATTGTAACATCCTGATTTCTGAGGTATAACATTTCAATATGCAAGTATGAGTTTGCTTGGGTGACTCGACGAGTTGGTGCCTCAACTCGTCGAGTAGGGTCGCGACTTGGTGACGTGTTTAATGAGTGGACTCGACGAGTCCGGTATCTGACTCGCCGAGTCAGCGCTGCTGAGGAAAAACCTAATTGCCCGGGTTTGTGACCTATTTAAAGGCTCTTATGGCCTTCATTTGCGGCCACACTTCCGCTTGAGAGACCCCAAATCGATCCAGAGAGCTTAGAGAGATAGAGGGAGCTAATTGGTTCATTTTGGTGCATTCTTGCAAGGAAGAAGGAGAAGGTTCAATCTTGACTGACTATAGGGGCTCAGATCTTCCACTATTTCATTAAAGGCTGCTGTTGGAGGTATGAACCCGCACCTGTTTTCATATGATTAGTAGATCTCATGAATTTAGGGCTTCTTTACCCTCTTTTAAGTTAAGATATGAAGCATGTGAAGTCCCTTTGAGGTTTAGACATCAGATCTGGACCTTGAGAGGTCCAGATAGTCCCAAGAACCCAACTTTATGTAGTTACATAAGAATATTGAACCAAAGGCACCATTTTAAGGGTTATTTTGTCAATTAGAGCTAGATGAGTGATGCATGGTCATAAAGATCTGAAGTTCGGGATCTGATTAATGAGCTTTGAGTGCATAGATCTGAGTGCTTTGAGCAGCTGGCTCGGCGAGTAGCCCAGGGTTTTATCCCGATGTGTAACACCCATAAATTTCAAGCCAATTTAAAACATTTTAACCCATTCAAAAACCATTAAATTATTACAACTTGTTTTCAAAATAGTTTAAAGATCAGAGTATCCCCAGAACCAAATCACAAAATCATGAAATATGAGGAGCGGTACGATCACGCCTTTGCCTTGCCACGATCACCTGATGTACCTGAAACAATAAACTGAAACCGTAAGCTCGAAAGCTTAGTGAGTTCCCCTAAAATACCCGTACACACATAACCATACACATACAGCAATGAACAGCATACTGTGGGTCCAATCAACCGTCAGGTTAGAATACCCCAGGCCCTCAACCGTCGGGTTGGAATGCCAACATACTACAAGTCCAATCATCCTCGGGATGGAATACTCTCGGCCCACAACCATCGGGTTGGAATGCCCACATACCTATACATACAATAACTATTATGGGTCCAATCATCCCTCGGGATGGAATACCCCAGGCCCTCTACCATCAGGTTGGAATGCCCACCTACTACGAGTCCAATCATCCTACCGGGATGGAATACTCCTGGCCCTCAACCATCGGGTTGGAATGCCCACATACTAGCAAACATGTGCACGTATCAAATAACCATATAACAGTCTACAAGACAACATAATAGGGCCCTATCATCCTACCGGGATGGAATACCCTCTACTACTGCTCAACATGTGCACATATAACAGGTAATCTCCTACCAGCATACAGACAGTCAGACCAGCTACAGGTCACTAAGCATAGCCACATCCAATCTACCAGAATACCGATCTAACAGAGCATACCATCATATAGCCATCCTATCTACCAGGATGCCAACTAACATATCACAGTAGTAACTATCTCAAATAACAAATCAAAGGGCCGACCGTGGTGCCTTAGACCCTTGGGTATAGTGAGGATAACTCACGTTGCAACTGCCGAACCGAACAACGAAAGCACAATCTCGAAGCACTGCCCCAAACTCCAACACCTATAGCCATCAATGATCCATTGACATAAATATCCAAATTACCATAATACCCTTGAAGGTCAAACTGGTCAAAGTCAAAGTCCTGGCCAAAGTCAACATTCCTGATTGACCCTACTCGCCGAGTCAACCCGCTGACTCGCCGAGTTCCTAAACTCACAAAACTCTCATATCACGACTCGACTCGCCGAGTTACCCCATGACTCATCGAGTTCAACAATCTCTGAGTCCTATCATGTCCAACTCACTGAGTCACCACTCAACTAGCTGATCTGAGTCTTAACCAGAAGAGGTTGGGGTTTTGCGTTCTGACTCGCCGAGTCCAAGAACAGACTCGTCGAGTCTACGACAATCTTCAACAGACTCGCCGAGTTGTTCCTCCAACTCGTCGAGTCCATGCCTATCTTCAACAGACTCGCCGAGTCCAAGAACAGACTCACCGAGTCTCTTCATTCCTTTATTCATACAGAGGCTTTTCGAGTCATGCAAGGGCTCCAAAATGTAGATCCACTCTTCTAGGGCATGACTCTCACGTAAAGTTGCAAACTTTACGTGGAAACAAAGAGCTATAGGCCCAAATCAATCTAGGGCTAAGGTTTAAGACAAGGATTCTTCACCAACAAACCAAGGGCTGATACTTTGTGAGTTTCTGGACCAAGAGAAGTCTAGATCTGAAGTAGCAACCTCAGATCTAGACCCCTAACCCGAAATAGATCCTTAACATGCCAAAATGGCCCCAAATCTCATTCTTGAATAGATATAAATGCAATAGAGTCAAGGTAACAGCTTGTTACCTCCAAAATGTGCCCAAGCTGAAGTAGATTCTGGATCTACACCAATCCCTTGATGCTAGCCTCTTGATCTTCAAGCTCCCTTCTCAATATTCCTCCTCCAAAGCTCAAATCTCTTTAACAACGGAAGCTCACACGATTTTAGGGTTTACTGACTCTCAAGGGCAATAAGGAGGCTGAAGGGAGGACATATGGTCCTTTAAATAGGGTGCAACCTTTAAGATTAGGGTTTTCTCTTTTCAGCACCAACTCGTCGAGTCCGGTTACCGACTCGGCGAGTTGGTCATTTAACTCGCGACCAGAACCCGCTCCGACTCGACGAGTAAGCATAGCTACTCGTCGAGTACCTTCTTCAGTTTACCCTTAAGTCCTTCAATCATACTTCTAAATTTTGGGATGTTACAACTCTCCCCCACTTAAATTAGGCTTCGTCCTCGAAGCCTACTGCAGTGTACGATTCTGAATATACCTCTTGCACTGCAGACTCCGATTTCCCAATCAACTCAGGTCCTTCCAGACCCTACCACTGTACCCCTTTTAAAATAACTTCTTCTCGTGTGGTATCCTTGCCAATACTCCAGACCGACCACCGGCCTTTTCTACTTAATGTCCGAACACATCAAACCAGTATCACCCGATGATACTGCCACCTTCCTGACATGAACACACCTTCGAGAATTGCGAAAGTTAGACACCACAATAATCCACTGAGCTCTGCTATAACACTAATCCACCTTTCCTTCGCCCAAAATTGGCGATAACCCGGATAACCTGCAATAGGGAACGAATCCTGTTCCCATCCCGAATCTATTCCCTTTTAACAATGACAGGATACTGCATCCTTCATCTTCTAGCAACTCCCATGAATCAACCAACTATATCACATAATCATTCGTACCTAGCTCAATCAGCCTCGGGTTGGAATACCAGGTACGCCTATAACGGGTCCAGTCATCCCCAGGATGGTATACCCTCGCATTCTCACGCATGTTTGGCCCAATCAACCCTCGGGTTGGAATACCAAACACACCAGGTCCAATCAATCATAGGGTCCGGTCATCCTCATGATGGAATACCCTAGATTGGAATACCACTAATCACATAACCCATGCCTACAACCATACTTGAAGCCCAAGGATCCAACCTTGCAGCTCCCTCAATCTACTCTGATTCGACACAACCGAGTGTAACTCACCCAAATCTCGACATCGCGTCTACTCCAAACATACCATGACAGGGAACATTACTCTCGCGATCTCTAGGTCCACGACCTACGACTGGAATATCCTCACACAGTTCTCAGCGCCGGTCTAGACTGCTCCCGAGTCTATCAACTCCGTTACCTCTAGATCCTTTGTCCAAATCTCCAATCTGGAGCTACTCACCTTCTCCTCTTCCAAGGAGACCTGAACCATGAATTGACATCATCAGTCGATGCCGAAATGTCAGAACCTCACTCTACATCATCCACTTGTGGAGCACGTCGCTATCCCATAACACGTATATATACTCAGAAACTGATTGCATAACCTACAATCCAAAAAAAGTCTTCCGCATGCCCCTCAACATTTTCGACACTTGGGAACAACCCCACTGATTGTTATAGCATAGCAGTATCCTCACTGCTCTCTCAAAGATCCACCATACATGCAGGGTTCTTACCATAACTGGAATGCCTCATAGCACCACTTCCCGTAACCGACATCCAAACTGCGTCAGGCGACATCCTTCTAAACCACGCCCCATCCGAGAATTTCCATTTCTCCCCCACTTAGAGCACTAACTACTGTCTACCGGCGGCGAAGCTGGTACGCGACTCAATCGTCCCAATCCAAGACAACGAACTTCAATGGATCCGAGTTCCCGCTGATGATTCCGAACCTCTTGATCATGACCTTCCTCTCTCTTGAATGCATCACCAGATACTACCCCTCTATAATTCTCAATAACAACTTCTCACTATCATCTACTATGCTCTAATAACTTATGAGGGAAACAAACAACTCATAATAACATGAACAAGATATAGAAGGAAAAGACATACCGGCTGTCACCTCTGGCGCTGTCCCGATCTCCTCGGCCACAAGCTGATAAGCACGCCCTGGAGCCTTCGGAGGCTCTGCTCGACCCTGACCCCCGTCAGTAAGTCTCAAAGTGGCTGGTGCTGGGACCTGCACTGGCCTGGCAGCCAAGAGAGGACACTGGGCCTTCATATGGCCCACCTGATCACAATGATAACAAAGTCGGACTCCAGCAGCTGGAGCCTGCTGCCTACAATCCCTGGCTATGTGGCCCTCTTTGCCACACTTGTGGCACCCAGAAGAAGATCGGCAAACTCCATCATGTACCTTACCGCACTTCCCACAAGTGCGACTCCTCTGGCTTTCCTGACGATAATCAGCGGCCCTCATCCGTTTCGGCGCAGGCTGCGACTGCACCGGGGCCTGCCTCTGCTCCCTCAGCTGGAGCTCAATCTCTAGCTCGCACTGCCTGGCGGCCTCCTGCAACTCTAACAAAGTATCACATCTCTGTGTGGACACAAACTGTCTGATGTCCCTCTTGAGCATGCTCAGATACCGGGTCATCTGAGCCTGCTCCGAAGCAAACTCAGGGCAGAACGTTTCCCTCTCCGTAAACATCATGGTGATCTCCGTAACCGAATCTGAATCCTGTCTAAGCTCCAAAAACTCCTGAGCCAATCTCTCCCGCTCTATGCGCGGAACATAACGAGTACTAAACATATCCCGAAATTGATCCCAAGTCACCGCAGCTCGCTGCGCGTCAGAGTATGATCCCGTAGTCAACCTCCACCAATCCTTCGCCCCGAGCCTCAAAAGGTTCAGAGCACACCTCACCCTCTGCTCAGCAGGGCACGAACACGTGAAGAAACATCCCTCCACGTCTGACAACCATCTCATCGCAACAATCAGATCCTGAACTCCGTCAAAGGTAGGGGGCTTCGTATTATCGAAGTCCCGATACTGGAAGCTCCGACCGGCTCCTCCCCCTGCCGCTGCTACAGCCGCTGTAGCTGCCGCGGAAGCCGTCTCAGTAAGAGCTGCATAACGATCATCGAAGTACTCCCTCATAGCGGACTTAATAGTCCCAAACAACTCCGGAATCTGACCCGGACAATCTCGACCACCTCCTCGTGGATGATCTCCCTAACCCGATCCTCTGTCAACATTGGCCCCTCCTGACCGATAATCTCAGGTGCTACTGGGGCCCCCTGATCATCCTGACCTGATCCCGATCCAGATCCAGTCACGACACGCCTCATAACCACCGTACTGAAAATATAAGAGGAAAAATATCAGACAATCCGCCTAGATAACCGGGGACCAACTCCCTTCTAAACCCTAGGGGTTGTGACTTCCTTGCTACGCGTATGGGTCCTGTGCTTTCAGTAGTACCGGCCCATACTACCTTCCACACCTACCCATATTTGTCTCAAGTATCACCACAACACCCTAATAATATACATAACATATCGAATGCTCAATCCTCACTCCAAGAGGAATGCTAAATATCTCATAACTGGCCTCCCGGCCTCACACAACCCACCCATCCATGAAATTTCCACCAACCCTGCAGCACTAGTGTATGCTAGCCATACATAACGCTGGACGCTATAGACTTTCGAATATTCGATCCTACCCTAAGCCCTAACCAATAAGAATAGAACATAAGGCCGAATTAAACATTCTCAGGCTATAAGATCTTAATTATATACAGCTGTGATGCATACACAAGTAACTACAGTAATGATGTCAATCTCATACAAGGAAAACCCTAGGCTAGCAGGCATCATGTAATCAGGCAATTCTATCATGCAATTCCTGAAGATCCCTAGCCTAGTACTAGCATGCTGTTCTAATCATACCACATAATCAAATAACTTGTATGGTATTTTGGGGTCTACTTACTGGCTCCGGATGATCGTACCCTCTGCATCCTCCTTTACTTATTTGAAACCATTTGAAAACCATTTGAAAATCTTTCCTTGATTTGAGACTGGATTCACACGAATGTTCCTCCAATTCACTCAAACCAAGGCTCTGATACCAACTTGTAACACCCATAAATTTCAAGCCAATTTAAAACATTTTAACCCATTCAAAAACCATTAAGTTATTACAACTTGTTTTCAAAATAGTTTAAAGATCAGAGTATCCCCAGAACCAAATCACAAAATCATGAAATATGAGGAGCGGTACGATCACGCCTTTGCCTTGCCACGATCACCTGATGTACCTGAAACAATAAACTGAAACCGTAAGCTCGAAAGCTTAGTGAGTTCCCCCAAAATACCCGTACACACATAACCATACGCATACAGCAATGAACAACATACTATGGGTCCAATCAGCCGTCAGGTTGGAATACCCCAGGCCCTCAACCGTCGGGTTGGAATGCCAACATACTACGAGTCCAATCATCCTCGGGATGGAAAACTCTCGGCCCACAACCATCGGGTTGGAATGCCCATATACCTATACATACAATAACTACTATGGGTCCAATCATCCCTCGGGATGGAATACCCCAGGCCCTCAACCATCAGGTTGGAATGCCCACCTACTATGAGTCCAATCATACTACCGGGATGGAATACTCCTGGCCCTCAACCATCGGGTTGGAATGCCCACATACCGGCAAACATGTGCACCTATCAAATAACCATATAACAGTCTACAAGACAACGTACTAGGGCCCTATCATCCTACCGGGATGGAATACCCTCTACTACTGCTCAACACGTGCACATATAACAGGTAATCTCCTACCAGCATACATACAGTTATACCAACTACAGGTCACTAAGCATAGCCACATCCAATCTACTAGAATATCGATCTAACAGAGCATACCATCATATAGCCATCCTATCTACCAGGATGCCAACTAACATATCACAGTAGTAAACTATCTCAAATAACAAATCAAAGGCCGGCCTTGGTGCCTTAGACCCTTAGGTATAGTGAGGATAACTCACCTTGCAACTGCCGAACCGAACCACGAAAGCACAATCCCGAAGCACTACCCCAAACTCCAACACCTATAGCCATCAATGATCCATTGACATAACTATCCAAATTACCATAATACCCTTGAAGGTCAAACTGGTCAAAGTCAAAGTCCTGGCCAAAGTCAACCTTCCTAATTGACCCTACTCGCCGAGTCAACCCGCTGACTCGTCGAGTTCCTAAACTCAAAAAACTCTCATATCACGACTCGACTCGCCGAGTTACCCCATGACTCGTCGAGTTCAACAATATCTGAGTCCTATCATGTCCAACTCACTGAGTCACCACTTAACTCGCTGATCTGAGTCTTAACCAGAAGAGGTTGGGGTTTTGCGTTCTGACTCGCCGAGTCCAAGAACAGACTCGCCGAGTCCACGACAATCTTCAACAGACTCGCCGAGTTGTTCCTCCAACTCGTCGAGTCCATGCCTATCTTCAACAGACTCGCCGATTCCAAGAACAGACTCACCGAGTCTCTTCAGTCCTTTATTCATACAGAGGCTTTTCGAGTCATGCAGGGGCTCCAAAATGTAGATCCACTCTTCTAGGGCATGACTCTCACCTAAAGTTGCAAACTTTACGTGGAAACAAAGAGCTATAGGCCCAAATCAATCTAGGGCTAAGGTTTAAGACAAGGATGCTTCACCAACAAACCAAGGGCTGATACTTTGTGAGTTTCTGGACCAAGACAAGTCTAGATCTGAAGTAGCAACCTCAGATCTAGACCCCTAACCGGAATTAGATCCTTAACATGCCAAAATGGCCCCAAATCTCATTCTTGAATAGATATAAATGCAATAGAGTCAAGGTAACAACTTGTTACCTCCAAAATGTGCCCAAGCTGAAGTAGATTCTGGATCTACACCAATCCCTTGATGCTAGCCTCTTGATCTTCAAGCTCCCTTCTCAATATTCCTCCTCCAAAGATCAAATCTCTTTAACAATGGAAGCTTACACGATTTTAGGGTTTACTGACTCTCAAGGGCAATAAGGAGGCTGAAGGGAGGACATATGGTCCTTTAAATAGGGTGCAACCTTTAAGATTAGGATTTTCTCTTTTCAGAACCAACTCGTCGAGTCCGGCTACCGACTCGGTGAGTTGGTCACTTAACTCGCGACCAGAACCCGCTCCGACTCGACGATTAAGCATACCTACACGTCGAGTACCTTCTTCAGTTTACCCTTAAGACCTTCAATCATACTTCTAAAATTTGGGATGTTACACGATGAACTGAGTCAGGTGGTGACTCGACGAGTTAGGGGTTAGCTCGTCGAGTTGGAGCTTGCTGGGGTTGCCGTGAATCGACTGGACCCGACGAGTCGCCCGAGTGCACTCGACGAGTCTGGTCAAAATTTGGACTGTTGACTGGAGTTGACTTTGTTGACCTTAGGGGTTGGTTAAGATGAGTGTAAGAAGTCAGGAAGGGTAGAATGGTCTTTTACCCTTCTGAGAGAGAGGATAGGAAGGGTATAAGCTAGCCTTTGAGAGCCATTGTTAACTAGAGGTAATTTCTGTATGTGATTAGGCGGAGGCTAGATCAGTGTTTCGAGTACGAGATCATCCGAGTTTACCCGAGGTGAGTCTTCTCACTATACGTTACCTAGAGTGGTATTTATGTGTGACCGGAAGGTCTTATGTGCTTGCTTGTGCATCTTGTCTATGTGATATTATGCTATGAAATATTTAGACCGGACCGGAAGGTCCAACGACTTGAGAGGCCGGAAGGCTCAACCTGAACGGACCGGAAGGTCCAACGATTTATGAGGCCGGAAGGCTCAACCAGACCGGACCAGAGGGTCCAACGAGCTAGACCGGACCTAAGGGTCCAACGAGCTACAGGACTGGAGGGTTCCGCTGAGACACAATGACCAGAGGGTCTTACAGAGTATAGCCTCGAGTGGCGAATTTGTTGTATGTGGTATTTTGGGGAACTCACTAAGCTTCGTGCTTACCGTGTTATGTGTTATGTGTTTCAGGTTGTTCTCAGGATCGCGGGAAGGCACCAGTTTGATTGTACACACCAGTGAGAGAGTTACGTTTTTGAGGATCCTGGATTTTAACCGAGTAATTAAGAAGTTTTGAGTTGTAAACTTAATAAAAGAGATTTTTGTGAAATACATTATGAGAATTATGTGATTTAAAATGAAAAATAGTTTTGAAAATTCACATCATTACAGAACTGGCCGGCTGACCCCACACAACCTATCCATGAAACTTCCACCAACCCTGCAACACTCGTGTATGCTAGTCATACATAACGCTGGACCCCATAGATAGTCGAATATCTGATCCTACCCTAAGCCCTTCATCAAACAAGAATAGGAAATAAGGCCAAATCAAATATTTTCAGGTTATAGAATCTTGGTTATGCATGGCCATGATGCATACACTAAGCAACTACAGTAATGATGTCAATTCCATGTAAGAAGAACCATAGGCTATCAGATATCATATAATCAGGCAATTCTATCATGCAAATTCCTAAAGATCCCTAGCCTATCACTAGCATGTTGTTCTAACATATCACAATATCAAATAATAGTGTGGTAATTTGGGGTCTAGTTACTGGTTCTGACTGATCGTACACATCGCATCCTCCTTGATTATTTTGAAAAGTTTTGAAAATTGTTGTGAAAAATCTTTTCCTTAGTTTGAGACTGGACTCAAGCGAGTGTTTCATCCAATTCACTAAAACCAAGGCTCTGATACCAACTTATAACATTCATAAATTTCACGAAAAATTTAAACTTTTTAAACAATCCAAAATCATCATTTGTTTACAAAATAGTTTTACAAAGCATGTCTATTATCAAAGTTTCCCAAAATCATAAACAAAACATGAGGAGGTGCACGATCAAGCCTTCGCCTTTCCACGATCATTTGAGGTACCTAAAACATAACCTAAAACTGTAAGCCCAAAGCTTAGTGAGTTCCCCCAAAGTACCAGCCCAATACAAAACTAGCATAAAAACAATAAACATCATGCATACAGAGCCTTCAGTCTGACTGGAATGCCCCACTTGACTGCAGTCTACCTGGTATGCTCACAGAACCTTCAGCATGACTGGTACGCCACACCGGGACTTCAGCCTATCTGTACCATTCTCTGGGCATTTGACCTGACTGGTACGCCATACTGGCCTTCAGTCTATCCCGGACGCCATGGGTCTGTTTGCCTTTAGCACAAAGCAAGACCACCTCAACCCAACCACACATACACCGCGTCGACACACACACACACACACATATATATATATATATATATATATATATATATATATATATATATATATATATATATATATATATATATATATATATATATAACAGACAATCATACAAATAACCAGCCAATAACAAGCAGACAGATCCTACAGATCATTAAGCATAACATCATCCTATCTCCCAAGATATAGATCTAACAAATCACTACAATACTCGATCATACGATAATCTGGAAAACAATACAAAGGGTTGACTAACTTTACGTTCATGCATGGCTAAATGACCTATTAAGCTTAGAAATGACTTAATAAAGGGCTTAATGCATGAATGATGACTAAAACCTCATAAAGTTGGCACCTTTATGCCATGGAAGCCTCTAACAAGGTCAGATCTAATGAAATGATCCCTTCAACTCGCCCCAAACCAACAATCCATGAAAATGGGACTAAAAGTGAGCCAAATCAACCTATAAAGAAAACTAGACATTGACAAGTCAAGGTTTGAACTTGATACCTTAGGAAGCTTGCAACGTGATGGAGGATTCTGAATATTAAGCCTCCTACCAAGCTATGAACTTCACTCTCTTCAAGGTTCTTCAAAGATGGACCAAAATAACAGAAATTTCTCCTCAAGAGCTTAAAGATGCAAGAATGGAGGTTAAGGGGACATTTAGGGTTTTCTGGAGGTTTAGGGACAAGAAATGAGGCCAACACTAAGGGTTAAGGATGAATATATGGTGTAACACACCACTTTAGGGTTTCTGGAAGTCACACGTACGCCCAATGTACGCACCCGCTGTCCCGATCCAATTCTAGCCAGTACGCTAAGCGTACCAAGTGGTACGCCCCACGTACCAGCTTTAAAGGCTAAAATGCAACTTTTAATAAATGAAGGGGAAAAAGCAAACATACCAAGATCGGGGTGTTACAAACTTCGTCCATGATTCCCTCTACAAGCCTTGGACAAAATCTTGGCTCTCTTATCCTCTCTCTATAGTTTTACTCTTGCTAGTTTGGGTGTGATTCCATTAGAGGCACGGCACTTGTGGTGCTTGCTTCCAAGAGATCAATAAAGCAGAATTCTAGTTGTTTGCTATAACAGCTAAAAGGTATGTAACCCTAAACCTTTTTTTTGTAATTTCGAAAATTACCTAGGGTTCTTAGGTTTTCCTTTTGATGTTATTAGTTATAGGTTCAATAGAGAAAACATAGATCCTTATTAGGATTGCATGCACACTTAAGAGTTTAAGTTTATTTGTTTTGCATAAAACCCATCAGTGGTATTAGAGCTTAGGGTTTGTTTTCTGTCGAATAGCTTTAATTGAAGAATAGATCAATTAGGGTTTATAGAAATTAAACCCTAAATGGCATAGATTTCCACTAGGCTTAGGGTTTGTCAAAACCCTAACCTCCTTCCTTTGGAATTTCGAAATTTGGGTTAGGGCTTGGAAACCCTACCCTTCCTCCCCAAGATTTCGAAAATATGGCTAGATTTTAGGGCTTCCAAATTTTGGTAATTGTTAGTTCACTTTCCTATGATGAAATAATTAAAATTGGAATAAATCCTATACCTTATTTTTGAAAATTAGAGGGTAAGGATTAGGATTGAATTATTTGAATAATTTAATTAAATAATCCTTAATTGATTAAATTTATTTAATTAATTGTTAATTAAAAGATAATAATTAAATCATTATTGATTTATTTTAAATTTAATTAATTAGATATTTATTTTGAAATTTAAAATATAAACCCTAGTATTTTGAAAAGTTTTAAAATACACCTTATACTATATGTAAAATTAAAAGCTTAATTATTACTATATGTATAAGACTAAAGTCAGTCAAATTGCTAGTACGCCTCATTCACAAAGCCATACTATATGGGGAGTTTAAGGAAGCGGCTTATAAAATGACCGTCATTGGGTATCCATTCTTACCCACCGCTCTCTTGTATGGTGGAGGGTTGTTAGCCGAACGGATTTGATAGGACACTAATTATCATTAAAAGTATAATGCTATTAGAACTACTAGAACCTTTTAAATCATAAATCTAGTTACTTTAAGAAAAATGTGAAAAGTATGCTAATCCATGAAAACACACATCATGCTAT
This sequence comes from Lactuca virosa, assembly GCF_052849685.1. NCBI lineage: Eukaryota > Viridiplantae > Streptophyta > Magnoliopsida > Asterales > Asteraceae > Lactuca > Lactuca virosa. The sequence continues at coordinate 262,946,162 of NC_136430.1, forward strand.
ATATGTCGTTAGTGGAGCGTGTGATTAACCGACACACTAATAGGGACTATATAGAGATATGATGGACATCTTGAAAATTATCATTGTTGATGGAGCGTGTATGGTTAACCGGCACATCAATGTGAGATGATAAATGACATCAAGGTTGTCAAGCAGGTTTGCATGGTTATTCACATCTCGTTTGTGATCCTCGACATCCCAATCATAAAAGTGAGAGCATAATCTGAGATTAAACATGCCATTGATAAGATTCAATTAATCTTAAAAGAACTAGGAGTTTCATAAGTTTTGAATTGGTAAAAATCTTTCCTACCTAAAATAGATTCGAATTTGATTACGACATCCCTCTTCAAAGTTTGAATCGAAAATATGGATCCTAGCCTTAATTGAAAATTTTTTGGGTTAATAATTAAGGATTAAATCAACTAACTTGAATTCTCTCGTTTCCCACTTTATATGTCTTACGAAGATAATAATGGTCTTCCTTATTCTTTTGGAAATGGTTTTCCTCTTCCTTCTGAAGATGATCTTGCACATTCTGATCAATGTGAAAGTGTTTTTGTTGGAACAAAGTTCTGGTCGGATCGATAGATTCTAAGCAGAAACACAATTAAAGACGTAATGAAGAACACAAGAATTGTTTAACTGATGTCGAATGATTAAATTTAACACCTCAGAAGAGCTCGATTAAGAACTTCGACTGTAGAGGTGTTTAGGGTTACAAAGCAATAATAACTATAATCACGTTAGTATCTAAGGCATACATGCATGCACTATTTATAGCTAAACCCTACTCAATAATCACGGATGGACAGGCCCAGTCCGGATATACAATACAAAGCCCATGACGCAACATAAAATACCCAACAATCTCCCCCTTTGCGTCAATGGAGCCGAAAGCTCAGTTCGGTTGAGCTATATAAGACTTCTTGACAGTCTTGAACACCTTCGGTATGATGGCCAAAAGAGTATGACGAAAAGTGATATACCACTGAAGCATGTCCGTGAAGTTCTTCTTGTCTGCGTCAGAGTTCTGCTTACATCGATGGATGATACTAATTATGTGCTCTAAGCAGTCCATTGAGAACAGATGCTTGTCAGCAAGAGCGAAAAGAAATCTGTTGGCTTCGCCTCTTGTGAACATCACTGTGAGATGTTTAGAATCAATTTGACCCATCTTCATTTTATTCACATCTCCAGGTTTTGCAGTTGGCTTTACAGTGGGTTTCTTCGTCAAAACTTTAGCTATCTCCTGATCCATTGCAGGTACTTCATGGATATAGGAGGCCAACATCCTCTTTAGATGATCTAGGATCGGCTCATATTCTTTCGCATTGGTGAGTAGTATGTTAAACAACAAGATCCAATCATGAGGATTCAAGTTTGGAAGATCTGCTAGGGATATAATCGAAACCGAGTTTGCTGAACCTCAGGTTATTTTGAAACTAACATAGATAAACTTCCCTGCAGGCGAAGTTTTCAGCACCTTGACAGTTATAATCTTCTGTGCACTCCATGTCAGGTACTGAGGCTGACCGAACTTGAGATAAAAATCGATGAGTTCACGATCAACCTGAGGGTGAGGTGAGGGAACTTGAACAGGCGAATCAAAGCAATGAAAAGTAAATGCCTTTCGTGTTATAGGAATATCAAACTGTGAGTCCCTCGAATTCTCACAATCAAAAGAAGCTATAGGTTTCAGCCAGTACACGCTCGGAAACTCTATTGCTTCTTTGATGAGTGTTTCTATAGTCCAAAGAGGAAACAAGGCCTTTTTGCAATTTAAGGCATCTTGCTCTTCTTTGTTCTTTCGCTCCCTCTCTTCAGATTCCTTTGCAAACCGAAGGGTTTCATCCAATTCCTTATCCCTTTTCTTTCATTTCAGGGCTTCGGAAATTGTTTCCTCTTCATCACTATCATTAGCAAGTCCCTTCTTTTTATCTTGATTACCAGAACCCGAAGCTTCATTACCCTTCGGTTTGGTTTTGACAGTGACCTTCGGTTGAGTCGTTTGAACACCTTCTCCCCCTTGTTTTGGAGGTACGGATCTCTCCGAAACACCCTTCATCTCATGTAAGAGTGCAAGGACAGGAAGAAGCTTGGAAGTCAGATGATTCCTGATGGTCAGAGTAAGTATCGGATCATGAGCACTAAGAAGATTGGTTAGCATATTCGTTACATCACCAGCACAACTCCGGAATACAGCTCGCTCAGTCTTCAATAATGAAATCTCCCTTTCAGCTTGAGCCAATTGAACTTTCTGAACTTCAATAGTAGAGGCTTGTCATGCAATATCCTCCTTTAATGCACTCTCCTTCACTAAATCAGCCTGGAGTGTTTCAAGGCGAGAATTCACTGAGCTAAGTAGAGAAGTGTTCTCAGCGTGAATGGAAGAACGAACATTCTCAAATTTAGCTTGCTCCTCTTGAAGTGACTTGGATAAAGAATCAACTGAAGCGTTCACTTTAGCGGCATTCGAATCATCATGACCTTTGAGGGATTCGAGAAAAATCTGAGAACTGTGAACAAGTTCTGCAACTTCAGTAGTGGCCTTCTTTCAAGAAGAAGTGGAAGCTTCAACCGCCTTTGTTGATTTGTCTATAGCTCCAGTATATTTCTCAAAAGCGGTGTACAGAAAAGCTTTGAGCACAACATCGTTATATGTTTTTGTAGAGACAAGCAATTGATCAAGTTTCTCATCTAGACTCTGCACTTGTTGTCTGGTGACAGGAGCCTCTTCATCTTTGTCTGTTGGAAGCCGATAAGGACTGTAATAAGTCGAGTCAAACTCAACATTATCACCACTGAGAGTATCACCAGAATCGGTTGAGGGTGAGGGTGAAAGAGGTTTGGAAGTAACCGGAGGTTCGGTTTCAGTATTAGCCCCCGTATTAGATACGTTGACTTTTACTGGAGGTTCGGTTGTTGTGGTGGTGGGAGTAGTTGTGGTAGTTGCTTATGAAAAGATAGGAGGTGGTAAAGGAGTTGTAGAGATTGGTATGGTACTAACTGGTGGTGGTGGTGGAATAGAAGTAACCGAAACTGGAACATTGGTTTTCGGTGGAGATGGAGGAGGTGTTGGAATCTTGTCATTAAGTGGTTCAGTTGGAGTTGGAGAACAAGGAGGTGTATTACCTCTCGGTGAACCATGATGCTAAACTTCCTCTTCTTCATCTGCCGATCGCTCCTCATCATTGTCTGAGCTTGAAGGAGAAGGACTCTTTGATTTCTTTGCCATCTTTTTAACCTTCTTTGGAGCCGAAGAATCACCCTTTTCAGCCTTTCGCTTTTTAGACTTGGTAGCTTTAGACGAAGGACCTTCAGTTGTCACTTTCTTGGTATTTACCCGTTTGCCTCGGTTGGCTGGCTTCTCCATAGCTTCCAAAGCAGCTTGCTGTTCAGGAGTCAGCTCTCTTAGTCCTTCAGGAGGAAGCTTTCGGTAGTCGGCCATCACTTTACTTTCGGCTGACACACACCTGTACATCGTCTCAGGTATTGAACCATTGTGGGAGAACTTGGTGGCATCGGAGAAGATGATCTTCTTCGTATGAAAAGTAGCCACAGAAGAGACCAATGCATCCTTCATGACTGGAATCTGCAAAGTATCAATGGCCCTGCGTGTGACGATGGTCCAAAAACGCCCACAAGAAATCTCAGAATGTCTCATCGAAGTGTTGAGACTTTGTACCAATTGCGACCAAATGATCGACCCGTAATCGAGATTAATTCCATTGTAGAGACTATAGAGAATAGTCAGAAAACTCTTACTGGTACCATCTGACCCAGCAACCCTCTCCGCTAAACCCTTGTTGAGAAGAGTAAGCAATCCATTCCATTGTGGCGGCAAACACGATTTCTTAATCTTCGTCACTGTGGTAAGAACATCAGTGTATCCCATCTCGTAAAGCATCGTAAACAGTTGGGTTGTAGTGACGAAATCGGGAGAGATAACAGAGGCATCGACGGCAAGCTGTAACAGGGAACATAATCGCCCTTTCGAAATTGATGCCTTGTGCGAGAAGATTTGAAAGTAGATCCTCTCCTTGTTCTTGTCATAGGTTGCAGAAGAATAGACTTGGGAAAGAAGAGACATTGGGACAGATTCCACTTGTGTGAGTGCGATAACCAGAGGAGAATATTTGAGACATTCAACAACCTGGAGCATGTACGAATCATACAGAAAGGGGTTCAGTTGAATGATCATGTTCTGATTGGGTTTGATCACGAGCAATGAGGACGAAGCAGTTTGATCTTGAACAGATGAGGAATCCGCCATTGTTGAGGTAAGGAAGAAGATGAACAGTTGCAAATCGCCTTGTGTATTTGAGAGAATTTGAAGAAGGTAAGAAGGTACAATTTGTGCGAGAAACCCTTTATATACCGTTGCCAGGAGAGAGAAAGAATCTTCGTGATGATGATACGATCACTGAAACGTCGCCTGAAAAAGCGCGATGTGACAGCTTGGTTTCCCCAGATAGACGTCAGCAAGCGTGGGTTTAGGAACCGTTCAAATTCACGCGCCCAAAATCTTATCCACATATGGTCTTTTCAAATTCACCTTCGCTCCAGATGTGATAATAACCACTTTCGCGCCTAAAAGAAACTTCAAACGAGCCATAAGAAACATCAAACAGAATTTTGGAAAATCACAAAGTATTTTCGTGCAAGAGTGTGCCAAAAATTAAGAAATAAAGCAAAATGTGTATAGGATGTGAGTGATGTCTGTTAGAAGACATAAAGCAGATGATTCCGGGCATGAATCTCTTCCTTCAAAGTCAAGAGAGACTTGAAGTGATTGCGTGGTTTCCCGAGAAAATACGATCGAGTGCTTGTAAAGAAACACCGAAAGGCTTCTTTTAAATAATAGTATAAGGGTGGCTTAACTTCAACCGAACATCGATTCTTAACATAAGACCGAACGTTGGATGAAGTACTTGTGAGACCGATATGGTATGTTGAACAAGTAGGTTAGATATAATTTGTTGTGACTAAAGATGTTATAAAAAAACTCAAAAACAAAAACAAATTGGATCTTGTTGGGAAGAAATGCCTTGGTGTTAGACAATTTCATAAAAGACCACTCAAAAATAAAATGAGATTTCGCTAGGTAACAAGTAAGATCTTGAATATAAAGATTCACCGTCAATTCATTATTGGTGTTGGATTTTGGGTCTCACTTAGCACGTGGTGTACGTATGTAAGATCATAAACACAGATTTTATGCAACCATAAACCTCAGTGGTAAAAGCTGAGAGTCTCAAGGGTTACAGTGTTGAACCGAAAGTTGATGGAGAATCTAAAGGAGGTGGTTAAGGAACCGAAAGTACCTCTGCTATATAAACGTGACAAAGCAGAAAACTCTTAACTCATTTGAGAAGAGTAAGGTAGCTCATGACATGAGTGGATTTACCAGCCTAATTGGGAAGAAACGATAGGTATAAATCGATTCATTAAGGTCTTGCTCTTAGTCTTAGAGGCTTCGGTCGACATGCAGCAGCATGCTTCTAGGGACACTTAACTAGTTCATATTAAAAGAATCATACCTGCCTTAGCTCCAAATTATGTTGCACTGAAGTACTTGAGATGTAGTAAAGAGAACAAGCAAACAAACAAACCACACAAACAAAACAAAAAAAACAAAAAGAATAATTAAGAAAATAAAAAAAACTTTTGGAAAAATATTTTTGGATTTTTAAAATTTTTGAAAAATAATAAAAAAACAGAAAAAAACAAAAAGAAATTAGCACAAAACACTCTAAAAAAACTCTTAAAATACAGTAAGAAACAGACTTAAAAACGAGTGTACAAAATATACAGCCGAAACCAAACCGTAAAAGAATGAAGCGAAATAAGCCGAGCATTCGGTTCATTTCGGTTCCCTAAAATTCCTGAGCCGAAATAGACCGAGCGTTCGGTTCATTTCGGTTCCCAAAAAATCCGGAACCGAAATAGACCGAGCGTTCGCTCTATTTCGCTTGTCTAATTTTTAGAGAGAGATTTGAGGATTCGGTACCGACTCTGCTTCCATCATTCCCAAACCTTGTAAAATTTTATTGAAGCTTGCTTCTGGTAAGGCTTTAGTGAATATGTCAGCCAGTTGATCAGATGACCGAACGAAATGTACTTCCACGTTCCCATCTTCTACATGGTCCTTGATGAAATGGTATCTTAGTGCAATATGCCTTGTCTTTGAGTGTCGCACTGGATTGTGACATATTCTTATCGCGCTTTCTGAATCACAATAGAGGGGTATTTTCTTCATACTTAGTCCGTAGTCTCTTAGTTGGCTTTGTATCCATATCACTTGAGAGGTACAGGATGCTGCAGCTATGTACTCAGCTTCGGCTGTTGAAAGAGACACACAAGTTTGATTCTTGGACTGCCAGCTAACAAGTTTACCGTCAAGGAATTGGCATCCACCAGTTGCGCTCTTTCGGTCCAGTCCACATCCTCCAAGATCGGCGTCAGAAAAGGCTTGAACAAGAAATCCAGATCTAGCAGGGTACCAAAGACCGAGAGAAGAGGTTCGCTTTAGATAATGGAAAATATTTTTCACTGCCACCATGTGAGGTTCTCTTGGGTTTGCTTGAAACCTGGTGCAATAACAAACAGAAAACATAATGTCTGGTCTACTAGCCGTTAGATACATAAGAGACCCTATCATTTGACGATAGAGTGTTACGTCAACAACATGTTTTTCCAAAGACGGTGTTAACTTTGTGGCAAACGCCATAGGAACCTTCACTTTCGAATCACCCGTCATACCGAACTTTGCCAGCAAGTTCTTCGTGTAGGCCTCCTGGTTGATAAAAATACCTTCTGGTCCTGTCTTATATTCAAACCAAGGAAAAAATTAATCGGACCTATTGCGCTCATTTCAAATTTAGTCTCCATCAACTTCCTGAATTCAACCGTTAAGCTAGGATTCGTGGAGCCGAAGATGATGTCATCGACATAAATCTGAACTATCATTAGATGTTCGCCTTCTTTCTTTCGGAAGAAGGTTGGGTCAACCGAACCTTGCTTGAATTTTGACATTTTAAGAAAGTGAGTTAAACTTTCATACCAGGCCCTCGGTGCTTGCTTCAGACCATATACAACTTTATCTAACACATAGCAGTGATCAGGGTATTTCTCATTCACGAACCCATGTGGTTGCTCAACATACACCGTTTCTTCTAGTTCTCCATTCAAGAAAGCACATTTCATATCCATTTGGAAAACTTCAAAGTTTTTATGAGCAGCATATGCCAGAAAGATTCTGACCGATTCCAACCTTGCTACAGGAGCGAAGGTCTCCTTATAGTCTATCCCTTCTTCTTGGCAGTATCCCTTCACTACCAACCGAGCCTTATTGCGTATGACGTTGCCCTCTTTGTCCAACTTATTCTTGAAGACCCATTTTAAGCCGACCATTGAAGCATCCTTTGGAGTGGGAATCAGCCTCCAAACTCAATTACGTTCAAACTCATGGAGTTCATCTTGCATAGCTTGTACCCAATCAGCATGATCAAGTGCAGGATTAACCGTCTTTGGTTCGACTTTGGAGACAAACGAATTAAACATACATAATTCAACATTAGAGAATAATGCAGTTTGTTTCGCTTTCAATTGAGAACGTGTGAGAACTCGCTCAGATGATTCACCAATTATTTGTGCTTTGGGATGATCTTTAGTCCATTTCGTTAGAGGAGGGTAATTAGGGTCATAGGCTGGATCCAACTCTGCATTTACTTCTTCTTCAAGTTCTGATTGATCACCTTCGTTATTTGTATTCTCATTCTCCCCCTCAAATGGCGAAGCGTATCCCTTGTCAGGTTCATAATTCTCCTCCTCTGTTGGAGTTGGATGCTCCCCCTCGACTGGACTTTTATGGGTTGGGGATGGAGTTGGATTCTCCCCCTCGACTGGACTATTGGTTGTTTTTGGTGTAGATGAACCCTCCCCCTTGAACGGTGAGCCGTTGTTTTGAGGGTCAGTTGAGGGTTGACCTCCAGTCGGTTTAGGAGGTTCATTTTCCATTTCTTTTGCAGCTTCATCAATGATTTTTTTCACATTGTCGATTTTGTTGTCTGCTGCTTTCGCCTCCGAGTGTGCAGCCTTTTCTGGTTCATCAAATAGCCTTATGTACTCTTCAAACAGGTTGGAAATTGGAACCGAGACTTGTCCTGATTCAGGAAATATTTCCCCCAAGGCACTTTCGCTTCTTTGGACTTTCTTCATGTAGTTGTCATCAAAGGTTACATAGTATGTCTCTTCAATACCTTTGGAACGTTTGTTCAAAACTCTGTATGCCTTTGAAGTGAGTGAATAGCCAAGAAAAATTCCCTCATCAGCTTTGACATCAAACTTGTTTCGGTTTTCTTTGGAATTGAAAATGAAGCACCTTGAACCGAACACGTGGAAAAATTTAACGTTGGGCTTTCGATTGTTTAGAATCTCATACGGAGTGATGGAGAATCGTTTGTTGAGTAAGGATCGGTTCTGATTATAGCACGCGGTTGCAACTGCATCAGCCCAGAAGTATAGCGGAAGAGAAGCGAAGCTTAGCATGGTTCGGGCTGCCTCACATAAAGAATGGTTTCGTCTTTCAACAATCCCATTCTGTTGTGGTGTATAGGGGCCGAGAAGTTGTGAGTTATCCCCTTGTCAGCCAGAAAATCCTCAAAATCTTTATTCTTGAATTCAAGCCTATTGTCGCTTCTGATATTCCTCACCAACTTTCGTAGCTGCACTTCCACTTGCTTGATAAACGTTTTCAACTTGGGAGTCGCGTCTGATTTCTGTTTAAGAAAGAAAAACCAGGTGAAGCGTGAAAAATCATCTACTATGACAAGAATGAAATTACTACCACCGAAGCTTTCGATAGCCGAAGGTCCACATAAGTCAATATGCAGAAGTTCAAAAGCTTCAACAATCTTTGAATTGATACGTATAGGATGGCTCTTCCTGCTTTGTTTGCCCATCTCACACACTGCACATAGATGTTCCTTATCAAACTTGAGAAGAGGAAGGCTTCGAACATGATCACTAAACACCAACTTATTAATGTCTTTGAAGTTCAGGTGCGATAGGCGTCGATGCCACAACCAGCTTTCATCAGTGTTCGCCTTTGACATCAGGCATATTGCTGGTTTTCCTTGAATTGGGTTGAGATTTAAAGGATACATCTCTCCCTCGTGTTTAGACTTCAACATAACTCTTTTGAATTGCTTCTCAATTATTTCTGATCCCTCATCATCGAATGAAACCTTCAAACCAGTTCCCACAACCAATTGCGATACACTGATGAGGTTGTGCTGCAACCCTTCCACATAGGCTACTTTTCGAATCGAGAAGTCTCCGTTGGTTATCATTCCATATCCTTTGATTGTGCCATAAGAGTTATTTCCATACTTCACACATCCACCATCCTTAAGGGACCGAAACTCCCTCAGCTCTTCCCTCCTCCCTGTCATGTGACGCGAGCATCCACTATCTATGTACCATTCGTCATCGAACTGATCGTCACTAATAACCTGCAAATTCAAGCAGATTTAGGAACCCAAAGTCTCTTGGGCCCTGGTGAGTCTTTTACAGAGAAAGGAATAGCAGTAGAAATATCAACCAAATAAGTTCTTTTGATTAGAGTGGTTTGGTCTTTTCTTTTGATGGTATACACCTTGATTTTGTTTTTATCTTGTTTAAATTGTGGTGTATTAGATGGTGTGTTGTTAGATGGTTTTGGAATATTCTTTTGAATCCTAGGGTTAGCTGACTTTTTCTTATTATTGATATCAGAATCTGAATCAAGCTTTCCCTTTCCTTTGATGTCCTTCACTGAATTCGGTTTTCTTTGGGAGTAGGAAGGACCGAAACTTGACTTTCGGTTGTTAGCCTTGACGTTGTGACCGAAACTTGACGTTCGGTTCTGAGCGCTGGTGTGGGAACCGAAACTAGACGTTTAGTTATGAGCTTTGGAATAGTAGGAGCTTGGACTAAAATTTTCTTTTCCTTTTGGCTTTTCATTTTCTTTGACAATTCACTCTTTCTTGGAAGGAACGTAGTTGGGGTTTTGAGATTGCCAATACCGTTTTCGCTCATTCAGATTTTTCATGTATCTCTGATTTCTTTGGCGTTTCTGTTCAGCTAACTGCTTGTGAGATTTATGAATATTGAAGCTTGATTTTGGCTTCTCCTTTTGAGTTTCGGTAGTCTTGGAAGAAACATTCGGTGTTTTCTTTGGTTCTTCAGGTATCTCTTTTGTTCCACTTGTGCTTGGTTTGTCAAAACTTGAGGGTTTGTTGATGGGTTCAACAACATATCTACCTTTTACCCTCCATGAGGTTCGCTCCGATAAGCCGATGGTTTCGTCTGCGTTATCAATAGGGGCTGACCAGAAATAATCGTCATACCCTTCAGCATTGTCTGTGTCGACCAAGATTTTCAATTCTGCTGTTTGTTTTGCAGTGACCCCTGTAACAGCATATACCTGATTTGGCACAGTTTGAACCTTTTGATAAACCATTGCTTTCTCTTTGAGTTTCTGTGGCATGTCCTTTGACAGGCGAGCGTATTCAACCGAGTTTTCAGATATGAGGGGTTTCTCATTCTCGGTTTCGCTCTTCATAAATTCAGAGCAATCAACCATATCTTCTACCGAGATTTCGCTCATCTCACTTTCCTCATAAAATTCAGACGTGTTTTCTATATTCATTTTATGTTCTGAAATTAATTTGGCATTAGACGAGTCAAATGATTGAATGGTCTCAGACTTAATTTTTAACCTATCATTTTCATCTAAAAGATTTTTGAGCATACACTTATGTTCCTTAGAGTCAATGAAGGTCTCTATCTTGTCTAGTCCGATTTTATAAGCGATGGATGTCTCTTCTGAGGACATTATGGATTCACGTTCAGCAATGACCTCATCCTCCTTAAATTCAAGGAAGGCCAAGATCATCTTATGAATCTTTTTCCCTATTTCACAACTTAAGTGCAACTAAGCAATATTTTTATATAAGCGTTTAGCAATTAAGCAAAAAACATTCCGTTGTTTCAAAAACTTTAAATTGTCTCGTTGCAAATAAATAATCTCATCCCTAGCCCTGCTGAGTTGGTCAGTTAGGTTAGAGTTCGCTAAGCGAGTTTGCATGAGACTAACACTTAAGTTAGAAAATTTAAATTTTAATTCATTTAATTCTTCTTCATAATTTGTTACTGGAACTTTAAGTGATTCAAGGATGGATTGTACCTTTTTGATCAGCCGATCACAGTCGTTGATCTTCTCACTCACGGGCTTGGCTGCAAAGCACTTGTCCTCAGTCAGGTTCGGCTCCTTATGCTCACTTTCGGTTTGTCTTCCAGCTGTAACCATCAAACATTTTCCAGCCGAACCAGTATCCCTCGCCACATAAGCTCTTCCATGTGCGGGCTTTCTTACTTCTTCATCCTCAGAATCGGTTGACCAGACTTCAACGCCACCGAACTCATCTTCATCCACATTTTCCTGCACAATCAAGGCATTCATTGAACTGTTAGTTGCCTTCTTTCTCTTGATTTCTTCCAACTTTCGCATGTAGTACGCCTCATCATCTTCACGATCCCTTTTCTCAGCCATCTTCCTTAGCATGTAATCTTTGGCAAAGTGATTCTTGTCATCTTCACCATCCCTTTTCTCCTGCAAGCTTTCTTTCCTTCTTGTCATCATCCTTTTGAGAGATATTCTTCGTTTCTTCTTTCACCTTCTCAGAACACTAACTTCCTTGCCGGTTTCGGTTCTTATTTACAGGGAACTTCTTTCGTGCAAACTTCTTAGGATTGGTGACCATCATTGCATATTCTTCTCATGTAAGGTCACACTCAGACATATCTGACTCCTCCTCTTCTTCTGCAACACTTTTGCCTTTTGAGACAAGGGCCAACGATCCCACACCCGAAACTATCTTCGCCTCCTTGGTTACCACACTCTCATGGGATTTAAGTATGCCCACCAGTTTCGCTAGTGAGTAAGATTTAAATTGTTCGTGAGCTTTCACTGTTGAAACCACTGCCATCCATTCTGGTCTTAAGCCATTCATGAAGGTTACTTTTTGCTCGATCAATTTTCTTTCTATACCATGCTTGATCATCTTACTAAGGAGATGATTGAAGCGATCGAAGGTATGTATCAGTTTCTCTTCAGGTTTCTGTTCGAAAACTCCAAATTCCGAGAGCAGCAAGGTTTGAATAGAGTGTTCTAGATCTTCATCGGTTGAGTAGAGTTCTTTCAACCTATCCCAAATTTCTTTAGCCGTCGTGCATGAACCAACTAACCGAAAAGTGTTAGATTGCAGTGCGAATCTGATCATTCTCATGGCCTTCACATTACATAGCACCTTGTCCTTTTCATCCTGTGGCATCTTATCTACGTCCGCCACGAGCTGATTATATTCTTTTTGAGTCTTCACTGTCCTGTTCGTTCCAGAGTGAACAAACGACCCAAGCGTGATAGCTTCCCAGATGAGATAACCATTATCTTCAGATCCAACCACGTAATCTTCAAAGTGATGCGCCCATACTTCATAGTCTTGAGTGTAAAGAATGGGAACCCTTGTAGTAGATCCAATGCTATTGGAGATTTTGATGGGATTAGTTTGAGAATCTTCGTGAGACATGGTGAGCCTTTCCTTAGAACTGCTAGAATCAGACCTGTAAACTTGAGATTAGGGTTTTATCAAATACACGAGTTACCGTCGACAGGAAGAAGACGGCTTCTTTATATTCGATAAAAGCGGAAACCCTAAAGAATTCTTAACACAGAAGGAATGTGTATTGATCACACAGTCTCCTGCTCTGATACCAATTGTTGGAACAAAGTTCTGGTCGGATCGATAGATTCTAAGCAGAAACACAATTAAAGACGTAATGAAGAACACATGAATGGTTTAACTGATGTCGAATGATTAAACTTTAACACCTCAGAAGAGCTCGATTAAGAACTTCGACTGTAGAGGTGTTTAGGGTTATAAAGCAATAATAACTATAATCACGTTAGTATCTAAGGCATACATGCATGCACTATTTATAGCTAAACCCTACTCAATAATCACGGATGGACAGGCCCAATCCGGATATACAATACTAAGCCCATGACGCAACATAAAATACCCAACAGTTTTCCCTTCTTCGGGAAATGGTGGAACTGGACGTCATGCTTCTTCAACTCTTCCACCTCCTCCTCCAGTGACTCTCCCAACGTCGCGTTTTCCTCAAGTTGAAAGATACGAAACTACTCAATCCCTATTGGCATGTAGACGTCAAGATGGAAATTCTGTGTGTGTCCATGTTCTGGAAATGAAATCGTACATTAACAAATTGGATAGACTAGGCGTCGTTTTCCTAAGGGAGCAAGCCATTGATTTGGTTCTTCTTTCGCTTCCTAAGTCATATGGTCAGTTCATTGAGAACTTTCATATGAGGAATATCGACGTGACCCAAATTGATCTGACACATATGTTGATTATTGCTGAAGCAGAAATGCTTAAGAGGACAAGTGAAGCAAAAGTTCTTGAAAGGTCTAATTCCAAAGTTTCCATGGACAGTGACAATGGTGGTCCAGAAGAGATTTCTCTTCCCAAATAGAAAGGGGTCGTCCAAGGTCAAACAGTTTGATCGAATGGTAAAGAGAAAGGCCAGTTCAGAGATAGTTCCAGGTGTTATCCCCAAAGAGTCCATTTGTTTCTATTTCCAATTGAAGGGACATTGGTTGCGAAGTTGAACAAAGTATCTGAAAGATCTCAGAAATAGTGAAGTCAAGATGCGTGACTCTACTTCAGGTACATCCATTATCTAAATTCATTATTCTTATCATAAACTCTTAATACATGATGTGATGATGATGATGATGATGATCAGATTTTGATGTCATTACAAAATCTAAGAGAAAGAAGGAAGCTTAAGCAGAGTGAGATAAATCTAATCGTGGGAATGGAATTCAGTTACATGGTTTCATGATCGGAATTTTGAGCTACTATTTAGGAGTTAGGATAATTTAATAGATTTCTATTTCTCTTAGTAAATGTCTAGAAACATAGTTTACATTTCATGCGTTGTAAGGACAAGTTCCAATTTTTCGTTTATTTTCAATAAAAGTGAAATATTGGTTCATCTGGTTGCCTTAGTTCATATTTCCTTGCAAATGGCATTTATGAAAGTGTTGGTTACATTTCTAATATTAGCAATATTAATTGTGGATTTGATTCTTATGATATCGCTTGTGGTATTGTCATAATTAAGAAAGTGAAAAGAAATCTCATCACCAACTGAACAGATACTTGGTGTTGTACAATTCGCATTGTATAGTGTATGAGAATATTGTTCATTGCAAAATTATGACTAATTCATTGATCACGTGTTTATGTGAGTTAAGTGAAAGACTAATAGATATAATACATGTTGATATGAACTCTTCAGAGCCACGATAAAGGACGATAACTTTATTCATCATAATTTATTGATGTTTCAGTAACTATGGTTATGTTTATAAGATCAAGCATGATTCTGATACTTTGAAGAGATTCAAAGAGCAGCAGAACGAATAGAGTAATCTATTAGGCAGAAAGATAAAAGTTTCTCCAATCTGAAAGGAGAAGAGAGTACTTTAGCATCATGTTTTACGATCATCTTAATGATTGTAGAACTATATCACAACTGATCCTCGTAGAACATCTTAATGCAATTGTTTGACTAAGAATAGAAATTAGATATTGTTGAAATGGTTCAATCAAGAGACGAGGCATACTTCGTTTCCAATCAAGTTTTAGAGCCATGCTCTAGTTACTACAAATCGTATCTTGAAACTTATTTTATATTAAGTAGGTTTATAACACTTCTTGAAATGTGGAGTAATAATGTTTTCTTACTCTAGTACATTTAGAATTGGAGTTGTGATGTTTTCGTTACAACCAAAGGATAAACTGAGACCAATTCTATGAAGTGTTTTCTTGTCGGGAATCCACACGAACTTTTGAATAATTGTTTTAGCTCATCAAGGAATGTTCCTTGAGAGCAAAACTTATATGTCAAGAAGTTAGTGAGAGTCTTATTGATCTTGAGAGTTTCAGGAGTTAATCTAGAATAAACCTTTTAGTTATCACTAGCACACGAATTGAGGTCGATAATCAGTCGTTTTTTGATTGACACATTCTCATTTCTGTTCACTTTCCAGTTGAGTTGGCAATGCTTATGAGTTCTATGTTTTTTCATTTAACTTAAAAAAAGCACGTTGGTCAGTGAAAGTACATTTATAAATATGGGTGAACTGATAACAACACGGAAGCACTGCTAGGCCCTTATGCTACTAGAGGGAAAGGAGTTTAGAATAACGAAGTTCAGTCCATGAAGGAAAGCAAAATTTGATTATGGTTTTGTCCCAAACCTTGTCTTATGATTGTAGTTTGGAAATGATAGATTCGCATGGATGGGAACGTATGCACCATAAAATCTAGGTGGCAAAGTTTTTCGCTCTAATTCATGAGAATGATTATGAGGAAACATTTTTGCTAGTAGATTTTAAAGGATCTGATAAAGATCAATAAGGATATTGGTTGTGTTAATTACATTTTCAAATTCACAATATGATTACGGCATCCCTCTTCATATTTCGAATTGAGAGAAATGTAATGGAATTGTTTGAACCTTCAAGACTTATAGTTATGAGTTATGAAAGGGTTTCAACATAAACATATTCTATCCAATGAAGGTGTATAAGCTTAAGAAGTCTATTTGGATACTTACCAAAGCATCGCGTAACAGAAATCTGTACTTCAGTAAGAAAGTCAAGAGTGTTGATTTCTAGAAGTCCAGTTGATTTCTGGGTACATGTCAAAGCTAGTGGGAGCATAATTGTTGTGCTAAGTATTGCAGTTTGGCAATACTGTTGGTAGAGAACAAGGTTTTCAATTTGCAAATTGCAAAAGTTTAAGAATTGTTTTGCTACAATAGGCTTAAGGGAGAGGGCACTCATACTTTGTTTCGAATCTAAAGGATTAGATCATATAGTTTAATAGAACTTAGTCATAGACATTTATGAAGATCATGTTGAAATGGTTCAACATAGGAAATTCTATATATGGACATATTATAGCAAGAGATTGAAAATATATGAAATAGTTATGTGAGACATAATGAATTGAGTCCCATATGCTTTGGATATAGGATCGATTACATATGCTATAATATTCACGTATTTTGATTTTTCCAAATGCCTTGAGCGTTGAGAGGAAAAGGATTGGAATTTTTATGACTAGAGTTGTTAAACAACTATCAAGAATATTCTAAGGTTATACCAAAAGATTGGTTGCTTGTAGACTGTTGGAAGTATGGTATTGTTTGGAAGGACCATAGTGACATGTTTTAGATTGAGATGATTCTTGGTCAAAATTGGTGGTCATATGGGAATATGGAAAAGTTTCCATACTGAGAGTTGATTATTGAGTCTACGTGTGAATTGTAAACTTTAATGCAAGAAGAAGTATTCAAGGAGTGTACCTTGAATTTGAACCTTCATTATCATATAATTGTTTATAGTGACATAGTTGCAATGGAACATTCTGTAATATCATTGGCTCAGTCTCTGTGACTTTGAAGCCTCGCCATCACAGAAGGTTAGTGCATGTAAGGTTATCATTCCAATACATTTTAGTGACAAGAATTTTGAATTGTGAAATGAGTATCATTGGAATAATGTCCAGTTCATCTGTTCATAAAGGAAGGACCGTAGAGAGGCATAATATGCATGTTCATAACATGACATGACTGATGTTTAATTCAAGGGGTTAGTTGATTACTTCAAACATTATACAAAGAATAGAGTCTTAATTATTATGGTGATTAAATAATAAGAGTATTATCTATATTCAATAAGTTTTGAGACCATAGTTAATTAGTTTATTATTTTGTTTCACTTTGCATGTTTTACTTCCTGAATAATTCAATTATTCGTAATTCCACAGTCGCTCGTACTTTTGGAAGTAAGTAGTGAATTAAGACTGTCATGAATTGAATTGTAGATTGTGTAAATAGTTTTAGACATAACAATGGTATTGCTACAATATTCATGAGTACTTTGAAATGGAGTTTTAAGTATTGGATAAACCCACGCTCAGAGAATTACTTCATGGAATTTATCACGAGTAATTCTGAGACGATAATATCTTATAATCTTAAAACAGAGATATATGAGTTGTAGTTTAAAAATAGGTTGTGCATTAATAATATGTAAACGCATCAGTAACTTGATGTTATAAAACATATTGTTGTGCATGATTTGATTAGTGAATGGTGCAAACATATAAATCAAAGTTTATTTGTTCCTTTTTCCCTAACGGGAAAAGAGATATCTTTGGGCCCCTCGGTGATTTGGTGTTGACTTGTAGAGCTGGGCCCAACCAAGACTAAATTGATGTGTTCAGTTAGAAGTCCTATATCATCACAAATCAGAAATCGGGAAACAAAGTCTTGGACAATGAGATTGATTCTATTACATATCTCATGTCCGAATGATATCTTAAAAACGGAGGATTATATGATCACTTATCTTAGGACACGTAACTGACCGGGTCAGAGTTTGACAACGGCTTCTGGAAGCTATAATTTGCTGATTGATTCAGAAGTTATACTGGGAATTATAGTTATAGACTTATCCAAGTGGAAGACTATTGGATTAGGTGTCCAAGCCCATAACTAAAATTGGTATATACTTGAATTGATAGTAACACAATCCTTTTGGTTTGCCCTCAAACCTAGCAATTGGACAGGATGATTTTAGAGAGAGAGATTAACTTATTATGTGAATAATAAACTACGTAAATGATTTATTAATGTGTTAAGAAAAAAATATATTAATTAGAAATCATATTATTTAGTTAATAATTAGTTGGAAATTCATTGGAATTAATTTTGGGATTAACTGGATTAATTAAAAGTACAAGGACCGTTTTGTTATTTATTAATAGTAGGGAAAGGAAGGACTATAACCCCTTGGAAGAGGCGGACGAAAATCTCTAGGGAAACCCTATGAGATATCGTCCAAGGCCCCTTGGACAAGGGGTTATGGGCTGCTTGGTCACCAAGCAAAGGATCTTGGGGATTTCCCTTTAACCCTAGCTTTGGCACCAAGTTTGCTCAACTATATAAGGAGGTCAATAGCCCATAAATTCATCCATCCTTCCCTCTACAAGCCTTAGACGTAATCTTGGCTCTCTTCTCCTCTCTCTAAAGTTTTCCTCTTGCTAGTTTAGGTGTGATTCCATTAGAGACACGACACTTGTGGTGCTTGCTTCCAAGAGCTCAATAAAGGAGAATTCTAGTTGATTGCTATAACAACTAAAAGGTTTGTAGCCCTAAACCTTTTCTTTAGTAATTTCGAAAATTACCTAGGGTTCTTAGGGTTTCTTTTTGATGTTCTTAGTTATAGTTTCAATAGAGAAAACATAGATCCTTATTAGGGTTGCATGCACACTTAAGAGTTTAAGTTTATTTGTTTTGCGTAAAACCCATTAGTAATTGCTTGAATGATTTGGTTATTTTGAAGAACGCCATGAACTTGTGTTGAATATCTATGATTATATTTTTTAAGTCTAATTTAGTGTTGTGTCAAATATGTTAGTTTCAGATTTATGTTTAATTCTGATTCCGTAATGGGCATGTCCATGATCGGAATTAATGTATTATTTAGTCTATAAATAGCATGCATGTAACATCTACGTTACATTTTTTTAAGAAATTATAGAATAGTTCCGCCTCCAAGACCATTCTATTGCTGTGATTAATACATTCGAAACCTTTTCAATCATTTTCGTTCCTTGTCTTTCATTCATAGTATAATATAGAATCTATCGATCTTTTATTGTTTCTCACAATTGGTATTAGAGCAGGAGATAGTGTAATCCAATCGCTATTCTTCTGTCGAGTAAAGGGTTTTTCATTAGGGTTTTATAGTTTTCTTAGATCTGTTCTTGTTATCACAATCGTTTCAATCGATTGTAGATCTCAGATCTAAATTTCTCGTTTTCCCTTGAATTATCTTTAAAATGGCTAACGACGATCTTCACCCTCTCTCATTCAATGTCACAAGTAGCATTGGTTAAACAACAAGGACTCCTATCCTTTTTCCAGAAGATTATGAGGTTTGGGATCTTCACTTTGAGGATTACGTACTGGTAATCAAAGAGCATGGTTCTAGTATTTGGCATGCAATGACTATTGAAACGTACAAGTATTCAAAAACAAATACAGAAGTCAAAACTCAGGCTGACTATGATGCAATCATTACTGACAGTCCTCCAAATGATGAGAAGATCAAGCTGATGTGTAATCTAAAGGCAATGAGAATTATTCAATTTGCTCTTCCCCCTGACACATTCCGTCTTGTCAGTTCATGTGACACTGCAAAAGGAATCTGGGAAAGACTGAAGGAATTATATTCAGGTGATGCCGTCTTGGAACATTCTTTGCAGTCGATACTTTTGTCGGAATTTGGATCTTTTGTGCAGAAACAAGATGATAATTTAGAAAAGACAGTCAATCGATTTAATAACTTGTTAATCAGAATGCTTAAATATAAACGTAAGCGACAAGTCATTGAAGAAAAGGTAACTTTCATGAATGGTCTCAGATCTGAATGGAAATCTATAGTTTCTACTGTTAAGGCACATGAACAATTAAAAAACTATTCACTGGCAAAACTCGTGGGAATTCTGAAATCTCATGAAGATGAAGTTACTAATGAAGCGAAGCTTGTCTCTAGTGTTGGATCTTTGGCGTTCGTTGCTAAAGGTAAGAAGTCATTTGTTGATAATTCCGAATCTGATATTTCAGATGATGATCTCTCAAAAAGAGATAAAGTGTTGATCGTGTCTAACCCCAAGAAATTATTTAAGAAGAATTTTTCTCGTTTCCAAAACAAATACAAGCAGGGCAATTCCAGTTACGAAAAGCCAAGAGACGTGAGTTACAAGAATTCTCAGAATGACGAAGAGAATAAAGAGAAGAAGGTTCTAGGTGATTTTGGATATGACTACAACTATTGTCATGGCAAGAATCACTTCGCAAAAGAATGCATGCTACGTAAGCATAATGAGAAGAAGGAGAAGGATAAAGACGAGGCTTACTACACTAAAAAAATAGACGAACTCCAAAAAAATGCATCAAATGCGAAACCTATGTTGATGGTGCAAGAGGAAAGTAATGATGGTCGAGTCGAACTGTGGTCCACAGACTCAGAGGAATATGAAGTAAGGAAACCTACTCATGGCCGGTGTTTCGTGGTTAATTCCGAGAAGCAAGGTTATGCAGAGAAGTGTTTGATGGTTCAGAGTGGCTGTTCGGAAAGGAAAGGGTATGCAACTAATGGTGGAAAAGCTTCGGATAGCTGCTTTGCTACGAAGACAATCAAGGAGCAGGTGAGCGAATGCGAGAAGGTTGTCGACAAGGTACACTCTATTCTTAAATCTCTTAATATTCCTACATCACGTTATGATTTTGAATTGCATGATTTACGTTATACGGTTCTGATTTTAGTGATAGCTTAAAAAGGACTCATACTATTAATTATAATCTGAATGATAATCTTAACAGGGTAACATTTAAGAAAGAGGAGAGACGAATAAGAATAGAAGCTTTGGAAGTTAAGCTTAATAGATATAGAGATGATATTATTTTCCTTAAGAGAGATAATAGAGCACTTTTGAAACAGCAAAATATTTTTTGTTTAATTGCTAAACGTCTGTACTTCAATATTACTTAGCTCCATTTGGATTGCGAAATAGGTAAAGGTTTGCATAAGATGATTTTTCCTTTTCTTGAATTGAAAGAAGATGAAATTGATCCTGAATGTTATAAATGTGAATCAGTTGTTTCTTTAGATGATGTTTCTGATTCTTACAGAGTTAGACTTGAAAAAAAAGGAGAATATATTAAGTCCAAAGAACATAAAAACATGTTGAAAGATATTTTAATTGAAAAAGATAAACAATAAATCAAATTGAGTGCTATGCAGAAATATGACTTATTATGCAAGAAATTGAATTCGGATAATACTTTTGATTCTGAGAATATTTATGAATTTGATGAAAGCGAAATGAGTGAAATATATGTAGATGACAAAATTAATTGTTCTGCCTTTGTGAAAAATCTTGATGAACCAAAGAAAATTTTAATTTCTGAAAACTCAATCGAATTTGTTCAAATTGTTGAAAATAAAGGTTCAAAAGTTTTGAAAGAAGAAGCAACAATTTATCTAAAAGCTCAAACAACTCCAAATCAAGTTTTTGTAAAGAAAGGACTAAACAAAAATGACACTTATGAATTAACGTCCATAGTTGCTGATGATAATTCAAAAAGGTCTGATGAAGTTTTCTGGTCAAAGCCAATAGACAATGTTGATGAAACAAAAGGTCTCTCAGAAATGACCTCGTGGAAATCAAAAAGAAAATATGCTTCAGAATCGTTTGAACTTTTGTTATGATAAGACCGGACCAAGTGGTACAAAAGATGTTTCAAGTGAAACTTCATCAGAAAAGAATGAAACACCGATTATAAAAAAAGCCGAAAGCTAATATTCGGAAATCAGCTGAGGAAATAATTGCAATAAAAAAGTCAAATGAATGCAAGATACAAAAAGAATTTAATTAAAAGAAAACAATTTTGGAAGAAAGTTGGAATGAATTCAAATCAAAGTTCTCTCAATTCATAAAGATCTTTTAATCAAAATACTGATTTATCTCAAATTCCGAAACCAAAATCAAGTTATTCACCAAAGTCACAGTTTTCAAAACCGATTGCTAAAACGAAAGATCTTAATGTTGAAAAGAAGGTTGTTTCAGATCCAGAAATTACTCTCCAAGAATACAAAGCAAAGTTGAAAAGGGAAGGAAAAGAGTTTTTGAAAAGGATGGCTCCAAAATTCAAAGAATATATTCTCCGAAAATCCAATTTTGTTGAAATCAATCTTTATGATAACAAAGTTGAAGTTTTTAAAATGGAAAAAGGGATGAACAATACTTTGAAAAGAAAATAATTTGGGTTGACAAAACAAATATGAACAATACTTTGAAAAGAAAATCCTTTTGGGTTGAGAAAACAAAGATTTTTCCTAGTCAAAAGAAATTCTCACAAGGACCTAAGTTGGTTTGGGTACCTAAACCTTTTTAAATTTTTGCAAGTTATGCGTGACGAGCAATATGATTTGGAATGATCCATCAATAGCGGATATTCTCGTCACATGACAGGAAGGAAACGGAGTTAAGAGAGTTTTGGACCTTAAAAGATGGTGGAAAAGTAAAGTATGGAAACAATGCCACTGGAGAAATAAAGGGATATGGCATGATTACAAATGGAGAATTTATGATTCGGAAGGTAGCTTATGTTGAATAGTTGCAACACAATCTAATAAGTGTTTCTCAGTTGGTTGTGGGTACAGGTCTCAAAGTTTCTTTTGATGAAGAAGGTTCAGTAATCATAGAAAAGAAATCTAACGCTGTTCTTCTGAAGTCAAGAAGGAAAGGAGAAATGTATCCTCTAAATCTAAATTTGATCCAAGGGAAACCATCTATTTTATTGCTTATGAAAGCCTCCTCGGATGACAGTTGGTTATGGCACAAAAGGCTTTCTCACCTAAAATTCAAGGATATCAACAAGATCATAATTGGTGATCGTGTTCGTGGGATTCCTTTTCTGAAACTTGAAAAGGAACACTTATGTGCTGCTTGTGGGCTCGGAAAACAAAGTAGAAAGAGTCATTCTTCTATAATAAACACCAAGATCATTGAACCACTTGAATTGATGCATATTGATCTCTGTGGTCCATCTGCTATTGAAAGCATTGGCGGTAACAAATACATTTTGGTTATTGTTGATGATTTTTCTCGATTTACATGGGTATTCTTTCTTAAATAGAAATCCGATGTGACTCAGAAGCTCATAGATTTCATCAAACAAGTTGAGCTACAATTACGAAAGCCAGTTCGGAAAATTCGCAGTGATAATGGTTCAAAATTCAAATATCATGCATTTGAAGAATTCTTGACAAACAAAGGAATTTCTCACAATTTATCTTTGCCTTACACTCCACAGCAGAACGGTGTAGTTGAAAGACGAAATCGCTCTCTCTGTGAATCTGCAAGGACAATGCTCTCATTTGCGAATCTTACTTTATATTTATGGGCTGATGCTATTGCCACTGCTTGTTTTACTCAAAACCACTCTTACATTAACAAACAATTTCTGATTACTCCATATGAAATTCTAAATAATCAAAAGCCTAATTTCAAAATTTTCCATGTGTTTGGATCCAGGTGCTTTTTGTTCAATTCAAAAGAACATCTGAGCAAATTTGATGAAAAATCCGATGAAGGAATCTTTCTAGGATATTCATTAACCTCAGAGGCATATTGTGTTCTGAACAAAAGATCAAAGAAAATTGAAGAAACCTATTATGCTACGTTTGATGACAACTACATGAAGAAGTATCAAAAGGAAGATTGTCAGTCTGATGAAATCTTTCCATCAACAAATTCTAAGACTATTCCTCATAAGAATCTATATGAGGATTTTCTAAATTTGTTTGATGAACCTGAAAGGGAAATTTTCTCTGAATCAAATGCCAAGGATAATTAATAAAGATTGTTGATAAAGCTGCTGAAGAAATTGAGACTCCTCACGAGCAACCTTTTCAGAATGCAGCTCCATCAGAACCTCATAATGATCCAATCCAGGGGGAGAGTTCCACTACAAACTTTAGTTCAGATGCTCCACTCCAGGGGGAGAACATAAATCCGAATGACGAGTCACATGCAAATTTGCAGGGGGAGAATAACGGAAATAATGACTCGAATGCACAATCAGAATTTGTCACACCTCCAAACCGGAACGGCGGTAACGTTCGGGGGTGGATGATGTCATGTGAAGTATCACAACAATTGTATCATAGCAATCATAGTAAACACAACCATTACATTGAATACATATAAGAAAAGGGTTTACATCTGTTTGATTCTTGTTTTTATACATCAAAAGTATAATCAAAATAGAAAGACGTGACTCTATACGCTCCGTCTTCTCAAAACTCCAGGAGGTACCTGTCTACTGATTTCCTGAGAATACAAGCAGTTTTGAAAGAGTATTAGCATAAAGCTGGTGAGTTCATAAGCGATGCTTTTGTAATGAAAACCCGTTGATGACTCTGTAAAATTGTTCGCATGTTTCCAAGAAAATCCAATATTTCCTTTAGTATGAGAGAGATAATATCAGTTCCATCTATAACCACTTATTTCATGCTAGCCACATATAATCCAATATCGAATAGGCAGTTTGTTATATGGATCTGTCCTAAGCCCACAACCAAACAAGGAACAGGAAATGAGGCGGAAACCACATATCCCACAGTCTATCGAGTATTCTTCATACGTAACCCTGATGCATAAACTAAAGAGTTATAAAACTAACTATGAATGTTTGTTATTGTATCCGGTTGTAGTAGATAAAACATATTAGTTTGTATGTTTGGTTACTACTAGATGTATTGTATGATGAATTTTGTATGAAAACCTCTGTGTAGGATGTTCTGTTTGAAAACCCTGGCTATCACTGGTACATATAGTAAGTTCGTTTGAAAACTCTGGCTACCACCAGTGTGTATAGTAGTTTTATTATTTAAATAAAACCGTGTATTGTATCTTTGGAATCCCCCAATGTAATGTATAATAGTTCTATTAATTAAAATAAAACTAATGAAGAATGAAATCTCGTAAACAAAGGTTAGTTTATACTTATTGTGAGTCGTATAACCATGCTTGATATGACCTAGTGACCTTTACGACGTTCTTCAAGTGTCGGTTAAATGACATTTGTCACCTCAGGTATGCCTGCCTAACTGTAGCTAGCAGTTCAGGTGTAGGATTGTCAGTCCCGAATAGATCTATTCACAAATCTCACGCTCTCCCTCCAGGAGACTCTGGTTATACTCTGATAGGATATAAGTCAGTACACCTAAGGGTACAGTTTTTGAAGTAGAGTCTCACAATTCTGTATAATCTAGTTTACGTGTAATTCTGTATTGTTCTCTTGTATTTGAATCCGTTGAATACTATATAAGGTAATAATTATACTTAAATAATTATTATTAAATATTGTACTCCTGTAGTAATGTATATCATAAACTAAATCTGTCATAGTTTATATGTTTACCAGTGTATAACTCTAAATTCGTAAAAGATGTGCATTGAAAACCCCAAACTATACCTATTATAGTTTGCATGTATATTGTGTATTTGGTTCGTATATTGATCTGAAAACTATGCAATTATGGTTTTATGTTGAAAACGTGCCTTATGCTCAACATAGTACAAAAGGGATAAAATATCTAAATACTATATAAAAACGTGGAAATCGTTTGTCTGTATCAATTGCATAAGTTTTATATACTTGTTAAAATCCTTTTGTTTTAGTTCACAAAATCATTTGTGTTTGGCTTGTATTCCCCCTGAAAACGTTTAAAAACCATAAAAGCGTAGGGGTATGAACTCACTGTTAGTAGTGTACGAACGTCGAATCAACGAATTGGAATGAAGACCCCCGAGTTGAAGCGTGTGGCACTTAACGAAATCCTAATAACAATTAAATACATTTATGTATTTAAATTAGTGATTTCGCTAGATAAAGTGTAGAAAAACACTTGAGTTCGGTTACGGAATGTTACCGGGACTTGATCGAATCGAGGAAAGTAGGATTTCCAGTCAAATACACAACTTAGGAAGTGTGTACGGCCGTGTACGGGGTTTACGGCCGTGAACAAGTGTGCGGCCGTGAACAGGGTGTACGGCCGTGAACGCTGTACGACCCTTGGAGGAGTACGACCTTTGAAGGTGTACGGCCGTAGACTGCTGTGCGGTCAATGAACTTGAAGGTGTACGGCCGTACACTCAAGAACAAAGGTGTTGATTTCAACGAGAAACGTGTTCTAGATGCTCCGAAATGACCCCAAATGGTGTTTCTCGATGTTTTCCGGAAGGTTAAGGGTGTTTTTAGGGGTGTACGGTCGATAGTCTAGAGAGAAGAGGAGAGAGTGTATGGCCAGAAGAGTGTAAATAAAGGGTAGGGTCTCATATTTATAGGGGTTGTCGTTGGTCGGTGGTGGGGTCCACCCAACATCGACCGTATACGAGTGTACGGCCGTACACGAGTGTATGGCCGTGAACTCAAGTCCGGCCGTGAACTCGGTATTGTTCGAAGGAATTCCCGAAATTTCGCGTGGTTTTGGTTCCGACTCGAATATAGAACTCAAAATATATAATTAAACGATTTTCCAAACCGAAGGAAGTTGACGGAACCCAATAAAATAAAATTTTATTAACGAAAATTTAATTAACGGAAACTAGAAAAGGGTTCGGGTTGTCATATCATCCCCCCGTTAGAGGGAATTTCGTCCCGAAATTCAGACACAGAATACAAATCATGGACTCGGAAATAGATGAGGGTACTTCTGTTTCATTGAATCTTCGTGCTCCCAAGTGAATTCAGGTCCCCGCTTGGCATTCCAGCGAACCTTCACTATCGGGATATGACTTTGTTTTGTTCGCTTTACTTCCCTATCCATGATTTCTACGGGTTCCTCTACGAAGTGTAAGTTCTCGTCTAGATCGATCTCATCGAGGGGAATCACAAGTGTCTCATCGGACATAAAGTTCTTCAGGTTCGAGACGTGAAAGACAGGATGAATGTTACTAAGTTCTCGGGGTAGACGAAGTTTGTAGGCTACGGGTAGACGTGAAAGACAGGATGAATGGTCCAATGTATCTCGGATTTAGCTTTCCACGCTTTCCGAAGCGTATCATGCCTTTCCAGGGTGAGACCTTCAAAAGGACACGATCACCAACCTGGAACTCCAAGGGTTTTCGTCTCTTATCGGCGTAGCTCTTTTGTCTATCTCTTGAAGCCTTTAGTCGTTCCCGGATTTGTACAATCTTTTTTGTAGTCTCTCGGATGATTTATGGGCCTGTGAGAGTACTGTCGGAGACTTGACCCTTGACTAGCTGCGTGTCACCCACCTCAGCCCAGCACAAAAGGGGACCTGCACTTACGGCCATAGAGGGCTTCGAACGGCGCAGCCTTGATGCTGGTATGGTAGATGTTGTTGTAGGAAAATTCGACCAAGGGCAGATGAGTGTCCCATGACATGCCGAAGTCGAGGACGCAGGCTCTCAACATATCTTCCAATGTTTGAATGGTTCTCTCACTCCGCCCATCTGTTTGTGGATGGTAAGCTGTGCTCATATCCAGCTTAGTTCCAAGAGTCTTTTGCAGTGACTGCCAAAATCTCGAGGTAAACCTGCTATCTCGATCAGAGATAATGGACACCAGCACACCATGCAGATGAACTATCTCTTGGATGTAGATTCGTGTAAGTTTCTCCATTTTGAAGTTTTCCTTGATTGGCAGGAAGTGAGCGGATTTAGTCAATCGGTCGACAATTACCCAGATGGCGTCGTGCCCACTCGTAGACTTGGGTAACTTTGTGATGAAATCCATTGTAATCCTTTCCCACTTCCACTCAGGTATTTTTGGTTGCTGGAGTAGACCCGATGGCTTTTGATATTCTACCTTTACCTTGGCGCAAGTCAGGCACTTGCCCATGATGGTAACGATCTCTGCTTTCATGTTCGGCCACCAATAGAGCTGTTTGAGATCCATATACATCTTATCTGAACCTGGGTGAACGGAGTATCTAGTCTTGTGAGCTTCGTTCATGACAACATCCCTGTAACCGCCATACTTCGGGGTCCAGATCCGGTTCATGAAATAGTAAACTCCGTCTCCCTTGACCTCCAAGTTCTTTTCCATTCCTCTCAAGGCTTCATCTGACATGTTCTCTGGTTTTAAGGGTTCCAGCTGAGCCTCTCTGATTTGTGCGGATCTTTGGGAATGGATGGTCATTGTCAGTGCCTTCACCCTACGACCTGAATAGTCCTTTCGGATGAGGGCATCCGCTACCACATTGGCCTTGCCGGGATGGTAGTGTATTTCGCACTCATAATCACTAAGTAGCTTTACCCATCGCCGCTGTCTCATGTTCAACTCTTTCTGATCGAAGATATGTTGTAGGCTATTATGGACGGTGAAGACAGTGCACTTGGTTCCGTAGAGATAATGTCTCCAAATATTTAACGCAAAGACCACTCCTCCCAACTCTAGATTGTGAGTAGTATAATTGACTTCGTGTGTTTTCAGCTGTCTCGAGGCATAGGCAATAACCTTTCCTCGCTGCATGAGCACACAACTTAGGCCCTGATTGGATGCATCACAGTAGACAACGAAATCCTCCGTCTCTTCGGGCAGAGACAAGATAGGTGCGCTGCATAGGGCCTGCTTCAATGTTTGAAATGCAGTGTCTTGCTTTTCTCCCCAACTAAAGGTTATGCCTTTCTGTGTCAGGGTGGTTAAAGGCTTAGCAATTCCGGAGAAATTCTGGATAAATCTGTGATAGTAGCCAGCGAGACCCAAGAATTGACGAATTTATGTGGGTGTCTTCGGTGCTGACCAATTCTCAATCGCTTTGATCTTGGAAGGGTCCACGTGTATGCCTTCCTCGCTAACCACGTGACCAAGGAAGGTTACTTTTCTGATCCAGAATTCGCACTTTGAAAACTTTGCATAGAGTTTCTCCGCCCTTAGTGTTTCTAACACCTGTCTCAAGTGCTGACTATGATCCTCCTCACTCCGAGAGTAGACAAGTATATCATCAATGAACATGATTACAAACTTGTCTAGGAAAGGGCGGCACACCCGATTCATCAAATCCATGAATACTGCCGGCGCGTTGGTTAGACCAAAGGGCATCACCACAAACTCGTAGTGTCCATAACGAGTTCGGAATGCTGTCTTGGGAACATCATTCTCATGAACTCGCAACTGATGGTACCCTGATCTTAGGTCTATTTTTGAGAAGTAACTGGCTCCCTGAAGTTGATCGAAGAGATCATCGATTCTGGGTAAGGGATAACGGTTCTTGATGGTAAGCTTGTTCAGTTCTCGATAATCAATGCACATCCGAAAGGATCCATCTTTCTTTTTCACAAATAAGATCGGGGCTCCTCAAGGTGAGGAACTTGGCCTTATGAATCCTTTGTTGAGCAGCTCATTGAGCTGGCTGGATAACTCTTGCATTTCTGCCGGTGCTAGACGATATGGGGATTTAGCTACGGGAGTAGCTCCGGGGATTAAGTCGATACAGAACTCGACTTGGCGCTCGGGAGGGATTCCTGGAAGATCTTCGGGGAAGACATTAGGAAAATTGCAGACTTTGGGGATGCTCTCGAGGTCCTTAACTTCCTGCTTTTCATTAACGACATGGGCTAGGAATGCATGACATTCCTTTTGCAGATATTTCTGGGCGTGAATGCAGGAAATGATACGAAGGTTTGAGCTGAGTTTATCACCGTAAACTACGAGAGCTTCGCCCGAGGGTAGATTGAGACAGATGGCTTTTTCATAACAAAGGATAATGGCACGATTGGGGCTCAACCAATCCATACCAATGATTACATCGAAGCTTTTTATAGAAACTGGCATAAGATCGATGGGAAAGGAATGGTCGTTTAGGGTAAGGGTACAACCTATGAATATGTCGTCAGTGCCCTCTTTCTTTCCGTTAGCCATCTCGATGGTAAATGTTTCGGTTAAAGGTTGGGATTTACATTTGAGTAGATGTTTGAATGCATGACTAACAAAACTCCTCTCCGCACCAGAATCGAAAAGAATGCATGCATAAGAGTTGTCAAGGAGGAACGTACTCGTAACAACGGTAGGATCAACGACTGCTTCTTCCTGGCCCATTGCCAGCTACCTCCCTGTGATACCACCTGTTGTTGCCTTGGGGAAATTTCCCTTGAAGTGCCCAACCTCCCCACAGCCATAACAAGCTTGACCAGCGCCCGATCCAGGAGCCTGGTTGGTTGGACTGGTGCCTTGCAGAATCGACTCGTGTGTCCGATTTTACTACAGCTGTTGCATTGCAAATCACAACAGGGTCTGCGGTGATGAAAGTTGAACTTTTTGCACTTTGGAAGAGTACCAGCATATCCACTGGTAGGTGCTTGGGTGGTGGGAACAGCAGCAGGAGTAGTAGTAGCGTGGACTGCCACTGTTTGCTGTTTCTTGGAGGGCTCCTGCGAAGACTGGCCCTTTCGTTTGTTCCAAAAATTCTTCTTTCCACCACTCACCTTTGGTGGTTCGGGAGCGGCTGTCACCTCATCAAGACCGACCCCGTGATCTATCAGGGTCTGCGCCAGGCACTTGGCACTGTCGAATGTGGAAGGCTTAGCAGCCAAGACATTCCCTTGAGTTGGGGGCGTCAATCCCCAAATGTATCTTTCTATTTTCTTGCTTTCCGGGGTGACCATTCCCGGACAGAGGAGAGCCAGATCGCAGAACCTAGCTGTGTAGGCGGCAATGTCGGAACCCTTCATCTTCAGGTTCCAGAGCTTATGCTCCAACTTCTGCATTTCTCCCCTTGGGCAGTACTCAGCAAGCATGAGTTCCTTTAAGCTTTCCCAACCCATGGCATTCGCTACCGGCAGGGTTAGGGATTTGACTCGACCATTCCACCAGGTCAGCGCTCTGTTGGTGAAGATGCAGGCGACGAACTTCACCTTGTTGGCCTCCGAACAAGCGCAAATCTCCAAGATGGATTCGATCTTCTCGAACCATTGGGTTAAGGCAATGACTCCTCCATTGCCGTCGAAGGGTTTGGGTTTCGCGTTCATGAAGTCCTTATAGGAACACTCCTTTTGATATCCATGATCACCGAGATTCTGGGTATGTGTACCACCTCCGGATCCTCTAGCCCCACCAGGGTTTATTTGCGCCATTACTGCAGTCACGACAGCTGTAACTGTTGCCTGGAACATGGCAGGATCGAACCGAGGAGGTGGTGGTGGCGGAGGGTCGTTGTTCTTCTTGCTGGGTCTATTTCTGGGAGGCATCTTGTTCTAAAAATAATAAGGAAGAAGAGGATGGTAAGTCCCCTAGATTTTGAATCAAGAGATATGAAACAAGATATATCTCATCCTAATAGATAAAGTGTTCTACTAAGCGATAAACAAAGAATGGTTACTAATGCAAGTAAAGTATCGCTAGAAAGAAATAAGTAGCAACACTTGGAATGAATCTCTATACTGTATTCGGCTCTAGCTAAAATACTCCTATAGTATTTTAAGTTGTATGCTCTGTTCTATCGATATCTTGATGTATATAGCTTGGTAAGTTTTTGGCTTGCTGCAACAATGCGATCACTCCCAGCCACATGTTGGTCATGTCTCAAATAAATATAGTTGATCAGGCTATATTGATCCCAGACATGATTACATAATTACCCAGGTTTAACCGCAGTGTCCAACATCCAAATACTTTTGTTTTGTTCTACTTATGATACTGTTTCTGGTACTTATGGATACTTGTATACTCTTTATAAAATACTTATATTTTAAAAGTATACTTTTAGTTCAGAGCACTTTGGCCCCTTAGTGTTTATAGTTGTATACCATGTAAGGTTCGGTATACTTAGTTCACTATAAACAATAACTCTGATACCATTCTGTCACACCCCCAAATCGGAACAGCGGAAACACAACCATTACATTGAATACATATAAGAAAAGGGTTTACATCTGTTTGATTCTTGTTTTTATACATCAAAAGTATAATCAAAATAGAAAGACGTGACTCTATACGCTCCGTCTTCTCAAAACTCCAGGAGGTACCTGTCTACTGATTTCCTGAGAATACAAGCAGTTTTGAAATAGTATCAACATAAAGCTGGTGAGTTCATAACCGATATTTTTGTAATGAAAACCTGTTGATGACTCTGTAAAAATGTTCGCATGTTTCCAATAAAATCCAATATTTCCTTTAGTATGAGAGAGATAATATCAGTTCCATCTATAACGACTTAGTTCATGCTAGCCACGTATAATCCAATATCGAACAGACAGTTGGTTATATGGATCTGCCCTAAGCCCACAACCAAACAAGGAACTGGAAATGAGGCGGAAACCACATATCCCACAGTCTATCGAGTATTCTTCATACGTAACCCTGATGCATAAACTAAAGAGTTATAGAACTAACTATGAATGTTTGTTATTGTATCCGGTTGTAGTATATAAAACATATTAGTTTGTATGTTTAGTTACTACTAGATGTATTGTATGATGAATTCTGTATGAAAACCTCTATGTAGGATATTCTGTTTGAAAACCCTGGCTATCACTGGTACATATAGAAAGTTTTGTTGGAAAACTCTGGCTACCACCAGTGTGTATAGTAGTTTTATTATTTAAATAAAACCGTGTATTGTATCTCTGGAATCCCCCAATGTAATGTATAATAGTTCTATTAATTAAAATTAAACTAATGAAGAATGAAATCTCGTAAACAAAGGTTAGTTTATACTTATTGTGTGTCGTATAACCATGCTTGATATGACCTAGTGACCTTTACGACGTTCTTCAAGTGTCGGTTAAATGACATTTGTCACCTCAGGCATGCCTGCCTAACTGTAGCTAGCAAATCAGGTGTGGGATTGTCAGTCCCGAATAGATCTATTCACAAATCTCACGCTCTCCCTCCAGGAGACTCTGGTTATACTATGATAGGATTTAAGTAAGTACACCTAAGGGTACAGTTTTTGAAGTAGAGTCTCACAATTCTATATAATCTAGTTTACATGTAATTCTGTATTGTTCTCTTGTATTTGAATCCGTTGAATACTATATAAGGTAATAATTATACTTAAATAATGATTATTAAATATTGTACTCCTGTAGTAATGTATATCATAAACTAAATCTGTCATAGTTTATATGTTTAGCAGTGTATAACTCTAAATTCATAAAAGTTGTGCATTGAAAACCCCAAACTATACCTATTATAGTTTGCATGTATATTGTATATTTGGTTCATATATTGATCTGAAAACTATACAATTATGGTTGTACGTTGAAAACGTCCCTTATGCTCAACATAGTACAAAAGGGATAAAATATCTAAATGTTTTATAAAAACATGGAAATCGTTTGTCTGTATCAATTGCATAAGTTTTATACTTGTTAAAATCCTTTTGTTTTAGTTCACAAAATCATTTGTGTTTGGCTTGTATTCCCCCCTGAAAACGTTTAAAAACCATAAAAGCGTAGGGGTATGAACTCACTGTTAGTAGTATACGAACGTCGAATCAACGAATTGGAATGAAGACCCTTGAGTTGAAGCGTGTGGCACTTAACGAAATCCTAATAACAATTAAATACATTTATGTATTTAAATTAGTGATTTCGCTAGATAAAGTGTAGAAAAACACTTGAGTGCGGTTATGGAATGTTACCGGGACTTGATCGAATCGAGGAAAGTAGGATTTTCAGTCAAATACACCACTTAGGAAGTGTGTACGGCCGTGTACGGGGTTTACGGACGTGAACAAGTGTGCGGCTGTGAACAGGGTGTACGGCCATGAACGTTGTACGGCCCTTGGAGGAGTACGACCTTTGAAGGTGTACGGCCGTAGACTGGTGTGCGGTCAATGAACTTGAAGGTGTACGTCCGTACACTCAAGAACAAAGGTGTTGATTTCGATGAGAAACATGTTCTAGATGCTCCTAAATGACCCCAAATGGTGTTTCTCGATGTTTTCCGGAAGGTTAAGGGTGTTTTTAGGGGTGTACGGTCGATAGTCTAGAGAGAAGAGGTGAGAGTGTCCGGCTAGAAGAGTGTAAATGAAGGGTAGGGTCTCAAATTTATAGGGGTTGTCGTTGGTCGATGGTGGGGTCCACCCAACGCCGGCCGTATACGAGTGTACGGCTGTACACGAGTGTATGGCCGTGAACTCAAGTCTGGCTGTCTCTCCAGAGGTATCCCAGACAGCTCCTCTGGAAATAAGTGGGGGAGATTTGTAACGTCCGGTTCTCGATACGTATTTTTATTACAAGTTTTTGTATATTTATACAGGGAACCGACGAGTTGGAGGCCCAACTCGTCGAGTAGGTGCGAGTGATTGGACGCAGGCGGAAAAGTTTACTCGCCGAGTCGGAAGCCCCTAATCGACGAGGAGGCATGTCTAGATGAAACCCTAAAATTGAGGGTTTACACCCTATTTAAACAACTTATAGGGTCTCTCCAGCATCCATCACCCTCAGACTCTCTTCACGAAACCCTAATCGAATATTGAGTGTTCTTGAGCTTTTTGTGCCATTTGTGTGTATTTGAAGCTTGAGAAGAAGAAAGAAGCTTGGGAGATCAAGAGAGAGCAAGTAAATCCAGTGGTTTTGGCACATTCCCAACTCATTTGAGGTATAAAGCTGATACCTTGACTATTCATTTCTTAGATCTCCATTTAGGGCTATTTTTACCTTTTCTAGGTCTTAGTGAAGCCATATTCGGGATTGTGAGTATCCATGGGGTTGTACTTCAGATCTTGAACCTTTAAGGGTTCCCATGGCATAAAGGTGCCAACTTTATGGCCATGGGAGTCCCATGCATCTTGTAGACTTCATTTTATGTCCTTTTGAGTTAGTTAACCCATGCATGCACGTAAAGTTTGTAACTTTACGTGCTATATCAATCCTAGGAGGTCAGATCTAAGTTCTGGATGCATTAAGCCCGACTGAAATCGAATTGGTAGACTTAGACTTTGGGGGACTCGGTGAGTCGCTCATAGGACTCGGCGAGTCGGGTTATGGTTCCCCAACCTTTTCTGTTTCTGATCGATCTGGTTGAGTCTAGAAGAGGACTCAACAAGATGGACGTGAATATGGACTTGAAGATCAAAGAACTCGACGAGTTCAAGGATGAACTCGGCGAGTTCAAGGATGAACTCGGTGAGTTCAAGGCAATGTCCCAACTTATATGAAGAAGAACTCGACGAGTTCAAGGAAGAACTCGGCGAGTCAAGGACTAAACGCTTCAACTTGTATAAAGAAGGACTCGACGGGTTCATGGGCAAGCTCGACGAGTCCAAAGCAAAAAGGTCCCGATTCTGTATGAAGGAGAACTCGACGAGTTCTTGAAAGACTCGACGAGTAGGAGCGAAGTTCCAGGATTTTGG
This sequence comes from Lactuca virosa, assembly GCF_052849685.1. NCBI lineage: Eukaryota > Viridiplantae > Streptophyta > Magnoliopsida > Asterales > Asteraceae > Lactuca > Lactuca virosa. Next base: position 262,981,272 of record NC_136430.1, read on the forward strand.
TGGAGTATGGAACTCGACGAGTTAATGGACCAACTCGGCGAGTTGAGTCAACCAGATGTTGACCTTGACCAAAAGTTGACTTTGATCAGGGTGTCAACCTTGAATTTGACTTTGACCTGAGTTGACCCTTGAAAGGGTTAAGAGTATGGAATGGTAATTAAGGAAGGTTGTTATGTGTAGGAGTTGAGAGGAGTTGATCCCAACATCGAGGACAGTTCAGACACTTCACGACATTGATGTGAGTTACCTTCCAGTAGAAGTGGGTCTACGACCACAATGTCGGCCCACTAGTAGGAGTTGTTTGATTAGATGATTGTCTTTGTGATAATTGTCTGGGTTGCTACTATCTGATATGCTTTATGTGCTAGGATGCTCTGTTATATGTGTTAGTATTAGTAGTGGTGAAATAGTCACCGGATACCGGTTGAAAGACACTGAAGGGGTATTCAGTACCCATGCATGCCTAGCAGTATGATTATGTTACGTTATTATGTGGTAGTGGTAGGGGTGAAATAGTCGCCAGTAGTCGGTTGAGATAAACCGACGGGTAAGTCAAGCACCCCAAAATGGCTTGACATGGGTAAGTTAAGCACCCCAGAATGGCTTGACCTGGGTAAGTCAAGCACCTCATAATGGCTTGACATGGGTAGGTTAGGCACCCTAGAATTTCCTGGCAGTATGTTTGTTATATGGTATGCGGTGTGATAGGGGAACTCACTAAGCTTCGTGCTTACTGTTTCAGTTTTGTTTTCAGGTACCTCTTCTTCGAAGGGGAAGGAGTCGGCACGGTAGCAACAAATCACACACACACACACACACCGGATTTTCGCATTATGAGATTCATGGGAGTGTACTCTGATATTGTTACTATTTTTTATATGGTTTGAGACATGTGACTATGTTTTATGAAATGATATGATTCGATGATGTTTTTCAGTAAACAATTTTATAAGTTACTCAATTAAAAACAAAATTTTTGGTCATGATTTTTTTGGGATGTTACACTGTGTGTGTGTGTGTGTGGTGAATTTCAATAAATAAACATTATTAACAAGGAACCATGGAACCAATCGTGAGCGTCGGAAATCATAATGATCAACGGACAAGGGAATTAACGTACACTTGTATACTGGACACACATAAAACCGATAATACCATAAAACCCACATATT